>NC_064616.1:730991888-731621888 GCF_023898315.1 Schistocerca nitens | reverse complement strand
GTAATAACACTTAGAAAGTGTATTTCTTGGACAGAGATACACTTTTTAAGTGGAACACCGCCTATTGACATTAATAAACTAAAAGTAGGGTAAATTAGAATGCGGATGGTGTTTGTTGCAGGACTGTAGTGCGAGTCGTTTACGAGGTATCGTATTTTGAAGAGTTTCCACACCGACACTTGTACAATAGCTGCGGTAGAACACATTAAAGAGCAACACAAGTACATCGTATAGTTATGTGGATTCTGACCAGTAACGAGACAATTGACCATCATATGTTGCGTTCAGAATGACCACCAGCAGCGGCAATACACGCTTTCAGTTTGGTATGGAACTACCGTTGCACGCGTGCTAGTATTTCAGCGGAGATGTCGGAGCAGGTTGCATATCATCGGGTGTAGCTGGTATGTCCTTGTAGACAGCGTCTTTCAGCATTCCCCACAGAAAAAGGTCTACAGGCGTCAAATTCTGGGGACGGGCCGGTCGGATTCAGGTCCCCTGCTTCGACTCCAGCTCTAAGATACTTAGCGATCGCGGAACGTTTATCGGAAAGACAGTTTAGAAGTCATAGGACGGGGAGTGTTCATTTCACTTCACAAAAATATTGTCCCTAGTGAGGTCGAAGTTGACTGTGACACTGGAGTTATCTGGTCGCGTATAACAGGTGTAGGTGAAGCCAAATTAATTGTTGCAATATTGTCAAAACGTAAGTTGCTACTCACCACATAGGGAAGATGCTGAGTCGCAGATAGGTACAACAAAAAGATTGTCACAAATACAGCTTTCGGTCAGTAAGGTCTTCGTCAAAATCAGACGACAAACAGACACATACACACTCACTCAAACACAATTCACACACCCATGACTGCAGTCTCAGGGAAATGTGACCGCACTATTTTGTTACTACTTTCTAATGCCTCACTAACTCAGTGTCTGTCCTTTCTTTTCTTTCCTAAGTTTCTCTTGTCGACTTACAATCCTCAGCGTGGCCTCAGTTGCCTGAGACTGCAGCAATCATATGTGTGTGAGTTGCGTTTGCGTGAGTGTGTATGTGTGTGTTTGTCGTCTAATTTTGACGAAGACCTGACTGCCGAAAGCTACATTATTGAGAGTCTTTTTGTTGTGCCTATCTACGACTCAGCATCTCTGCTATATGGTCTGGAGTCTCCAAGTTAATTGTTGGATTTTTTACCGACCACACGATTCTGCTGTGACAGTTCTAGAGTCATTCAGAGAAAGCCTAGGATCAATAGGGCATAAATACCCAGATCATCATAGTTGGAGGCGACATTAACCTAGCGAGTATAGACTGGGATGTCTATGGATTCATTGCGGGGGGGGGAGGGGGGGGGTACAGACAGACAGACCTGTCCCGAACAGCTAGCTCGATAGCCCACACGCAATGGAAATATCAGACTTTGTAGCTGCAAATAGGCCGAACCTCATGTACAATGTCGGTATAGAAACGGGGATTAGGGATCATGATATCATTGTAGCGATTATGATTACCAAAGCTAATAAATCAGCCAAGAAGGCTAGAGGAGTAGGTCTGCTAGACAGAGCAGATAAGCAGTTATTAGCATCTCACTAAGATAGTTGACTGGCATCACTTAGTTCCAGTAAGATGGATATAGAGCAGTATTGGCCAAAGTTTAGGCAGATTTTAAGTCGTGGTCTAGAGACTTGTGTGCCTAGTAAGTGAATAAAGGATGGAAAAGACCCACCATGGTTTAATAACGAAATTAGGAAGTTGCTGAGGAAGCAGAGGCTGTTGCGCTCTCGGTTCGAAAGGGAACGCACAAATGACAAAAAGCGAAGGTTAGTAGAGATACGGGTGTCTGCGAAAAGATGTATGCGCGAAGCATACAACTACCACCGAAACAACTTAGCAAAAGAACTGGCAGAGAACCCGAGGAAATTCTGGTCTTACGTAAAATCGCTAAGCTGGTCTAAGGCATCCATTCAGTCCCATGTTGACCAGGCTGGTGTGGCAGTTAAAGATAGCAAAACGAAAGCCGAAGTTTTAAATTTCACATTCAAGAAATCGTTCACACAGGAGCATCGTACAAAGATACCATCATTTGACCATGTGACAGACTCCCGTATGGACGACATAGTAATAAGCATCCCTGGCGTAGAGAAACAACTGAAAGATTTGAATGTAAACAAATCACCAGATCCGGAAGGGACCATAGTTTCATTTTCCAAAGAGCTCTCTATGGCACTGGCTACTTACCTAGCTTGCATTTATTGTGAGTCTCTCGCCCAGCACCATGTCCCAAGAGACTGGAAAAAGACTCAGGTGACTCCAGTACATAAAAAGGGTAAAAGAACGGACTCGCTAAATTACAGACCAATATCTCTAACTTCTGATTGCTGCAGCATCCTCTATCATATTCTCAGTTCGAATATAATAAATTTTCTTGAGATTGAGGAGCTTGTGTCCACGAATCTAAAGAAAGCATCGCTCGTGTGAAACTCAGCTTGCCCTTTCCCGCATGATATACTGCGAATTATGAGAGAAGGGTAACAGGCAGATTGCATATTTCTAGATTTCAGGAAAGCATTTGACGCTGTTCTCCATTGCAGGTTGTTAGCCAAGATACGAGCATATGGAATAAGTTCACAGATATGTGAGGGGTTCGAAGACTTCTAAATAAATGAACACAGTATGTTTTCCCCGTCTGCGAGTGTTCATCAGGGACAAGGGTGTCATCAGGAGTGCATTCAACTGATACCCGGTCACTAGTGTAAAGTAACGGTATCGATTCTATTAACTCGAAAATGGAGTTATACACAGTACACATACTCAAAAATAGTTGCCAAAACTGTTGGCACATTTATCCCATTGCGACACTAGCCAGTCGATGCCATCCTTGAAGAAGCTAATAGGCTGCTGTCGGATCCAGGCCTGGTCCCAGTCATACACTTCGTCGTCCGTTGCGAATCGGTGTCCGCGAATTGCTTGGTTTAGAGGTCCAAACACATGACAGTCACACGGGGAAAGGTCGGGACTGTACGGTGGATGTTCCAGCGTTTCCCACCGAAACTGCTGCAGTGTCGTCTTCACCGCATTGACTGTGTGTGGGCGGGCATTATCATGCAGGAGGATAACGATATTGGACAACATGCCTCGACGTTTCGACTTGATGGCTTGTCTAAGGTTCTGAAAATTGGCTTGATAACGCTGGGCACTGATGGTGGTTCCCCGTTCCAGGAACTCGACAAGCAGTGGGCCCGTGTAGTAAAAAAATAAGGACATCATGACCATACCAGGACTGGTTTGATTTCTTTGGAGATGCTAAAGTCGCATGTTTCCACTGCTTGCTCTGACGCTTGCCTTCCGATTCAAAATGGTGACACCATGTGTCATCAGCTGTGACAATACGCGACAGAAAGCAGTACTCCTCCTCATGATAACATTGCAGATGACACAAAGATAGCGCCATTCGAGTATTGCGCTGTTCGGCGGTCAGTTGGAGGGGAAAGTTCAAGTGTTGATGCATTATGGTGTGGGCAGTGCCCACGCCAATACCCAATAATCGATGGATCTCGTCCACGGTGATTCTGCAGTTGACCAAGACTAAGGCATCCGTTTCCGGTGTGATTACACGATGAGCCTGTCCAGGGCGAGCATCATCATACAGTGATTCGCGCCCCTCAAGGAATCGTTTGCGTCATTCCACAACACTTCAACGACTCGGACTGTACTCACCGTACTCAGTCTTCATCCGTCCATACATTTCACGGCCTCCAACTCCCTCCACCGCCAAAACTGGAATCACTCCTCGTTGTTCCTGCTTACCCGCCTACATGTTCAGTAGTGGATGATAACTTGTGCGACCACCTTCTCTTTGGCGTGAAACCACACTGGCGCTATGCAACATCAAAAGGTGCGCACGGGTCAATCTGTCTACCAATAGATGGTGCCACCATACCCGCAGTTACGTGGTGCCACCTTACGTGTAAGGGAAATGTAGATGAACTGATGAGGTTTCATTTGAATTAACCTCTTGCATAAATGATTTGGTGGACAGGGTGGGCAGCAATCTGCGGTTGTTTGCTGATGATGCGTGTTTGCTGATGATGCCGTGGTGTACGGTAAGGAGTCGAAGTTGAGTGACTGTAGGGAGATACAAGACAACTTAGACAAAATTTCCAGTTGGTGTGATGAATGTAAGTTAATGCGGATGAGCAGAAAGATCGAAACTACCTATAATGTATTGCTAGTGTTTCTACTTGACACAGTCAAGTCTTTTAAATATCTGAGCGTGACGTTGCAAAGCGATATGAGATGGAACGAGCATGTCATAACATTGATAGGGAAGGTGAATGGTCGTCGTCGCTTTATCGGGAGAATTTAAAACAGTCGTTCTCCTGTAAAGGAGGTCACATACAGGACGCTGGCGCGACCTATTCTTGAGTGCTGCTCGAGTGTTTGGGATCAACACCAAGTCAGATTGAAGGAAGACATCGAAGCAATTCAGAGGCAGTCTGCTAGATTCGTTACCGGTAGGTTCGAACAACACGTGAGTCTTACGGAGATGCTTCGGGAACTAAAATGGGAATCCCTGGAGGGAAGACGACATTCTTTTCGAGAAACTCTACGGAAAAAGTTTAAAGAACCGGCATTTGAAGGTGACTGCCGAACGATTTTATTGGCGCCAACATACATTGCGAGCAAGGACCACGAAGATAAGATACGAGAAATTAGGGCTCATACGGAGGCATATTGACAGTCGTTTTTCCCTTGCTCTATTTGTGAGTGGAACAGGAAACTAAATGACTAGTAGTGGTACATGGTACCCTCCGCCACCCACAGTACGGTGGCTTGCGGAGTGTCTACGTAGATTTAGATGTAGATGTAGATTTGGAAACAATTCATGAAGACATGCTGTGGCACTTCGTGCACTTTGTGCCGGACAGCTGTCATGTTGGTGCCACAGGTTCCTCCTAGTCTGAAGAGGAACGTCTTTTAGCATCCATGGAAGATGATGTATTAGGAGGCTGCGATACTTGTGCGCGTTCAGTGTTCCGTCTGTAAAAAACGGGCCTATGAGCTGATGGTTAGTATCCCATACCAGACGTTCACACTCCATAGACGCTAACGATCCACCTGACCAAGCCAACGGGGACTGTCAACAGGCCAAAAGTGCTTCTTTCAGTCGTTTAAATGGTCATGATTGGTAAATGTGGCTTCATCACTAAACAAGATAAATGATACAGCTAGAGTATCATGTCTTAATGCCGATATTGAGAAGTTAACATGATTCACATAATTGTTTTCGTGCAGCACTTGATGGAGAGAGACGTGAAATGGATGGTAGCTATGTCGATGGAGAATGCGTAAGACATCTGTCTGACTCCCACCACTTCCTCGTGCGCCTGCGGGTAGCTAACGTGAGGATAAACTGCAATAGCAGCAAGAACCTTAATTTCCACTTCTTCTGTCATCACTTGTTTCCTTCTGTTACGTTGTCTAAATGTTACACTACCACTTTTACATAACTGGTTCAAGAGGTTAATAAATAACTGCAGGGATAGTTGACGTCTAATTTGATATCTTGCAGCTTACACCATACAAGGACAAACTGCATTCGTCCTACGCACTTCATACACCATGAGCAAGTCGACTTTTTCTGCCTTGGTAGATCCCATCGTTCACTCACGACCTATTGCTGGGACTGTCACACACTAACTGAGTAGCAAGTCACTATGCACTCTTGGAACACACAATCACACTGCAAGCCAACATAACGACTTCGTACCTGGCAAATACGCAGGCTGCATGGCAAATACAAGTGTCGGTGTGGTAATTTTTCAAAATATGGTATATCCTAAAAGACTCGCTCTAGAATCTTGCAACAAACATCACTGACATTCTGATTTACCCTACTTTTATTTTGTTAATGGCATTAGTCATTGTTCCATTTAAAAAAATCTGCATGTCTGCACAAAAAATACAGTTTCTAAGTATTGTTGCAGACCTATTTATAGGTTAACAGCATAAATCCCCGACTACCAATCCATTCCGTGAAAACCGTACATCAATAGCACTTTCCATTTCCGCAATATTTGTGGTGTAAGTTTTAGGCGATTCACCCTGTATATTACTAAATGTCTGATGAAGCATTCTGATTTCCTTTTGTTAAGGTCAAGATAAATGTATGTGCCTCAATTCGTATAATAATAAGTTCAAAAGTTATGTACGTCAGTAAAATATTGTTTGAGGTAGTAATTATCTAATTTTGTTTCGTTGTTTTAGGTGTTAGTTCGAATCACTCCACAGCATTATAAAAATCTGACTGGGGCGAGAAACTAGAAAAAGCTCAAAATGAATCCAAAAGGTGCGAATTAACACAACTTCAGGAGAACACTTCTGAAATATATTAGTTTTTGACATCACAAGCTATTGGAAAGGCTGAATTGCGCAATCAAGGAAGCTTGCAAGATAGGCAATTACAGAGATCGGAAGAAACTAGTGCTGAAATTAGTTTAAGTCAAACAAAAAATACCAGATCCAGCAGTGTTTCACGACCTAATCAAACTCCATACTAACGTTTGTCCAGGCTTAGCATAAATGCGGAAGCTGCGGCTCGATCTGTATTACGTGATACTCCAGAGCAAAGTATGTAAAAAGTGCCAGACATACACAGACTTCTGCTGTATCTAGTTTAAACAAGACTCCATAGTAACGTTCATCTAGGCATGCCAGCGATGCGGAGGCTTATGCTCGGAATGTGTTGAATGAGACTCCTGAAGAACGTTCGCAAGGCGTGCCAGAAATGCTGAGTCTACGGTTCAGTCTAGAGCCAAATTCAAGGTAGGTTTTGATAATTTTATATACAAATTCGCTGGTATCGTTTGTGTGGTAGTAGAAAAGCATCGCTATCCCAAAAAAAAGTACAGTCAGTTACCAGAAGATATACTATGAAAGGAGTTAATGACTCAATATGATATCTCTATGTGTTACCGATGTACCAGAACACTTCATACAGGAAGAACACCTACGCAAGCTTACTGGAATGGCATGTCATTAGATGAAACTTCTCCAGAAATAAAGACATTACTCGATGTGGAAACACCTTTATTGAGTAGGGTGATATCATTCGTAAAAATGGCTGAATTCAGCGGTCGCTTTCGACAGCTTGATTTCCATGGTCAAGCTGTACTTTTTGGCATGAATGTTGAAGACATAGCTGAGCAGCTTCCGCTAGAAATGAGTCGTGCTAGTCTAGTGATTGTTTATGAACAATTGGAGTCATTTCAAAAACTACGTCGTTCTTCTCTAAATATTCAACAGCTTCGAGCAGCACTAGAGTGTTCATTTAACTTGCGGGGATGCAACCGGGTGACGACGTCAACAACCACGATATTTCGACAGGAGCACACCCTCCCATTTTCAAGGCATAACTGCAGCAAATAAGCACTGCGCAAGTGAATTTAAAACCTCGGTTCTCAGAGAAACTCTGGAAAGATAACACTCACATACACTGTGAACACTAGCGCCATCACAAATCAAGGATAACCGACGTCAGAAGTATCGATAGTGAAACTGATAATCAACGGCTGCGGTAGCATTAACTCTGTTCCTCCGTTTTTTGGCAATGGAGGGAGCAGGATTCTACGCAGAATTTAAATAAAAACCACCATCTCTACTTATAAGGTTACTTGCTAATTTAATTTCAACAACTTCCTTAATAACACTACCCTAGTAGCTGGAAGTGCATGCCAGAATCTCCGTGTTGTTTGTTATATTCCATAGGAGGGCCGGTGCCAAGACAGTTTCATGCAATGGCGGATTTTCTCGGCTGTTGGAAGCGTGTGTGCCGCTTACGCTTAGTACTCCAGTACTCCACAGTCCCGATAGTCTGACCAGTATATGACATGCCACAGTTGCAAGGAATACTGCAGATGCTTACGCAAATCAAGATCATCCCTTACGGAACCTAAAAGGGCCCTGACTTTAGATGATTGTCGAATAACACACTTCACATCAAATTTTCGCAAAATGCTACCAATCATGTTCGAAATGCTCCCTGCGTAAGCCAAATTGGCCGGAGACTTTAGTGCCACCTCGAAATAATCATCACTCATCTGGCGCACAATTGATCGATAGCGCAACGCACGTATGATCTGTCTTTCACAATTATCACATTGACGAAAGGTGACTTCGAGATGTGCCAACTCAGCTGAAAAACTCTCAGTGTCCGAGATGACATGGGTCCTGTGAACCAAAGAACGAAGTACTCCTTCACTTTGAGCCGGATGGTAACAATAATCAGCCGGCAGATACAATTTTGTGTGAGTAGGGTTCCTATAAACGACATGTCCCAACATACCATCCACCTTCCTTCTGACCAACAGATCAAGTAAAGGAAGACAATCGTCCTTTTCCACCTTCATCATGAAACAAATATTCGGTTAGATTGATTTCAGGTGCTCTAAAAAGTCCTTCAAATTCTCACTGCCATGAGGTAAAAAAATAAAAAGTATCGTCTAAGCATCTGAAAAAACACTCTGATTTCAAAGCTGACGACTCCAAAGCACTTTCCTCGAAGTCTTCCATAAACAGATTGGTAATAACAGGTGACAAGGGGCTTCCCATTGCAACCCCATATTTCTGTTCATAGTATTGGTCGGTGAATAAAAAGTAAGTGTAAATACACACAATTCTACAGCTACATCTACATCTACATGGATACTCTGTAAATCACATTTAAGTGCCTGGCAGAGGGCTCAATGAACCACCTTCACAATTCTCTATTATTCCAATCTCGTGTAGTGCACGGAAAGAATGAACACCTATATCTTTACGTACGAGCTCTGATTTCCCTTATTTTATCTTGGTGATCGTTCCTCCCTATGTAAGTCGACGTCAACAAAATATTTTCGCATTCGGACGAGAAAGTTGGTGATTGGAATTTCGTGAGAAGATTTCGTCGCAACGAAAAACGCCTTTCTTTTAATGATTTCCATCCCAAATCCTGTATCATTTCTGTGACACTCTCTCACATATTTCGCGATAATACAAAACGTGCTGCCTTTCTTTGAACTTTTTAGATGTACTCCGTCAGTCCTATCTGGTAAGGATCCCACACCGCGCAGCAGTATTCTAAAAGAGGACGGACAAGCGTAGTGTAGGCAGTCTCCTTAGTGGGTCTGTCACATTTTCTAAGTGTCCTGCCAATAAAACGCAGTCTTTGGTTAGCTTTCCCAACAACATTTTCTGTGTGTTCCTTCCAATTTAAGTTGTTCGTAACTGTAATATCTAGGTATTTAGTTGAATTTACAGCTTTTAGATTAGAATGATTTATCGTGTAACCGAAGTTTAACGAGTGTCTTTTAGCACTCATGTGGATTACGTCACACTTTTCGTTATTTAAGGTCAACCGCTACTTTTCGCACCATTCCGATATTTCTTCTAAATCGTTTTGCAGTTTGTTTTGATCTTCTGGTGACTTTATTAGTCGATAAACGACAGCGTCATTTGCAAATAACCGAAGCCGACTGCTAAGATTGTCTCCCATATCGTTTACATAGATAAGAAACAGTAAAGTGCCTATAATACTACCTTGGGGAACGCCGGAAATTACTTCTGTTTTACTCGATGACTTTCCGTCAGTTACTACGAACTGTGACCTCTCTGACAGGAAATCACAAATCCAGTCACATAACTGAGACGATATTCCATAAGCATGCAATTTCACTACGAGCCGCTTGTGTGGTACAGTGTCAAAAGCATTCCGGAAATCCAGAAATACGTAATCGATCTGAAATCCCTTGTCAATAGCACTCAGCACTTCATGTGAATAAAGAGCTAGTTGTGTTTCACATGAACGATGTTTCCTGAACCCATGTTGACTATGTGTAAATAGACCGTTTTCTTCGAGGTAATTCATTATGTTCGAACACAATATATGTTCTAAAATCCTGGTGCATATCGACGTTAACGATATGGTCCTGTAATTTAGTGGATTACTCCTATTAGCTTTCATGAATATTGGTGTGACCTGGGCAACTTTCCAGTCTTTGGGTACGGATCTTTCGTCGATCGAACGGTTGTATATGACTGTTAAGTATGGAGCAAATGCATCAGCATACTCGGAAAGGAACCTAATTGGTATACAGTCTGGTCCAGAAGATTTGCTTTTATTAAGTGATTTAAGTTGTTTCACTACTTCGAGGATATTTACTTCTACGTTACTCATATTGGCAGCTGTTCTCGATTCGAATTCTGGAATATTTACATCGTCTTCTTTTGTGAAGGCATTTCGGAGGGCTGTGTTTAGTAACTCTGCTTTGGAAGCACTGTCTTCTATAGTATCTCCATTGCTATCGTACAGAGAAGGCATTGATTGTTTCTTGCCGCTAACATACTTCACATACGACCAGAATCTCTTTGGATTTTCTGCCAGGTTTCGAGACAAAGATTCGTTGTGGAAACTGGTATAGGCGTCTCGCATTGAAGTCCGCCCTAAATTTCGAGCTTCTGTAAAAGATCGCCAATCTTGGGGATTTTGCGTCTGTTTAAATTTGCCATGTTTGTTTCGTTGTTTCTGCAACAGTGTTCTAACCCGTTTTGTGTACCAAGGAGGATCAGCTCCGTCGTTTGTTAATTTATTTGGTATAAATCTCTCAATTGCTGCCGATACTATTTCTTTGAATTTAAGCCACATCTAGTCTACACTTATATTATTAAATTGGAATGAGTGGAGATTGTCTCTGAGGAAGGCGTCAAGTGAATTTTTATCTGCATTTTTGAATACGTATATTTTTCGCTTATTTTTCGAGGATGTGGGGATTACAATATTCAGTCTTGCTAATCCCTGAATCGGTTTTGATGCCCGTTATTAACTCAGGATTATTCATTGCTAAGAGGTCAAGTGTGTTTTCATAACCGTTTACTATTCGCGTGGGCTCATGAACTAACTGCTCGAAATAATTTTCAGAGAATGCGTTTAGCACAATTTCGGATGATATTTTATTCGTACCTCCGGAATTAAACATGTATTTTCGCCAACATATCGAGGGTAAATTAAAGTCACCAACAACTGTTATCGTATGGGTCGGGTAAGTGTTTGAAATCAAACTCAAGTTTTCTTTGAACCTTTCAGCGACTGTATCGTCTGAAATGGGAAGTCGGTAAAAGGATCCAATTATTATTTTATTCTGGTTGCTAACAATGACCTCTACCCATGCTAACTCACAGGAAGTATCTACTTCAATTTCGCGACAAGTTAAACTACTTCTGACAGCAACAAACACGCCACCGCCAACCGTGTCTAGCCTATCCTTTCGGAACACCGTTAGGTTCTTCGCAAAAATTTCAGCTGAGCTTATATCCGGCTTTAGCCAGCTTTCAGTGCCTGTAGCCATTTGAGCATCAGTGCTTTCTATTAGCGCTTGGAGCTCTGATACTTTCCCAACAGCTACGATAGTTTACAACTGTTATACCAATGGCTCCTGTATCTACTTTTTCCTGTGTTCAGCCTGCACCCTTTGTGACTGAAGCCCTTCTTGTATTTTCCTGAGTCCCTCTAACCTAAAAAACCGCCCAATCCACACCACACAGCCCCTGCTACCCGTGTAGCCGCCTCCTGCGTATAGTGGACACCTGACCTATTCAGCGGAGCCCGAAACCCAACCACCCTTTGGCGCAAGTCGAGGAATCTTAAGTAATAGAACCCAGTACGTTGTCCTCGATGGTGAGTGTTCATCGGAGGTGACGGTATCATCTGGAGTGCCCCAGGGAAGTGTGGTAGGTCCACTGTTGTTTTCTATCTACATAAATGATCTTTTGGATAGGGTGGATAGCAATGTGCGGCTGTTTGCTGATGATGCTGTGGTGTACGGGAAGGTGTCGTCGTTGAGTGACTGTAGGAGGATACAAGATGACTTGGACAGGATTTGTGATTGGTGTAAAGACTGGCAGCTAACTCTAAATATAGATAAATGTAAATTAATGCAGATGAATAGGAAAACGAGTCCCGTAATGTTTGAATACTCCATTAGTAGTGTAGCTTTGACACAGTCACGTCGATTAAATATTTGGGCGTAACACTGCAGAGCGATATGAAGTGGGGCAAGTATGTAATGGCAGTTGTGGGGAAGGCGGATAGTCGTCTTCGGTTCATTGGTAGAATTTTGGGAAGATGTTGTTCATCTGTACAGGAGACCGCTTATAAAACACTAATACGACCTATTCTTGAATACTGCTCGAGCGTTTGGGATCCCTATCTGGTCGGATTGAGGGAGGACATAGAAGCAATTCAGAGGCGGGCTGCTAGATTTGTTACTGTTAGGTTTGATCATCACGCGAGTGTTATGGAAATGCTTCAGGAACTCGGGTAGGAGTCCCTGGAGGAAAGGAGGCGTTCTTTTCGTGAATCGCTACTGAGGAAATTTAGAGAACCAGCATTTGAGGCTGACTGTAGTACAATTTTACTACCGCCAACTTATATTTCGCAGAAAGAGCACAAAGATAAGATAAGAGAGATTAGGGCTCGTACAGAGGCATATAGGCAGTCATTTTTCCCTCGTTCTGTTTGGGAGTGGAACACGGAGAGAAGATGCTAGTTGTGGTACGAGGTACCCTCCGCCACGAACCGTATGGTGGATTGCGGAGTATGTATGTAAATGTAGATGTAGAATCTAGGTTCGTTAATTCAGCACCAAACGTAACCTCAGTCAACCGTAACAAATCAGACAGTGGAACACGAGTGAGGAGACGAACCATATCGAAGCTTGCTAAGTATCAGAGTCATTCAGACGCATCCCCTCTAATCGACCTAAGAAATCCGCCGATTCCATAAGCAGTGCTCACACTGTCCTACTATAGGGCTCAATAGAGTAGATAGGTGTTTTGCTACACGGTATATCGGAGCACCAATGTTCCTCACAATCGGACGAAAAGGAACTCTTCCTTGTGGACCTTAGGGAGGCCATATAAATTAGAGAGAACAACATAATAAGAATTAAGACTCTTGATAGTCTCCTGGGACAAGGAACTATACTTCAGGAGGCTGTTAGTCTTTCTCTCAACACTTTTTGTGGAGTCAGCACCGATCCTGCGATACGCTGAATCAGATAGTAAACATAGAATCTTTTGAACGTAATACTGCTTGTCCAAAACAACGGTAGCACTGCTCTAATCCACAGGCAAAATAACAATATCTGGATCAGCTCTAAGTTAACGTAAAAGAGCTCTCTCAGCTGCTTTGATATTACTCTTGGTTGGGACGTGTCCTAGTCAACACACGATATGCTTCCCTCCTTCTGTCCTGTGCAACATCAGGAGGTGGTTTAAAAACACCCTGTTCAACAGAACTAATGAAATCAACCACTGGCACACGCTTGGGAGATGGTGAAAAATTTTAACCTTTACCTAGCTCGGATAGAGCTGTGTCGCCAAAAGCTTTCTCCGTGAGGTATATCTCAAAACATCGCGAAACAGCACTCGTTTCCGAACCACGGAGACATTCAAACTCCGACAAATGTCGGGCAGTTACAGAATGAAATTCCCAGTCCTTATAAACAGAAATGGTAGTTTTTGTATAAGTTCTGCATGGAATCCTACTGTCTCCCTTGTCAAAAAACAAAGAGGGAGAGTTGATGCTACCTCATCAGTTGATTATTCATTTCACTATTGACACTTCTGGCGTCGGTCGTCCTTGGTTTGTGATGACGCTAATGTTTACAGTGTGTGTGAGCGTTATTTTTCCGTAGTTTCACTGAGAACCGAGGTTTTAAATTCCCTTGCACAGTGGTTACTTCTTCCAGTTATTCTTTGAAAACGGCAGGATGTGCTCCTATCGAAATATTGGTAGTTGTCGACGAGGTCACTCGGCTGCATTTCTATAAATTATAGAATATTGTATTGCATTAGATTAACTTATCGTAAATAATCTGTTGTACTGAAATGTTAAAATAAACTTTAATAATGAAAATTACAATGTTAACGATATATACCCTTTTTTTTAAAAAAAACGACATAATACAACAGGAAGGCACAAACGCTATTTTGAATTGCTTCTAAGATACGGGCAATAATCGACGTATACTGAGACACTCATTTCATCGAAACCACAGTATATTTCGTGTTCTTTCTGGAGGTAAGAGCTGTACGTCAAACGCCACCGTAGCTATTGCATTAAGAAAATTAAACAAACTGGGACATGGTCTTAAAATATGATAGATTCAATTTTAATTTTCGGCGATCGTTTGTACTCACATAATATACGGTCTCGAACGGCTCCGCATTTGGGGTTGGATTGGGTTGTTTTGGGGGTAGAGACCAAACTGCAAGGTCATCGGTCTCATCGGTTTAGGGAAGGACGGGGAAGGAATTCGGCAGTGCCCTTTCAAAGGAACCATCCCGGCATTTGCCTGGAGCGATTTAGGGAAATCACGGAAAAACTAAATCAGGATGGCCGGACGCGGGATTGAATCGTCGTCCTCCCGAATGCGAGTCCAGTGTGATAACCACTGAGCCACATCGCTTGGTCCCGCATTTGGCCAAGGCAAATGTAGAATACGTACGTGTTCAAGAGTTACAAGTTAATTTTGAGCTGTTAAATCGTTCTTGCTTAATACAAGTCCACCATGAATCTTCTTAAACTTGCGGCTATCTGAAAATTAATAACCGCCGGCTGGATTTCCAGATATATATACTAGCTTGTTGGTGTTATGAAGAAGCTATTGTTACGTATAATGACGTATCACTGGCAACCTAGGAAACGGATGATTTATGCTGTTTGTTCGATTCTCACTCAAGAGGAACAAAAGTCGTATAGTTCAGGATGGTACAGCTTGCTTCATACTTTCCCCCGATATAACGTTATTGTGGACAGTTTCAAAATTAAATATGCCCAAATCACAGCAAAGTAGACTGGGCGATGATTAATACAGTATTACGAAAATTACCTCTGTTGTACATCCATTAAATCAAAATATAAATGAACCAGAAACCGGCAGTGAAATTGTAAGAAATAACAACCAGTCATCTGAATCATCTAGTGACTTAGAAAACGACAGTACTGTTATTACCTCGTTCGTTTTCGTTTTATAGACGAATCTATTCCTGAACTAACTACTGTTCTCGACAGCGATAACTATAGTCAGCTGCTATTTTATCGTCTCTGTAGAAAACTGAACCACCTTACAAATTACGAGCACAAGAAGTGTCTTGGTTCCGCTTGTTCCCTCAGGGTAGAAATGGAATACAGCTAGAATAATGGGACCTGATACTTGTTTTTAAAGACATAACTATCATTTTTATGCAGCGTTGGTTATGGAGTCCTGTAGAGCTAAGAAAAATGTAGGTGCGGTGTTAAGAATAAGCTAGGGAGAATATCGACATGAAAAATTGATTGAAAATATTCATCTTAATATGAAGAATATATGAGGATCAAACGCATACTGGAAAAGTACATGTTCAAACTTTATTGCCGTGGTTAAGGATATGTGTCATACTAAGTCGTTTGTTACTGTAAGCTGCAATGATCTGAATTGGGACGATATACTGATAGCACTTGTAATTGCTGCAGGAAGGTCCGATGAAAATCCAAGCGATCTGAGTTTTAATATCAAACAAAAATTGATAGATGAACATCTTGTGACCCTGAGTCATCAATTTATGATACGTGTTAATGTGTTCATGAGAGTTTTGAAGAGAAACCATCAAGTTTTAGGAGGAAGGCTTACAAATTACTGATGGAGAAATGAGTTTTAGAGTCAAAACTTACATATATTATGCTGGATTGAACATGCACCAAATTTTGACACTCCTGAAGGCAGATCTCTTATCAGTGAGACAGTTTCTTGTCGTTTATATAATGAAGATGACGAGTTAAACGAAATATTTAACTGTGTTAAAATACACTTTCGTCCAACAAGATGATATAAGAACAGTAATGGTCGTCACTGTAGATTTAATTTTCCAAGACCCTTAAGCGAACATACAGTTATGTTAGGATCTGACGAAACTTTCGGTAAGAATGGAATATTTGGTATTTTGAGAAGAAATCCCAAAGAACAGTACGTAAATACTTACCATCCGCAGATATTGAAAGTTTGGAAGGCGAATATGGACAACCAGACCCGTGGAAATATGACAGTTGTAGGGCCTATCTTATTATATCGCCAAATGTACTTCCAAACTCGAACTCCAATATGTAGGTCAGTGATGAAAGATGCCGTTAGTAGAGTGCGAGCCTGTCATGGGGATATCTATAGTCAATTGTTTGCCGTTTCTATGACAATTTTAAACCACTATAGAGTATTAGCGTATGAATATGCATACATATTATGACACCTGAAATTAAGAGACAGTTCACGAAAAATAGTTTTCGTCAACACATGCCGGCCTCATGAATGATTCAGAATTCTGAGATATGAGAGTGAGCTAGGTCAAACGTATCAAAATACACTCCTGGAAATTGAAATAAGAACACCGTGAATTCATTGTCCCAGGAAGGGAAAACTTTATTGACACATTCCTGGGGTCAGATACATCACATGATCACACTGACAGAACCACAGGCACATAGACACAGGCAACAGAGCATGCACAATGTCGGCACTAGTACAGTGTATATCCACCTTTCGCAGCAATGCAGGCTGCTATTCTCCCATGGAGACGATCGTAGAGATGCTGGATGTAGTCCTGTGGAACGGCTTGCCATGCCATTTCCACCTGGCGCCTCAGTTGGACCAGCGTTCGTGCTGGACGTGCAGACCGCGTGAGACGACGCTTCATCCAGTCCCAAACATGCTCAATGGGGGACAGATCCGGAGATCTTGCTGGCCAGGGTAGTTGACTTACACCTTCTAGAGCACGTTGGGTGGCACGGGATACATGCGGACGTGCATTGTCCTGTTGGAACAGCAAGTTCCCTTGCCGGTCTAGGAATGGTAGAACGATGGGTTCGATGACGGTTTGGATGTACCGTGCACTATTCAGTGTCCCCTCGACGATCACCAGTGGTGTACGGCCAGTGTAGGAGATCGCTCCCCACACCATGATGCCGGGTGTTGGCCCTGTGTGCCTCGGTCGTATGCAGTCCTGATTGTGGCGCTCACCTGCACGGCGCCAAACACGCATACGACCATCATTGGCACCAAGGCAGAAGCGACTCTCATCGCTGAAGACGACACGTCTCCATTCGTCCCTCCATTCACACCTGTCGCGACACCACTGGAGGCGGGCTGCACGATGTTGGGGCGTGAGCGGAAGACGGCCTAACGGTGTGCGGGACCGTAGCCCAGCTTCATGGAGACGGTTGCGAATGGTCCTCGCCGATACCCCAGGAGCAACAGTGTCCCTAATTTGCTGGGAAGTGGCGGTGCGGTCCCCTACGGCACTGCGTAGGATCCTACGGTCTTGGCGTGCATCCGTGCGTCGCTGCGGTCCGGTCCCAGGTCGACGGGCACGTGCACCTTCCGCCGACCACTGGCGACAACATCGATGTACTGTGGAGACCTCACGCCCCACGTGTTGAGCAATTCGGCGGTACGTCCACCCGGCCTCCCGCATGCCCACTATACGCCCTCGCTCAAAGTCCGTCAACTGCACATACGGTTCACGTCCACGCTGTCGCGGCATGCTACCAGTGTTAAAGACTGCGATGGAGCTCCGTATGCCACGGCAAACTGGCTGACACTGACGGCGGCGGTGCACAAATGCTGCGCAGCTAGCGCCATTCGACGGCCAACACCGCGGTTCCTGGTGTGTCCGCTGTGCCGTGCGTGTGATCATTGCTTGTACAGCCCTCTCGCAGTGTCCGGAGCAAGTATGGTGGGTCTGACACACCGGTGTCAATGTGTTCTTTTTTCCATTTCCAGGAGTGTATATTTGACAGGTACATTCATAGGTTCATTAATCTAGAACACCTCAGTTCTACAGAATTTGCCATAAATTATGACCAGTCAAACCGAATGTTAGCGACGAAGAAGACAGTGGTGACATGGAAGCTTATGAAGAACGAGGAGAGGGCACTGAAACCGGACAAGCGACCATCAGACGTCTAATAATGGAAACATCTGAAAAAGCGAAGAAAGCCAGCTGTTCTGAGGCCACGATATTACACGCAAGTGGGAGACAGATAAGACTATTTTTATAGCTATCTTGTTGCCCATGTGCCGCTTAGAGATGAAAACGATTTGCTAACGGGTCATGAAACGTGCGAAGAAGTTTTTATGTAACTAGGAGATCGTTTACGACCATTTCCCGAGATTCTCTTGAGCAATTTCAATACATTGAACGCGAGCTTCAGAAATTTATTGGCTAAGTGCTAGCACTAGCCGAATCTGTAACTTTTGAGGACGCCAATAAGCAAGAAGTCAACACAGAAAACCAGGATGTAGCGGCGAACATTGATGGATACGCCCAGAGAATGGCTGATGTTGATAGCGAAGTAGAAGACGTTGCAGAAGGAATGCATATCAGTATCACGTACGAAGAATTTCATGGCATGGTCAGCAGCATGAACATAGAACACATTTTTTTTGTTATGAAGTAACAAAACGAATTCGAAATGAGGTGACGAATCAACCTAACAGAAATGTTCCTTTAAAATTATTCGTCACAGGAGGAGCTGGTGGTGGAAAACCTTTTATGCTGAAAACTGTGAAACGCGTATGTATTCAGTACAGCGATGGCGAGGCATGACAGAATCTCTGACCAGAGAGTTATTTATCTTTGCTAGTCTGCGCTTGACCGCGCGAGAGCAAGTAATGCAGTTGGAGAGCTGTAGCGCGACAGTGCAGTTGCGAGTTGCGAGGCAGTTGTACGTAGCGAGTCGCGAGAGCATGTAGTTCGTTCGTGCTAGTAGCGCGCGAGAGACAGTCGCAGTTATGTGTGAGGAGTCGGCCGACGTCGACATGGGCCTCTGGTCAAGGTTAAATAAGGTAATGAAGCAGCATTGCGCACATCTGATAATGTAATGTATCTTAACTGTAATTAATTTGTTCAAGAATTGCCCCAATAATAATTTTGTTCTGAAAGCAATTTTTTAAGAAAATAATCATTATAATTGAAATAATACTTCCTATGCTTTTCCTTCCAGAATCAATTTATCAGATTTGCACAGGGCCTAAGGTCAGCGCAGATGACCTTATAAAATTTAGCAGGTTGATCTTAACATTAATTTTGTAGGGACTTAACATTTTTTCCACATTTTAATTACGTTGACTTTTACTACTGTGGGAAGCTAACATTTGGCTCTATTTGCAATTCTTATTCAATTCATATCATTTAAAAATAATTACAGGGAGTTTACACTTAGCACGATGACCATTAACCTTTAAAATATTTTCATTCTCATTTTTGCCGGGAGGTTACACTTGGCGACCCTGCCAGGATCGTATTTCGTTGAGAATCTTCTGAGAAGTAGTCAGATATTTGCTCTTATTTACTTAATATAATTAGCATTTGGCGCAACGCTTTTACTAATTTTATGACTTTCTTTCCTCAGATCATCGGCAATTCGTTGCTCTGTTGTATTTGTGTTTGTTGCTTTTTGCATTGTGCTTATTTCATTTGTGAATAATTGTGACTACTGTAAAAATGCCGCGAAAGACTGTGAATAGTGTATCGCGAGGTATAATGAATGAAATTACCGACTTAAGCAACTTCACTGATACTGCTTGTGACGCGCAATACAATGATGACAATCCACCGTTTACTGACAATCATCCTACAGATGAACAAACGAACTCAATTGTCTCCTCTGTTAATTTGACGACAATTGATGACGCGAGGCGCCTTATTGTAATGAGCGCTGCCCAGCTTAATACACCCGGTTTGGAAAATTTAAGTAAAGTACAGACAATTTTTTTTAATGAAACTGGACAGTGTACTGAAAGTACGACGGATACATTTAATTCCGAAATAGCGACGCACAGTGCACATCCGATAAGCAAACCTTTTTGTGAGTCACAGAATGACCAAATGGTCACACAAAATGTGACAATTGCAGGTGCACCACTAAACAGCACGGAGAATAGAAATGCTAATATTGACTTTGAACAAATTATGGCAAGCCCGCATCTCGTGGTCGTGCGGTAGCGTTCTCGCTTCCCACGCCCGGGTTCCCGGGTTCGATTCCCGGCGGGGTCAGGGATTTACTCTGCCTCGTGATGGCTGGGTGTTGTGTGCTGTCCTTAGGTTAGTTAGGTTTAAGTAGTTCTAAGTTCTAGGGGACTGATGACCATAGATGTTAAGTTCCGTAGTGCTCAGAGCCAAATTATGGCAAGGTTGCTACAACAACAATTTAGTGAAAATTTCAAACAACTTAAAGAAGATAACAAATAATTTAAAGAGAATTTCAAACAATTTAGTAAAGATTTCAAACAACTTAATGAAAAACATGACAGTCTTAATGAAAAACTAGAGAATAATAATGAAGATCTCAAACAACTTAGTGAACAGGTCAGACAACAGAGTGAAGATAACAAACAAGATAACGAAAAACTCAAACAATACTTTAATGAAAACTTAGACAACAATTCGAGACAGCTTAGTGAACAAATTAGAGCCGTTGCCGCGCAGTGTCATGACACTAAGGAACAGTTACGCGAGGAAATTGAGGCTTTTTCAAGAAAAAGTAGCGAAGAAATTAGATCGGTTGCTCAAGAATTAAGGGATATGCAAACAGCTGCAACAGAATCACTCAGAGACGAAATTAGTACAGTCGGTAAACAATGCTCAGAAAAAGCTACACAATTACGCGACAAGTTTAAATTAATGACAGCAGAACTTTCGGGCACAATGGATGCAAAGATAGACGCGAAATTCGAGCAACAGAACACACAGATTGACGAACGTTTTAATCTTCACATACAAAACAGTGATACGCGTTTCCGCAAATTTATTCAGGATCAAAATGAAGTAAAACGACAAGTAATGGAAACAATCACTGCACAGAGACAAGAAGATAAACGTAAAATGTTTGCAAAGGCAAAGACATACGTAGACAACAATATTGCTACTGTGTCCGACGAAATTAATACCATCAAACAGTTGAACACAGAATTACGTGATGAAATTTCCGATCTTAAATCAAAAACAGATACACACACAGCAGATATTCAGACAGTGACAGACAGATTTGAGCAATTAGAACTAACACAGGATTGCGATGTCATCAAAGCTGACGTTAAAAAATTGAACGAAACCACACGTAAATTACAAAAACAGATTAATACTTCTGACACTAAAAACGATGATCAGGTAAAAATACTGACTGAAAAATGTGATGAATTGGCCAGTCGTATTGATGTTATTGAAAGTAATAATGAGAGCAAATCAGACGATACTGCACCGATTTTGTTTAACCAAACACCTGAATTCCAGAATCAACAACAGACGATCAATGAGATCGATTCATCTAATAACACATTACGCAGAAAATTGTCAAGCTTACAGCAGGAGGTAACGGAGATAAAAAATATTTCAGTTAATAACACATCACAGCAGACGCCACTTAGTGAACATTTGTCAGACTCACGCAGCGCGTATAACTTGGGTAATCTACAGAGAGTACGGGACTTAGATTCCGAGCAACCACAGTTCAACAGATTCTCTTACAATCATGAACCTGTTCCATCATACAGAGACGATAATTTTGATTACAAACATTTTCTGTCAGTGAGAAAATTTAAAGTGTTTAAAAATGACAGAACACAGATTCACCCACTGGATTGGATACAACAATTCAGCTTTGCTTTTCCACCGACTTGGCCCGTAACACACAAACTTGAATTCATTTGTAGTTTTTTGGAAGGCGAACCGGCAACTCGTATGAGACCGATCGCGAGACAATGTTATTCAGTAGAAGAGTTTCAGAATGCTTTCTGTCAGCGTATTGCTCGAAGACGACACAGAGCGGAATTAAGGATCAATTAATTAGTTTACCAAATTATGAGAACTCAAATTTTTCCACTGTCACGCAATTTTTTGAGCACATGGTCCAACAAAATCAGTATTTAAGTGAACCTTATAGTGAATATGCACTTATTCAATTATGTATCTCTAAATTACCACGATCATTAAGAGTGTCACTTTTAATGGGTCAGCAGAAGGAAAACATTTCAGCATTCAGAGATCTGTTGCAGCTTTTAGAAGTGCAGCAATCAGATTATTCCTTCGTGAACAAAAACTTTTCATATAATAACCAAGGCCAACAAACTTACAGTAATTACGATCAGACACGTAATTTCAATAGGAAAGGTAACAGACGCTTTAGGAACGACAACCACCAGAACTTTAATAGCAGACAAAATTTTGATTATCAATATCGTCAAAATTTTCAGCAACAGGAACCACATTTTAGTGACAATAGAGGTTTTTCACAACAACAGCAACAAAACCAGCCGGTTAGAATACCTAACCAACAATGTAATGCACAAGGTCAACCTAACTTTAATGTTTCGCCACGTGGACGTATAGTCCCTGATACAACAAATAGTAACGCACGGGAGCAAAGGAACAACTACGTACAGAAAACACAGTATTTCAATTCCTATCGCAATGCACCGTATAGGAATGACTATCAAGACAGACGTAAAAATAATGAGGTCAATTTTCAGCGTACATCTAACAACAGTCGGTCATACCAACAGAAAAATTATCCACAAGAACCTATTCTCATGAATGAACCCGACAGTAGGTATCATAGCGTAATACGTCTGGAAGAAGTAATAGAACAGTTCAAATAGTAGAAATGCCACAACATCGTCCTGAAAATAATAACACGTCAGATAGAATCTGACAAGATACTGTACAGGTCGCATCTTCCAGTAACACAAGCACTACTTTTGACAGACAGAATATTGTTCACGAAAATGTAATTACTTTTGACGACATACGAGACACTCTCTTGCAGGAAAGACCAGTTGTTCAGAAAACCATTTCACATCCTGTCATCGACATGAAAATTGGTTCATCGAAATTTTCAGCAGTAATCGATTCTGGGTCACCTATGTCAGTAATAAATGAAAAAACTTTCAATGTGCGTAACAAAGAGAATACGTATCCTACATTACCTTTAGGCAAAACGAAAGTAAAAGGAGCAGTATCGAGTAAAGGAGTAGACGTTAAATTACAAACGCATTTATCATTTTGTATTGCAGGTCACACATTTCACTCAAATTTTTGGATTGTTCCTTTATTGACAACAGACGTTATTTTAGGTACGAATTTTCTGGTACAACACGACACAGTTATCGATTTTCAGAATTCTTATTTAACGTTGAAAGACGAAAATGTACAACTTGCCTTAGAATTTCAGCACTCATGATCTGCGGAAGAACAAACAATTAATCGTGCAGAGGTCATTTCCGTATCACGTAACATAGACTGTAATTCCACATTGTTCACGGATACGTACGTACATAACTATAACACTCCAGACGAAGCTGACTACGACGTAATGCAGATGATTTCTGATAAAGTTAACCAAAGCAGTGCAAATACAGACGACGAACGCACGCAACTACACAAAATTCTTTTACAGCAAGCTCCAGTTTTTGACAATGTTCCTGGTACTATGTCCGGCTTCATGTATGAATTTCAAATTAAACAGCACGATACATTTAAAGCTAAGCATTATCCCATTCCATATATCCATAGAGAACAAGTTAAGAAAGAATTGCAGGATATGCTTGACCAAGGAATTATTGAACCAGCAGTTAGTCCGTACATAAACCCGCTACATATTGTTAAGAAAAAAGATGGCTCACTTCGCCTCGTACTTGATTCACGTCACATTAATGACATAATTATTAATGAAACAGATCGACCACAGACATTAGAGGAACTACTACAGAAATTTCACGGTACTGCTATTTATTCTACACTAGATTTGAAATCGGGATTTTGGCAAATTCAACTTCATCCGAACTGCAGAAAGTACACAGCTTTTCTCTGTTTCGGCGACTGTTATCAATTTTGCAAATTACCATTCGGATTAACTATTTCTTCTGCAGCTTTTATTCGCGGTTTGAACACAATACTTCCGACAGAACTTAAGGACAGAATTACGACGTACGTAGATGACATTATTATTGCAGAAGCTAACTGGACTGAACACAATATGATTCTTGAACGTCTGCTACAAACTTTTCATGCACAAGGACTTACAGTTAATCTTAGTAAATCGCACTTTGGCAAAACTTCTATAAAATTTCTTGGACACGTAATTTCAGCAGAAGGCATTGCGCCTGGTCCGGAAAAACTTCAAGCTCTACGTGACATTACTGTTCCTACAACGAAGAAACAACTACGCAGTTTTTTGGGCTTAATTAACTTTTTTCGTAAATTTATTCATCACTCTGCTTTAGACACACCTAGATTATGTCAATTGACAGGTAAAAACACTATTTGGTCTTGGGATAAGCAAGCACATTCTGAATTCATGAACCTGAAACATGCTTTGTTGAATGCACCACTTTTATCGCACCCAGATCTTACCAGAAATTTTTCCATTGCCACCGACAGTTCTAACACCGCTTTAGGCGTACACATTTTTCAGGAAATTGAAGAAGATGGCTGTACAATAATTAAAAACATCGCATTTGCAAGCCGCATTCTGTCACCTGCTGAACGAAATTATTCCGTTACAGAACTAGAAACATTATGTGTTGTATGGGCTTTTACGAGATTTCGGCACTTTCTTTATGGAAGACACACCACCGTTTACACAGACCACAGAACGATACAATTTTTACTTTCAGCTAAATTCACACACGACAGATTAAGCAGATGGAAGCTATATTTACAGGAATTTAATTTTACAATAGTTCACATTCCCGGCACACAAAATATTATAGCAGACGCACTATCTCGCTCTCTCAGCAACAATCAGCAAGACATCGCAACCAACTTCTGTAAAGCAAATTTCAGCGTCATGTACATTCAGCAAGTTGCATTTGAAAATTTTATTTCGTCGTCATTACAGGACATAGCACAAGAGCAAAGTAAAGACAATGTGTGGAAAGAAATTAAACACCTTTGGCAAGATAAGAATAATGTTACAATTAGAAACCATTACACTGTACGCAATCACATTCTGTTTCGCCGCCCTCACCCTGACAGCAATAATTGGTTATTATGCATTCCTGACGAACTGGTTAACAAATTAATATGGTATACTCATTTAAGTTATGCACATTACGGAGCCAGGAAATGTTTTCTTATACTGAGACAGAACTGTTATTTTACCAACATAGAAAACCGTATACGACGAGTTTTAGCGTCATGTAAAATTTGCCAGAAAGCTAAGTCAGACACAACTTCACATATTCCTCCATTATATCCCATTGTACCTGTTAAATTAAGACACATGGCCGCAGTAGACATTTTTGGTCCAATTCCGAGAACTAACAGAGGTTTTTGCTACATCTTTGTCGCTGTTGAACTCACTTCAAAATTTGTTACTTTCACTCCGTTACGCAAAGCTACAGCTAAAACTGTTTCGAAAGCATTTGTAAAACATTTTCTATTTCATGTAGGGCATGTGTTGAAAGTAATTTCTGACAATGGATCGCAATTTCGTTCTGCTATATGGACACGCATGTTACGAGCTAGAAACATTTATCCGATCTATATATCCAGGAACCATGCTTCTTCGAACCCTTGTGAACGATTAATGAAAGAAATTGGTAAACTGTGTAGAATATACTGCCACAAAAGACATATTGACTGGGAGACACACATATTCTCATTCCAAGATGTAATTAATCCCATACCAAATGAATCCACTATACTATCTCCGTCTGTTATACTGAAAAATGCTGAACCACCTAACAAAATTAAAGAATTAGTAAACTTTCCTACATCTCGTCGATTACGACACCACGAAATAGTCGACATTGCGCTGAACAACATCAAACGTGCGGCAGAGCGCCGGAGAAGACAGTAAAAACAGGTTTGTACACGCCGAGACTTTCACGTGGGACAGAAGATATTAGTACGTACACACTATTTATCCAACAAAATAAAAGGTAGGTGCAGTAAATTTGAACTTCTATACGCAGGTCCATATCGGATTCGCAGCATTCCTCACCCCAATGTTGTACACGTCGAAACGTTGAGAACCAGAAAAAGTAAAGGAAACCACCACTTATCCAACATAAAACCCTTTATTGAATGAACATACTTATGATTTATCACACTGTGATGCCATTTACTAATTTTTATAATCACTTATGCAATATATTTACATGACTAATTACTGATGATTATCGTATTTTTTCTTGGCAAGTGCCCGCCCGGCAAGGTAAGGTTAGCAGGTCGCTCTTCTTGTCGTTACACATCAGACCGTGCATATTTTTCCAGATGAACTTACACATTTTATGACCACTTATGCAATTATATTCACATGACTAATTACTGATGATTATCGTATGTTTTCTTGGCAAATGCCCGGCAAGGTAAGGTTAGCAGGTTGCTATTTCTTGTCGTTACACATCAGACCGTGCACATTTTCCATTTTTTTATGTATGTACGATTGTTTTCATGTTTTGTTTGTATGCACTGTGAAATAGTTAAGATATAACACACACCAGTTGACTTTGAAATTTTTTGCCCTATGATATCTCAACATCGTGACTGTTTTTTTTTTTTTTTTTTTTTTTTTTTTTTTTTTTTTTTTTGCTGCTGCATTGTGATATTCTGTGTACATTTTTGCCTTTGAACACTGTCTATGCTTTTGACATATTACGTTTTCTGTCATGTTATGCTGTATGCTTAATTATTTACCATAAACCAGTCATTATTTAGTGAGTATATGATGTAAATGCAAGACATTAATCTTTGTTCATCATTTTCAGAAAGAAATAACGTGTAAAGGAAATAAATTAAACAGAAATGGGAATTTCACCTACGGAGTAGACGAAAGAAGATACAAAAACCTTATGAGGAAGAGTAAATGGATCAGAATTAACAAGAATATACTATACACATCGTAGAATAGCAGTCTTAACTAATTTTTTCTTTCAGAATACGAAGCGATTGATGCAGGCTGTCAAACAGAACTACACATCTTAGTTTTAGTGATGAAATATGATAGAAATAAGGAATAATTGTATAATGAGTAATGAAGTGATTTTTTTTTTTGCAGATGATAATGAATGCTGATGAATAATGATGAAGAATATGCTACTATGAATAATGAAGTTTTTCTTTACAGGTGATGATAATAATGGCCTTTTGATAATATGGATAATGAAGTGATGGATAATGAAGTTTTTTTCTTTACAGATGAGGATGATGTTGAAGTTTATGTATTTATGCTATGTAGTTATTTAAGTATTTGTTGCAGTTCGTTTTTACATTATGTTTTATATCGTATGGTATGATGACTGAAGGTTTTGGAAAGGACAGCTAGAGAACACATATTTTTATACACATTTCACTACCTGTTAATTCGAAGTTCACTACTTTTCAGCATAGTATGCGTTTCTTCTTTCAGCTCAATAATCCATTTTGTATTTTTTCCAGGAGAAGCTTTTCATGATACTTACTAAACCTGTTACTTATTAAACCTGTACTAGTACTTGCATTTTTTTTACCCAGTTGTGTCTATCATTTATAAATGTGATCACATATACTGCCTTGTTTCATAACCTTGCTACAACTGACTCATGACGAATGACGTTACACGTCTTCATTTGCAGCAATAACTCAAAAGCAAACAAAGTAATTACCAGTCCCAAATAATGCTACCAATTTAAAAGAGTTATGAGTAATACTGAATGATGTTTTCCAACCACAGACTTTGAGTAATAGTTACAGTATGTTACATTTTAATTATGTCTTATGTCACTTGAATGAGTTCTGAGTAATAGTAAATGATATTTTGTAATAATGCATGTATGCTCTACACTCATTAACTTCTGATGATTTGTAATTGGCCACTGAGTGGCAATAATTATTTTTAAATATGTCACGTGAATGATGAAAAATGTATTGCAATATTCAATACTTGCTGACCAATGAATGTCACTGTGTCTTATATTTTAAATTTATATTATGTCACTTACATGCTATATATATGAATACCGGCAGCTTGGTGCTACACTCTTTAATGCTATACCAGTAGCTTGATGCTACACTCATTAACTCCTGATGATTTGTAACTGGCCAATGAGTGCCAATAATTAGTATAACTAAAGGAATTATGTTAATACTATGCCATTCATTAGCTCCTGTTTTCAATGATGACTTTTGATGTTTTGTAACTGGCCAATTAATGCCAATAATTAGTATAACTAAATGAATTATGTTAATACTATGCCATTCATTAGGTCCTGTTTTCAATGATGACTTTTGATGTTTTGTAACTGGCCAATGAGTGATTCAATACTTGCTGGCCAATGAGTGCCAATAATTAGTATAACTAAATGAATTATGTTAATGCTATGCCAATAATTGACTCCCATTTTCAATGATGACTTCTGATGGTTTATAACTGGCCAATAAGTGCCAATGTTCACTATAATCAGATGATTTATGAACATTATTCTGTAATACTTCATACATGGTACAGAAATGTTCAGTAACTGGGCGATGAGTGCCACCAATTACCTAAATCAGCTGTTAGACTAATGTAATTCTCAATGAAGACTAGTATGTGACTTAATGTCCTTCACCTACTGACCTAACTACCCTGAATTACTGCAATATCCATTTGTCCTGTCTATCCTCATGATCATGGAGCACTATATTTGGTTTTTGCACTATTTCCACATTGGTGTGCCTTGCAAGAGCGTGGTGTTGACACGACATGCTGTCCACCACCGTGAGCGATGGAGACGTTATTATGGTCCCACTGTTTGGTGTACCTGATGTACTGCCAAAATGATAACATGGAATATTACTACGACATTTCAGTGTCTTGGCTACGCTGATAAACACTTCTGGGAAAAGAACTTCAGATTGTCTCACTTGGTGTTGTACTTCTGTGGAAAGATATGGACTTTCAGTGCAACTGCGTGCAACCTAAAGTGCTACAACCATGACGCAATCCTTCCTAATTCTTATAAAATGAAAAAGTCATATACAGTGCGTGTGCATTTCCTTTCATTTGTTAATAAGATCAGTTGTCCTGAAGTTACTAAAGACTTCTATAGTGCATGTGCACTTTATTACACTCCTTGATTTGTTTGTTTGTTGTAGAAAAATACTAGAGAGTATTACAGTGCGTGTGCACTCTATGCCATTTGTTAATATGATTTGTACTCATTTTGTGATTTGCTGATATGTTCTGAACTACAGTGCGTGTGCACTTTTGCCATTTGTTAATATGTTTTGTACTGAACTACAGTGCGTGTGCACTTTTGTCATTTCTCAATATGATTTGTACTCGTTGCCTATACATTTGTGATTTCCTAATATGTTCACTACTACAGTGCGTGTGCACTTTCGTCATTTGTCAATATGATTTGTACTCGTTAGGTTTATTTGTCGTAAAAATATTAGAGTTTTACGGTGCGTGTGCACTTTATGCCATTTGTACTCATTACGTATACATTTTGATTTGCTGATATGTTCTGAACTGCAGTGCATGTGCACTTATGTCACTTGTCAACATGATTTTTTATGCCATTATGTTTATTTTTTGTGAAAATGCTAAAGAGTTTTTCAGTGCGTGTGCACTTATGTCATTTGTTAATATGTTTTGTACTCATTGTATATACATTTTGTTATTGCCTAATATGTTTTGTACTCGGTGCATGTGCACCACATTTACTTCATGTTCTACACCTATATGTATCTGTAAATATTCTGTAATTGTAAAGTTAATAAGTTAAAAAAATTTTTTTGTTGCTCATGGCAAGTCCAAATGACTCACCATCGCTGCCAAATTTTTGCCCCCCCCCCCCCCCCCCCCAGTGGAGGGTTATGAAACGCGTATGTATTCAGTACAGCGATGGCGAGGCATGACAGAATCTCTGACCAGAGAGTTATTTATCGTTGCTAGTCTGCGCTTGACCGCGCGAGAGCAAGTAATGCAGTTGGAGAGCTGTAGCGCGACAGTGCAGTTGCGCGTTGCGAGGCAGTTGTACGTAGCGAGTCGCGAGAGCATGTAGTTCGTTCGTGCTAGTAGCGCGCGAGAGACAGTCGCAGTTATGTGTGAGGAGTCGGCCGACGTCGATATGGGCCTCTGGTCAAGGTTAAATAAGGTAATGAAGCAGCATTGCGCACATCTGATAATGTAATGTATCTTAACTGTAATTAATTTGTTCAAGAATTGCCCCAATAATAATTTTGTTCTGAAAGCAATTTTTTAAGAAAATAATCATTATAATTGAAATAATACTTCCTATGCTTTTCCTTCCAGAATCAATTTATCAGATTTGCACAGGGCCTAAGGTCAGCGCAGATGACCTTATAAAATTTAGCAGGTTGATCTTAACGTTAATTTTGTGGGGACTTAACATTTTTTGCACATTTTTATTATCGTTGACTTTTACTACTGTGGGAAGCTAACATTTGGATCTATTTGTAATTCTTATTCAATTCATATCATTTAAAAATAATTACGGGGAGTTTACACTTAGCACGATGACCATTAACCTTTAAAATATTTTCATTCTCATTTTTGCGGGGAGGTTACAACTGTAGTACGTCATATTCATAGATGTTATGTTTCAGCAACAGAACAGTCGTTAAATGTAACTTCCGTTTAAGTAACCGCACCAACAGGAGCTGCAGCGCTTCTTGTCAATGGAAAAATCATTCATAGTGCATTTCCGTCAGGCAATTCTCACTAGTAGCTACTATTCGTAACTGAAATGTATTAAACACTGCCATCGTATTTTACCATTGTCACATATGCAATTTAAGCATTCCTTTTTTTAAGTGACACATATATTCATTAACTATATTTTGGTATATATTTAACCAATTTTAGTAACATAAACAATAAGCAGTGGCGATAATTCTAAATCAAGTCGGAAGAAATGGAACTGCCATTGTATTCTCTTGTAATAGGATGCCTAAAATATTAGGACAAAATCTTTTGATTTAGAACTGAATTGTAGACCTAAAAAAAAGTACAAAAGGTCTTGTAGATCATATGCTTATTTTTTGCAGTTGAGTCATAGTCTCCCTTTTTCTGCTTTGTAGACGCTGAAACAGGCGACTTCAAAAGACAAAATTCGTCATTTTTTGTCAGCCGTGAAAGATAAACACATGTTCACTTGGACATTTGCTTTTTGAGCTCTACAATCTAGTACTACGTAACTTGATGCAGCTCTTATGCATTACGTGATGTATATCGATAGAGTGCGCTGGTGTAAAAAAAAAATTACTTAATTTAGCTGATGAAATTTAAACGAGTGAACAGACTTCCATCGAACGTAGCTAAGAACCATCCCGATTAAAACAGCTTTCAAATTGAAAAAAGAAAACTGCATTAAAATTGGACCTTTCGCTTGAAAGCTACGATGCCACAGACAGATACATAGATACGCACGCTAAACATATGACGCCCATATGTTAGCGTCGGTGGTCAAGAAAATGACCTAGACAAAATTTATAGTTGTTGTGATAAATGGCAGTTAGCTCTAAAAGCAGGTTCGAATCCTGCTTCGGGCATGGATGTGTGTGCTGTTCTTAGGTTAGTTAGGTTTAAGTAGCTCTAAGTCTAGGGGACTGATGACCTCAGATGTTAAGTCCCATAGTGCTTAGAGCCATTTGAACCACTTTGGAAAAATGTAAGTTAAAGCGGATGAGTACGAAAAACAGTGCTGCAACGTTAGGATACAGCATTAATAGAGTGGAGCTTGACTCAGTCACTTCGGTTAAATATCTAGGGGTTACGTTGGAAAGCAATATGAAATGGAATGAGCACGTTAGGTTGGTAGTAGGGAAGGCAAATGCTCGACTTCGGTTTATTGGGGGAATTCTGCGAAAGTGTAGTTCATCCATAAAGGAACGATAATGTGATACATTCTTGAGTCCTTTTCGAGTGTTTGGGATCCTCACCGGGTCGGATTAAAGGAAGACATCGAAGCAGTTCGGAGGGGGGCTGCTAGATTTGTTGCCGGTAGGTTCGATGGTTCGATTAGCATGCAAATATTAAGAGGTACTTCGTGATCTCAAATGGGAATCGCTGGATGGAGGACGATGCTCTTCCCGCAAGACACTATTGCTTAAATTCAGAGAACTGCGATTTGAAGCCAACTACAGAACGATTCTACTGCCGCCAATGTACATTTCGTGTAAGGACCATGAAGATGTAGCTGTAGAATTCTGTCCCCATTCTCTACTGTCAGTGAAACCTCACGATGACTGCAGTAACTTCCACATCTTCATTTTCTGTGATTAAAGAGCTGTAACTTATTTTCTCCTCAATAGATCCGCTGTGTGTGAGCAGTTGAAGTTCACGGCATAGTTTTCGTTTTCGTAGGTAATAAGAACTGAAAATACGAATAGAACGACATATTGGTACATTTTACAGTAGTTTAGTAGCAAATGTGTAATTTATATGCAGTAGCATTTATTGTCAGTTTCTGGCAGTTTTCTGTACGACAGCAAGAGAAGTCAGAAGAATTTATATACAGGTTTCCAGAATGAAATTTTCACTCTGCATCGGAGTGTGCGCTGATATGAAACTTCATAGCAGATTAAAACTGTGTGCCGGACCGAGACTCGAACTAGGGACCTTTGCCTTTTGCGGGCAAGTGCTCTACAGACTGAGCTACCCAAGCATGACTGACGACCCGTTGTCACAATTTTACTTCCGCCAGTACTTCGTTTTATGGTTAAAATGGCTGTAAGAGCTATGGGACTTAACATCTGAGGTCATCAGTCCCCTAGACTTAGAACTTCTTAAACCTAACTTACCTAAGGACATCACACACATCCATACCCGGGGCAGGATTCGATCCTGCGACAGCAGCAGCAGTGAGGTTCCGGACTGAAGCGCCTAGACCCGCTCGGCCACAGCGGCTGGCTAACATTTACGAATTGAGTAGAAAATGCAAATAGTACAAATTCAACATCACCGTGAAAGAAGCTCGGGTTACCAAGTCAGTAGCCAGTGATACTGAGTACTAGATGAAGGCAGCGGTAATAGCTAAACAATACGTAGTGCATTAATTTCGATAAAGGATTTGCTCTGAAATAATATAATTTATATGCAATTTTCAAACCTACGGTTTCTTTTACAGCCGCTTCATGTCAAAATTCAGTATATGTGCCATTAGAGTTGATTTCTGTCACACTACACATCCTACAGATCAGCAATTTCACCTGTGTTTTGTGAAGCAGAGAGTAACCATTCCCTTTTCCTGTGCTCTCAATCTCACAAAACTTCGGTACACTATACACTGAGGTGTCAAAAGCCATGGGTCTAGTACTATGCACATATGCAGATGATGGTAGTTAGCGTGCACACGGTATAAAAGGGCAGTGTGTTCGTGGAGCTGTCATTGGAACTCAGGTGGTTCGTGTGAAAAGATTTCCGACGTGATTATGGCCGCACGATGGGAATTAACAGACTTGGAACGAGGAATGGTAGTTGGAGCTAGACGCATGGGACATTCCATTTCGGAAACGGTTAGGGAATTCAGTATTCCAAGATCCACAGTGTCGAAAGTGAGGCGAGAATACCAAATTTCAGGCATTACCTCTCACCACGGACAACTCTGTGGCCGATGGCCTTCGCTTAACGAACGAGAGCAGTGGAGTTTGCATGGAGTTGTCAGTGCTAACAGACAAGGAAACTGCATCAAATGTGGGACGTACGGCGAAAGTATCCGTTAGGACAGTGCGATGAGATCTGGCGTTGGGCTATGGCAACAGACGACTGACGCGAGTGTCTTTGCTAACAGCACAACATCGCGCACAGCGCTTCTACTGAGCTCGTGACCATATCGGTTGGACCCAAGACGACTGGAAAACCGTGGCCTTCACCGAGGATTCAAGCTGTATATTGCTCCCTCCTACGTATATCTCGCGAAGAGACCATGAGGATAAAACCAGAGAAATTAGAGCCCACACAGAGGCATACCGACAATCTTTCTTTCCACGAACAATACGAGACTGGAATAGAAGGGAGAACCGACAGAGGTACTCAAAGTACCCTCCGCCACACACCGTCAGGTGGCTTGCGGAGTATGGATGTAGATGTAGTAGATGTAGAGACTTCCTGCTGAGCAGCGACGGTTTTGATTGTGATGCGTCGATCGCCTTGAATGATAGTGTCCGCACGTTCCAGCATTGACCGATTCACAGATGTATTCGGCTGGCCAGCACGCGGGAGATCCGACAGGTTTGCACAATCTGGTTGCGATGAAGGCAGACACCTCGCCCAGCTTCTCACCGGGTTTACTTTTACTGCCAGATCTCTGTAGACATTTGCAAGCGCATATGAAATTTTGAAATGCTATAGTTTTTTCCGAGGAAGGTGGCGCAGTGGTTAGCACACTGGACACGCATTCGGGAAGACGACGGCTCAAACCCGCGTCCGGCCAGCCTGATTTAGATTTTCCGTGATTTCTCTAAATCGCCCTTTGAAAGGGCACGGCCAATTTCCTTCCCCATCCTTCCCTCATCCGATAGGCCCGATGACCTCGCTGTTTGGTCCCCTCCCCCAAATCAACCAAAATCAACCAACCAACCTGTGGTTTTCCGCCAAAAGTAACTCAATGACAGATCTCTGTTTGCATCTCACCTCCGTCACAGACGCCATTTTGAAGGCTCTGTTCAGTGCCGCCACCTATCGGAACTTAATTAAACTATAGGGGCTGAAGTAGAAATATTCCACGATGTACCCTAATAAAGTCCGCATTTTTCAACCGAGACTGGCCGAGGAAAAAAAGTGTTGCATTAATTATTGAACGCCTCGAGTAAGGTATGTGCAGTACACAACATATAAAAATTGTAGTAATAATTATAGCACAGAAACAGAAGAAGAACAGTTTTCAATCGTTCATGAAAAGTGCAAAAGTAAAAAGCAGTTACAGAAAGGTAGATTTAAACTATGAGGGTTAGCAGCAATGGACATAAGAAAAAGGGCGGAAGAGATTGACGAAAGGAAAGCGGTAAAGAACAATTCACGAAGATAGGGGAAAGTATAGTGACGCTACAGATTGAGAGACGAAAAGGTAAAGAATCGTAGAAGGACAAGATGGGATAATTGGCTTCACTGTGTGACTAAGTCAATTTTTAGGAACAGAAGGAAATGCTTCAGCTTATTCTCAAAAGCGGGCGGACATTTAAGAGGAAGTGGACACTTAACTGTGCGCAGAGTGCAGAGTAAGTTGTTCCAGAGGCGGGCGCACAGTGTGCATATGCACCGAGGAGGCGACGGAGTGAACATAGCGTATGGTAGTCTCATCACACTACCACACTAGTTGGGCGTGTGAACCAGTGACATATTTATATAGGCGGATGCTGCAGAGCCGGCCGCTATGACCGAGCGGTCCTAGCGCTTCAGTCGGGAACCGCGTAAGAGCTACGGTCGCTTGTTCGAATCCTGCCTCGGGCATGGATGTGTGTGATGTCCTAAGGTTAGTTAGATTTAAGTAGTTGTAAGTTGTAGGGGACTGATGACCTCAGATGTTAAGTCCCATAGTGCTCAGAGCCATTTGAACCATTTTTGATGCTCCAGATGTAGCGCACACAAGCACTAACAGTCTAGAGTTCTCACTACTCTTACCACATCTGATAACATCGCAATAGTAGAGGTTTCGGAAGCACGAATGATTGCTCAAATTTACATTTTCACATAATGTGTAAATATGGTCTGGAACACTTTAATCCAATAGACACAAATGAAAATCTTCCAACATTTGCCGACAGTATTTTATGTCCATATGAGATGTTCATCCAAAGTTGCGTCCAAGTTCTCTACCATTTTTGGTGAGGTATTAGAATACCAAAACGAATTGTAAGCGGAATTCAAAGCTTATTAATTTCTGCTGAGATATGAAAATCACTTGTGATTTTTCCACTGAAGACGGATCGTAATTCATGTGAACGATCGCAATGTCGATGCCTTCACGCCTAGCACTTACGTAAAGCTGGAGATCGTCGGTACACAGAACCAATAAGATATAATTGACATATAAGAAAAAGAATAGTGGGTCCAAAACTGATCCCTATGGCACTTCTGAGAGAATGTGCTTTCAGGACGACTTTCAATTCCCACGGACAACACGTTGTCGTCAGTGTTTCAAACCACTTCAGCGCACAATCTGAAATTTTTTTTCTCAGCATTATGTAGAAGTTGCCGCAATCAAATGCTTTATTTAAGTCTATTAGTGTCAATATTCTGGCCTCACAGTTGTCCATGGCATATTTCAGGTCATCAGTTACCTTGATTCAGTGTACTAGGGGTGGACAAAAATATAGAAAACCTGAAAACAACACACTGCCATACCTAATCCAGTGTAGCAAAACCGTTGGAATTTAAAACAGCTGCCCGTCGTCTAGGAATGGGTAATTACAGGTCCTCTATGATTTCCTGTACCATTCCTCCTGCAAAATAGTGGCAAGTTCTGGCAACGATGATGGAGATGCATAGCGATCACGCACCCTCCTCTCCAAAGTAAACCACAAAGGCTCAACAGTACTCTGTGACAGTGTTCGTCAGGAGAGATGCGACAGTTCATACTTATGCTCAGAAAACAAGTCCTGAACAGGGCCCCTGTCGTTTTGGAACATGGCATCACCATTTGGGAACGAACACTGTATCACTGGATGGACCTGACTAGGTAAAATGGTCACATAATACTTTTCAACAATAAGACCATGCAGAGTAACCATGGGTCGCATGGAATACATCGGTATGGCTGCTCAAATCTTCACTGAACCCCAGCCATGTTTCATTCACTATTTTAAAGTAAACTTGGCTAGAAGTTGGAAACAGTGCAAAACCCGTCTCGTCCTACCTAATTATTTTCTTCCTTTGCTCCATAGTTCAGTTTTTTATGTCTTCGGCAACACGTTTTGCTGTTACGGGCATTTGTATGACTTAGGTGCAGATTTTAGAATTCCAGCTCACCCTGAATTTCCCTGCTTATGGAGCTTCCTTAGTGTTGTTTTGATGCTCACATAGTTCGCGAGTGCGACATTCAGTTCTGCAGAAAAGTTTGCAGCCATCCTTTTTTTATTTTTCCGTCACTATCCTCTCGCCAGCGTTGTGATGTTTTCCCGCTTTCCCTGTATGCGATATAAATCTTCAATACGGTGTCTCTTGAAAGACCATACACTTCGGCACCAAAACCCTTCCCACATACGAATGCACTGTGGTCTGACAAAATGCTCTCACAACTACACAGAACACTGTTCTAATCACGACTGGCTCCAGAAACGTGTTGATGACACTGCACGCATGCCGCTCGTGGTTACACAGGGTGGTCCATTGATGGTGACGGGGCCAAATATCTCAAGAAACAAGCGACAAACGAAAAAACGACAAAGAACAAAAAAACTCGTCTAGCTTGAAGTGGGAAACCAGATGGCGCTATGGTTGGCCCGCTAGATGGCGCTTCCATAGATCAAACAGATATCAACTTCGTTTTTTTTTAAATACGAACCCCCATTTTTTATTACATATTCGTGTAGTACGTAAAGAAATATGAATGTTTTAGTTGGACCACTTTTTTCGCTTTGTGATAGATGGCGCTGTAATAGTCACAAACACGTGGCACACAATTTTAGACGAAAGGTTGGTAACAGGTAGCTTTTTCAAATTAAAATAGAGAACGTAGGTACGTTTGAATATTTTATTTCGGTTGTTCCAATGTGATACATGTACCTTTGTGAACTTATCATTTCTGAGAACGCATGCTGTTACAGCGTGATTAGCCGGCCGGGGTGGCCGCGCGGTTCTAGGCGCTACAGTCTGGAACCGAGCGACCACTACGGTCGCAGGTTCGAATCCTGCCTCGGGCATGGATGTGTGTGATGTCCTTAGGTTAGTTAGGTTTAAGTAGTTCTAAGTTCTAGGGGACTGATGACCTCAGAAGTTAAGTCCCATAGTGCTCAGAGCCATTTGAACCATTTTGAACAGCGTGATTACCTGTAAATAACACATTAATGCGATAAATGCTCAAAATGATGTCCGTCAACCTCAATGCATTTGGCAATACGTGTAACGACATTCCTCTCAACAGCGAGTAGTTCGCCTTCCGTAATGTTCGCACATGCATTGACAATGCGCTGACGCATGTAGTCAGGCGTTGTCAGTGGATCACGATAGGAAGTATCCTTCAACGTTCCCCACTCAAAGAAATCCGGGGACGTCAGATCCGGTGAACGTGCGGGCCATGGTATGGTGCTTCGACGACCAATCCACCGGTCGTGAAATATGCTATTCAATACCGCTTCAACTGCACGCGACCTATGTGCCGGACATCCATCATGCTGGAAGTACATCGCCATTCTGTCATGCAGTGAAACATCTTGTAGTAACATCGGCAGGACATTACTTAGAAAATCAGCATACATTGCACCATTTAGATTGCCATCGATAAAATGGGGGCCAATTATCCTTCCTCCCATAATGCCGCACCATACATTAACCCGCCAAGATCGCTGATGTTCCACTTGTAGCAGCCATCGTGGATTTTTCGTTCCCCCATAGTGCATATTATGCCGAATTACGTTACCGCTGTTGGTGAATGACGTTTCGTCGCTAAATTGAACTCGTGCAAAAAAATCTGTCATCGTCCCGTAATTTCTCTTGTGCCTAGTGGCAGAACTGTACACGACGTTCAAAGTCGTCGCCATGCAATTCCTCGTGCATAGTAATATGGTACGGGTGCAGTGGATGTTGATGTAGCATTCTCAACACCGACGTTTTTGAGATTCCCGATTCTCGCGCAATTTGTCTGCTACTGATGTGAGGATTAGCCACGACAGCTGCTACAACACCGACTTGGGCATCATTATTTGTTGCAGGTCGTGGTTGACGGTTCACACGTGGTTGAACACTTCCTGTTTCCTCAAATAACGTAACTATCCGGCGAACGGTCCGGACACTTGGATCATATCGTCCAGGATACCGAGCAGCATACATAGCGCACGCCCGTTGGGTATTTTGATCACAATAGCCGTACATCAACACGATATTTACCTTTTCCGCAATTGGTAAACGGTCCATTTTAACACGGGTAATGTATCACGACCGTGCGACTGCTACGGTCGCAGGTTCGAATCCTGCCTCGGGCATGGCTGTGTGTGATGTCCTTAGGTTAGTTAGATTTAAGTAGTTCTAAGTTCTAGGGGACTGATGACCACAGCAGTTGAGTCCCATAGTGCTCAGAGCCAGTTGAATGTATCACGAAGCAAATACCGCCCGCACTGGCGGAATGTTATTTTTTTTTTCCTTTATTGTATTTCAATTCCCCATCGGGGCGGGCTGGCAGCAGCATAGGCGCTGCTCTTCAGCCGAAAGACATAGAACAAAACAATAGAAGACAGTTAAAAACAGCAAAGGAGAGAATAAGGTGAACATACACTCCTGGAAATGGAAAAAAGAACACATTGACACCGGTGTGTCAGACCCACCATACTTGCTCCGGACACTGCGAGAGGGCTGTACAAGCAATGATCACACGCACGGCACAGCGGACACACCAGGAACCGCGGTGTTGGCCGTCGAATGGCGCTAGCTGCGCAGCATTTGTGCACCGCCGCCGTCAGTGTCAGCCAGTTTGCCGTGGCATACGGAGCTCCATTGCAGTCTTTAACACTGGTAGCATGCCGCGACAGCGTGGACGTGAACCGTATGTGCAGTTGACGGACTTTGAGCGAGGGCGTATAGTGGGCATGCGGGAAGCCGGGTGGACGTACCGCCGAATTGCTCAACACGTGGGGCGTGAGGTCTCCACAGTACATCGATGTTGTCGCCAGTGGTCGGCGGAAGGTGCACGTGCCCGTCGATCTGGGACCGGACCGCAGCGACGCACGGATGCACGCCAAGACCGTAGGATCCTACGCAGTGCCGTAGGGGACCGCACCGCCACTTCCCAGCAAATTAGGGACACTGTTGCTCCTGGGGTATCGGCGAGGACCATGCGCAACCGTCTCCATGAAGCTGGGCTACGGTCCCGACACCGTTAGGCCGTCTTCCGCTCACGCCCCAACATCGTGCAGCCCGCCTCCAGTGGTGTCGCGACAGGCGTGAATGGAGGGACGAATGGAGACGTGTCGTCTTCAGCGATGAGAGTCGCTTCTGCCTTGGTGCCAATGATGGTCGTATGCGTGTTTGGCGCCGTGCAGGTGAGCGCCACAATCAGGACTGCATACGACCGAGGCACACAGGGCCAACACCCGGCATCATGGTGTGGGGAGCGATCTCCTACACTGGCCGTACACCACTGGTGATCGTCGAGGGGACACTGAATAGTGCACGGTACATCCAAACCGTCATCGAACCCATCGTTCTACCATTCCTAGACCGGCAAGGGAACTTGCTGTTCCAACAGGACAATGCACGTCCGCATGTATCCCGTGCCACCCAACGTGCTCTAGAAGGTGTAAGTCAACTACCCTGGCCAGCAAGATCTCCGGATCTGTCCCCCATTGAGCATGTTTGGGACTGGATGAAGCGTCGTGTCACGCGGTCTGCACGTCCAGCACGAACGCTGGTCCAACTGAGGCGCCAGGTGGAAATGGCATGGCAAGCCGTTCCACAGGACTACATCCAGCATCTCTACGATCGTCTCCATGGGAGAATAGCAGCCTGCATTGCTGCGAAAGGTGGATATACACTGTACTAGTGCCGACATTGTGCATGCTCTGTTGCCTGTGTCTATGTGCCTGTGGTTCTGTCAGTGTGATCATGTGATGTATCTGACCCCAGGAATGTGTCAATAAAGTTTCCCCTTCCTGGGACAATGAATTCACGGTGTTCTTATTTCAATTTCCAGGAGTGTAGATATAAAAAAGGGGAACATAATGGAAGACAATAGACAAAAAACGGGGTGACTGTAAAATGGAGATAAAAAAAACTGTTTAAAAGTAGCACACACGAAAAGCCACACACGGCGACGGTTAAAAGAACACAAGGCAAAGCATGACTGGAGCATAAAGGTAGCGACGGATGGCATAGCACATAACGTAACACTGACGGCGAACCTCAAGGCAGGACACAATTAAAAGCACACCTCTTGACGCACACGAGAAACAGCACTAAACAACACTGATGTGGCACACTGATGAAGAGCAATACAGAGGATCTGCCAGGCGCTAGGAGATGAGGGAGACCTGAAGAAGGGAGGGAGGGGAAGAGATGGGGAGGTGAGCACGGGGCGCGTGGAAGAGGGCCGGTTGGGAGGGATGGAAGGAGAGAGGCAAGTATGGGGTGCAGGGTCTCAGGGGAGGGGGGGACGGAGGAAAATCCGCTCTGGGAGAAGGAGGAAAGAGGAAAAGGGGGCCCTGGGGAGAGGGGGGGGGAACAAGGCCAGGTTATAGTTGGAAGGAAGGGTAGATGTCACGGCGAAGTTCGGCATCCGGGAAGGGGAGGCGTTGGACATTGCCCTGATGAAGGAGATGGAGGGTGTGGAGGTGGAGAGAGGGAGGGATACAGCGATAGAGGCGCGGCAACGGGTGGGGGGTGGAGAGGAAGGAGGAAACCAGAGGGTGGGGGGATCAAGCCTGCAAACAATGTAAAGGATGCGGAGATGTTGGAGGAACAGGAGGAGGTGGGGGAAGGGGATCAGTTCATACAGGAGCCGTGTGGGGGAAGGAAGGCGGATACGGAAGGCAAGGCGGAGCGCATGGCGTTCAAGTGAGAGGTGGCGTGAGCCCCCTCTCATATTTCTATCTTACGACTCTCCTCTCTATTTGCATGCGGTGGAGGGTTGCTATTCCTTCACACGCGGACTTCCCATGCAGCGTCTCTCGTCACCCGGGTGGTCCAGTGACAGGCGGGCTCTTCTGACTTTGAAAGGGTAGGCCGACAGGTGTGGGGGGTCGAGTGAATGCTTTCCGAACGCCGACATTGTCAGGAGACGCGCCCGTTTGGGGCCGGAAGTGGCGGCTGGGCTGGAGGTTCCGTTGCTTCGCAGAAGCTTAGCGAAAACACTTTCTGGCGGGCTACCAGCGAGGCGTGGGAATGACTTATGTACCCAGGCAGCTGTGGCGGGAAAATTCCCGCGCTTTCTGCAAAATGGTAACTGTGATTGGCTTGCTCAGGGCATAGCTCCGTGACGTAGCAAAATCAGCACAGAAATTGGCGCCAAGAATCTCCATTGGTGGAATGGTAGTGCTCCGGCAATGGAGTGGAATTTCCGCCGGTTTTCGAGTTGCTGATTGGAACGTAACCACGGCCACTGTCGTGCGGGCGGGAAGGTTGTGAGTTCGGCCTGTACGGGTGCTCTAAGTAGTCGGCAGTCGCCTTTCGGTCGAGGACGTCGAAGCAACCAGCCAACGGCTCCGGTACGCCAGATCGTGTCCTGGCAGTCAAGAAGACAGTTTGGTAATGTATGTCCGCAGCACCGGCAGACAGGGATTTTCCTAGGTGATAATCAGAGCTCAGCAGAGCGCGCCTGTTCGTCTTTTTCTAACTTTGTTCTGTCTTGAGTAGCAGCAATTACTGTTGGGTTAGCTGTGTGTCTCTCTTGAGATTTGAGTGCAAGGAATTGGCTCCACATACCACTTCGTCTTAAACCTCACGATCTAGTTTAGGGACAACTTCACCTTTACAGTGTTTGTATGAATCTCCAATTTGAGCCAATTTGATTTATTATAAATATTTCCTGTGTTTCTTTTACTATTTGGTGTTTAGTCTTAATAAATCATATTGTTATTTTGGACAGAACTTTCATTCTGTTAATCGATAGAGCAACCCTATCATTCCTCACTATGCTAATGAAACCTTTGTTTATTTTACTTATTTATCAAATTAAATTATTGCAGGTGCCAAACTCTCTTCTACTCCACTGGCAGGGTTGATTAGAGTCAGTTCGCGTATTTTTGTTTATCCTTGTGCAACAGCAAAAGTCGGAGTTAGAATAGGGGGGGCTTAGAGCATGATTTACATATGTGGATTCTAGTAGAATTTAGTGATAAATACACTGCTAGCCCCGGCACCTCGCATAATATGGCGACCCTTAGCCTCGGATCTTTCCTGTGAATCACTGATAAGACAACAGGATTCTTAGTAGGAACATTCAATTGTTTTTCTCTATTTTTTTTAATGAGTAATACCCAACTTGTTTTTCTTGTAGTTCCGCGTTTAGTTTTAAGTAGCGGCGCATGATTACAGTTATTGTTTTCAGTGTATATATTTTTGTTTGTTCATTGGTTTTGTGTTTCGTTGTTGTGGTGTCCGTACCACATCGCACTTTGTCGGATTTGTGTGCGGTTTCTGTACCACATCAAATTGCGTTTGTGATTACAGCGTTGGAACAGCGTTGTTGAAATTTTATGTCTATGTGTAAAAAATACAGGGAGTAGATTATTTTTACTGTGTATTTTAGATAAATTTTGTTTCTCATGAATGATCACGAGAAGGAAGGCACGACTATTAGTGAGCGAAGCTAAAACAAAAGTGGATACTATAATGGATAAGGGGCACGTTACTGACGGGGATAGGTTCGGAGGTGAGATGGGCACATTTTTAGCAAGACAGGACGACAGGGTCATTGATGAGGAAGGTGATTTGGACGCGATCTCAGAGCAGCGTTTCGGCCGTGATTGTGATAGTGAAGTAGAGGATGAAACAGAGACAGGCACACAGGTCGAGACGGTAGCAGAAGTTTATAATCAAACGAACGAGAGCAGACAGGGGCTAGCTCGGCCACGTCAGAGCTATAGCGCCCAGATGTCCAGAGTTACATCTCCCACGTTTGAAGAGGATCAAAAAGATGACGTAAACCCAATACTGAGCTTCCTACGATCAATGAAAGAAGAAGATGAGAAACAGCGTAAGGACACTCAGACTATAATTTCGCATATAGGGGAAATTCGTGGGGAATTACTAACAATAAAGAAAGAATGTGGAGAAGCAAAACAATTGTCAATGGTAGCACAAAAAGTAGCACGCCTAGCCCAAACGGCAGCAACAGGGACAATGAAAATCGCAAAAGTAACTTCTCAACTTGTAGGTCGCTTGCGACGTGCGACACGAGCCCACTCAAAATCCCTAGCGTTCTTAAAAACCCAAGGTAATCTTGCGGTTACGAACATCACGAAACGAATGAAAGAAGTAGAGAGTCGGATAGCGAAACTAGAGCGAAACGGGCACACGAGCACTGCGCGTTCGGATGCCAATGATGGAGTACACAGAAATGTGTCTCCGAGGAAAAGCCCGCCGTGCTCTAGCCCAGTGACAGAGTGCGGAACTAACAATGCACACGCAGAAACACCTAGTAATAGCTCCAATAATTGTAGCCCACTTAGGAGAGTGAATTCTGAGTGCCACTGCCACTGTGATACAGAGGTAGCACATCACAGTTATCAGCAAGGCAGATCAGGACACTCAGCAGACGTGCAAGTATCGGAAACGAGTGACAACACCCGTGCGAGGATCGGACAGGATTTTGATCACAATCACTTCCTGTCGATACTAAAATTCCAAAATTTCAGAGATAATGGAGGGTCGATGCATCCCAAGAGCTGGGTGATGCAGTTTTCAAATTCATTACCGTCATCATGGCCAACCCTGGCAAAATTAGAATTCATGTGTGGACACATCGAAGGCCAAGCCGCGGAAAAGATGCGGGGTGTGGCAGCGACGTGTCAGACTTATCAGGAATTTGTTGATGCGTTCCTGGGGATCTACTGGTCAAAGGAAACGCAAGACAGGATTAAAGACGAAATAATATTTTGTCCTGAGCTGGAAGTGTCCGGGCATAAGAGCGCAACCAAATTTTTTGATGATTTACTCAAGAAGAATCAGTTTTTAGATAGTCCATATAGCAAGGGAGAAATCAACAAATTTTGTTTTTCCAAATTGCCTGTTAGGTATCAACAGACACTTGTCGGCAAGTGTGGATCTGACATCGAAGCATTCAAGAGTCTATTGCGCGAACTCGAAGTAGTCTTCGATAAACAAGACGCAAAGGACAGGAAGAAGGCGCAAAATAACAAATACCACGGGCCAGCAAGGGCAGACGACAACAGATCGCATAATCGCGCTCGTCAGTTAGGAAACCAGGGTTACGGAAATCAAGGTTACGCAATTCAAGATTATGGAAACCAGAGACACGGAAACCTGAACGTCAGGGAACAGGGTCAATCTAGACAAGGAATCTGGGACAGGAGGAATAACGAACGGCGAAGCGACCGTAACTGGAGAGAGCGAAATCAAGGACCACAGGAGAACCAGGAGATTGAAATTAGACCTGCAAATCCTAAGGCACGTCAGAGGAGGGGGAGTCTGAGAAGGGATTGGCACTAGTCCATAGGACTCCACCACATCTCTCACACAAAGAAGTTCGTGGAATAATAGTAGTTTAAGTGGTATACATAGTAGAATAGGCAACTATATGAACCGTTCTTCGGGGAACAATAATCGTTGCATTAATAGATTAAGATTGTTAAAGTATTAACACGCTGCGTTTTCTCGCATAAGAATTTACTGCTGTTAACGTTTTTTTTTTTTTGTCTATGTTCGCGATCTCCTCTGTCGTTGCGATAAGAGGCACTACCTTTCCATGAGCAATGTTTTTGTCCTTTCCTATCTGGTGTCCATGTTAAGGGATAAAGATGAGTGACGAGATGTCGCACAAACGGGCGCATACAAGAACGTGTTCTTAGAAGCGTTCTGAAAAGTCGTGATACGCTCCATAGCGGCCACAACCAGTTCGTGAAACGTTCATACCAATGCTTGCAGGCACGCGTCAGTGCACGGCAAGATTGTGGTATATTGCGTGATTTCGAGGATGAATATGGGCAGTATAGTTTTTTTTTTTTTGCAGAGCTGCGCCAGCATCGTTGTCTTCCAAGTCGGGGTGAACCCGTGAGCGTTTGACTCCAATGGTGCCCTAGACGAGAGAAATACGGGCATAAAGCCTACCATGCCAATGTGCTGGTTGGGGATTTAGCATGATGCTTGCGACTGTCACAGATGAATAACCAGTGACTCATACTAGGATATTCGTGACATACTGTGTAGCTGGCGTGTGGTGGGCGACTGAATCCTCAACAGGAACCAGACTTGGCTTGGTCAAATTACATTGCCTCTGGAAAGGTGCGCTTTCATTGCTAAAACTGCATCACATACAAAATTAAGTTCAACTATAAATTTATTGTGTTGTATAGCCATGGCTAACCCAGTCTCCGGAGTTTCAGTGAGGCGTAATGAAAACTCGGAGGTCATGTCGTACGGCGCGCACATCACTGTCGTCAATAGCGGCGAGCAGCGAGACATCTCAACGTAACAGGAATTATGTAAGAGTATTGTATAAGGTAAACAAAAAAATAAATAAATAAATAAATAAAATAAATAAATAAATAAATAAAAGGGAAAGTACGATATACTAGGATAAGTTAAACTGGAGGATTTAACAATAACTAGATTAATATTGTGGGGGTTTTCTACCACAAGTGTTGTGTTGGGCGCGCGCCTGTTGGGATGTTATTTTTCAGGTCATCAAATCACAGACCCGAGATGGAGGGACGACCGGCGAGCGAACGTAGAATAGTTGCATGTCTTTATAGTTCAGTAAAACTTCAGCCTGCATAATAACATAATTTATTCAGAAGGCATAGAATGTAGATCGTTGACATATGGTAGTTAATCCTTGAGCATGTCTACTGTCGATCTATATAATTAATAGGAATATTAGTGCGGGCCCGCACATTTAGTTCTTCATCCAATATAGCGTCACACACCATGTACAATAGTGAGATCGGTCTCTACACAAATATCAAGATAAATTATTTCCATGATTTTTGTTATGATTGCCATAGATTAATAACTATAAAAGTAAAAATAAGAGTGTCTGAAATGACAGACCATCAATGTTTCATTATGTAAATTTATTATAACATAGAAGGTCATGGGAAAAAGTTAGGCATAAGATTTTTGTAAGAATTGTGCAGATGACGGGGATCGTGGCAATGCGGAGGCCGGCCGGAGCGGGAACAAGAGGTCTGCGGCTACCTGCAAGAAAAGAGCGTCAGCACCCCACCTGACGTGAAGGGCGAGAGCATCCGGTCCTACAGGCTGACAGTCACGGGGCCGTATACCTGAGGGATTACGCGGGACCCTCGCCGGGCCACAAGCGAAAGTGAGGCTGGCCGTTGACACTGACACGCGACCCACATGCCACAGCCTGCTACCTCTCCAGACGCGGCAGCCGTTTGGAGGGATTCCCTGCGGCAGACCACGTTGTCGTGAGTACACGAAGAAGATCACATATCGTGTCAGAACCTGCGCCTCATGTGCCTCAGGACAGAAAGGGACGCTCTATTCTCACCTGTTTGGGTTTTTTACATCTCACTAGCATTGGCCGATCTGCATACACAAAGCAGTATCGTGCCACACTAACAAATGTATGGTCTCATTTCTTACTTCTCCTCTCTATTAGAGAGCAGTTTTAACAATAGTCGCTCCTAGTTCGATCCTGTATGGATGACCTCACACACTTGTGGAGTCACTCCACGTGCCATCATCCCTCGTCGAACTGCAATATTGGGAAACGTAAAGTTCTGTCCAGCGAGAGAAGAGACCTAGACTAGTGACGTATCCCAACAAGTAGATCTCAGAGACAATTAATCGACGTGAGGAGAGCCTATCACTGTGTCTTCCTACCGTACTGCCGTGATCATATGCGTGGGTCTGACTGCAATGTCAAGAGCGTACTGCAGACACTCCAGAACTCCCTATTGCTGTTGCAACAACGCAGCAACAACACCCAACGTTTAGCCCTATGTGATGTCAGTACTGTGGCCCCATCCCAAAAGCCCCCCTCCGATGCTCAAGACATGGAACCACGTGCTTCAGTGCATATGACTCAACATACCAACCCCCTACGAGAAACTAATAAATTTGTAAAGTGCTTCAAACATTTCTAACAATGTGATTTAGTGCCTCATTCTCAGCACAGTCGTGAACAGTGTGCAATGTGCACGCACAACTTAATGTCCCATGAACCTTGTTTTTTTTCTTAAATTTCTTTCTGTAGTGTTGTTTTTGTAATGTAGGTGATACCTTGTATGTGTTTGTTTTACACTGTAATTCTTATTACAAATTACTGTATTATTCTCCACACCATGTTTTTTTTTGTATCTTGTATTTATTGTTGTGTGTATGCAAACAGTGTGCCTGAAGTCCCCATAAACTGAAGCAGATACCACCACTGTCATTGTGAATGGACCATCAGTTCAGGGAACATTTTGTAAAGGTTATTCTTGCTGCAGGGAGACAGAATGAATCGGAGGTTGTAATTAGATTCTGAAAGCTCACAAAGAGATTGTTAACTTAAATAGTATCATGTATGAGTGAGTTCAGGTTAGTTTAATGATTAAAATTGTTGTAACATCTTGGGCATTTAATTGCGGAGCACTCCGACTCTGATTGTAAAGAATAAACTGCTCCATATTTGGCTCAGATGCCCGGGCCATATTTAGAGCGTGAATGTCTGCGTGAATCGGTGTTTGGAAGGGGCTCCCTGGGTATGGATGTGTGATGTGAGTGTTAGTGTTCCATATTAAGAAGGTGAAGTTGGCTACATCATAAATAATCCTCCCTCTATGAGCTGCATTTTTCAGTTGCAGTGATTTTCTTTATAGAGTGCGGCATGTGGAGCCAGTTGCGAGATTGTTCTTGGGCGATTGACTCACTACCTTGCTCCTAAGTGAGCCAACCGCTCACCAATTACAATCTAAAATGGCGTAGGGGCTATGAGAGATGGCATGAGCCCCCTCTCATGTTTCTATCTTACGACTCTCCTCTCTATTTGCATGCGTTGGAGGGTTGCTATTCCTTCACACGCGGACTTCCCATGCAGCGTCTCTCGTCACCCGGGTGGTCCAGTGACAGGCGGGCTCTTCTGACTTTGAAAGGGTAGGCCGACAGGTGTGGGGGGTCGAGTGAATGCTTTTCGAACGCCGACATTGTCAGGAGACGCGCCCGTTTGGGGCCGGAAGTGGCGGCTGGGCTGGAGGTTCCGTTGCTTCGCAGAAGCTTAGCGAAAACACTTTCTGGCGGGCTACCAGCGAGGCGTGGGAATGACTTATGTACCCAGGCAGCTGTGGCGGGAAAATTCCCGCGCTTTCTGCAAAATGGTAACTGTGATTGGCTTGCTCAGGGCATAGCTCCGTGACGTAGCAAAATCAGCACAGAAATTGGCGCCAAGAATCTCCATTGGTGGAATGGTAGTGCTCCGGCAATGGAGTGGAATATCCGCCGGTTTTCGAGTTGCTGATTGGAACGTAACCACGGCCACTGTCGTGCGGGCGGGAAGGTTGTGAGTTCGGCCTGTATGGGTGCTCTAAGTAGTCGGCAGTCGCCTTTCGGTCGAGGACGTCGAAGCAACCAGCCAACGGCTCCGGTACGCCATATCGTGTCCTGGCAGTCAAGAAGACAGTTTGGTAATGTATGTCCGCAGCACTGGCAGACAGGGATTTTCCTAGGTGATAATCAGAGCTCAGCAGAGCGCGCCTGTTCGTCTTTTTCTAACTTTGTTCTGTCTTGAGTAGCAGCAATTACTGTTGGGTTAGCTGTGTGTCTCTCTTGAGATTTGAGTGCAAGGAATTGGCTCCACATACCACTTCGTCTTAAACCTCACGATCTAGTTTAGGGACAACTTCACCTTTACAGTGTTTGTATGAATCTCCAATTTGAGCCAATTTGATTTATTATAAATATTTCCTGTGTTTCTTTTACTATTTGGTGTTTAGTCTTAATAAATCGTATTGTTATTTTGGACAGAACTTTCATTCTGTTAATCGATAGAGCAACCCTATCATTCCTCACTATGCTAATGAAACCTTTGTTTATTTTACTTATTTATCAAATTAAATTATTGCAGGTGCCAAACTCTCTTCTACTCCACTGGCAGGGTTGATTAGAGTCAGTTCGCGTATTTTTGTTTATCCTTGTGCAACAGCAAAAGTCGGAGTTAGAATAGGGGGGGCTTAGAGCATGATTTACATATGTGGATTCTAGTAGAATTTAGTGATAAATACACTGCTAGCCCCGGCACCTCGCATAATATGGCGACCCTTAGCCTCGGATCTTTCCTGTGAATCACTGATAAGACAACAGGATTCTTAGTAGGAACATTCAATTGTTTTTCTCTATTTTTTTTAATGAGTAATACCCAACTTGTTTTTCTTGTAGTTCCGCGTTTAGTTTTAAGTAGCGGCGCATGATTACAGTTATTGTTTTCAGTGTATATATTTTTGTTTGTTCATTGGTTTTGTGTTTCGTTGTTGTGGTGTCCGTACCACATCGCACTTTGTCGGATTTGTGTGCGGTTTCTGTACCACATCAAATTGCGTTTGTGATTACAGCGTTGGAACAGCGTTGTTGAAATTTTATGTCTATGTGTAAAAAATACAGGGAGTAGATTATTTTTACTGTGTATTTTAGATAAATTTTGTTTCTCATGAATGATCACGAGAAGGAAGGCACGACTATTAGTGAGCGAAGCTAAAACAAAAGTGGATACTATAATGGATAAGGGGCACGTTACTGACGGGGATAGGTTCGGAGGTGAGATGGGCACATTTTTAGCAAGACAGGACGACAGGGTCATTGATGAGGAAGGTGATTTGGACGCGATCTCAGAGCAGCGTTTCGGCCGTGATTGTGATAGTGAAGTAGAGGATGAAACAGAGACAGGCACACAGGTCGAGACGGTAGCAGAAGTTTATAATCAAACGAACGAGAGCAGACAGGGGCTAGCTCGGCCACGTCAGAGCTATAGCGCCCAGATGTCCAGAGTTACATCTCCCACGTTTGAAGAGGATCAAAAAGATGACGTAAACCCAATACTGAGCTTCCTACGATCAATGAAAGAAGAAGATGAGAAACAGCGTAAGGACACTCAGACTATAATTTCGCATATAGGGGAAATTCGTGGGGAATTACTAACAATAAAGAAAGAATGTGGAGAAGCAAAACAATTGTCAATGGTAGCACAAAAAGTAGCACGCCTAGCCCAAACGGCAGCAACAGGGACAATGAAAATCGCAAAAGTAACTTCTCAACTTGTAGGTCGCTTGCGACGTGCGACACGAGCCCACTCAAAATCCCTAGCGTTCTTAAAAACCCAAGGTAATCTTGCGGTTACGAACATCACGAAACGAATGAAAGAAGTAGAGAGTCGGATAGCGAAACTAGAGCGAAACGGGCACACGAGCACTGCGCGTTCGGATGCCAATGATGGAGTACACAGAAATGTGTCTCCGAGGAAAAGCCCGCCGTGCTCTAGCCCAGTGACAGAGTGCGGAACTAACAATGCACACGCAGAAACACCTAGTAATAGCTCCAATAATTGTAGCCCACTTAGGAGAGTGAATTCTGAGTGCCACTGCCACTGTGATACAGAGGTAGCACATCACAGTTATCAGCAAGGCAGATCAGGACACTCAGCAGACGTGCAAGTATCGGAAACGAGTGACAACACCCGTGCGAGGATCGGACAGGATTTTGATCACAATCACTTCCTGTCGATACTAAAATTCCAAAATTTCAGAGATAATGGAGGGTCGATGCATCCCAAGAGCTGGGTGATGCAGTTTTCAAATTCATTACCGTCATCATGGCCAACCCTGGCAAAATTAGAATTCATGTGTGGACACATCGAAGGCCAAGCCGCGGAAAAGATGCGGGGTGTGGCAGCGACGTGTCAGACTTATCAGGAATTTGTTGATGCGTTCCTGGGGATCTACTGGTCAAAGGAAACGCAAGACAGGATTAAAGACGAAATAATATTTTGTCCTGAGCTGGAAGTGTCCGGGCATAAGAGCGCAACCAAATTTTTTGATGATTTACTCAAGAAGAATCAGTTTTTAGATAGTCCATATAGCAAGGGAGAAATCAACAAATTTTGTTTTTCCAAATTGCCTGTTAGGTATCAACAGACACTTGTCGGCAAGTGTGGATCTGACATCGAAGCATTCAAGAGTCTATTGCGCGAACACGAAGTAGTCTTCGATAAACAAGACGCAAAGGACAGGAAGAAGGCGCAAAATAACAAATACCACGGGCCAGCAAGGGCAGACGACAACAGATCGCATAATCGCGCTCGTCAGTTAGGAAACCAGGGTTACGGAAATCAAGGTTACGCAATTCAAGATTATGGAAACCAGAGACACGGAAACCAGAACGTCAGGGAACAGGGTCAATCTAGACAAGGAATCTGGGACAGGAGGAATAACGAACGGCGAAGCGACCGTAACTGGAGAGAGCGAAATCAAGGACCACAGGAGAACCAGGAGATTGAAATTAGACCTGCAAATCCTAAGGCACGTCAGAGGAGGGGGAGTCTGAGAAGGGATTGGCACTAGTCCATAGGACTCCACCACATCTCTCACACAAAGAAGTTCGTGGAATAATAGTAGTTTAAGTGGTATACATAGTAGAATAGGCAACTATATGAACCGTTCTTCGGGGAACAATAATCGTTGCATTAATAGATTAAGATTGTTAAAGTATTAACACGCTGCGTTTTCTCGCATAAGAATTTACTGCTGTTAACGTTTTTTTTTTTTTTTGTCTATGTTCGCGATCTCCTCTGTCGTTGCGATAAGAGGCACTACCTTTCCATGAGCAATGTTTTTGTCCTTTCCTATCTGGTGTCCATGTTAAGGGATAAAGATGAGTGACGAGATGTCGCACAAACGGGCGCATACAAGAACGTGTTCTTAGAAGCGTTCTGAAAAGTCGTGATACGCTCCATAGCGGCCACAACCAGTTCGTGAAACGTTCATACCAATGCTTGCAGGCACGCGTCAGTGCACGGCAAGATTGTGGTATATTGCGTGATTTCGAGGATGAATATGGGCAGTATAGTTTTTTTTTGCAGAGCTGCGCCAGCATCGTTGTCTTGCAAGTCGGGGTGAACCCGTGAGCGTTTGACTCCAATGGTGCCCTAGACGAGAGAAATACGGGCATAAAGCCTACCATGCCAATGTGCTGGTTGGGGATTTAGCATGATGCTTGCGACTGTCACAGATGAATAACCAGTGACTCATACTAGGATATTCGTGACATACTGTGTAGCTGGCGTGTGGTGGGCGACTGAATCCTCAACAGGAACCAGACTTGGCTTGGTCAAATTACATTGCCTCTGGAAAGGTGCGCTTTCATTGCTAAAACTGCATCACATACAAAATTAAGTTCAACTATAAATTTATTGTGTTGTATAGCCATGGCTAACCCAGTCTCCGGAGTTTCAGTGAGGCGTAATGAAAACTCGGAGGTCATGTCGTACGGCGCGCACATCACTGTCGTCAATAGTGGCGAGCAGCGAGACATCTCAACGTAACAGGAATTATGTAAGAGTATTGTATAAGGTAAACAAAAAAATAAATAAATAAATAAATAAAATAAATAAATAAATAAAAGGGAAAGTACGATATACTAGGATAAGTTAAACTGGAGGATTTAACAATAACTAGATTAATATTGTGGGGGTTTTCTACCACAAGTGTTGTGTTGGGCGCGTGCCTGTTGGGATGTTATTTTTCAGGTCATCAAATCACAGACCCGAGATGGAGGGACGACCGGCGAGCGAACGTAGAATAGTTGCATGTCTTTATAGTTCAGTAAAACTTCAGCCTGCATAATAACATAATTTATTCAGAAGGCATAGAATGTAGATCGTTGACATATGGTAGTTAATCCTTGAGCATGTCTACTGTCGATCTATATAATTAATAGGAATATTAGTGCGGGCCCGCACATTTAGTTCTTCATCCAATATAGCGTCACACACCATGTACAATAGTGAGATCGGTCTCTACACAAATATCAAGATAAATTATTTCCATGATTTTTGTTATGATTGCCATAGATTAATAACTATAAAAGTAAAAATAAGAGTGTCTGAAATGACAGACCATCAATGTTTCATTATGTAAATTTATTATAACATAGAAGGTCATGGGAAAAAGTTAGGCATAAGATTTTTGTAAGAATTGTGCAGATGACGGGGATCGTGGCAATGCGGAGGCCGGCCGGAGCGGGAACAAGAGGTCTGCGGCTACCTGCAAGAAAAGAGCGTCAGCACCCCACCTGACGTGAAGGGCGAGAGCATCTGGTCCTACAGGCTGACAGTCACGGGGCCGTATACCTGAGGGATTACGCGGGACCCTCGCCAGGCCACAAGCGAAAGTGAGGCTGGCCGTTGACACTGACACGCGACCCACACGCGACAGCCTGCTACCTCTCCAGACGCGGCAGCCGTTTGGAGGGATTCCCTGCGGCAGACCACGTTGTCGTGAGTACACGAAGAAGATCACATATCGTGTCAGAACCTGCGCCTCATGTGCCTCAGGACAGAAAGGGACGCTCTATTCTCACCTGTTTGGGTTTTTTACAACTCACTAGCATTGGCCGATCTGCATACACAAAGCAGTATCGTGCCACACTAACAAATGTATGGTCTCATTTCTTACTTCTCCTCTCTATTAGAGAGCAGTTTTAACAATAGTCGCTCCTAGTTCGATCCTGTATGGATGACCTCACACACTTGTGGAGTCACTCCACGTGCCATCATCCCTCGTCGAACTGCAATATTGGGAAACGTAAAGTTCTGTCCAGCGAGAGAAGAGACCTAGACTAGTGATGTATCCCAACAAGTAGATCTCAGAGACAATTAATCGACGTGAGGAGAGCCTATCACTGTGTCTTCCTACCGTACTGCCGTGATCATATGCGTGGGTCTGACTGCAATGTCAAGAGCGTACTGCAGACACTCCAGAACTCCCTATTGCTGTTGCAACAACGCAGCAACAACACCCGACGTTTAGCCCTATGTGATGTCAGTACTGTGGCCCCATCCCAAAAGCCCCCCTCCGATGCTCAAGACATGGAACCACGTGCTTCAGTGCATATGACTCAACATACCAACCCCCTACGAGAAACTAATAAATTTGTAAAGTGCTTCAAACATTTCTAACAATGTGATTTAGTGCCTCATTCTCAGCACAGTCGTGAACAGTGTGCAATGTGCACGCACAACTTAATGTCCCATGAACCTTGTTTTTTTTCTTAAATTTCTTTCTGTAGTGTTGTTTTTGTAATGTAGGTGATACCTTGTATGTGTTTGTTTTACACTGTAATTCTTATTACAAATTACTGTATTATTCTCCACACCATGTTTTTTTTTTGTATCTTGTATTTATTGTTGTGTGTATGCAAACAGTGTGCCTGAAGTCCCCATAAACTGAAGCAGATACCACCACTGTCATTGTGAATGGACCATCAGTTCAGGGAACATTTTGTAAAGGTTATTCTTGCTGCAGGGAGACAGAATGAATCGGAGGTTGTAATTAGATTCTGAAAGCTCACAAAGAGATTGTTAACTTAAATAGTATCATGTATGAGTGAGTTCAGGTTAGTTTAATGATTAAAATTGTTGTAACATCTTGGGCATTTAATTGCGGAGCACTCCGACTCTGATTGTAAAGAATAAACTGCTCCATATTTGGCTCAGATGCCCGGGCCATATTTAGAGCGTGAATGTCTGCGTGAATCGGTGTTTGGAAGGGGCTCCCTGGGTATGGATGTGTGATGTGAGTGTTAGTGTTCCATATTAAGAAGGTGAAGTTGGCTACATCATAAATAATCCTCCCTCTATGAGCTGCATTTTTCAGTTGCAGTGATTTTCTTTATAGAGTGCGGCATGTGGAGCCAGTTGCGAGATTGTTCTTGGGCGATTGACTCACTACCTTGCTCCTAAGTGAGCCAACCGCTCACCAATTACAATCTAAAATGGCGTAGGGGCTATGAGAGGTGGCATGAGCCCCCTCTCATATTTCTATCTTACGACTCTCCTCTCTATTTGCATGCGTTGGAGGGTTGCTATTCCTTCACACGCGGACTTCCCATGCAGCGTCTCTCGTCACCCGGGTGGTCCAGTGACAGGCGGGCTCTTCTGACTTTGAAAGGGTAGGCCGACAGGTGTGGGGGGTCGAGTGAATGCTTTCCGAACGCCGACATTGTCAGGAGACGCGCCCGTTTGGGGCCGGAAGTGGCGGCTGGGCTGGAGGTTCCGTTGATTCGCAGAAGCTTAGCGAAAACACTTTCTGGCGGGCTACCAGCGAGGCGTGGGAATGACTTATGTACCCAGGCAGCTGTGGCGGGAAAATTCCCGCGCTTTCTGCAAAATGGTAACTGTGATTGGCTTGCTCAGGGCATAGCTCCGTGACGTAGCAAAATCAGCACAGAAATTGGCGCCAAGAATCTCCATTGGTGGAATGGTAGTGCTCCGGCAATGGAGTGGAATTTCCGCCGGTTTACGAGTTGCTGATTGGAACGTAACCACGGCCACTGTCGTGCGGGCGGGAAGGTTGTGAGTTCGGCCTGTACGGGTGCTCTAAGTAGTCGGCAGTCGCCTTTCGGTCGAGGACGTCGAAGCAACCAGCCAACGGCTCCGGTACGCCAGATCGTGTCCTGGCAGTCAAGAAGACAGTTTGGTAATGTATGTCCGCAGCACTGGCAGACAGGGATTTTCCTAGGTGATAATCAGAGCTCAGCAGAGCGCGCCTGTTCGTCTTTTTCTAACTTTGTTCTGTCTTGAGTAGCAGCAATTACTGTTGGGTTAGCTGTGTGTCTCTCTTGAGATTTGAGTGCAAGGAATTGGCTCCACATACCACTTCGTCTTAAACCTCACGATCTAGTTTAGGGACAACTTCACCTTTACAGTGTTTGTATGAATCTCCAATTTGAGCCAATTTGATTTATTATAAATATTTCCTGTGTTTCTTTTACTATTTGGTGTTTAGTCTTAATAAATCATATTGTTATTTTGGACAGAACTTTCATTCTGTTAATCGATAGAGCAACCCTATCATTCCTCACTATGCTAATGAAACCTTTGTTTATTTAACTTATTTATCAAATTAAATTATTGCAGGTGCCAAACTCTCTTCTACTCCACTGGCAGGGTTGATTAGAGTCAGTTCGCGTATTTTTGTTTATCCTTGTGCAACAGCAAAAGTCGGAGTTAGAATAGGGGGGGCTTAGAGCATGATTTACAAATGTGGATTCTAGTAGAATTTAGTGGTAAATACACTGCTAGCCCCGGCACCTCGCACAAGGATTTGGAGGGCCTTTTAAAAGCGGGTGGGGGCGGAGATCCAGGCAACGCTGGCATAAAAGAGGATAGGATGGATGAGGGATTTTTAGGTGTGAAGGATGGTAGAAGAATGCAATCCCCATGTCCGGCCAGACAGGAGTTCCAGCAGGCGGAGGCGGGAATGTGCTTTCTGCTGGATGGTCAGGAGATGAGGGGTCCAGGTGAGGTGGCGGTCAAGGGTGAGGCCAAGGTATTTCAGGGTGGGGGTGAGTTGGATAGGACGACCATAAAGGGTGAGGTAGAAATCATGGAGGCGAAAGGAGCGAGTGGTGTGGCCTATGATGATTGCCTGGGTTTTGGAGGGGTTGAGACGGAGGATCCACTGGTTACACCAAGTGGTGAACTGGTTAAGGTGGGTTTGGAGGGTACGTTGAGACCGTTGAAGGGTAGGATAGAGAGCCAGGAAGGCGGTGTCATCAGCATACTGGAGAAGTTGGACTGGTGGGGGTGGCTTGGGCATATCAGCTGTATACAAGAGATAAAGGAGAGGGGAGAGGACAGAACCTTGGGGGACGCCAGCCGTGGGATAAAAGATACGGGAGTTGGTGTTGTGGAGGGTGACATAGGAAGGACAGTGCGAGAGGAAGGAAGCGACCAGACGGACAAAATTGATAGGCAGGGCGTAGGTTTGGAGTTTAAAGAGGAGACCGGGATGCCATACACGGTCATAGGCATTTTGGAGGTGAAGGGAAACAAAAATGGCGGAGCAACGGGAGTTGAGCTGGAGGGACAGAAGGTGAACAAGGTTGAGGAGTTGGTCGTCAGCAGAGAAGGAGGGTCGGAAGCCACACTGGGTAAGGGGGAGGAGCAAGGTGCTGATGGATACGGCGGGAGAGGATGGATTCAAAGACCTTACTGAAGACGGAGGTGAGGCAGATGGGACGATAGGAAGAGGCGGCAGAAGGGGGTTTGTTGGGTTTGAGGAATAAGAGGACGCGGGAGGTCTTCCACAGGTCAGGGTAGAAGCCAGTAGAGAGGACGACATTATAGAGATGGGCGAGGACAGTCAGGAAGGAATAGGGGCTTTTGCGAAGGTGACGCTAGGTGACACATTCGTGACCACGGGCCGTGTTGCGTTTGGACCGGAGGATAAATTTAATGTCTTGTGCTGTGATGGGAGTGTTTACGTCGGAGGGGGGCAACTGCCCCAAGTACTGGAGACTAGGAGCAAGTGGAGCGACCGAGGTATCGGCACGTTCCATGACTGTGGGGAAAAGAGAATAATCAAAGTGGGGATCATCGGGGATGGAGAAGACCTCGGAAAGGTGGGAAGTGAAGTGGTTGGCCTTACTGAGGTTGTCAGGAAGGGGGCGATCGTTATGGAGAAGGGGGTAGTGGGGAGCAGAAAGGGAACCAGTAAGACGATGGAAGGCGGACCAGTACTTGGAGGAGTTGATACGGAGGGTGGCGTTGAGTCGTGTGCAGGTCTGGCGCCAGTCTCGGCGTTTCGTTGCTGTAATAAGGTTCCGTATGTGTCGCTGTATTTGCCGGTGGCGTTGGAGTGTATCCCTGTCACGAGTGCGCAGGAAGGAGCGATATAGGCGGCGGGATTCACGGAGGAGGAGGACAGCCCGCGGAGGGAGAGTGGGACGGTGTGGGTGGATGGGTTTAGTAGGAACATGGGCCTCCACGGCGTCAGTAATTACCTGCTGAAGGAAGGGCGAGGCGTGGTTGATGTCGTTAGGATGGCGATAGGTAAGAGGGTGGCTTTCGACCTGGGTGGAGATGGAGTCCCGGTAGGCATCCCAGTTGGCACGGCGATAGTCATGGACGACCTTGGGAGGGGGTGCAGGGTGCGGAGCCGGAGGGGGGCGGTTTGCAGACGTTATGGTGAGAAGGAGGTGATCGCTACCTGTGGGGTCAAGGACGGCGACAGTGATACGCACAAGGAGGTTGGCGGAGGCAATGACAACATCGGGGGTGGTGTTACTTTCAGGTCGGGTGTGCTGGGGAAGAGGAACAAGGTCACCTTGTAGTGTGGAGAGGAACTGATGCCACCGCCGAAGGGCAGCAGGAGTGCGGCTATGGATATTGAGGTCGGCGGCAATCACATAGGTGGAGAAGGTGTGGTCAATGTGTGAGATGAAGTCATAAGGAAGAGGAGCAGTGGAGCGGACATAGATGGTGGCACAGGTAATGGTGAGGGAGGGGAAGAAGACGCTAAGGATAAGGTGTTCAGTGGGGTCATTGAGGAGAGGTTGTGGCAGGACAGGGATATGCTTAAGGTGGCCAATCGCGACTCCACCCTGCGCACGAGGACCAGGAGCGTCAGTGCGGTGGAGGATATAGGGGGAGGTGTGGATAGAATGGTGGGGCTGGAGAAAGGTTTCGTTCAAGAGGAAGGTGTCGACCTGGTGGTGGGAGAGGGTGTGCAGGTGGAGATATTTGTTGGAGTGGAAGGAGCGAATGTTCTGGAAGAGGATGCGAGACTCGTGCCGCGCCATGACGGGAAGGAGGGGGGAAGAGAGGGAAGGGAAGAGACTTAAACTAGGGTGTCGAGGCGAGTGAAGGTGAAGTGGGCTTGGTTGTGGGAGTAACTGGCGAAGGCGTTCAGGTGGAAAACAGAGCGAGCAGCATGGGATATTTGTTGGAAGGTGTGGGGGCGCTGAAAAGGGTGAATGTTTTGGAGTACAACAGTAATGAACTGGATGATGTCCTCGGCCGTGGGGGGTGGACCGAGGGAATTGTTGGGGTGGACAGGGGGATCGATGGGACGAACTGGGACTGTAAGTTCAGGGGTGGCTGGAGGGGGTTTAGCTTTACACTTGTGGGAGTATGTGGGATGGGGGCCATTGCAGGTATTACAGGAAGGAGGAGCAGCGAGGTTGGGGCAGTTCTGAAGAAAGTGGGAGGCCTTGCAATGGGGACAGGTGGGGGGGTTTTTGCAGTTGGGAGTCAGGTGGTCATTGTACATCAGGCACCGCTGGCAACGGTAGGATTGGGGAGGGGATTTGGAGGATTCAACAGGGTCGCGACGGTGGTATATCAGGGCACCCTGGGTGAGGAGATGGTCTATGGATGGGGCGGATTCAGAGAATACCTGCATGAGGTAGGTGGGACCAGAGGCATTGTGGATACGGCGGGCAACGGAATGTTACGTGATACCACGTACTTATACGTTTGTGACTGTTACAGAGCCATCTATCACAAAGCGAAAAAAGTGGTCCAACTAAAATATTCATATTTCTTTATGTACTACACGAATATGTAATAAAAATTGGAGCTCCTATTTACAAAAAACGCAGTTGATATCTGTTTGACCTATGGCAGCGCCATCTAGCGGGCCAACCATAGCGCCATCTGGTTTCTCCCTTCAAGCTAGACGAGTTTCGTTCTTTGTACTTTTTTCCTTTGATTCTTATTTCGTGAGATATTTGTCCCGGTCACTATCAATGGACCACCCTGTATGCAGCAGTGGAACCCATAGAATTGGCTGGCACCTGCGTTTATGTTCAAGCATGCTTTTCTCGCAGTGTTTCCAGATTTTTGTCCAACCCCTGTACGTCGTCTGGGGAACCCATTTTGCACACTGGATGGCCCCAGGACGACTACCATGGATGAGTGGGACAGTCTCGAGCAGGTAGTTCAACACGGAACTGAATCTTACTCAGCAACAAAGCTTTATTTCACAGATCTGCAAAGGTTTACATCTTATAACAGACTGCTGTTATTTCGGATGTTACACTGAGGTGACAGAAGTCATGAAATACTTCCCAGTATGGTGCCGGATCTTCTTTTTCCCGGCGTAGTGCTGTAACTTGATGTGGCTGGACTCAACATATCGTTGGAAGTCTCCTGCAGACATATTGAGCCATGCCACCTGTATACCCTTCCATCACTGGAAAAGTGTTGCTAGTGCAGGATTCTGTAAACGATGTGTTCCCTCGATTATGTCCCATAAATGTTCGCTTGGATTCATGTCGGACTATCAGGGCAACCAAATCATTCACACGAATTGTCCAGAACTTTCTTCAAACAACTACCGAACAATAGTGGTCCGGTGACATATTTGGGAACATGAAGTATATCAATGGCTGAAAATGGTCTAAAAGTAGCCGACCATAACAATTTTCAGTCAATGATCGGTTTAGTTGGACCAGAGAACCCAGTGCATTCCACGTAAACACACCATTATGAAGCCACCACCAGGCTACCCAGTGCCTTGTTGATAACTTTGGTCAGTGACTTCGTTGAGACTGGGCCACACTCGAATCCTACCATCAGATCCAGCCAACTGAAATCGGGACTCCTCTGAGCAGGCCACGGTTTTCCAACCGACATGGCCATGTGCCCAGAAGAGGCGCTGCTGGTGAGTTCGTGCTGTTAGTAAAGACACACGCGTCGACTTCGCGTTGTCTGTGATGAGATGTAATGCCTGAACTTTGGTATTCTCAGCACCATCTTGACACACTGGGTCTCGGTATCTGAGTTACCTAACGATTTCCTAAATGAAATGTGCCATGTGTCTAGCTCCAGCTACCATTCTATGTTCGAAGTCTGTTAATTATTGTCATGCGGCCACAATCACGTCGGACACCTTTTCACATGACTCACTTGAGTACAAATGCCTGCTCCGCCAATGCACTGCTCTTTTATACCTTGTGTACGCGATACTGCCACCATCTGTACATATCGCTATCCCATGACTTTTTTCACCACAGCGTATTTAGGTTTTATTCCACAGTACAGCTATTTTCCTAGTTTCGAAAGGCTTCTTCACTCTCATCTTATTTTAATTTCGCTTCCTGCTGGCAATTCTTCCATGGAAATGATCCTGCGAGTACAAACTAATGCTATGCTTCTCTGTGAGAGATACTCATCATAATTATTTATACGACAATCCCGTATGTGCCTTGACCTTCAGTAGAAGATCATTCCACTAGTCGCTGTACTCAATTCTGAATTCCATATTTCCTTGTGTCCTCTCGGACACCTTCCTTTCACCTTTGCTTTGATCTTCCGAGTTTCCTTGTTACTTCAGGTGGTGAATATCTTGTTAACCATTCTCTCGTTAGCTCTCACAAGGGGAGACCGCCAATTGTGAAATTCAGATTCGATTCATATTGCGCATAATAAAAGCTCATAGCCAGAGGTGTAATGTGGCAAAGCACCAAGATGCATTTCTCAGCCGTTGTCGAGAAAATCGACAGTTAAAAGAAACCGTTGAGGTGAAATACTCTCTACGATTTGTAACTTCCTACAGCGTCGTGGCGCAGCGGTAAGCGCTCGGGTTCGTAATCCGAAGGTCGCCGGATCGAATCTCACACCACGCAACTCTTTTTTTAGTATTATTTGTTATTTGTAATTAACATATATATATATATATATATATATATATATATATAATTGTTGCAACTGATTGCCGTGAATTATATATATATATATATATATATATATATATATATATATATATATATATATATATATATAATTCACGGCAATCAGTTGCAACAATTATGCATATAATAAGTTGTTGAAAGTAGTTTGTCGTGGAAAAACTGGCGACTTCGAACATGATTATGTTTTCTGCAAACAAAGTTGTATTTCACAAATGTTATTAATTGTCTTCATAATGTTTACACGTGTAGTTAACGGAAGACGTAGAAACGATATTCCGAAACGAATACGTATAGTGTAAGTCAAACGTTCGAATTAGAGACCCCATGATATATATATATATATATATATATATATATATATATATATATATATATATTACAAAAAACAAATACTAAAAAAAATTGCATGGCACGAGATTCGATCCGGCGACCTTTGAGTTACAAACCCAAGCACTTACCGCTGCGCCACGACGCTATAGGAAGTTATACATCGTAGAGAGTATTTCACCACAACGGTTTCTATTAACTGTCGATTTTCTCGACAACGGCTGAGAAGTGCATCTTGGTGCTTTGCCACATTACACCTCTGGTCATGAGCTTTTATTATGCGCAGTATGAATCGAATCTGAATTTTACAATTGGCGGCCTCCCCTTGTCAGTACATATCCTGCACATTTCCATCTTTTCTTATTATATAGTTGACAATGTTTATTTTTTCACTGTGTAAGACAATTATGTGTTCAGAATGACATATTAGTTTGTATACCGGTCTCGTGGTTTGGAAATTTGTGGAAGATTCTATAGGACCAAACTGCTGAGGTCATCAGTCCCTAAGCTTACACATTACATAATCTAACATAAACTAACTTACGCTAAGGACAACACACACACACCCATGCCCCCGAGGGACGACTTTGGAACTTCGACGGGGGGAGCAGCGCGAACTGTGCCAGGACGCCCAAGATCGCGCGGCTAGTCTCGTGGTCTCCACTGAGTTATCCTGGAGAGAGAACGCACATTTTCAAAATCGCATATATAAAGTCCCATGGTGCACTTCAGTACAGCCGCGCGCGATTAGCCGAGCGTTCTTAGGCGCTGCGGTCATGGACTGTGCGGCTGGTCCCGGCGGAGGTTCAAGTCCTCCCTCGGGCATGGGTGTGTGTGTTTGTTCCTTAGGATAATTAAGTTAAGTAGTGTGTAAGCTTAGGGACTGATAACCTTAGCAGTTAAGACCCATAAGATTTCACACACATTTTTTGAACTTCAGGAAAATTTCTTTTTGTGCAATTAAACACACCAGTTGTCTCCGAGATACAACCTTTTTTTATTTTTTCAATATTACATTTAAACATAATATTTGACATGAAAACATATTAACATTGCGGCGTGTGTCGCTTATGTTAGGAGTGATATGCTGCATGCTAAGGAACCGCAAAACTATCCTTATATATATATAGTTCATTGATTTAGGTAACGAATTTACTTACTGATTCAGTTAAAAATATAATTTTATTTAGGTATTGGATACACTTATTTTATCAGTATCTGGTGAATAAATTTTAAGTAATTGGCCCATATACAGATACATTCGAAAATACCGAATAATATTGTGCGTCGATCTTCATGAGACAGTGTGATACAAACAAAACAGAAATTTTTCACTTGTTTAAAACTGTTATTTGATTTGTGCGGCAAGTATCCCTAACGAAAAAGTGCGCTGCATATGTATCGGATTTCATTGCGGCACGAATCCTGATCTGTAGGGGAGAGACGCCGCACCTTATAAATTCGTCACCTTGATAGGAAAGATGGCTGCATTATAATCAAAACACTCCCAATAGAACTTGCTTTGATACAACTACTGAAATATTTGGAAATATTGGACTATTTAGTATACACTAAGAACTAATCGTGGCGCTGAAAAAGATTTTGAAGGGATGTTCATTGACTTGCTTCATTTATTGCCCCAGAGCTTATGCAAAACTTCTTTGATCGAAACGTAAAGCAACTTTTGCATCGCCCCCTAATCGCTTCACGCGCGGGTTCGAAAATATCATTAGTATTTTGGATGTGATGTCAACTGTTCAAAATTTGTCATTCACTTTTCGGATATTTCCCGAAATTTGCGGTCCCATGTGTGAAATATTAAAATACTTGTCTCAGCGTCATCTACATCGCTACGGGTTTTTTTAAACGTTAATAAGAATCACCCTGTGCAGATTATACAAGGTGTTTGTAAATTCATTTACTGTTTTCCTCGTGAACATTTTACTATTGACAATAAACAAAGTGAACAAACATTGAGACATTTCTCGAGACAAATTTAGTTCATTTCAGTGCGATGATCCTGCAAATGTAATCAAAAGTCCCATCGTTCCCGTGTAACCCGAAATACCCTTGCCAACATAGCTAGCGTTATTTGTTTCACACTTGCACGTTAGTTTTTCTGATCAGCAGCTAAGATTTCAGATGTTTTATGAGGCCATAGTTCCAACTGTTGGTGAAAAATATTCGTTTTTGGGGTTCAGTACTTCAACCGGTGAAAACAGAACCCTTATAAGACCACTCTTTTGTGCGTCTGTCAGCCTGTCTGTCGTCTGTCTATTTATCTGTAAGACTGCTATAAATCCTTTTTTCTCAAGAACAGGAACACGTTTCAGTTTGAAATTTATGCCACATATTAAGGTCTACGGTCCCTTGGCGGTGTAGATAATTTAAGCGTCTAACTCACTAACTCAATCCAATAAAAAGATACGGCTCTTTGCGTCTCATACAGTATTTTGCACTCACAAACTCACTCATCAAAACCTACAGTGTGCTTCCTTTTGATCTAGGATCATGAAATTGTCACCAACAGAATTTTTCACATATGGTGGAAGCCTGCTAAAGAGGATGTTAGAGAATGCTGGATGTAATAGGCAAATTTCCCTGTAGTTAGACCACAACAGGACATCGCCTTTCTTGTGCATTGGGCATAAGATTACCTATGTTCCATTTATCAGGGCTATCTTCTTCTACCCAAATTTTAATTACAGGCTTGTGTAAATGTTTAGTAAATTCCTTTCCTACATTTTCGTCAGTTCTGCTTATATTACATTGATTCCTGGGGCCTTATTATTCTTCAGCTTCTTCGTGGCCGCCTCTACTTCCTTAGCAGTTGATGCTGGTTTCTTTATTTCTGAATTCCTTGTGTTTACAGTAGGTAAGACACCTTGCATCCCATCTAAACCCTCACTCAGCACTTCGTAAGTGTTGAGCCCATCTTTCACGCATTGCTTCATCACTGTTCAAAACTGAGGCATCTGTATTTCTACATAAATTAGTCCTAGGCTATCCTCCCTTCATTTATTCCTTGCAGCTGTTTCATTTCTACCAATTCTTTCCCTTAATGATCTCTCTTTTTGTTTCTGTGCAGCCTCGTTTTTCCTCTTCTTGCTGTTCTATAATCTCATTTTCATTGATGTTACTTGTGAATGTTCCTTATCAAACCAGTCATTGTGTATTGCCCGACCTACACTTCCCAGACCTTCATCAGAGGCTTTTGTAAGGGCGCCTTTTAGTTTCTACATGTACATCTACATATATACTCCGCTAGCCACCAAGCGATGTGTGGCGGAGGGCACAATTTGCACCAAAGTCATATTCCCCCACCCCTGTTACACTCGCGAATCGCGCGAGAGAAAAACGATTGTCTGAACGCCTCAGTACGAGCTCTAATTTCCCTTATCTTTGAATGGGGATCATTGCGCGATTTGAAAGTTGGTGGTAATAATATTTGCTCTACGTCCTCGGCGAAGATCTGATTTCGGAATTTAGTGAGCAGCCCTTTCTGCTTAGAGCGCCATCTATCTGCAAGTGTGCCCAATTCAAACTTTCTATGAGATTTGTAATTCTCTCGCGATGGCTAAATGCACCAGTCAAGAATCTTACCGCTCTTCTTTGCACCTTCTCAATCTCTTGAATCAGACCCAATTGGTAAGGGTCCCATACAGACGAACAGTACCCTAATACTGGACGAACAAACGTATTGTAAGCAATTTCCTTTGTTGAAGGACTGCATCGCTTTAGGATTCTACCAATAAACCGCAATCTAGAGTTCGCCTTGCCCGTTACTTGTGTAATCTGATCACTCCATTTGAGATCATTTCGAATAGTCACACCCAGATACTTGACGGATGTTACCGCTCCCAAAGACTGGGGATTTATTTTGTACTCTTACATTAATGGGGATTTTCGTCTAGTTATACGCAGTAGGTTACACTTCCTAATATTGAGAGATAACTGCCAGTCATTACTCCACCCATTTATTTTCTGCAAATCCTCATTGTTTTTTTCACAACTACTTCCCTGTAGACTACAGCATCATCGGCAAACAGTCTAATGCCGCTGTCAGTACCATCAACCACATCGTTTATGTAAATCTTAAAAAGCAGTGGACCTATTACTCTGCGCTGGGGCACACCTGAACTTACACTTGTTTCTGTTGAAGTTCCCTCCACATTCGATTCTCTCACTGTCAGCCAAGGGTGCCAGATTTTCCATAAGTGGGTCAGAAAATATTTGAGCAGTCTCGGGCTCCTTGAGCTTATCAATATCGAATCTTCTTGACAGAGATCCACGTACCATTCCTGCATTAGAATTTCGACTTCTGATTGTACTATTACAAGGTAATTGCCGAAGTCCTCTAGCTTCTCACAGCCAATAGGTTGGACAGGCGTAGTAGATGATCGACTTGATTAAAATCACCCCCAACTGTATACTTCCACGTCGTTTTGTGTATATCTTTTTGGTTAAAAGTTGTACTACCAACTACTATATTTCTCGAGGAAGCAATGTGTACAAGTCTGATTCCATTGTTATTTGGGTTATCACGAAGACTGCATTTTCCAATACAAAACTCACGTTCGTGTTCTTATTCTATTTTAACACTCATATCTCCAAAAATTATATTATCTTCTCGAATATTCATCCTATACCTCACACTCTTTGCTATCCTGTTCCCATTACTCATACTGCAGGTTCATTGCATCATGATCAACTCATTTCTCCCTGAATGATGAATCACATTCTACCTGGAATACAATCTTCAGCCCGGTCACATAAAACGCCGGATATTGCGCGACGACGTGTTTCACAGCTGGATGTGCCGTTGAATGTTTTCTGTAAATGGGAAAACACAGAGCATACTAATACTTTCGTCTCTAGATGATTTATGTTTAGTTCGCCTCCAGTGTTCATGCAGTCACTGCTGCAGAAAATGGTGTTTTGAAGGAAAAAACTGATAGTTTCTCAATTAACCGAGGAGACTGCGCATAAGTTTTAGTGTCCTATTCCTAATTTTCATAGTGACTATGGAAATGACGATTCTATGTTTTTATTGCTCCTCGTACAATAATTCAGAAAATATGCAAATAAATTAATTTGAATCTCTCAAAGAAACGTAAGTGTAATGAAAACCTGTAGAAAATATTACGATATTTGTGTCCGTCATATGTTTTTTCGTGTTATCTAATATGCTTTTCGACGGTTAAACAGTTATCTTCAGGTGTAAGACCTCTTTCGCAATATCATTCTTAGAGAGACGCAATATGATACCTTGCACCAGCAAACGCGGTGGCTAGAATGTTAGTTTGTGTCCTCCAACTGTAACGTTTTTGCATTAATTTGGTATGAAGAAAGCGGTACTGATGGACAATGAAACCGGGTTGAAAGCTGTGATCTGTCTGGTGAAGTTAATCTTGCATTACTAAGCAACTGTTTCATCAGGTATCTAGTCTAAGTTTACCAAATTCCCAAACAGACTAACATTAATGATAATCTTTTAATAGTCATACAACAACCCGTACTATATATATAAAAAGGAGAATTTAAATAAAAAGAAAGAAATCAGTTTATATTTGGAAATTTATTTTTAAGATTGATCATGAAATTTCAGCATATTAAATTCTATTCGTAACAAGCTGGTGCCTTATTTAGGATGGTGAAAATCTTACGGAACACATCAAATATGGAGCCAAGATTGGGAGTCTGCATACAACACTGCATTCATAAAACAACACACAAAGAACGTTGAAAAGCATGCAAGAGAAAGTTAACCACTACAAACAGATTAAAATTTTTACCCAAAGAAATTACGTTTATAGCACAATCCTGTCCGTCATGTAATTACCACACACTTGTATACTAAATTCATATTAACTCTTTGTGAAATCTTAGCGAAAAGAATAGCTGAGGGCTACTTTGATGATTACACCACATGCTTCACGTAGTCAACTTGGTTTACACAAAGCGTATAACTCCACAATAATTTTGATAATTAAAATAGATTAGATCGAAAAGCAAATTACAAAAGAAAAACCTCGAACTGGTTATTAACGTCTTACTGTTAACCTGACGGGTCAAACAGTTATATAAACACGTGGTACTGGTCTCGCAAAGTACACCCCACGTGGGTTGAACATAAAGAAAAGTTGCTATATTGCAAAATATTGTCAAGACGAGACGTTATAATCACACAAGCATTTGCATTTAAGATTGATCTTAGTTAGAGTTACTGATCAACACGTGGTTCCACTTTACTCACAAAGTAGTAACAAAGCAACTCCCGGAAAATAATATGAACTTCACACGAGAATTACACTACGCTGCAATTTAAGATAACCTTAGATATCTTAGAGCTAACCCGAAATAAAGGTGATTAAATTCTCAGTTAGGCTGAACTTAACAAATCCATTGTCCTATGGACTTAGCAGACACGCGCTTAGCCGGAGATCTTACCATTTCAGACGCTCGCCACCGCCAGACTGCAACTGCCTACTACTCGACTGCAACTGCCTACTACCGAGCGTGCTTCCTGAGGGTGGCTCACAAAGACAAACGGAAGGGGCCAGAGGGGCAGCTTCCTATACCAACATGACAACGGACGGACAGGGCCATACTAAGGATAGAAACCTCTCTGCTTTAAGAAAGCGTAGCTACCTGTTCCGACGTTGGTCCTACTGTTCTCTAGCAGACAGCCTTGTCTGCTACCCTCAAGCATGCAACTACAAACACATTTGATCATTCATCCTCTCACACAGAAGGGAAGGGGGATGACAGTATCTTATCATATACAGTATATAAAAAAAAGCGGATGTATGTTCCGTATGAGACTGTGTGACATGAATTACATATAAACTGTGTTTTAAAGTGCAGTAGTGTGACAGATCGTTCTTGTTTACGTGTAAAAGTAACACGTTCCACTACTCAGTCTCCTCCCAGATAGTCAGAAACGCCACAGTAAATTTAGAAGAAGAATTTATGCCGTAAATGACAACAGATTTAAGAAATTGAACATGAAAGGAATCCAACAGAGACCTTTCACAACAGTAACAGCTAACTAAGCTAGACACAGTGTTTGTAGAGGTGACATACTGCCTAAGATACAGCCCTTAATGGTTGGAGTAGCCATTTTTATCATTAGCTTTTATGTAAAACCTGAAATTTATACCAAGATCGATACGTCATCGAGGTGATTCCGTTTTCGTCGTTGGAACTGGTGAAGACAAAACAGATTTCTTTTATTTTGTTACCACTATGCTATTTTTCAACCAGATCATTCACATTAGTCAATATTTTTATAGTATAACGTAAGTTTTTAAGTTACTGATAATAGAAATGGGCGTTGTGCCCCATAACTTCTTGTAAGAAGTCCACTTCACAAACATCGAATAACATTTGATTTGATGCTGCATTCATGTTGGCCCCATGACGTGAACAACAAGCGCCCTTATTATTTCCCAAATAGCTTTTCCATTGCCTTACATGCCACAGGGCATTCAATTACAATTTTTTCCCTTTCCCTGCTTTCTATATTAGACTTTGAACAACAGTTTTTTTTTTTTTTTTTTTTTTTTTTTAGTGATGACATGCTTTTGCCTCCCAATAACTACTCATCCATTATTTTCACCATTCTATAGTGGACACAATACCAAGATTCCTCTATAGATGAGTGGTATACCTGCCAACTTTCCACAGACAGGTCTTCAAATAGCAGATGAATGGCAAGCTGTGTTCGTTTGTTACTGGACAACAATACGGTAAAATTTATTTCTGAATTCATTTAAAATTTATTTCATTTTCTTGCTTAATTTTGATTTTCAACATGGGTAAATACCTCCTTCACTTGGGTTTATATGAACATGGGTATTGGTACTGACTTCCCGTTGACTTTAACGAAACGTATTCAAACTTTGTTTAATACTTAATAAGGGAGGAACACGAATCGTTGACTTGAAAAACGTGAAGCACATTCAATGCTAACAGTTGTAATTTTAAATGTGATATTTCAAGTTTTAAAAATTTTATGTAATTTTTGGTGAATGTTAAAGTGGACATCTCAGTTGATGAACCGCTTATTGGTGTTCGTACGTTCCACATTAGCCAGTATATTTCTTCTCTAAGTAATTAAACTAGTGTTTATAACTATGTAATACTTAATATTCTATAAAAATAGCACAATTTGTCGCGTTCTTCGGAATGACTTAATATCCGGGCGCTGGCTCGTCGCCTGTGTAAGCTAACAAAAGTTACAAAGTGACTCGTATCGATATCTTTCTAAACCCATATATACGCTTTGCAGTATTCATCCGACGACAGTTTTATAGATTTTATAAAACGCCCTTTAATAGCCACAGGTTGTGGCACATTGTGGTGACTGAAAAATTTGTTGCTTACAGCGACATGCAATCCGATTCTCCTTGTGGAGCTGTGGTGGTCAGTTAAAATAGAAATCCGGTAGACAACAGTTATTATGGACTCGTACTACCAGTCAAATGCAGTCGTTTATACTCGTACAAGCGAAAACCATGAAAATTATTTCTATTTACATCTTATTGAGGTACAAAGTCTGTATTGGTTTCTGAAATCTATCAACCGAGGAAGCAGACATTTAACGACCGTAGCAGAGAGAAATCAAGTTCAGAATGTTTTGTTTTTGATGAAGAGTATTCCCTGCGAGAGTAGTACTACATGTGTATGAAATACGTTACAAATACATCCAACGAAATGATAACCCTTACAAAAAGAAGTAGCTTGCACGTGTAAGAGTGTCTATGCCTTCCTGACTGTTTTATTGACTAAATTCAATGGTCCTTAATTCACGTGAAAATTTTGTAGCTCTTACTGTCTGCTTCTTCTGGAAGTTTAATTCTAGTGGAAAACCATTTACAGTTGATCATTTCTTTTATATATTAACTTTTTTTATTTACTTCCTTTATACTCAATTTTATTTACGTGTTTTACTACCTGAAAGAGCTATCAGTACGAATCATTTCTACTAATTTAATTAATGGTGTTTTCATAACGCCCTCTCATTTCTTCGCAAACTCTGTAATAGCTACGCTATTCTTTTGTCTCTACGCACTCGTAAACAGGAGAGACGTTAAAAAATTGCCGTCTGCTCATAAGTATTCCACTTGTCCTGTGCTTTCCCTAAATCGCTTCACACATATGCTGGAATGGTTCCTTTCATATGGTCACAGCCACTTCATACACACACACACACACACACACACACACACACACACACACACACACAAAATCCTCCCCATCCCCCTCTCTCCAACAGTTCGTCTTCAAATTAAAGTGGTTTTCTGTCTCTAGGCACGTCTGTGACGAGCAGACGTTAAACACGAATCGAATTATTACCTTCTACATTGTCTATCAGATAATTTCTGTTGGTGTTGCACTTAAATTCCAATGGCCTTGCAACAGTGGTAACGTTGGTACCTGTCACATCACCGAAATTATAGCTGGTTGGTTGGTTTTTTATTGTGGGCGGGGAAGTGGGGGGGGGGGGGGGGGGGAAAAGGGGTAGGAGACCAAACAGCGAGATCATAGGTCCCATATGATTAGTAAAGGTTGGTGAAGGAGGTCGGCCGTGCTCTTTCAAAGGAACCATCCCGGCATTTGAACGAAGCGATTTAGGTGAATCACGGAAAACCTAATTCAGGACGGCCGGACTCGGATTTGAACCGTCCTTCTCCCGAATAGCGAGTCCAGTGTGCTAACCACTACGCCACCTCGATCGGTGCACTTGGACGGGTGACCGTCCACCTCTGCTGAGTGCTGTTGTCAAGCAGGGCTGACTCAGCCCTTGAGACGCCGATCGAGGAGCTACTTGACTTAGATGTAGCGGCTCCGGGCACGAAAACTGACAACAGCCGAGAGACCTGTGTTCTGACCACGTGTACCTCCAAGTCCTGTTGGAATGGTGTTTAGTTTTATTTGCACTTAGATATTCACTCTACGGAATAGTATAAACTGTATTTACACGTACGCAATATATCTCACAAACGGTTTATTATTTTAAATATAGCGCTGTTTCACATATCGTTGTCGTCCTTGTTGGACGATGCCACGTTTCAGTCACTGGTTAGTTGGACGCGTCTACGCCAAGATGTTTTATCTGCATTGATTTATTTTCATTGGTTAATGTATTATGATTCGGCTTCAGCAGAATAACATCAAGGTTTCTTCGTCTTTCACCATTTTTAACTTGATTTGAGGACCAGCTTATATCTGGCAACTGGCTGTGTCAGTATCACTTAAAACATCTCAAAACTCGCCCGAAAAAATCTGGTGAAACATCAGAGAAACTAAAGCGGAATTCCGAGTGCCGTACCAGATTTTCCTTTATTACCGAAATCTCAGCTCATGTCTTTTGCATGAAACGACTGGTATGATTTTTATAGCACGGCCTGTTAAGAACAGGAAGTCACCAATTTTATCCTTGCCCCATTCCTTGTATAACAATTTTTAAAAATTACGCAGATCCCTAAGGTGAAGGTAAATGTCGAATGGCATTGCTGCTTGAAATTTCCCTAGAAGCTTAGTTGCCTAAATCGGGAATCCTTATTTATCTGCTCGCATCTTATTAGTTCCGTAATGGAGTTTAGTGCTGTATTTATGCTCCGTACTATGGTGAAAGAGAGAGGAAGGAGAGGTTGAAACCTCGTGTCAGCTGAGATTCTTTTGAATAACATCAACTAGGACACTGGTGACTAGCCTTGTGATTAAGCACTTAAAAAAAAGACTTGATGTGAATTTAAAATTTTTCCCAGCAGATTGAGTGTTCACAAAAATTTCGAGCTTGCAGCTGGTCGTCGTCATTTAGACACCACGATATTTCGACTGGGCGCCTGCCAGTCATCCTCAGGTGTGTCATCGAAGATTGACGAAGATGTCCTCCGTTCCGCAATATCTGACGCGCTGTGAGTATTCCGCATATGCGTTAAAATCAAACTGCCGAACATTGCACGTCCATCGAACATTCGAAGGAGTGTGATAAAACAAGAATTTTAGCAATAGCTTCTTTTTGGGACTCCATTATTAAAGAATCCTTGAAAACACATATGGAGGAACGTCTGATGGACCGTGACAGCGGTTATTAGCTGTATAATGCGTCTAATCCTATCCTCTCAACGATCTGCTCAAATCGAGGACGACAGACTGTTCCGACGACCGCGGCGAGCGGCAATGCTGAGGACAGCGGAGTTCCGCCGTTCCACCAGCGAGCGAGATGCCGTCGGGAACTGGCGTCCGTCTGACAACTTGATTTTCACGCATGCCTGGAGTAGCCACGCCGTGCTATGTACTGCGGAGCGGAGGAAGTGTTCGTCAACCTTCGATGGCTTATGTGAGGATGACTGGCAGGCGACCAGTCGAAATAACGTTGAGTGCAGTTGACGACGACTGGCTGCAAGCCCAAAAAAGACTTACCTCATCTCTCGTAGCTACTTGTGTTTTGTTTGTATCTTCACAACGTTTGACATAGAATCTACTTTCATACTTTCATAATATTTCGTTGATGAACTCTTTTTCATCACTTATTTATTTTAGTTATAATTAATGTTCATTCAACGTATACTGCATGTATAGAAACATTTATGACTTTCTAATATTATGTTATAACTATTATGTACATATTAGAACATCTCTGACAGACATAAATCTCGACAGTGTTTTCTCTCAGTAAGTCTCCATCTTTCTATACAAACAGCCATGTAGCAGAAACACTGTGGCCTTGCGGTGCGTTTTTTACACCGGCATAGCACGTTCTGGCCGGCTTGCTTCTCCGTTTTAATTCATTCCTTCTGCTTCAATCATTATCGTAGGTAAAGAAGAGACTCAAATGTCTCAGGGAAAAATATAAGCCGGCCGGAGTGGCCATGAGGTTCTAGGCGCTACAGTCTGGAACCGCGCGACCGCTACGGTCGCAGGTTCGAATCCTACCCCGGGCATGGATGTGTGTGATGTCCTTAGGTTAGTTAGGTTCAAGTAGTTCTAAGTTCTAGGGCACTGATGACCTCAGAAGTTAAGTCCCATAGTGCTCAGAGCCATTTGAACATTTGGAAAAGAGTCAGTAAGTATTAACGATGAAATAAAATTGTCCGTCCCTCTGCTTGTGATTATTTGCTGAAAAATTTCGCTTCGCTGTCTTCAACTTTTCAGAAAATAAAAGGGGTGTTACGATTTCGCGAATCACCCTGTAAAGCAATTGCATTTTAAATCTCTCTATCTCTCCCATCACTAGTAAATACACTGTTGACACAACAGAAGCATCATAACATGATTCTGCACACAACACAACACGATCACCTCTGGTTCGCACAGCCACTAATTTCGACAGCAGCCGTTACGTTTCTGATGCGTTACATCTGATGGCTGAATCCCATGTTGCTTGTGCCGGCCTGACCTACATTGATACAGAGGTATTCGAATGTTGCTCCACGCAGGACATTCTCAGAACTCTCAGCCATTGAAAACATTTGAATATGGTTTGCCGACATACTGACACGACACTGCTTGCTACCCACTACAATTGTTGAGATCTTGTATAGAGTTTAAGCTGCACGGAATGACACACACGTACGTATGTGTCACCCGAGGTCAGTCCGACTAGATGCACTGCCGAGTTAGAGACGTTGTTTCTGCCAATGGTGGCAGATATGTGTACTAAATTTCGAACCCAGTATATTGCCACGAAACTTATAGATTTAATCATAGTAGTTGGCTATAATTAAAGTGCAGCTGCTCACGGAGGTCCATTGTGAGGTGTAATTATCGCATGGCAGCGAAACTTGGTCGGTATACTAATGCTTTAATGCGGAGCTGAGTTATGCTGGAAAAGAAATTAGTTCCAGTTGTGGCCACCAGGCGCAAACCAGGCGCTGTACATTGTTTGCATGACGGTGTGCCATCCACGCTCTCATTTGGCAACCCATAATGTGAGTGAACAGTATGGCTATTGAGAAAAGAACCATGCGGTGTTAGTGAAACAGTTTTATGTGAACGGCAGCAATTACAGTGCTGCATTGGCAGAGTATCGCCAACTGACGGATCTGAGGAGACGCCCTATGGCATTAAATCGTTTAAACAAGATGATGACGAAGTTCCAAACCACAGGTGAGCACTGGCGAAGGAAGACGTTCTATCCTAGTGAAAGTTATTAACGAGGTTTGCTGTTACTGTAACTGACCGTGCAGCGTATGCCCCATGTAGTGCTAGTGTCGTGCAGTGTCACGAGAATTGTCTATCACATGGTCAACAGTATGGAACGTTTTGCGGTCTATGGCTACACTTGTGGTCGCATAATATCCGCACGGTGCAGTAACTGAAACCTCATGATTCGCAGCAGAAAAGTTCTAAATTTGCTCTTCAGTTTCTGGCTCGGATCGAAGTTGATGATATGTGGCCTAGAAATATTCTGCGGAGTGAAGGGGCACTTTTTACACTACGTGATGCAGTGAATACACAGAACTGCCGAATTTAAACCACGTGTTTTCACGAAGAGCTGTTGTACTCGCCGTATGTGACTGTGTGTTGTGGATTCACAAGCGCCTTTATTCTCAGCCAGCTCTTCCTTGAAGAGAATACACCCAGAAGGCCTGTCAGGTATACCGTGACGGTTGAACGTTATCGAGACCTCATTCTACAGCACGTGTTTCCTGCTTTGGAAGAGCGTTCTTGATTCATTTCATATGGAGACATTTCTGTACGTCTCTGTTGCTTTCAGAGCGCCAGATTTGCACCTGGTTGCAGCAACTAAAACCAATTTTTTTTCCACCGTAAATTAGTTTCATATTAAAGCATTAGAAAATCTACCAAACTTCTCTATCTTACGATAGACCCTAATTACAGCCTACACTACACTCTGTGAGTAGCTGCGCTTTTATTATAACCACCTGGTAATAGTCGTACTATAATGTTGACAGACGGAACGAACGTCTTCTGCGTTCGCAGAATTGACCTACTCTCGGCGTAAGTTACTTGTCTGATCGCAGACATTCAGTCACGAGTATCCTCTTTCCACGGGAGTGGTTTATCTCTGGGGGGAAGAAAAGGAAGTGCGAGCCTGACTTAACGCGAGCTAAGAGGTTTTACCGGCTACAGCCAATGAGAACGAGTAGCGGCAGATTTCGTTCCCGCACCAACATACTTTGCAGGGCAAAAGGGCAAAGTCTCTTCTTCCTTTTCCGTAGTCCGGAGCGTCATGGTGTAACAAACAATTTGCAGACATTTCTCATTTTATTAGCAGACAGCGGTACATTGGGAAGACCAAATGAAGCCGCAAGCATTGCAATAGCTTCCGTATGATATTGTACTATGAGAGTAGTCAGATTATATTCAGTCGTATCGTTTCCTCGTGTCCTTTACGTCCAGATTCCACACTCGGAATATTGGGTCTTTGTTCCCATTTTCAATCGATTCAGAGCACGTGACGGAATGAATTCGTCTTTTTGTTAGGCATCCTTAAATTCAAGTGACTCACAGACATCATCTTCCTCTCACGAAGATGTTTTCATGGAATCTGTAACATTACTTCTTTTATTATAGTTCTGAAATGTTCAGGAGGAATGTGACATACTCTGATTAGATGCTGACTCAGCGCCACCAAGGTGCAGTCGTATCAATAATCTTCTGGGAGATTATACTGGCTATGTACTACATTTAGACTTTGTGAAATCATTAATTCACAAATTTTTCCTGGAATTATCATTTTCACCCACGTATATATTCGAATTCTCATTTATTTTCATGGGGTACAGTGTTCCCTGTTCGCCTCCATAGATGAGTGGCCAGCGCGGCTGATGCCATGTCGGGAACCCGGTTCGATTCCCAGTACTGCCAGGGATTTTTCCTTGGTGAGAGGACTGGTACGGGGTGCACCCATCCTCGTGAGTCCAACAGATGAACTACTCGACCGATCAGTAGCGGTTCCAAGGTGAAGAAACACTACAACGACCGGGAGAGCGGTGTGCTGACTACATGCCCCTCCATACCGCTTCCAACAACGCCACTGGTAGAGGATGGTTCAAATGGCTCTGAGCACTACGAGACTTAACATCTGAGGTCATCAGTCCCCTAGACTTAGAACTACGTAAACCTAACTAACCTAAGGACATCACACACATCCATGCCCGAGGCAGGATTCGATCCTGTTATAGTAGCAGCAGCCTTGTTCCGTACTGAAGTGCCTAGAACCACTCGGCCAAGAGGCCGGCTGGTAGAGGATGCTACGGCGATCTGTCGTGCCCGATTAGTCCGTCTACGACCAGAAAGCGGAACTATTAATGTGTTTCTTGCAACTGTGTTGCACTAGATTCAGGGTTACACTGCACACGGCTCCGCTATTTTTTGTGAATGATTTTCAACCAGAAGGCAAGTTGGTACTTATGAAGTTACTCCAAGATTTCCTGCTAGTGAGACTACGCAGTTGCAAAGCATTGCATTCACTGCACATGCTAAATGTTCAGAGGTTATTAGTAAACGTGGGTAACAGGTGACAAAGACATTTCTCCTTGCACAAATGGTAACTACTCGTATACTATGTGATTTATTACGCTTGTATTAGATCTAGGTAGCAGTCTGATGTACGTATTCATTATTCAGTTATGTTATATCCGAGATATTTTACCCTTTTGTTCGACTTTGCATGACTAGTCTTGCCCTATCATTAGTCAAAAAATCACATTGGGTTGTCATTGGATCACATTCCCTATCTGAGGATATATTTTAGAGCAGAAATGTATTCATCATTTTGCATGAACACTCATAAATAGTCGAGATAAGACGGCAGCTTACACTGTACATGGGTAATAAATAAAATTTTCTCTCCTTCATGGTGCTGCAGTTTTAATAACCAGTAGTGTATAAAACGTTTCCTGGATCATGAAAATGATACAAGAATAGTATCGTGCAGAAAGGAAACTTCTATAAACTAGATCTGCGAGCAACATACTCTGGGGTGACAAAAGTCATGCGATAGCGATATGAACATATACAGATGGTTGTAGTATCGCATACGCAAGGCATAAAGGAACAGCACATTGGCGGAGCTGTCATTTGTACTCAGGTGAGTCACGTGGAAAGGTTTCCGACGTGTTATAGGCGCACGACGGGAATTAACACACTTAGAACGCGGAATGGTAGTTGCAGCTAAGCGCATGGAAATTCCATTTCGGAAGCCGTCAGAGAATTCAGTGCTCCGAAATCCACAATGCCAAGAGTGTTTAAAAAATACCAAATTTCAGGCATTATGTCTCACCATGGTCAAAGCAGTGGCCGAAGGCCTTCACTTAACATCCGAGAACAGCGGCGTTTGCACAGAGATGTCAGTGCTAACAGGGCTTAGTCAGATGAGTCCAGATTTCAGTTGATAAGAGTTGATGATAGGGTTCGAGTGTAGCGCAAGCCATGGACACAAGTCGTCAATAAGGAAGGAATTTTATCCATAGTGGATGCTGTTGAACTCCGTGACTGTTCCTTTGTAGGGTGTAGAAAAATTTCCGCTACCAGTCACAATAAAAGATTATTTATTTGTCACACGACCGGTTTCGGGCTTGCGCCCATCCTCAGGTATTTATATATTCATGTACATGTTTATGTTTCTGGAGATCACTGTATAAATACAAAAAATTTATTTGTTGGTGAGTAAACAGATGTAAGTGAGACAATTGTAAGTGGCAAGGCAGAACGTGTCACAAATATTGTCAACCAAATGTCTATAGCCCTAACTCATACATTCATTTTGCATATTCCCGTACAGGGGAGACATTTTACTTGTAAGTAAGTTGCTTGTCGAGTGACTACGTATAAATACGATAGTACAGCGCATGGTTTGTTCAGAAGTGTGAAACAAAGTTCCATCAGGCACTGTGACACCTGCAGCCATTATGAAATGTATTTGCATTTGCGAATATGGACAACCATCAGCTGTACAATGGAATGACAATGAAAATTTGAGTCAGACAGGGACTTGAACTCATGTTTCCCACTTAACACGATCAGTCACTTTATCATCATGCTATCTGAGCATGACTCTCAGCCAGACTCAAATTTCAGTATATCGCTAAACATGCACCTATAGCCTCCACGTGGTTGTTGGTAGCATTGGGTACAGAAAGGCATGCTTTCATGACATGGGGGATCTGGACGTCTGACACACACACACACACACACACACACACACACACAAACACACACAAACACACACAAACACACACAAACACACACACAAACACACACACACAAACACACACAAACACACACACACACACACACACGGACTCTATTAGGAGGGGGGCGGGGGACAAACAGACTGTCTGCCATGTATGAACAGACCCAACAGCAATGGGAAGAGGCCATTTAGCAGTCTGCCCTGCCTTCTCTGCAACATCCCCTAAGTGCTAGTACCACCGGAAGCAGTTGCATGATGCAGGGTTCACCACACACCAGCCATTAGGATGCCTCCCACTGCACCCCTGCAGCATCAGGTCCGACTCGCCTGGGGACGGCAATGACAGGCATAAGGCCCTGCAGACTTGCAGTAGGTCATCTTTCGTGACGAACCTCGCTTCTGTCTTGGAGGCGACGGCCACTGTATCCATGTCTGGAGGCACAGTGGATGGTGCTACAAAGAGTGCTTTATAGTCTTCCATCACACGTGCAGCCATCCTGGTGTGCTGATGTGAGAAGCAATTTCCTATCGTGGTCAGTCACCAACGGTGTTCTTAATGGGCTCCATGACAGCCACATGATATAGGTAGGAGGTCCTGCAACAGCTGGCTCTGCCATTTGTTAATACCTACACCTATGCCGTGTTTCAACAGGACATTGATGGCACACCCACTGCGACCTCCTGAGCATGCCTTGCAGCTGTGGATACTCTGCCGTGACCAGGCGCATCCTCTGATCTCTCCCTGATCGAGAATGTGTCAGGTGCCAAGGAACTTGTCGTTAGGGCTCCACCGCTATACAGCAGTCTGCGAAAACTGTGTACTCAGGTGCAAGTGGCATGATATGGAGTACCACAGGACTACATCCGAGACCTGTACAACTTCATGCTGCGACGTCTAGACGCTTGTATTGACAACCATAGGGGCCCAACACAATACTAACACATTCGTTTTGTTGCCATGTGATGCAATAAATGTTGGTCCTTCAAAGGTAAAAGTGTAATGATTTCGTATGTGTGCTACCATCTACGTGTCTGCCAATAATGAACGCAATCCGCCTTGCCCTTCTGGGTGCAACTCCTTTTATGAAGATCGTACATTTTCACGTACTGAGGCACAGAATGCGTCATACAGTTGAGCGACGATTTCGTCCAATGGTGGCTGTGACAGCTTTGCCTCACCTGAAGGAAAAAGTACTCATAGTTAGACATATACTTAGGACTATATTCTACTACTGCTATCGTCGTCACTAATACTTAGATGATAACATCATTTAGGAGGAGACCCATGATGCACAATTCAGCATGCCAAACCTTTCAGAATTCTTAAGCAACTGAGAAAAAATTTTTCAGCACGTTTTAATACATAACATTCGCAGCAGTATATCAACACGAAAAATGTATTTGTATCATCTCTGCTTTCAAGTACAAAAGAAGAATACACTAGTCTCTACAGCCACTTCATCGCTATCGCTTATGCCGCTACCATAGATAGCTTAAATAAAAAGAGTAAAGTTATGATACTCGATGTTAAATCTCATAAATGCAGAACAATAGTAGTGCTTGTTAATTTAAGTGACGGCAACAAATGTATATTGCAAGTGTTGAACACTGAGGCATCTTTCATTACTTTGAACTGAAGCCACTGCTAAAAGAGATTGACGACAGCAAAATGCTGGTGTTTTCTAGAAATCTACTAAGCACTGCCATCCGGAATATTTTGGAACAAATTATTCCTGAATATATCACGATGCCGGCCGCGGTGGCGGAGCGGTTCTAGGCGCTTTAGTCCGGAACCGCGCGACTGTTACGGTCGCAGGTTCGAATCCTGCCTCGGGCATGGATGTGTGTGATGTCCTTAGGTTAGTTAGGTTTAAGTAGTTCAAGTTCTAGCGGACTGATGACCTCAGATGTTAAGTCCCATAGTGCTCAGAGCCATTTGAACCATTTGAACCATTATGTCACGATGCTGCAACTGGAAGACTATGGATTCAGCGGGAAGGAGGAAACTCTTAAAGCTCATTACATGTTCAAGTGAATTAAATCTAAAAATGTGTATTGATATGTGGTGTCTTTTCTGTCAGACATGTCCGACAGAACAAACACTACTGGTGATACAGTGACCGTAAAGAAACTATATTGTGAGAAGTCGGGGTTTCAGCGGTTTACAGGCATTGAAATAAATCAATGGTGAAGGTTTAAAATCTGTGCTGGTTTTGAGTCCTAGTCCGGCACAAATTTTCAACCTTCACCATTGATTTATTTCAAAACCTATAGGCAGCTGAGTGTCTGTTTCTTGCAATATGCTTCAGATGTGTAAAAGGTACTTCTTGAAATCTATAAAAATAAAAAATTTCAGAAGAGAGCCATAATTTGAATGTGGCTGACTATTATTCTAAACAACCGATGCCCTTTTTATATAATATTTCTATAGTGCCTTAATTTTGCGTCTGTAGAAATGCACTTCTTGTTGTAATGCGTCCATGTTAGCTTGTAGGCCTTCTGGAGCTTGATAATTCTTTGTTCATTGGCGATTTGATTTAATCCTGAGGACTGTATAGTATCTCCGAGGTATTTAAAATGGCAGACTTGTGCAATTTTACCATGTTTTGTGATTAAAGGGAATGTATTTTCTGGCTGACTTTCCATATATTTGGTTTTTTCATAAGATATCTGTAGTCCGGCTTTCTGTGAAATTTCATGTAGTTTTTCCACTGCGTGAATCGCTTCTGTTCTGTTATTGGTGATCATTGCAATATGGTCAGCGAAAGCAAGGCAATTGACTTTAATTCGGTTCTTTTTTTTTATACCAATTTGGATGCACTTTATATGAGATTCCCATTTCCTGATGATCTTTTCCAGAACAATATTGAAAAGCATTGGGGTTAGTCCGTTGCCCTGTGGGACTCCAGTTTTGATTTCGAAGGGTTCTGATATTTCGCCCAAAAATTCCCCTTTGGACATTGGCCTGTAAGTGTCTGTCCTGTGATTTTTCGTGTCGTTCGATCGATCGCAAATTCTTCCTTGATTATAAACAGGGTTTCACGGTCCAGTGAATCGTATGCTTTCCTGAAGTCGATGAATTTAATGCCTGTGTTTTTGCTTTTCCTCATTTCTAATATCATCTTTAAGCACCAGCTACGTTCCGCACATGATCGTCCTTTTCTGAATCCGACCTGGTATTCACCCATTAGTGGATCAGCTTTGGATTCTATCCTGTTTAAAAGTGCTTTGGAAAGAATTTTGTAAGCGACTGGAAGCAGGGAAATTCCTCTGTAATTGTTGATGTCTGTCTTGTCACCCTTTCTGTGTAGCGGGTGAATTAGAGCGCATTTCCAGTCCTCTGGTATTTGCTCCGCTTTTTTTGTTGGTTTTTGGTTCGCCCTGGGTATTTCATTTCCCAAGTACCACCTATATCTAGGAAGCGTTCCCCTATCCTCCACTGGGCGAGGCGCCCGAAGGGGGTACCAACAAACCCACACGGGATTTTGTAAGAAATATTATTATTTTATAATATTTATTATATAATATTTATTATACAATTATCTCTACAAGGACATCAACCGTAGTATAGGTTTTTATATGCCTTATATTCACTCTGTATTGCATTCAAACCGATAGGAGCAACAATATACATAGGTATTCCATCTGCAAATTCTGGTGGTTGGATTTAGCACCCATGGGGTTTATAGTGGGAGACTGCAGCACTGCACGAATACATGAACTTATAAATTCATCTAAGTCGTCCTCATGCACACTATGCTCACAGTCATACACTATGGGACCATAAGTATCCGAACACCCCCCAAACCATACGTTTTTCATATTAGGTGCATTGTGCTGCCACCTACTGCCAGGTACTCAATATCAGCGATCTCAGTAGTGATTAGACATCGTGAGAGAGCAGAATGGGGCGCTCCGCGGCACTCGCGGCCTTCGAACGTTGTGAGGTGATAGGGTGTCACTTCTGTCATACCTCTGTACTCGAAATTTCCACAGTCCTAAACGTCACTAGGTCCACTGTTCCCGATGTGATCGGAATGTGGAAACGTGAAGCGACACGTACAGCACAAAAGCGTACAGGCCGACCTCGTCTGTTGACTGACAGAGACCGCCGACAATTAAACAGGGTCGTAATGTGTAATAGGCAGACGTCTATCCGGACCATCACACAGGAATTCCAAACTGCATCAGGATCCACTGAGAGTACTATGACAGTTAGGCTGGAGATGAGAAAACTTGGATTTCATGGTCGAGCGGCTGCTCATAAGCCACACATCACGCTGGTAAATGCCAAACGACGCCTCGCTTGGTAGAAGGAGCGTAAAAACTGGACGATTGAACAGTGGAAAAACGTTATGCGGAGTGACGAATCAAGGTACACAATGTCGCGATCCGATGGCAGGGTGTGGGTATGGTGAATGTCCCGTGAACGTCATCTGCGACAGTGTGTAGTCCAAATCGCAAAATTCGGAGGCGGTGGTGTTATGGTGTGATCGTGTTTTCCAGGGAGGGGGCTCGCACTGGCCTACATTGATGTTTTGAGCACCTTCTTGCTTCCCACTGTAGAAGAGAATTTCGGGGATGGCGATTACATCTTTCAACACGATTAAGCACCTGTTCATAATGCACGGCCTGTGTCGGAGCGGTTACACGACAAAAACATCCCTGTGATGAACTGGCATGCACAAAGTTCTGCCCTAAATCCGATAGAACACCTTTGGGATGTTTTGGAACGCCGACTTCGTGCCAGGCCTCACCGACCGACATCGATACCTCTCCTCAGTGCAGCACTCCGTGAGGAATGGGCTGACATTCCCCAAGAAACCTTCCAGCATCTGATTGAACGTATGCCTACGAGAGTGGAAGCTGTCATCAAGGCAAAGGGTGGGCCAACACCATACTGAATTCCAGCATTACCGACGGAGGGCGCCACGAACTTTTAAGTCATTTTCAGCCTGGTGTCCGGATACTTTTCATCACATAGTGTAACTCACAAAGTGATCGAATAGTGCTTTGACATAGGGCTACCCTATGTCAGCATTTAAAAATCCATAGCATAGGACAGATTCAACCATTAGCCTGTCAACTCTTTTCTTATTGTTGTTAGAAACGTTTTTGTCCCCTCAAGAGGAATTCATACACCGTATTACTTTCCTGCTTTTTTCAATTGTGTGTTTTACTTGTGTAATACCCAATCCATTTTTGTCAATATACACTCCTGGAAATGGAAAAAAGAACACATTGACACCGGTGTGTCAGACCCACCATACTTGCTCCGGACACTGCGAGAGGGCTGTACAAGCAATGATCACACGCACGGCACAGCGGACACACCAGGACCCGCGGTGTTGGCCGTCGAATGGCGCTAGCTGCGCAGCATTTGTGCACCGCCGCCGTCAGTGTCAGCCAGTTTGCCGTGGCATACGGAGCTCCATCGCAGTCTTTAACACTGGTAGCATGCCGCGACAGCGTGGACGTGAACCGTATGTGCAGTTGACGGACTTTGAGCGAGGGCGTATAGTGGGCATGCGGGAGGCCGGGTGGACGTACCGCCGAATTGCTCAACACGTGGGGCGTGAGGTCTCCACAGTACATCGATGTTGTCGCCAGTGGTCGGCGGAAGGTGCACGTGCCCGTCGACCTGGGACCGGACCGCAGCGACGCACGGATGCACGCCAAGACCGTAGGATCCTACGCAGTGCCGTAGGGGACCGCACCGCCACTTCCCAGCAAATTAGGGACACTGTTGCTCCTGGGGTATCGGCGAGGACCATTCGCAACCGTCTCCATGATGCTGGGCTACGGTCCCGCACACCGTTAGGCCGTCTTCCGCTCACGCCCCAACATCGTGCAGCCCGCCTCCAGTGGTGTCGCGACAGGCGTGAATGGAGGGACGAATGGAGACGTGTCGTCTTCAGCGATGGGAGTCGCTTCTGCCTTGGTGCCAATGATGGTCGTATGCGTGTTTGGCGCCGTGCAGGTGAGCGCCACAATCGGGACTGCATACGACCGAGGCACACAGGGCCAACACCCGGCATCATGGTGTGGGGAGCGATCTCCTACACTGGCCGTACACCACTGGTGATCGTCGAGGGGACACTGAATAGTGCACGGTACATCCAAACCGTCATCGAACCCATCGTTCTACCATTCCTAGACCGGCAAGGGAACTTGCTGTTCCAACAGGACAATGCACGTCCGCATGTATCCCGTGCCACCCAACGTGCTCTAGAAGGTGTAAGTCAACTACCCTGGCCAGCAAGATCTCCGGATCTGTCCCCCATTGAGCATGTTTGGGACTGGATGAAGCGTCGTCTCACGCGGTTTGCACGTCCAGCACGAACGCTGGTCCAACTGAGGCGCCAGGTGGAAATGGCATGGCAAGCCGTTCCACAGGACTACATCCAGCATCTCTACGATCGTCTCCATGGGAGAATAGCAGCCTGCATTGCTGCGAAAGGTGGATATACACTGTACTAGTGCCGACATTGTGCATGCTCTGTTGCCTGTGTCTATGTGCCTGTGGTTCTGTCAGTGTGATCATGTGATGTATCTGACCCCAGGAATGTGTCAATAAAGTTTCCCCTTCCTGGGACAATGAATTCACGGTGTTCTTATTTCAATTTCCAGGAGTGTATAACCCTAGATATTTAAATTTTTTATCACATAACTTCTTCGACGTCGAAGTGAACTTCAAATCTAGTTTTACTATTTACTACCAGATATTCGATTTTAGTTAGCCTCATCCGTAGTCACCGTTTGTCATATTACTGCTACAAATGTCGTATCATGAACTCAAGATCGTATTTATCTAACGGTAGAAGGGCTTGATCATTAGCAAAACTGAACTAAAACAGCTGTACATCGTTAGCAATTATTTGGCTTTCTCCATAGCCACTTCCACGCATAAATCGAACAAGATGAGTCACGCTACAGTCTTTTCTGAGCTTTTTTGTGAGACTAATAGATTCTGATAATTTTGATCCTACATTTATCTCTGCACCTTTCAGTAATAACCTGTAAAAGATAGTCATTCATATTTATACCTTGAAAAGCTCACCACAGTTGTGCTCTAGGAACGGCGTCATTAGCTTTTGATAAATCTACAAAGGCACTGTGTAATGTCTTCCCTACTGCCACAATTTTTTCTATAAACTGTGCAACGTCCCCTTAGAAAAATTATACATGACTGTGCGACACACAATATTTTTTTAGCGCAACGCAATCTGAGTTTTAATAAACCCTGCAAAAGAATGGCCCTGAATAACTTTAACCTATACGTTTCACAAATCACTTACCTCACAAAAATCTTCGTTACTCGAACTACTGCAATACAGCGAGCGCCACTACTGCCAGCTAAATAAAAGATTCAAACTATTGAAGGCACTAACTACTGATAGGCATAGTTAGCAAATGAAAAATTTTCATAGAGAACAAACAATGTATTTACCTTAATAGTGTTCAAAAGTCATAATATATATAGCAGTTCATGACATCCAGTCTTACAAATGAACTGTCTCTTATGGACACATGTCCAGATCATCCGCTCTCAAAAATCCGCCATCTCACTTCCCCACATTCATCACTCCTGGTGGCTCACCTCCAACTGCGCAACGCTATGCGCTGTTCACATCCAGCTGCCCAAAACTACAATGGCAGACAACAATGCAAACTACCCACAGACTGCATACAGCACAGCCAGTGATTTTCATACAGAGCGCTACGTGGCGTTACCAATATAAAAACCTAAACAGCCTACTTACATAGCCCCCATGCTCCCCACAAAAAATTTAAAAAATTTTTTTGGGTAGTGGCCAATACAGATTTAAAAAAATTTTATAATCATAATTACAATAACAAAGAAATCAAATGCACACACTTATTGATACAATGTTGGTCAAAAGCTAAAATTTTCTCACAGTCCATAAAGACAGTCCTGATCGTTCATCACAGCATAATTTCCGTGTTTTTTTTTTTCTCAAAGTCTGAGCAGTAAAAGAAAATGCACACGGTAGTAGTGGATTTCCACGCAGGCTTGAAGAAGTAGTGTTGTCCTTCCAACGGAAAGACAGTGCTGACTCTTGACATGCAGACAGGTAATGAGCCACAACACAGCAAACCCACAGCAGAGTTAGTCGAAGTTTTGAAGAATATTGGTAAGTAGGTCATCACAGAGCAGACCCACTGTAGTCCTGGTAGAGATTATGGTATTGGTGGGTCGCCAGAGGTGCAGACCCAGTGCAGTCCTTGTAGAAATAATGGTATTGGTGGGCCATCAAAGATGCAGACCCACTATAGTCCTTGTAGAGACGGCCAGCAGCCATCTATTGCGACTGTGCAGGTGCACAATCACCATCGAAGAGTCTTGCGGAAAATACAGCAAGTCCATAAACCACCACTTGTGCACTCAAAAAAAAAATTTTTTTTAATGTCCTTAGAACCAGCAATGCTGTTATCCAGTCCCTTGTGGAATTATTAACACACGTCCCAACACTAACAGTCCTCTTTTTTTCACATATTGTGCATATACTATGACCAACAGAAACTTGTGCACTGAAATGAAGCTTAATTTGACGAACTGGTGTCTATACAATTATAAATTTACAACATAAGAATACAATTACAAAGGTACAAAATACATCATTAAAGAATATAACAGTACAGATAACATTTGTAGTAACACAGGCTTTTCAAAAGAATAGAAATAAACATATACATCAGTGTTACAGGAATTATGATATAAGTAAATATATAAAATAATGGGAATAGTTTTCGAAACATTAATTTCATCATGAGCATTGAAACAGAACAGAATTAATAATGTCTATAAACACCTTTACAAAGAAAATAACATATTATTAATGCAAATTATATTTTAGGATAACAGTATTCCTCCTCATAGTGAATGTAGCTTAGTACCAGAAAAATTCTACAACATAAATCGTATTAGCTAAACACAAAAAGACAGGAAAAACACAAATTCACATAGCGTAATAACACAAAAGTACAAGACAGGGTTTGTTTTCAGTGTGACATTTGGTACTGCAGTCCAACCCAAAACTTCATTCTGTAGACCTTTCCCCTTATTTCAACATTTGTTTCCACCAAAAAATCCTATCCAAACATGCTTTCTGTATTTATATGTTCACATATTTCTTACCTCATTATTTATTTTCCATTATATTACCTCATCATTTATTTCCAAGAAAATCCTACCTAAACCTGTTGTCCCTAAACCCTAATTTTTTTGGTCATATCCGCTTTCAAAATACTTTTTTGGCCAAACCATTTTCTTATAGTTTCTCAATGCATTTCTTCCAATTCATCACAACTTGTTCTCTTATATAGCCTTTTATTTTAACCAATGCTGCAGTGCAGCTAGAAACTAGATATTAAACGAAATGAGCAAATGTATATATAAAGCAACATATGAAACGTCATTCACTAGGCAAATGGCGCCTCCAAAGGCAAAAAAAAAAATCTCTCAACTAGAAAGACAATAGATGTAAAATGTTTCTCATCATTTCATTAAGCATTTTAGTAAATATCATAAATTAAGAGCTCCACAGTGTAATCATATATTTTCAAGTTTGAGCATTTCGTATTTGCGATGCTTTCTACAAAGAAATGTCAATAGCGAGGATAATGGCCTCCTTTTTTGTCCATCTGTGCCTCTGAAAGCACACACTAATGGCTTTTTTCCAGACGACTGTGATGCAGCTGGGTGCCCACGACGCATTACGTGAAGGTCACTTAACTTTCTTACTGAAATATTTACGACACCAGTTTGCACTACAGTGACAGTCTCATATAAAAATTTCACAGGTCGAGAATTTGCGTTAAAAATCTGTAGAAACAAAATCCTATAAATATAACAGGGTCCAAAAAAATTTCGCCAGCATTGTGATACATTCACGCATGTACACAAATTTCTTAACTCTTAAAGTACGATTCTTGGTTTCCAACATCCTTTTTCACGTATCAGAGTCCCTGACCACTATTCATTACTCCTTACCTTATTACACATATGCATATTCGTCGACACATCAATCTTGCGTCGACACTTCAATATTTCATCATAATGAATACGTCGCATAATCAGATTCCTCATATAGCACCAGCTTATTGATCATAAAAATACCTCAACAGCATAATACACATCGTCATCGTAAAAATAACATCATAATACCTCAGTCAAATCTCAAAATCGTCGTAGCTTCCTCCAATAATATCAAAACCTAAAGAAAATTCTCTGCTCATTTCAATAGTGTCATCTACCTCAAATGTACTTTAAAAATCATGATCTCATACCAAATACATCATTCAAAGCCCTCGTAGTATCCCAATGGTTCTGAAAAAATATGAAGAGTTCACAAAGTACATACAAAATAAAGTTTCATAAGTGTGAAGTTATCCAACTATGTAATTGCGTAAACATCTGTCACTGACATAGTAAAAAAAATGTTTGTCTCTCTCAGTTAAATGATCAGATAGCTGTGTAATTCTGTGTTAGAGGAATATGGTACCGATGTGTAAAGTTGTATAAGCAAATACCATATTAGCTAGGGCTCCTTGTGCTTGCCAAACACATGGTACACAAAGTAAGCGTGTACTCCCCTGAGGATTAATGTAATTATACCCTCAGCTGTTACAGATTACAACAATGGAATGAAATGTATCATGGAAAACCTTTGTATAATTGTAATTCAAAAATCTTTAAAAATAAATGTTTTAAGTACAAAATTAATCACTCAAATGTGTGTCCTGTAGCGCTAAATGTGCATCTTGCTGTAAGATATTTCTATGGAAGTGTCATAGTTATCATCCTCCGAAAGCTAAGTTCTGCAGAAGTCAATGAACTTACCTCATAATAAACAAAAGTGAAATGCTTTGCGTATAGATATCGTAGTTATTACGTACCTTACCGTGATCAAGAAAGTACTATAATGTAACATATTGTCGTGCTGGGGAAAAGGCTGTTCCATTGTAGCTATACCACAAAAGTTACTACTAAAACATGTTCTACTTTCCAGAATAATACAGAAAAACTGTGCAGATATAAAATAGATACACTGCGAAAGCACCAATGTAAATTGTGTCACACATTAGTAGCGCCGGGATATAGTTGTGTAGCTGTCAAAGAAACCAAATGCTAAGTCATCTTTAATCTCACCGAATGTACCTCAAATAAAGAGTATCTTTTCAAGTAAACCAAAATGTTGCATTAAAATCTCATTAGCAGTACTGTTATATGTTCTAAGTATGTAAGCGTGATAGTCGTTACATAATCGTGCAACTAACAAGCAAGAATGTACAAATAACAACACTGTGTCATCTGTTCACTATAACAATGCATTCGTAATTTCTGTTTAAATAAGTTCTCTTGGTTCTTGACTGGATATTTAACTTCAAACATTGTTGCATGGTAACAGTTTCTTAAGTTTGACAAAGAGTACTATTAACGTGAAGTGAAAAATTTTATAGCAAAGACGAAGTTAAAAAACAGATTATCTCTCAATAAGCGGTTTCACATGTGAAGTGTGGTGCAATACTTTAATCTTCATAGTACTCAGAGTTGGAACTTGAATGCAATTATCATGCGGTATACGTCGGTAAAGAATACTGGAATTTTTCTCAAGGTTAGCGTCTATGTTATTTTTCTCTAAGCCAGCCGGCGCACGTGGCTGCCTGCGGTGCGAGTCATTGTCTGCTATCTCTTTGTCGGCGTGCGTCGTTATTGGGATTAGGAGGTCTAACTTTTACAGATTCACCTTGCCGAGAGGGCCCTGCGCTGTTTGAATCCCGCCAGTTCTGATGAAATTCAGGTCTGTCGTTACGATTATATCGTCTGTCGTCATGTCGGTAGTTCCTGTAGTTTCTTTCTTGTCGGTTAAGTGGTGGAGAATTTCTCCCTGAATTATCACTGCACGGTGGACCGTTGCGTCTGAAGTTATTCTGTCTCCCGTGATAATAATAGTTCTGGTTGCCATATTGTCTGTTTCTATGATTGTCTCTGTCATATTCATTACTACGGAAATGCGATCTTTCTCTGTAAATATTATTACTCTGCCAACGGTTGTCATATGGGTGGTGTCTGTTTTGGTCACGATATATGTTGTAAGAATAGCCTTGTCGTGTCCAGTTATTATTTCTGTCGTCGCGGAATTGTGACTGATGTGACCTGTAATTGTTATGTTCCTGTTTTCGCGTCCTGCGATTGTCAGTGTCAACTTCCAATTCTTGTAACAGTCCCTGAAAGGCTTCAATGTCGTATTTCCAACGTCCTGCCAAAATAATATGTCGTAAATGTACAGGCAATTTGATTAAGCAAATGCGGATGAGTTCTGAGGGGCTGTAAGGGTTTGACAGGTACTGATTCTTATGCAACATGTCTTCAAAATATTTCACGAGACTGGAAAATTCAGATTGTTCGAAATGTTTCATCATCATGATGCTATGTTTTACTCGGTCTTATGTGGCTTGAGACCAATATGCTGAGAGGAAAGCATGATAAAATTCTCCTTCACTGTGGCAATCGTGAATGACCGATCGCATTCTTACAGCTGGTTCATTCTCTAAATAGCCACATATAAATTCTAATCTGTGCTCTAATGACCAGTTGGAAGGAAAACAATGAGAGAATTGATGAAGCCACACTTGTGGATGAATGTCGTTGCCGGAATTCTTAAATGTTTTGAATTTACGTGTAGTAATAAACAGCCTAATGTCAAAATCATCATGTCGGTGAGTCGCATATCGGTCATTTTTACTTCGTTTCGGCGGTTCCATCTCAAAATTCGGTGTACCTTGCCAATTTCTTTCATAATTTCCGAAGTACCCCGTGTTATTATTTTGTGGCTGTTCCGTATTTCTATGTCCCTCTTCCCGTATTGGAGCGCGAGTGTCCTCTGAAATACGTAATTCTTGTATTACCTGTGTCAGCTTCCCCCATGAACCATGGACCTTGCCGTTGGTGGGGAGGCTTGCGTGCCTCAGCGATACAGATGGCCGTACCGTAGGTGCAACCACAACGGAGGGGTATCTGTTGAGAGGCCAGACAAACATGTGGTTCCTGAAGGGGGGCAGCAGCCTTTTCAGTAGTTGCAGGGGCAACAGTCTGGATGATTGACTGATCTGGCCTTGTAACATTAACCAAAACGGCCTTGCTGTGCTGGTACTGCGAACGGCTGAAAGCAAGGGGAAACTACAGCCATAATTTTTCCCGAGGACATGCAGCTTTACTGTATGATTAAATGATGATGGCGTCCTCTTGGGTAAAATATTCCGGAGGTAAAATAGTCCCCCATTTGGATCTCCGGGCGGGGACTACTCAGGAGGACGTCGTTATCAGGAGAAAGAAAACTGGCATTCTACGGATCGGAGCGTGGAATGTCAGATCCCTTAATTGGGCAGGTAGGTTAGAAAATTTAAAAAGGGAAATGGATAGGTTAAAGTTAGATATAGTGGGAATTAGTGAAGTTCGGTGGCAGGAGGAACAAGACTTTTGGTCAGGTGATTACAGGGTTATAAATACAAAATCAAATTGGGGTAATGCAGGAGTAGGTTTAATAATGAATAAAAAAATAGGAGTGCGGGTTAGCTACTACAAACAGCATAGTGAACGCATTATTGTGGCCAAGATAGACACAAAGCCCATGCCTACTACAGTAGTACAAGTTTATATGCCAACTAGCTCTGCAGATGATGAAGAAATTGATGAAATGTATGACGAGATAAAAGAAATTATTCAGGTGGTGAAGGGAGACGAAAATTTAATAGTCATGGGTGACTAGAATTCGTCAGTAGGAAAAGGGAGAGAAGGAAACATAGTAGGTGAATATGGATTGTGGCTAAGAAATTAAAGAGGAAGCCGCCTTGTAGAATTTTGCACAGAGCATAACTTAATCATATCTAACACTTGGTTCAAGAATCATAAAGGAAGGTTGTATACCTGGAAGAATCCTGGAGATACTAAAAGGTATCAGATAGATTATATAATGGTAAGACAGAGATTTAGAAACCAGGTTTTAAACTGTAAGACATTTCCAGGGGCAGATGTGGTTTCTGACCACAATCTATTGGTTATGAACTGCAGATTGAAACTGAAGAAACTGCAAAAAGGTGGGAATTTAAGGAGATGGGATCTGGATAAACTGAAAGAACCATAGGTTGTAGAGAGTTTCAGGGAGAGCATAAGGGAACAATTGAGAGGAATGGGGGAAAGAAATACAGTAGAAGAAGAATGGGTAGCTCTGAGGGATGAAGTAGTTAAGGCAGCAGAGGATGAAGTAGGTAAAAAGACGAGGGCTAATAGAAATCCTTGGGTAACAGAAGAAATATTGAATTTAATTGATGAAAGATAAAATATAAAAATGCAGTAAATGAAGCAGGCAAAAAGGAATACAAACGTCTCAAAAATGAGATCGACAGGAAGTGCAAAATGGCTAAGCAGGGATGGCTAGAGGACAAATGTAAGGATGTAGAGGCTTGTCTCACTATGGGTAAGATAGATACTGCCTACAGGAAAATTAAAGAGACCTTTGGAGAGAAGAGAACCACTTGTATGAATATCAAGAGCTCAGATGGCATCCCAGTTCTAAGCAAAGAAGGGAAGGCAGAAAGGTGGAAGGAGTATATAGAGGGTTTATACAAGGGCGATGTACTTGAGGACAATATTATGGAAATGGAAGAAGATGTAGATGAAGATGAAATGGGAGATAAGATACTGCGTGAAGAGTTTGACAGGGCACTGAAAGACCTGAGTCGAAACAAGGCCCCGGGAGTAGACAACATTCCATTAGAACTACTGATGGCCTTGGGAGAGCCATTCATGACAAAACTCTACCATCTGGTGAGCAAGATGTATGAGACAGGCAAAATACCCACAGACTTCAAGAAGAATATAATAATTCCAATCCCAAAGAAAGCAGGTGTTGACAGATGTGAAAATTACCGAACTATCAGTTTAATAAGTCACAGCTGCAAAATACTAACGCGAATTCTTTACAGACGAATGGAAAAACTGGTAGAAGAAATGTTGGAACACGTGAGGCAATACTAACCTTACGACTTATCTTAGAAGAAAGATTAAGAAAAGGCAAACCTACGTTTCTAGCATTTGTAGACTTAGAGAAAGCTTTTGACAACGTTAACTGGAATACTGTCTTTCAAATTCTGAAGGTGGCAGGGGTAAAATACAAGGAGCGAAAGGGTATTTACAATTTGTACAGAAACCAGATGGCAGTTATAATAGTCGAGGGGCATGAAAGGGAAGCAGTGGTTGGGAAAGGAGTGAGACAGGGTTGTAGCCTCTCCCCGATGTTATTCAATCTGTATATTGAGCAAGCAGTAAAGGAAACAAAAGAAAAATTCGGAGTAGGTATTAAAATTCATGGAGAAGAAGTAGAAACTTTGAGGTTCGTCGATGACATTGTAATTCTGTCAGAGACAGCAAAGGACTTGGAAGAGCAGTTGAACGGAATGGACAGTGTCTTGAAAGGAGGATATAAGATGAACATCAACAAAAGCAAAACGAGGATAATGGAATGTAATCAAATTAAATCGGGTGATGCTGAGGGGATTAGATTAGGAAATGAGACACTTAAAGTAGTAAAGGAGTTTTGCTATTTAGGTAGTAAAATAACTGATGATGGTCGAAGTAGAGAGGATATAAAATGTAGACTGGCAATGGCAAGGAAATCTTTTCTGAAGAAGAGAAATTTGTTAACAACGAGTATAGATTTAAGTGTCAGGAAGTCGTTTCTGAAAGTATTTGTATGGAGTGTAGCCATGTATGGAAGTGAAACATGGACGATAACCAGTTTGGACAAGAAGAGAATAGAAGCTTTCGAAATGTGGTGCTACAGAAGAATGCTGAAGATAAGGTGGGTAGATCACGTAACTAATGAGGAGGTATTGAATAGGATTGGGGAGAAGAGAAGTTTGTGGCACAACTTGACTAGAAGAAGGGATTGGTTGGTAGGACATGTTTTGAGGCATCAAGGGATCACAAATTTAGCATTGGAGGGCAGCGTGGAGGGTAAAAATCGTAGAGGGAGACCAAGAGATCAATACACTAAGCAGATTCAGAAGGATGTAAGTTGCAGTAGGTACTGGGAGATGAAGAAGCTTGCACAGGATAGAGTAGCATGGAGAGCTGCATCAAACCAGTCTCAGGACTGAGGACCACAACAACAACAACAACACCTGTGTCAGCTGATCTTGTACTTCCCGGATTTCTCTTTGGTGTTGCGTATTAATATGATTCTCATTTTGTTTGAATTTACTAATTTGTTCGCACTTTTCTGTGTCATTAAAGACTACCGGTTTTGTGTCATTCAGATTATCATCCACCTTCGTAGATAAATTATTTAGCTGATCCGAAAGTTGAACTACTTTCTCTGATAATGAACAAATTTCCTCCATGCGTCTTTCTGAACCAATTTTCAGAGTATGTACTGTGTCCTTTAAGTTTTCCTGACTTTTTGCAAGTTGCGTAACTGAATCGGTAGATGCAACTGCGTCAATTTTAGCTTGCAAGGTCTCATGATTTTCATGAACAATAGTTTGCAGTTCTTTTATGGCTGCTTCGTGATTCTGTAATTCATTTTCATGCCGCGAAAAAATGGGTTGAAAATGCTCACAAATTTGTGTTTTTACGTCATTACAGACTTTTTGACGTTTCGATTCACTGTTATGTAACTCAGTAGTTAAACCTTCACGTGTTTGTTCAAGCGTGGTGTTTAACTTCCGAAGATTTTTTTCCATTGTGTCTAACTTTTGAAGCTTTTTCTGTGTTTGTCTCTGATTTTGTTCCATTGTGTCTAACTTTTGAAGCTTTTGCTGTGTTTGTCTCTGATTTTGTTCCATTGTGTCTAACATTTCAAGCTTTTGCTGTGTTTGTCTCTGATTTTGTTCCATTTGTTGCATTAATTGCAGTAATAATATATTAGTGTCTGGAATCTGTTTCTCTATGCTTTTTGGCAGTGCATTTTCACCGGCAACATTCACATTTTGACAAGCAGAAAATGTGTCTTGACTCATTTGAGAAAACGGTGAGGACCCAAAACCTGAATCTGCAGTATTTGCGAGATTGTGTCCTGTCATTTCGAATTCCTGAGGCGAGCTGTTGCCGACCGATCGATCGATAATGCTTCCGTGTTCACTACTTGTTTCATTTTCTACACCATTATTTGCCGCCCGCTCCATTTCCCTGTGCACAATTACCAAATTACTACTTCGAATGTCTGTTAATTCATTACACAGTGGTGCTGATAAGCTACGCTCGTCGTCACTATTATTTCTCAGTTTACTTTGGAGCCTAGTGTTATGTTTTTCACACGCCATTATTGTCACAATATTTCAAACGATAACACAGAAAAGCACAATTTGAAGAGCAAAAATAAGAGAATACATTAACATAGCACTGAAAATAATATCTAGTTAATTGCAAGCGCTGCTGCGAAATACTTGGTGCAAATCTACATGCATGCCACAACTGTTTTACTGCACAACAATGAAAAACTACAGTACAACTACAAAGGAGATTCTCTCTACGATTACGCGCTAGCAATAAACAAAAGCTGCACTAATTACACAAACTACAAGAAAAAATCAGAGGATTCCAATGAGGTATCCTAGGCTAAGGGTCGACATATGTAACGTCCCCTTAGAAAAATTATACATGACTGTGCTTATACTGACACACAATATTTTTTAGCGCAACGCAATCTGAGTTTTAATAATCCCTACAAAAGAATGGCCCTGACTAATTTGAACCTATACGTTTCACAAATCACTTACCTCACAAAAATCTTCGTTACTCGAACTACTGCAATACAGCGAGCGCCACTACTGCCAGCTAAATAAAAGATTCAAACTACTGAAGGCACTAACTACTGATAGGCATAGTTAGCAAATGAAAAATTTTCATAGAGAACAAACAATGTATTTACCTTAATAGTGTTCAAAAGTCATAATGTATATAGCAGTTCATGACATCCAGTCTTACAAATGTACTGTCTCTGATGGACACATGTCCAGATCATCCGCTCTCAAAAATCTGCCACCTCACTTCCCCACATCCACCACTGCTGGCGGCTCACCTCCAACTGCGCAACGCTATGCGCTGTTCACATCCAGCTGCCCAACACTACAATGGCAGACAACAATGCAAACTAGCCACAGACTGCACGCAGCACAGCCAGTGATTTTCATACAGAGCGCTACGTGACGTTACCAATATAAAAACCTAAACAGCCTACTTACAACTGTTGCAAAATAAAGAGGCTATCTGCACAGGATATATTCTATTTGAACCCACTCTGGTCTTCCCCAGTATGGAGGGCAATATTCTGCCTTACTTTCTCATACATAATTTTACCAAATGAGCGGCTCATTGAGCAGATAACTTTAACACCTCTGTAGTGTCTTTTCTATTCTCTTTTCGAAAATGGAATCCATATTATCTTTCCCACATTTGTAAAATTTCGATCCGTTGACGACAGTTGTTCATAAGGTGCATTATTCTTTTCTTCAGATAGTGTCCTCCAGTCTTCAATAATTCCACAGGAATATTTTTAGGACCAAGTGACTCGCCATTCTTTGTTTTAGCTAATGCGCTGTGCACTTGAGCTATCGTAATGGTCATGTTTCTAACAGTTTCTTCAGTCTTTCCTTCTTTTTGTTTAGTGCAGTGGGTCTGTCTTCAATCAGATCTTTTAATGCATTTTCCATTCCCTTAAGGGAATTAAGTTGTCTTCTGCTTCGGCTACTGGTATGTTTTCCGTACGAGTAATTGTCCTTCGCACTTCTGTCGTTTTTGATCCACCTGTTAAGCCCTCAGTTTGAATGCATTTTATTCCCACATCTTGTTCTTTGCTGATTTAATTCTATTTTTCTTAACTCCCGACTCTTTGTTAATTACGTCTATCTTGAGGTGATTAGTATTAACCACTTTTGTATAAATTCTTGTTTTCTCAAATTATCTTGTTGACGTTATTCTAAATCCATGGGAGATCCTGCTGGTCTACACTCTTACTCTAAGTGGCTGACCCCGACCTGATCCCGAAACATTCGCCGTATTTTTCCGACGGCAGACGTATCGATTCCTATTAGCTGCCATCTTACTTCCTCATAGCGTATGAGCTGCTTCCCATAAGCTATCAACAAAGCCATAAAATTTCCCTTCCCATTTTACACAGACTTAGGACTGTATACTTGCAGTAGGTATGGTTAAAAGTGTTTGGCTTTTTGATATTCTCACAATGTAAGTAAAGTATAAGCAATTGCTTGGTGAATTTCCGTCTCAAAGTATATAATATCCCGACTGGTGTTATTTGCAATTAAAGTCGAAGCTTCCTTATATGTTTCAATATTTTTGTTTGGGAGCAAAAAAAAAAAAAAAAAACAATAGCAATGGGAAATGTTTTTTTTCATTTGCCTCACTAATTATAAATATTTTGGTGTAACAGCTTGAGGCAACTCTTGAAGGTCTCCTCTACACATGTAAAGTTCTCGAAACTTTCAGAAATCTCAGACTGCTTTGGCATGAGATATCCACAATATTCTTTTCAGACTCGTTCACAAACAAAAAAGTTTCTGACCTGGTTGTATGGAAAACATTTATCGCCATTGTTTCATGCAATTCTGGTAAGTTATTGGGTAACTTCTGAAGTTTTCGTAATCGAGTGGCATTAATATTTTTCCTTATTCGATTCAAATCCTGTGTCGTAAGAGTGTCAGTATCACCATTAGTTAACTCGAGGCGTATAAGTTTGGAGGGGCGCTCACACAAACTTTCTTCAGCGTGTCTCTTCACAATGTTACTGCTTCTCTGCCGACGTAATATACCAGAGTCATCCTTTTCGTGATTACGGCCTAATTGCGATCCGACAATACAATTTAAAAAATTTAATTTCACAAAACACTTACATATTCTTCTGGTGCACTTGTATCCATCAATGCTACCGACGAGACACTTACGGAAACAGAATACCATGACTGACCAACTCACAGAACTTTTTAAAATAACTAGACCCCCCCAGGGGCGCTGAGGTCATGGAATATTTTGAACCTTCGGCTTTACGCCATTGTGGTGGTAAGAGTCTGGTAAGTAGAAGTGGCTTTTAAGGACAAAGACCGAACTTTATGTGTTTAACGGCGGGTATAAACTAACGGAAAGGAAGTCGCGACACTAAAAAATAATTAATGTAGAGTAAGAAATTTCGGAAATACATTTGTCTAGATAACATTTTTTAAGTTATTGACATTGCAAGATCACACGTTAACATAAGCGCAAGATAACCCACTGAAAATGTGTAATGCTAGTACATTAACAACCGGTGTAACTAACCGAATGTTGAATTCAAGCGTGCAAACGTTTAGGCATTGTGTTGTACAGGTACCTAATGGCAGTTTGTGAGATAAAGTTCCATACTTATTGCACTTCATCGGTCAATAAAGGGAGGATTAATGCTGTTTGGGGATAATGCAGGAGTTGTCGTCCAATGATGTTCCCATATGTGCTCTATTGGAGGCAGATATGGTGATTGAGCAGGCCAAGGGAACATGTCGATCTCTGTAGAGCATGTTAGGTTACATCAGCAGTACGTGGCGGAGCGTTATCCTGTTGGAGAATATTCTCTGGAATGCTGATCATGAGTGGCTGCACAAGAGGTCGACTCACCAGGTTGACGTACAAATTTGCAGTCTTGGTGCGTGGGATAACCACGGGACTCCTCCTGTCGTCCTGTTGTCGTAGCATATCGCACCCCAGATCATAGCTCCAGACGTAGGTCCAGTGTGTCTAGCACACAGACAGATCGGTTGCAGGTCCTCAACTGGCCTGCTTCTAACTCACACATGCCCATCACTGGCACCGAAGCAGAACTTGCTTTCATCAGCAAACACAACAGACCTCCACCCTGCTCTCACTTGACACCACTGAACTCACAAATAGTGTTTCAAATGGTTCAAATGGCTCTAAGCACTATGGGAATTAACATCTGAGGTCATCAGTCCCCTAGACTTAGAACTACTTACACCTAACTAACCCAAGGACATCACACACATCCATACCAGGCGTAGGATTCGAACCTGCGACCGTAGCAGCAGTGCGGTTCCGGATTGAAGCGCCTGGAAGCGCTCGGCCACAGCGGTCGGCCTAATAGCGTTTGCTTGGGCTCACTAGAATCTACGCTATAGGTAGTGTGGCTCGGAGTTGTCCTCGAAGTAGTCAATTTTAAACTGTTTTTTGGATCACTGTGGTGTCAACTGCTAGTCAGGTTACTGCTGCAGATGTAGTACAGAGCGATGTGCTGTGCATGATGGTCTTCCCTCTCAGTAGTTGCACGTAGCTGTCCAGAGCCCGGTTTTCTTGTGACCATGTGTGAAGTAGGTTGCAGTACGCTTGTTCGCCCACCGCTTGAATACTGCTCAGCAGTGTGGGATCCGTACCAGATAGGGTTGATAGAAGAGATAGAGAAGATCCAGCGGAGAGCAGCGCGCTTCGTTACAGGATCACTCAGTAATCGCGCAAGCGTTACGGAGATGATAGATAAACTCCAGTGGAAGACTCTGCAGGAGAGACGCTCAGTAGCTCGGTACGCGCTTTTGTTGAAGTTCCGAGAACATAACTTCACCGAGGAGTCAAGCAGTATATTGCTCCCTCCTACGTATATCACGCGAAGAGACCATGAGGATAAAATCAGAGAGATTAGAGCCCACACAGAGGCATACCGACAATCCTTCTTTCCACGAACAATACGAGACAGGAATAGAAGGGAAAACCGATAGAGATACTCAAGGTACCCACCGCCACACACCGTCAGGTGGCTTTCAGAGTATGGATGTAGATGTAGATGTAGACCATACATTCTCGTGACCACTGCTGCCAGCAATCATGTACAGTGGCTACACTCGTCTTTCTGCCATATCACCGAAGCAACATCCAGCTTCTCGTACCCCTATTATACGACCTAGTTCGAACTCAGTGAGGTGGTGTCAATGGCGTTTTCGTCGCCTTAAAGGCATTCTTGATTGACTATCACCAACGCACCACGTCCAATCTCAAAGGTAACTAAGGCTCAAGACTGTCGCAGGGTGTACTGCAGGCAAGCAAGATTTGCATTCTCATAGTGATTCTACTAGTGCCACTCTTATGCCACTCACCTACCAACTTTCGTTTGTGACGCGTAACTCCTTCTTGGGGTTACGATTTTTTTGCCGTCAGGGTATACTGCATTTGGTAGTCGTAATTATATTGTCTACACATTCCAATTTATGTCAAATAATGGTGAACAGTTGCAGAGTTTTTAACTGAACAAACAAATTCGATAAAGGGACCAATATTACGTGTCATAGGTTCGTGGATGCGTTTAGACGTTGTTTACGTTAATGCGCTTGCCTCATTAATATGTCTACAACGAGATAAAACGAGGGGCGTTGTATAGGTATGCAACTTGTTTTTTTTTTTTTCTCGGCCAGTTTCGGTTGAAAGAATGCAGAAATTTTAGTGGGGTATCGCGCAGTATTCCCGCTTCAGCCCCTATAGTTTCATTAAGTTCCGGTGGGTGATGGAGCTACACCTAGCTTTCAAGCCTGCCGCTGTGGCCGCGCGGTTCTAGGCGCTTCCTTCCGGAACCGCGCTGCTGCTACGGTCGCAGGTTCGAATCCTGCCTCGGGCATGAATGTGTGTGATGTCCTTAGGTTAGTTAGGTTTAAGTAGTTCTAAGTCCAGGGGACTGATGACCTCAGATGTTAAGTCCCATAGTGCTTAGAGCCCTTTGAACCATTTTTACCTTTCAAAATGGCGTTTGCAATGGAGATGCATTCCGAGCAGAAAGCTGTCACTGAGTTTCTTTTCACGGAAAACCAGAGCATCGCAGATACTCATAGGCTCTTGCAGAATGTCTACGGAAACCTGACAGTGAAGGAAAGCACGGTAAGTCGTTGGGCACGGCGTCCATCATCTTCGCAAAAGGGCCGCGCAAACCTGTCCAGTCCACCGCGTGCCGGCCGGCCGTACACAGCTGTCTCTCCTGCAATGTTGGAACGAACGAACATTCTCATTCGAGGTGATCGACGAATTACAATTCCGTCGCTGCTCAACTGGAGCATCTATGTCGGTAGTGTTGACACACTCGTCCATCTGTGGGGCATGTACCCGGTGGGTTCCTCGCCACCTAACAGAAGACCATAAAGAGCAACGAAGGACTATCTGTAGGGATTTGATTGCGCGTTACGGGGCTGATCGTGACAATGACGGGGAAGTTTGCAGCAAGACGCTGGCTCCGACGACGACCAGCAGAGTGGATACCATGCGGGCATACAGGCCTTCCCAGTAAGGTGGCGTAAGGCTGTTGCATTGAGCGGTGATTACGTTGAAAAATAGGGTTCAGTAGGCGAAGGAGTGGGGAATGATATGTTGTATTGGGATGCTGAATAAAATCAACCACCTTTCAGAGAGAGTTACGTATTGTACGCCCCTAGTGCAATAAACCTGAATCTAATTTCAGCTTTACTGTTTCAAAACCACACCTTTTACAAAAATCCGAAAGGTAGTGTCATAGGACCTCTGCTGTTCCTGATTTGCATAAATGATCTAGGTGACAATCTGAGCAGCCCCCTTATATTGTTTGCAGATGACGCTATAATTTACTGTCTGGTAAAAACATCAGACGTTCAATTCCAATTACAAAATGATCTAGAGAGAATTTCTGTATGGTGTGAAAAGTGGAAATTGGCACTAAACAAAGAAAAGTGCAAGGCCATCCACATGCGTAATAAAAGAAATCCGATAAATTTTGGGTATACGATAATTCGCACAAATCTAAGGGCTGTCAATTCGACTTCATACCTAGGAATTACAATTACGAGCAACTTAAATTAGAAAGACCACACAGATAATATTGCGGGGAAGGAGAAACAAATACTGCGCTTTGTTGGCAGAACACTCAGTAGATGCGACAAACCCACTAAAGAGACAGCCTACATTGCACTTGTCCGTCCTCTGCTGGAATATTGCTCCGCGGTGTAGGATACTTACCAGGCAGGATTGACAGAGGACATCGAAAAAGCGCATAGAAGGGCAGCTCGTTTCGTGTTATCGCGCAATAGGGGTGAGAGTGTCACTGATATGATACGCGATTTTGGGTGGCAGTCACTGAAACAATGGCGGTTTTCTTTGAGGCGAGTTCTATTTACGAAATTTCAATCATCAACTTTCTCTTCCGAATGCGAAAATATTTTTTTGACACCCACCTACGTAGGGAGAAATGATCATCATAATAAAATAAAAGAAATCGGAGCTCGAACGGAAAGATTTAGGTGTTCCTTTTTCCCAAGCGCCATTCGAGAGTGGAATGGTAGAGAAGTAGTATGAAAATGGTTCGATGAACCCTCTGTCAGGAACTTAAGTGTGAATTGCAGAGTAACCATGTAGATGTAGATGTAGATGTAGGAAATGGCTGAGTGTTGTCAGGAGACAAGGTTTTCGGACGACAGAAAACTGTTTTCTATGTTCGGAACATTTCGAAGGAAGTTGTTTCCGCCGGCCGGAGTGGCCATGCGGTTCTAGGCGCTGCAGTCTGGAACCGAGCGACCGCTACGGTCGCAGGTTCGAATCCTGCCTCGGGCATGGATGTGTGTGATGTCCTTAGGTTAGTTAGGTTTAATTAGTTCTAAGTTCTAGGCGACTGATGACCTCAGAATTTAAGTCGCATAGAGCTCAGAGCCATTTCAGCCATTTGAAGTTGTTTCCTTGCGAACTATGTAAACTGTAGAAGGCTGAAAGACAGTGCTGTTTCCGCACCACACACAGCAGAATTTTAAATTTAATGAAATGTAAGCAAGAAAAGGTTTCTTGTGTAAGCTTACCACCATAGTGCCCCCTATTCAATTCACCCAGTGTTACTACAGACCACTTACGGGATTGTAGGGCCTTGGATCTGTCTCCGCGGCGGAAGAATGGAGTAGCGAAGCGCCGCCAGCCGAAAGTTATCGGAATCAACACGGATCTTACTGTTCGCCGTAGTTATCGAAAGTGGGAATCAAGTCCTTCACTACCCGACTGCAGGGTGATGCAAGACGCTAACAGCGCTGTAGGTCTCCAATACAGCAATTTTTCTAATCGCTTATGTAATCATACAGAAAATGTCTGAGACTATTCGATACAGCAAGCAACCGACGTCCCCACAGTTTAATAACTCTTCGGAATTTAATCGTCAGTGAGGGGATTCGGCTGTATATGCCATACCTGAAGAAACTTGTGGCCTCTTTTCCTCGCCGAACTGAGGCTATTGTTAACACTAGAGTCGGTATTGCACAATAATAGTACGGGGTGGTTACAATTAAAGTGCAGCTACTCACGGGTGGGCTGTAATCATCTAATGGAAGAGAAACTTGATAGATATATTGATGCGTTTATCAGGAACCGATATACACTGGAAAAAACTAGTTCCAATTTTGGCCACCAGGTGTAAATCTGGCGCTTTACATCATCTTGTCGGTGTCTCTGGAGCTCATTGTGTAAGCGGCAGTTGATATTAACATCACTTGTTTGACGTGTTCTGCCAATACATATGGAAACACTGCCATACGTCTTTCTTGCCTTCACGGAGCCAGGTTTGCGTCTGGTGGCCAAAACTGGAACTAATTTTTTCCCAGCGTAAATCATTTCCGCCTTAACTCATTAGAATATCTACCAAGTTTCGCTGCCATACGATAATTACAGCCCACACTGGACCTCCATGAGTAGCTGAACTTCAATTGTAATCACTATGTATTAGTCTCCTTGAGTGACCAAGTTTTGGTTGTGAATAGTACACTATTCCTTGTAAACCCTTTGGACAGTCTACATTGAAATACCAAAACAAAGGGTAACTTCATTCACGCTTTGGACATAGGCATGTCCTAAAATGATTGCCCCTTTCTGTCATCCAGTGATGTCTATACGTCGACCCATCGTACTGCGCTAATTCCGTCTATCTGACTAGTATACAAGGTGTGGCTAGAAAAAAACCGGACTAGTACTGGTGAAACAATAAAACGAATGCAATAAGGCTGAAAGTCGCGTGGCCTGTCACGTGACTCTCGCTCCGCCTACTGCTCGAGTTTCATCTGCCTCCTGCACTCAGTCTGCCCGTGGCGTCTGTTTTAAGTAGTTGACGTTTTGTCCGTGCGTCGGAAAATGTTGAGTGTACAGAAAGAACAGCGTGTTAACATCAAATTTTGTTTCAAACTAGGAAAATCTGCAAGTGAAACGTTTGTAATGTTACAACAAGTGTACGGCGATGATTGTTTATCGCGAACACAAGTGTTTGAGTGGCTTAAACGATTTAAAGATGGCCGCGAAGACACCAGTGATGACACTCGCACTGGCAGACCATTGTCAGCAAAAACTGATGCAAACATTGAAAAAATCGGTAAACTTGTTCGACAAGATCGCCGTTTAACAATCAGAGCAGTGTCTGAGTTAACAGGAGTTTACAAGGAAAGTGTCGAACAAGTTTACCGATTTTTTCAATGTTTGCATCAGTTTTTGCTGACAATGGTCTGCCAGTGCGAGTGTCATCACTGGTGTCTTCGCGGCCATCTTTAAATCGTTTTAACCACTCAAACACTTGTGTTCGCGATAAACAATCATCGCCGTACACTTGTTGTAACATTACAAACGTTTCACTTGCAGATTTTCCTAGTTTGAAACAAAATTTGATGTTAACACGCTGTTCTTTCTGTACACTCAACATTTTCCGACACACAGACAAAACGTCAACTACTTAAAACAGACGCCACGGGCAGACTGAGTGCAGGAGGCAGATGAAACTCGAGCAGTAGGCGGAGCGAGAGTCACGTGACAGGCCACGCGACTTTCAGCCTTATTGCAATCGTTTTATTGTTTCACCAGTACCAGTTCGGTTTTTTTCTAGCCACACCTCGTATACACATCACTTCACTTCCATGACTTACTTTAACAGTGGAGAATCACATGAGTGCTTGGTACCAGTTTTTAAGTTATCTAAAAAAGAAACACTCCGTCTTCAGGCCACGAGTGGCCTACCGGGACCATCCGACCGCCGTGTCATCCTCAGAGGAGGATGCAGATAGGAGGGGCGTGGGGTCAGCACACCGCTCTCCCAGTCGTTATGATGGTATTCTTGGCCGAAGCCGCTACTATTCGGTCGAATAGCTCCCCAATTGACAACACGAGGCTGAGTGCACCCCGAAAATGGCAACAGCGCATGGCGGCCAGGATGGTCACCCACCCAAGTGCCGACCACGCCCGACAGCGCTTAACTTCGGTGATCTCACGGGAACCGGTGTAGCCACTGCGGCAAGGCCGTTGCCTTTAAGTTACCTGAGCGACTCCAAAACGGCAAGTTTGCAGTTTTAAGTGGAAGAAGAATATTTCGTCGGGTAAACTTACTTCCATGATCTCTCGCCACGTTTCGGCAGACCACTTCCAAACAGACCGGTTCAGTAAACAGTGAAGAAATGATTAAACAGGGTGATTCAGCTGTCCCTACGCCAGATTTTCATAATCTCTCCCTATCTACGCTCAAACTGTTGACCCTACAAGAAAAATCAACAGGACCTTTCTTATAGGAAATTTAATGAAGTTAAATTTTGTTTTCGCTAGTAACTATAGTTTGGAGTTATTCAAGAAAAACGTACAAACACACCCCCCTCTCCTACACTCAGCTCTCACCGGTCAGGATTTATAGTACAGGGTGTTTCAAAAATGACCGGTATATTTGAAACGGCAATAAAAACTAAACGAGCAGCGATAGAAATACACCGTTTGTTGCAATATGCTTGGGCCAACAGTACATTTTCAGGCAGACAAACTTTCGAAATTACAGTAGTTACAATTTTCAACAACAGATGGCGCTGCGGTCTGGGAAACTCTATAGTACGATATTTTCCACATATCCACCATGCATAGCAATAATATGGCGTAGTCTCTGAATGAAATTACCCGAAACCTTTGACAACGTGTCTGGCGGAATGGCTTCACATGCAGATGAGATGTACTGCTTCAGCTGTTCAATTGTTTCTGGATTCTGGCGGTAAACCTGGTCTTTCAAGTGTCCCCACAGAAAGAAGTCACAGGGGTTCCTGTCTGGCGAATAGGGAGGCCAATCCACGCCGCCTCCTGTATGTTTCGGATAGCCCAAAGCAATCACACGATCATCGAAATATTCATTCAGGAAATTAAAGACGTCGGCCGTGCGATGTGGCCGGGCACCATCTTGCATAAACCACGAGGTGTTCGCAGTGTCGTCTAAGGCAGTTTGTACCGCCACAAATTCACGAAGAATGTCCAGATAGCGTGATGCAGTAATCGTTTCGGATCTGAAAAATGGGCCAATGATTCCTTTGGAAGAAATGGCGGCCCAGACCAGTACTTTTTGAGGATGCAGGGACGATGGGACTGCAACATGGGGCTTTTCGGTTCCCCATATGCGCCAGTTCTGTTTATTGACGAAGCCGTCCAGGTAAAAATAAGCTTCGTCAGTAAAGCAAATGCTGCCCACATGCATATCGCCGTCATCAATCCTGTGCACTATATCGTTAGCGAATGTCTCTCGTGCAGCAATGGTAGCGGCGCTGAGGGGTTGCCGCGTTTGAATTTTGTATGGATAGAGGTGTAAACTCTGGCGCATGAGACGATACGTGGACGTTGGCGTCATTTGGACCGCAGCTGCAACACGGCGAACGGAAACCCGAGGCCGCTGTTGGATCACCTGCTGCACTAGCTGCGCGTTGCCCTCTGTGGTTGCCGTACGCGGTCGCCCTACCTTTCCAGCACGTTCATCCGTCACGTTCCCAGTCCGTTGAAAGGTTTCAAACAGATCCTTTATTGTATCGCTTTTCGGTCCTTTGGTTACATTAAACCTCCGTTGAAAACTTCGTCTTGTTGCAACAACACTGTGTTCTAGGCGGTGGAATTCCAACACCAGAAAAATCCTCTGTTCTAAGGAATAAACCATGTTGTCTACAGCACACTTGCACGTTGTGAACAGCACACGCTTACAGCAGAAAGACGACGTACAGAATGGCGCACCCACAGACTGCGTTGTCTTCTATATCTTTCACATCACTTGCAGCGCCATCTGTTGTTGAAAATTGTAACTACCGTAATTTCGAAAGTTTGTCCGCCTGAAAATGTACTGTTGTCCCAAGCATATTGCAACACAAGGTGTATTTCTATCGCTGCTCGTTTAGTTTTTATTGCCGTTTCAAATATACCGGTCATTTTTGAAACACCCTGTATGTTGTTCACGGCACTCCCTCCTACCACTGTGAAAAATATGCGAATGCAAGAATTATATCCCACATTCGAGTTTTTTTTGTCTTAATTGACAGTTCTTTGTCTGGCCTTACTACACCACTGGCTTAGTCGAGCACTCACAAATTGTAAAATTGAAATTTTTGTAAATTTTCCCTAACACTTTTGTGAATTTTAACAGCATAGAATAAATAATTGCATCGCTGTGGTCGCCTGGCCTTCTGACGACGGAACGACTTTGGACCGAATTGTAAAATCAATTAGCCGGCCGCGGTGGTCTAGCGGTTCTGGCGCTGCAGTCCGGAACCGCGGGACTGCTACGGTCGCAGGTTCGAATCCTGCCTTGGGCATGGGTGTGTGTGATGTCCTTAGGTTAGTTAGGTTTAAGTAGTTCTAAGTTCTAGGGGACTTATGACCTAAGATGTTGAGTCCCATAGTGCTCAGAGCCATTTTTGTAAAATCAATTAGTTTTAGCGTATCGTTTACAAGAGTCGTTTTTCTTCCGTTACTTTCATGGGCAAGTTTAAATTAATAATGTTAACGAAATAGCAGAATACGCTGGTGGCGTAATAGCCCAGTCAATGGAGTCGAAAAAGGTCGAATATCAGGAATAATTCGTGTAGTCGGAAATTTTTGTGCAGTGGTAGGAGGGAGTGCCACGAACAACTTACTAGAAATTCTGTCTGTTGGGGGATGAATGTGGGGTAGAGGTGTGTCTCAAGCTCACTTTTGTGCAGTTTCCTTGAATAACTCGAAAACCGTGGCCTCCAGTGAAAACGTATTCCAATACAAAACCTAAATACATTTAATTTCCTTCAAAAAAGGTCCTGTTCATTTTTTTCTGTAGGACTTATAGTTTGTGCTTAGCGAGCGAGAAAATATGAAAATCTTGCACGTGGTTTTTATGGCCAGATATCACATTTCCGGATGCATAAAACGACAGTGGTATGAGCAGCTGAATCATAATGTATATATACATGTTTTTGTGACTGTTCATCGTTGGCGATACATAAACAGATGTACTACGTTTTTCTCTACTTTGGTTCAGCTCCGATTAGTGGCTCAAGAATGTCGGTGCTTAGTAGTCGGATTGTTACAATGCTTGATCTACTAGCCTACTCATATTATTAAGGAACTCTTGGTAGCAGCGTTTTAGTGTGCCATATTTATCCAATGTTGAACTATGTCCTTGTGCTGTGGCAAGTTTCACCGAAAAGGGTGCCGGCCGTTGTGGCCGAGCGGCTCTAGGCGCTTCAGTCTGGAACCGCGCGACCGCTACGGTCTCAGGTTCGAATCCTGCATCGGGCATGGATGTGTGTGACGTCCTTAGGTTAGTTAGGTTTAAGTAGTTCTAAGTTCTAGGGGACTGATGACTTCAGATGTTAAGTCCCATAGTGCTCAGAGCCATTTGAACCGAACTCGGTCAACTCAGTACTAGTGATCTAGCAGTTTACTTTGCATATGTTCTTGCGTTTTGCGGGAAACTATCGTGTGAGAAGTCAGTCGCAACATAAATGAGACTGACGCAAAAATTATATAATTACCAAATACAAGATGTTTCAGCGAACATTTTAGGAGGTAGCAGAGTAGACTCATTCGTATGAACAAGTTCATGTAGCAAGTGTACAGTTTTCATTTGTTACAGAAATACAGCTGCTAGAACGTACAACCAAGAACTATTCACAGACGATGTTAGGCAAAGAAAACGATTAAAATCCATCTACAACTTCAGCGCAATTTCCAATTCTCTTGAAAACGTGTCCGCAGCTCGTGGTCGTGCGGTAGCGTTCACGCTTCCCACGCCCGGGTTCCCGGGTTCGATTCCCGGCAGGGTCGGGATTTTCTCTGCCTCGTGATGACTGGGTGTTGTGTGATGTCCTTAGGTTAGTTAGGTTTAAGTAGTTGTAAATTCTAGGGGACCGGTGACCTCAGATGGTAAGTCCCATAGTGCTCAAAGTCATTTTTGGAGATCAGTGCTGGCAGCACACTGAAATGTAGTGCTGTCGGAAGGCAGTCACTTTCTCCATCAATATGTGGTAGGCTGCGAGCAGCACGTAGTTCATCAGGTGAAGACCATAATGTCGAGTACATTTTCGACTAGTTCATAGACTGTGCTGGAGAATCTAGGACGTAGACCCACTACTGTATCATAATCATGGAATCAAGTGCTATTATTGTGAATGCTAGTGTTGATGATCAACTCATGATGAGAGCTGGAACGCTGGCTCACTTGTAATGACCTTACGTGTCCTCCTTATTCTGCTATATTCATTTAACAGGCTGTTAACTGCTGAGTCAGTTCCTTGCTATGTGTTCTTGTGTAAGATATAGAGTTTCTTGCATCATGTTTTAGGATCTAACAAATATGCTTGTATATGTAGACAGTATGGCTAACCGCCCATTGACCTTCGTCTGTGCGAGTGCGCCCAGGTTGCCCTAACCCTTACGGGAATTGTCAACTCAAGTGGGCGCGAGTAACTAGTGGATGGGCAAAGTATCTATTAGGAACGTTTCGTATGTGATTGTGGACAGTTGGGAATGTGGGTCTCACTGGAAGTGCGTAAGGGATAAGTCCCTGCAGTCGCGCTATTCATCTGTGTCCTCGGTGGCTCAGGAGACAAGTTGGCCTTTGGCTGTGCTGCGGTGAGGACGCGCTGTTTGTGTTCCTGCCGCGGAGCGAGCGCTCGTGTTGTTTACATCGTACTCGGCCGTTTGGCGCGTGCCGTACTCAGCATATAGATCACTATGGCGCACCAATGCAGAAAATCGACGCTCAAATTTACGTTCCGCAACGAATTTGCACGGCCCAAAGCACTCGAAGTCGAACGATTTCTATGAGAAGAAGCTAAAATCCCGGCGACCGACATTTTCGGCATTCACTTGTCCATGGTGAGTAGTATCGTATATGTCAAGATCATCAACGACGCAGCATGTGAACGGATCCTTCGGGACACGAAACAGGGCCTCCGTTTCTGCCATGCTGATTCAATGTGGGGACTGTGCACGTCGATTATTCTGGCATGGGACTTCGCAAGATCAGAATTTTCGAACTTCCTTTCGAACTACCGGCGTAGGACGTCGTGGCAGCGCTGCGCCCCTACGGCACGGTCCATGATTATATTGCGGAAAAATGGACGCAATTCCAGACATACCCTGTGCTGAACGGAGTCCGCCAGGTCCGAATAGAACTTAAAATACATGTACCTTCATATCTGAATATCGGTGGCTGCCGTGCCATCGTCTGACGCGGACCCGCCATCGCAGCCGACGCTGCTTCCCGTGACTTATGCAGCAGCCCTCACGACAGCTACCACTTCACCACGACAGCCGACATCTACTGTTGGATCGCGGCTCCATCCTCCAATACAGGGCGATGGCGACACACCCGTTCCACAAGCTCCGGATTCAACTCCGATGCTGCCGCCCCCGTCGACGGATAACAACATACATGACGATAGCATGGCCGTAGACTCGCTTATTGTGCCTACGGCTGCCTTTGTGCCGGAACGTCGTGAATCTTTGCCATCGTCTGACACAGAAGGACACACCAGGAAGCAACGCTCTCCGAAGCGACGGAAGCGGAGGCGTAGAGCAACTTCCGAACGGTATGCGACACAGCCTCCAGAGGACGACGACTCCTACCACAGAGGCAGCCGCCATTTGCTGCACTGTGACACCACCGAACGGAACTGAGGACAAACCACATATATCTACAGTGGCAAAATCGGATGCCGATATGCAGGACAGATGCTGCCCACCACCTTCTGGAGTGCAAGCACCCATGCCGTGTCCTGAGGAAGCTAGGGAAGCTGATCTTGCTTTGAGTTCCCCGACGTGGGCGGATGACGACGACGGAACCATGCAAGTTACGCCAACAGGGCCCACGCCATTGGCGCCGGCTCTCTAGAAAGGACTGCAGGTGAGGTTTGGGGGGATGCGGAGGTGTCAATACAGTCAGAAGCGTCATAGGTAATTCCAGTCTTAATGGATAACTTAACACCTGCGGTTCGGCAACAAGCTTAACGTATCGCCACGCTTAACCTCAACACGATACGAACGGCAGTGAAGATCCAGTTGCTGCGTGAGATGCTTCGTTCTTCGGATGTTGACATTGCCCTGTTGCAAGAAGTGTATATAGCGGCCCTCCCCGTTTTCTACGGTTATGTGACATATGTGTCACCGGCGGACCGGAATGGCAGTGGTACGGCAATACTAGTGCGCGACGGAATTGCCATCGAAGAAGTGACTTACCTTCCGTCAGGAAGGGGGCTGGCGATCACAGCACTGGGCACGCGCATCATTAACATTTACGCTCCATCAGGAACTGACCAACGCCGCGAACGATCGCTGTTCTACTCGGAGGATATCGCCCCCCTCTTTATCAGCCGCTTCGATCAATATGTCCTCGGCGGCGACTTAAACTGTGTGCTCCACCCCAAAGACCAAGTCCCACATTTCTCGACTTGTCAAGAACTTTGGCTTGCCTTCTCCGATCATAGCGCTTTCATATGCACACTCACTCTACAACAGCAGCGGTTATGGCGCAGCCGAGGACCCTGGAAGCTGAATGTGGCACATCTTCAAGCCCCGGAATGCCGTCAGATTATGGCCAACACATGGCTGGATTGCGAACGTCGTCTTCCCCGATACCCTTCGACTCTAGCATGGTGGGTGGACTGTGCAAAACCAGCGTTTCGGCGTGTGCTAACACAATTCGGAAAAGATAGCGCAGCTTGGCATCGTTACACATTGGACTTTTATTACACGATGCTTCGCGAACTCGACAGCCAACCGCTATCTCCAAACCGACAAATGGAAAGCCGCCGAATCAAAGGTAAAATATTGTCTCTTACGAGGAAACGTTTGGAGGGGGTCGTAGTGCGATCGCGACGTCAAGACCGAGCGGAAGGAGAAAACCCGTCTATGCATCACATCGTGCTCGACAGCCGCCGACGCCGACAGCAGCTGATCACGGACCTCGTATTGCCAGATGGTAGGGTCGTAATGACTCAGGCGGCGTTTACAGAAGCCTTTGCAGATCACTATCGCCGGTCTTACGACGAGGTGAATACAGAAGACGAGGAAGCGGACGATCACGACATACTGCAGCACGTGTCGCACACCCTCGACAGTGCAGCAGCGGCGACGCTGTTAGCTGGACTTAAACGGGACGACATCGAGGACGCGCTTAACAAGGGAGCACTCAACAAATCTCCCGGGCTAGACGGACTGCCGCTAGAGTTTTATCGGACTTTCCGCGATCTAATGATGCCCCGATGGATCATCATGTACCAAGAACTGATGACCCCCGGTTCCCACGTGCCACCTGCATTCGTGGAAGGTCTCCTTATACCGATACACAAGCCTTCCAGAGGTCGGACGGTCGAGGACTACATGCCAATTACAATGCTCATGCTCAACTCGGACTATAAAATGCCCGACTACTCGCCAGCCACATAAGGAAGGTTCTGCCCCTACTCCTCTCAATGGAGCAAACGACACAGGGTGGAGTGACCAACATGCAAACGGCAACCAGCGAATGCAGGGATTTAATAGCCATCGCCACATCCTGTCGCCTTCGAGCTGCTCTGATCTCCATTCATTTCGACCACGCCTACGACAGAGTTCACCAAAAGTTCAAAAAAATGGCTCTGAGCACTATGGGACTCAACTGCTGAGGTCATCAGTCCCCTAGAACTTAGAACTACTTAAACCTAACTAACCTAAGGACATCACACACATCCATGTCCGAGGCAGGATTCGAACCTGCGACCGTAGCAGTCGCGCGGTTCCGGACTGAGCGCCTAGAACCGCTAGATCACCAAAAGTTCCTTCTGTCCGTTATGGCCCACATGGGCTTCCCGCCTGACTTTCTCGACATCTTTCATCGCCCGAGGAGCTGCATCCCGTGTACTGGTGAATGGACGGATTGCGGGTCCCTTTCCGATCCGACGGTCAGTTCGCCAAGGATGCCCACTCTCCATGATCCTTTATGCGATCGCACTCGAACCACTTGTCGGAGGGTTGAAAAACAGGCTCTGGGGCATGTCATTGAGGGATCACACCCTTCACTGTAGGATATATGCTGATGACCTGGTGACGAGGTACGCTCGGTGATACAATGGATCAATCGCTATGGATTGGCAGCAGGCAGCCTCATGAATGTGGCCAAGTCGGCATCGATGCCCATTGGGAGAGGTCTACAGGAGGACACTTTAGCCCCACTCCCACTAGTTAACAAGATCCGGTTCTTGGGCATAACATTTACACAGGATGTGCGCCGCACGGCTGCCATGAAATATGCACGATTACTACAGGCAATACGCACAGAAGTTCGCCGGAACTTACTTCGACGGATGGACCTCCTACAGCGTGTGGAATACCTCAACCTTCACGTGGCGACTAAGATGATCCACATGGCCCAGGTCCTACCGATACCGACAGCGATGGCACACAGACTGCAAGCAGCGTTTGGGTATTACCTTACCGCGGGACACCTATTCAAAGTCCGCTACGAAACACTCACCCTCCTTCCGCGTGATGGCGGACTGGGACTTATAAATGTACGAGCGAGAGCTACAGCGTTATACTTGTGCACAATGACGAAATTGTGGACCCACAAAGATGCTTCCCTTACGGGACTTCTGTTAGAGGAATTGCTGCCGACGTCTCTTCTGCCACCTGCCACGGTTGCGCACATTACATCCTCACTCTCGCACCTCTCGGCATTTATTCTTGAGTGTACTTACGTGCACCCAGACCTTCCCAACACTCGCACTCCCAAGGCGAGAGACGTTTACAGACTGCTGCTAAGGTCCATCCCTCGCAATGTGATTGAGAGGAAGAGCCCTACGACCCTATGGCCTGCAGCGTGGAGAGCGGTCCAGAAGCCGTTCATCCCCACGCGGATACGAGCCGCGTGATCCCAGGTGGTGAACGGGAAGGTTGTAACACGACAAAGGCTGCACGCTATTGGGATTTGCCCACGTTGCCACCTCATGGATACTGACGAACACCGTTTAACATGTGGATCGGCGTTAGAGGTATGGCTGCTAGTGCAGAAGATCGTCGCCTGCTACCTACGTATCGCGCCTCGCACAATTGAGCCACGGCTACTCCTTTGTCCAGAGGATACTTATTTCCCACCTGCGAAGACACGCTGTCACATGGTTTAAAGGCATGTCCATATACTACCTCTTTCGAGATGATGAGAAGATGGTGCTTGATTACTGGCAATTTCTCCAGGACAGTCATAGCACACTTGAGTGTACACCCCGATACCGACAACTATTTGCGAACTATTTGCGCAGTGTCTTCGAAAACCCCCGCCCCCCTCACAGTTGGGGAGTACCGGGCAGAGGATGACCGCCTTTATGGGGCTCCACACGCTGCGAAATGTTGTACCAATTTGGAACATGGAATCTGTACGCAGATGGGCCATACACATGGAACGGCGTGCGGGATTTGGTTACATTTTTCTTTCTTTATTATCTATCATCACACTATTAGTTTCAAATTCTATTTCATAGGTTAGAAGGAACTCTTGTTCCGTTGTTGCTACGGATGTACATTCTAATTTTGTTTGTCGTATCTGAAAGACGCCTTTTTCCATATAAAAAAAACAAAGATCGGCAGAGAAAATAATTTACAATTAAAAAAATTTAAAAAGCAAAAAAATAAAAAACAAATAATAAACACAAAAAACAAAAAAGAAAAAAGTTGGTGGAGCTTTAAAAAAGAAGAAAAAAATAAAAAATAAAAAAGTGGTCAGCGCAAAAAAATAAAGGTGGTAGAGCACTTGCCCGCGAAAGGCAAAGGTTCCGAGTTCGAGCCTCGGTCGGGCACACAATTTTAATCTGCCAGGAAGTTTCATATCAGCGAAAAAAAAAAAAAAAAGATGGAAAGAGCGTCTGCCATGTAAGCAGGAGATCCCGGGTTCGAGTCCCGGTCGGGACACACATTTTCATATGTCCCCATCAACGTATGTCAACAACACCTGTCAGCAGCTGAGTGTTTCAATTAATTTTCATAAATATGCTTGTCTTGCTTCGTCTGGTTTTCTGTTGCCGTCTTCTTTCTGCTGACAAGGGAACCTCCCCATCACACCCCCCTCAGATTTAGTTATAAGTTGGCACAGGGATAGGCCATGAAAAACTGAACACAGGTCAATCGAGAAAACAGGAAGAAGTTGTATGGAAGTATGAAAAAAATAAGCAAAATATACAAACTGAGTAGTCTGTGTGGAAGATATGTCACATCAAGGTACCTGTACACTGAGGAGCACCGTGGTCCTGCAGTCTCGCCGCGTCAGCCGTGCTGTGCGGACGTGTGCTGAGTTTCGTGCGCCGCGGTCTGCTGTGCTTGGGCGTGGTAAGTCGCAGTGCTTCTTGCATCGTTGCAGAACTTCTACGCATATTGAAATTTGAAATATGAATCCGTGATGGCCCACTTGAACGGACAAGATACTTTGAAATTCTCGTTTGATCGTAATTACGCCCGACCTAAACTACACGAAATCGAAGATTGGTTGGAATACGAAGTGAAAGTTGATTCAGAGGATGTCATTGGAATGCATCTTTCGATAGTGAGCAGCGTTGTATTTGTGAAATTGAGGAATGCTAACTTATGTGACAAAATAGTTGAGTCTTGCGGAGGAATTATGAAATTTAAACATTGTGATGGAAACGTAGGCGAAGTCACCGTAACGCATGCAGGGTTTGGAATACGAACGATCAGGATATTCGAACTACCATTCGAAGTACCGGCGGAACAAATAAACGCAGTGATAGCGCCGTACGGTAAAGTTCTCAGCAATGTTGGCGAACGGTGGTCCAACGCACGCATATTCCAAGTTCTCAACGGAGTGAGGCAATTAAAGGTCGATTTGCACAAACATGTACCGTCATACATCAGCGTCTGTGGATACCGAGGTATCGTTATATAGGACGGCCAGCCGAGGACGTGCGCGGCGTGCAACTCTCCCGGCCACGACCGCGCGGAGTGTTTACAGCGGCGAGTGGCGCTGCTGCCGGCTGGCGAGGCGCCGCGACCGCCTGCTATGACTGCGCTGCCAGCGACTTACGTTACGGCTGCCCGCGGCCAAGTCTTGACCCCAAGCCCTGATGTGAATTCGGAGAACCATCCAACCCGAGAAGAAGCCCAGATTGCCACCACTGACACAACAGATGTTAGACCACCCGAACCTAAGGAAATCGTGACAGCTTGAAACGTACCCTTTGAACAATTATACTGGACTATCCTTAAACTGACACACAATATTTTGTTAGCGCAACGCAATCTGACTTTCAGAATTCCCTACAAAAGAATGGCCCTGACTAACATTAAACTATACCTTTCACAAATCACTAAATCACTTACCTCACAAAAATCTTCGTTACTCCCACTACTGCAATACAGCAAGCGCCACTACTGCCAGCTAAATAAAAGATTCAAACTATGGAAGGCACTAACTACTGATAGGGATAGTTAGCAAATGAAAGATATTAATAGAGAACAAACAATGTATTTACCTTGATATCATCATATATAAATATAGCAGTTCATGACAAATTTCAAAACTCCGCCATCTCTCTCCCCACATCCACCACTGCTGGCGGCTCACCTCCAACTGAGCAACGCTACGCGCTGTTCACAGCCAGCTGCCTAACACTACAATGGCGAGTATTACAACAATGCAAAGCAGCCACAGACTGCACACAGCACAGCCAGTGATTTTCATACAGAGGTGGCGTTACCAATAAAAAAACCTAAACAGCCTACTTACATAGCCCCCATGCTCCCCACAAAAAATTTTACAAATTGTGTTGGACAGTGGCCAATACAGATTTGAAGAAATTTTTCATAATTACAATAACAGAGATATCAAATGCACACACTTATTGATACAATGTTGGTAAAAGCAAAAATTTTCTCGCAGTCCATAAAGACAGTCCTGATCGTTGAATTGCAGTGTTTTTCTCAAAGACTGATAACAATGCACTGGTGTCTGAAACATGTTCCTCAGTGCTTTTCGGCAGTGAATTTGCACCGGCAACATTCACATTTTGACAAGCGGAAAATGTGTCTTGACTCACTTGAGAAAACGGTGAGGACGCAAAACCTGAATCTACAGTATTTGCAAAATTGTGTCCTGTCATTTCGGATTCCTGAGGCGAGCTGTTGCCGACCGATCGATCGATAATGCTTCCCTCTTCACTAATTGTTTCACTGTCCACGCCATTGTTTGCCGCCCGCTCCATTTCCCTACGCACAATTACCAAATTACTACTTTGAACATCAGTTAATTCATTACTCGGTGGCGCTAACACACTGCTTTCATTTTCACTGTCATTTCTCAGTTTACTTTGGAGCCTAGTATTACGTTTTTCACACGCCATTATTGTCACAGTATTTCACACGACAACACAGAAAAACACAATTTGAAGAGAAAAAATGAGAGAACACATTAATATAACACTGAAAATAATATCTAGTTAATTGCAAGCGCAGCTGCGAAATACTTGGTGCAAATCTACATGCATGCCACAACTGTTTTACTGTGCAACAATGAAAAACTACAACTACAAAGGAAATTCTCTCTATGATTACGCGCTAGCAATAAACAAAAGCTACACTAATTACACAAACTACAAGAAAAAATCAGAAGATTCCAGTGAGGTATCCTCGGCTAAGGGTCGACATATGAAACGTACCCTTTGAACAATTATACTGGACTATCCTTAAATTGACACACAATATTTTGTTAGCGCAACGCAATCTGACTTTCAGAATTCCCTACAAAAGAATGGCCCTGACTAACATTAAACTATACCTTTCACAAATCACTAAATCACTTACCTCACAAAAGTCTTCGTTACTCCCACTACTGCAATACAGCAAGCGCCACTACTGCCAGCTAAATAAAAGATTCAAACTATGGAAGGCACTAACTACTGATAGGGATAGTTAGCAAATGAAAGATATTAATAGAGAACAAACAATGTATTTACCTTGATATCATCATATATAAATATAGCAGTTCATGACAAATTTCAAAACTCCGCCATCTCTCTCTCCACATCCACCACTGCTGGCGGCTCACCTCCAACTGAGCAACGCTACGCGCTGTTCACAGCCAGCTGCCTAACACTACAATGGCGAGTATTACAACAATGCAAAGCAGCCACAGACTGCACACAGCACAGCCAGTGATTTTCATACAGAGGTGGCGTTACCAATAAAAAAAAACCTAAACAGCCTACTTACAAGCTGTAACGGTTTCAACACAACAGACACCGAAAGATATTGGGAGCCACAGCAAATTCTCCGATTCCTCCGCTGTTGAGAATGACATGCAAGAACCATCCCGGAATGAGCAACCTCATAGTGAACCGATTTCTCTATTGACACCATCATCCACCATGAGCACGGTCGACAATTTATCTCGAAACACCACCCGCTTAGAAGATTTGAAGAATGCTGAGGAAGATAACATCAGACAGCAGCCGGTGAAACCTATACGGCAAACACGAAAACAGAGCCCTGAAGAGATTCAAGAACTGGAGAAAAAACTCTCCCGTACCAAAAAAATTCTTAAAACAGATCGAAGCGGAAAGCAAGGCGTGGTAGACATCGGAAAACCAGACATCCCCAACCTGAATGAGGACGTACAGATGAACCTCGCCCCTCCAATTGAAGAACCAATGGACACTGTTGACCGCTGCGGAACAGATACGGGGACAGCATGGTCTGACGACGCTGAATGCGCTTAGTTGGACTACCGAATGACGCAGGCGTATAAAATCGCCACGCTCAATGTAAACAGAATAGTTTCGGACGTAAAGTTACAATCTGTGAAGGACTACTTATATGCCGCCGACATTGACATAGCGATGTTACAAGAGGTAGTTACAACCAAAATAGCGGATGTGTACGGATATGAGGCGATCTTAAACATAGGCAATGAATGTGGAACAGGAATACTGTTCAAACACGGCATACCATGTACACCAAAAGCAATACTTGAATCTGGACGAGGCATAACTGCACAAATATATGATCTGCTTCTTGTTAATACACTCCTGGAAATGGAAAAAAGAACACATTGACACCGGTGTGTCAGACCCACCATACTTGCTCCGGACACTGCGAGAGGGCTGTACAAGCAATGATCACACGCACGGCACAGCGGACACACCAGGAACCGCGGTGTTGGCCGTCGAATGGCTCTAGCTGCGCAGCATTTGTGCAACGCCGCCGTCAGTGTCAGCCAGTTTGCCGTGGCATACGGAGCTCCATCGCAGTCTTTAACACTGGTAGCATGCCGCGACAGCGTGGACGTGAACCGTATGTGCAGTTGACGGACTTTGAGCGAGGGCGTATAGTGGGCATGCGGGAGGCCGGGTGGACGTACCGCCGAATTGCTCAACACGTGGGGCGTGAGGTCTCCACAGTACATCGATGTTGTCGCCAGTGGTCGGCGGAAGGTGCACGTGCCCGTCGACCTGGGACCGGACCGCAGCGACGCACAGATGCACGCCAAGACCGTAGGATCCTACACAGTGCCGTAGGGGACCGCACCGCCACTTCCCAGCAAATTAGGGACACTGTTGCTCCTGGGGTATCGGCGAGGACCATTCGCAACCGTCTCCATGAAGCTGGGCTACGGTCCCGCACACCGTTAGGCCGTCTTCCGCTCACGCCCCAACATCGTGCAGCCCGCCTCCAGTGGTGTCGCGACAGGTGTGAATGGAGGGACGAATGGAGACGTGTCGTCTTCAGTGATGAGAGTCGCTTCTGCCTTGGTGCCAATGATGGTCGTATGCGTGTTTGGCGCCGTGCAGGTGAGCGCCACAGTCAGGACTGCTTACGACCGAGGCACACAGGGCCAACACCCGGCATCATGGTGTGGGGAGCGATCTCCTACACTGGCCGTACACCACTGGTGATCGTCGAGGGGACACTGAATAGTGCACGGTACATCCAAACCGTCATCGAACCCATCGTTCTACCATTCCTAGACCGGCAAGGGAACTTGCTGTTCCAACAGGACAATGCACGTCCGCATGTATCCCGTGCCACCCAACGTGCTCTAGAAGGTGTAAGTCAACTACCCTGGCCAGCAAGATCTCCGGATCTGTCCCCCATTGAGCATGTTTGGGACTGGATGAAGCGTCGTCTCACGCGGTCTGCACGTCCAGCACGAACGCTGGTCCAACTGAGGCGCCAGGTGGAAATGGCATGGCAAGCCGTTCCACAGGACTACATCCAGCATCTCTACGATCGTCTCCATGGGAGAATAGCAGCCTGCATTGCTTCGAAAGGTGGATATACACTGTACTAGTGCCGACATTGTGCATGCTCTGTTGCCTGTGTCTATGTGCCTGTGGTTCTGTCAGTGTGATCATGTGATGTATCTGACCCCAGGAATGTGTCAATAAAGTTTCCCCTTCCTGGGACAATGAATTCACGGTGTTCTTATTTCAATTTCCAGGAGTGTATATATGCTCCCTCTGGATCCAGCGGAAAACTAGCAAGGGGCAACCTGTTCCGGGACGAAATTGTCCCATTAATAACGGATCCTCGACTGCACATAATTTTGGGTGGAGATTTTAACTGCGTATTGCGTCCAGAAGATCAAATCCCGAACTTCAACTTTTGTGAGGAGCTGTTGCTGTTAATTAACGGGCTAGATATGATAGATGCTTGGTGCCACCTTCGCCCGCACACCCGAGGATACACGTACGTATCCAGTACTTCGGCAAGCAGACTAGACAGGCTGTATGTAACGAAAGGTTTTATCCATAATGTAACTGACTGTGAAATTTGGCCTCTTAACTTCTCGGATGACTGCGCATTTCATATAACCGCGAAGCGTACTAAACAAAAAACATTCCTGGGAAGGAGCGTATGGCAGCTAAACGTGTCACTTTTGGAGGACGCAGTACTGAAACAGGAGATCCATGCTACATGGCAGCGTTGTCTTCGGATGCAATCCACATATCCAACACGCATCATGTTGTGGCTACAGTCTGCGAAACCGCAGATAAAAAAATGCATCGCACGATATGGTCGCATGAAAGCGTACTGGCGAAAACGCACCTTGGAGTATCACTTTCTTTGCCTCCGCGAACTATATGATGACCCCAGGGGATTAGTAGCAAACAGCTCTAGAGTAAAACGCACTAAAGCAAGAATAGCGGCGTTGGTGCGACAATCACTAGAGGGGAAAAAAGTTCGATCGCGTCCTCCGATTGAACTGACGCAGGAGAATACGTCCGTACATCACGTGATACGGGAAGCCAAGAGAGGTAAACAAAAGTTAATCCACACTCTCAGTGATGAACAGGGGAACGAATACGATCAACAAGTGACAGTAAAAAACTACGTGGTCCAACATTATACAGATTTTTACTCCGCATCGGCGACTGATGCGACGGCAAGTGAGCCGCTTTTATCCAGCATTGAATCCACGGTCCATCCGACTGACAGCGCCGACCTTGTAGCCCACATAACTGAGGAAGAAGTATGTGCCATAATCAAAGACTCGCCTACAAAGAAATCTGCTGGTTTAGATGGCCTGCCCATAGAATTTTATGCTTGTTTTTGGCACATCATAGGACCGGAATTCACCAAAATATGCAATGAATTATTGGGAGACGTGCAGATGCCATCTCAGTTTACCGAAGGAATGATTGTACTGATCCCCAAAAAACCACGTAGCGCTACGCTGAAGGATTTTCGACCACTAACACTCCTCAATTCCGACTATAAAATCTTCACCCGACTCATAAACTGTAGACTGATGACGGTACTGCCGAAAGTACTTGGCCCTTATCAAATGAGTGCTGTCCCACGGAGATCAATGTCGAATGCATTATGTGAATATAGAGACATAATATATTTGTCAAAAAAAAAATGGTTCAAATGGCTCTGAGCACTATGGGACTTAACATCTATGGTCATCAGTCCCCTAGAACTTAGAACTACTTAAACCTAACTAACCTAAGGACATCACACACATCCATGCCCGAGGCAGGATTCGAACCTGCGACCGTAGCAGTCGCGCGGCTCCGGACTGAGCGCCTAGAACCGCTAGACTACCGCGGCCGGCAATATATTTGTCGTGGCTATGCAAATGCAATGTTGGTCTCATGTTTTTAGACTTCGATAAGGCTTTTGACCGCATCAACCACCACTTTCTACTAACTGTAATGCAACGGATGGGATTCAGTGCTCATTTCATTCAGATCATACGCAAATGTATAGTCGGAACTTCCTCTCGAATCAAAATTAATGGTCAGCTAAGTTCACCAGTCCCGATCAAGCAATCAGTGAGACAAGGCTGCCCCCTTTCTGTGGCACTATACGCAATCGCAGTAGAACCGTTACTGTTAAACCTGCATCACAGGTTACAAGGTCTACAGGTGTTGGGTACAAAAACCGTGTGTCACTCTTATGCTGATGACGTCAGTGTAGTAGTTAACACGCACTCAGAAATGGAAGTCGTTCAACAAATAATCCACGCTTACGCCACTTCTTCCGGAGCCAAACTCAATGAACAAAAATCGAAAATTTTACCTGTCGGACCCCATATGGAGACCATTCAAAGAACATGGCTACAAAGAACAGAGAAGACGAACCACTTAGGTATGATTCTAATGGCCAACCCAAGAGAGATGACAGTAGCCAACTGGGACCATAAACTACATATATTCAGGGCTACTCTCCGTGAACACAAAACTAGAACGCTCAATCGGATACAGAGAGCTCTATTGATTAACAGCTATGCGCTAAGCAAAATATATCACATCGCAGCAGTGTTACCAGTACCCAAGGATACAGCGCAAAAGCTTTTAGCTGCAGCGTATTGGTTCATATGGAGTGGAAACATCTTTAAAGTCGCCATGCCAACCATAGTGTTAACCCGCGCCGCTGGTGGTTTGGGCGTCAAAGACATCAAGAACCAATGCACTGCCGTATATATGGACCGAATCCGCAAAATGCTGCAGTCACCCCATCCGACAATTACGAAAACGTTATTCAACAGGTTAGCCCCAACGAGCAAAAAGGCCCCAGTCGATGTTGGTCGCATCAGCGCTCAACTCGATCACGTCCGGACTTATTTCCTGGAAATGAGCTATATTCAAGATACTTCACAGCTGCTTAACACCAGAAGGACCTATTACCACATCACGAGACACCATAGGCAAAACCCAATTGAAGCGAAATATCCAGCGGTCAACTGGAGTAACGTCTGGAAAAACATTAACAATTCCATCCTCCACTCCAAAGTAGTGTCCACGTGCTATGACATTGTGAACGAGAAGGTTCCCACAGGTGAAAAGTTGCACAATATCAAAATGAAGCAGAGTCCGTACTGCGATCATTGCCATACTGTAGATACCTTGGCACACATTCTCATCTGCCGCGACCAATACCACATATGGAACTGGACTAGAAAAAACTCGCAATAATTACTAGAACCACAGACTCTGCTATAACACTTAAAGATGTACTTCAACCAGACTGGCATTTCTTTCCTGCAACAAAGCACAATAGCTATGCTTGGATTATCGGCCAGTTCGCATATTTTGCGGTTACGAATACACATGCGAGTATAGACGAGTACATACAGTATATAATGGAAGAGCACCACAACCTTAAAACGAGTCGGAAATACAATGCTTTGTTTCAAAATTTCTTACTTCACACTTTGCATAATGAAGCGGTAATTTTTTTTTGGTTGGTGCACAACACTACAGCGAGTCGATACTAATTGTGCTTCATTATAATTAAGTTGGCATTTATTTATTTATTTATTTTTATAGTACAGCAAGTGAAAGTGCCTCAGGAAAACTAATTTTGCCAGAAGCCGTAACATAAAACAAATCAGAAGTGCTTGATTGATTTCGTGTTCTTCTGTTTCACGGGTATTGGACAGATTGTCACGGCAAGAAGATTTATTCAGTTCCTTTATATATTATTTAAAAAAATTAATAAAAAAATAAATAAAAAAGTAGGTTAAGTTAGGGTGAAAGTGGCGATGGCAACAGATTTTTTTATTATTATTTTCTTTTTTTAAAATTTTTTTTAGGTTAGATAGGATTTTGGGGGTGATATGGATGATAGGGGCCAACGCCTGAAGTGGAAGAGGTCCAGGAAAATAAAAAAAGTAAAAAACTATAAAAAATAAAAAAACATGTCGCGAGTTCAAATACATAAAAAAGAAAGTTGGATTGATAATAGGTTCATATACTTACGGTCTGGTAAAAAAATAAAAAAAAATGTCGCAGTGGATACACCGGTGAAAAAAAAGGGGTAGCGTCTTAAAAAAAAAAGTGGTTCCGTGGTTACCGTGAGCAGCTACGGAACGGAAGGTCCCTGGTTCAAAACTCCCTCGAGTGAAAAGTTTTAATTTTTTATTTTCAGACAATTATCAAAGTTCATGCACTAAAACATGATCAACTTTGCTCTCCAAAATTCCAGGACATGTTCAGATTTGCTTGGTGGATTTGACGGTCTACACACGGAAAAACTTGAAAACGTTAAAAACGTATGTTTTGACAGAGCACAGGGAAAACTGTGCGACTGTGAAACTGTTGCATTCATTTGTTGCCGTTTATGTGACAAACTCTTATGCTTTCATCACTTTTTTGGGAGTGATTATCACATCCACAAGAAAACCTAAATCGGGCAAGGTAGAAGAATCTTTTTACCCATTCGCCAAGTGTGCAAGTTAGGTGGTTCGACAACATATTCCTGTCATGTGACGCACATGCCGTCACCAGTGTCGTATAGAATATTTCAGACGTGTTTTCCTGTGGAGGAATTGGTTGACCTATGAATTTGCGATCAAATGTTTTCGGTTCCTATTGGAGAGGCACGTCCTTTCGTCTACTAATCGCACGGTTTTGCGGTGCGGTCGCAAAACACAGACACTAAACTTATTACAGTGAACAGAGACGTCAATGAATGAACGGTCGCATCGTAACTTTGCGAAAATAAAGTAAGTAAAACTTTTACTCGAGGGAGGACTCGAACCAAGGACCTCTCGTTTCGCAGTTGCTCACGCTAACCAAGGGACCACGGCGCTCTTCAGCTTACATAGTCCTTGATGTTTATTTTACAGTTGGACTACTCAGTTTGTATATTTTGCTTATTTTTTCATAGTTCCACACAACTTCTTCCTGTTTTCTCAATTGATCTGTGTTCAGTTTTTCAAGGCCTATCCACTGTGCGTAAATCTGAGGGGGGTGCGATGGGGAGGCTCCCTTGTGAGTGTGTACTCTTACTCAGCAGACAGTGTTGTAATGATCTGATGGCCTGACCCACTTGTGGCATTCCAGTTCACTTCCTATTTCTGCCTCTGTCTCTGGCGTAACTTGAATTTGCCTGTGACAGTGTTAAAGAGTTTCAATAAAAGTTTCTAATCTCCTATTCCTTACTGTTCTGTGTCATAACAATACTACACCATACATTTACAGAGAAGCGTTCTTGGAAACATCCCTCTACAAAGACATATGAGTTTTCATCGGATAACCGATGTGAGTTATGAGTGTTATTGATACCATGAAGAGTGAAAGTGATAGTGGGATTTCTTCGTGATCTGAAACTAGCCAGTGACAAAATTCCAGTCACTTCTCATCATCTCCTTCTCAAAGGTGTTGATTCCACCGTAAAGGATAGAAATAAAGACCGTGTATATGTAATGTCCAATATATATTTGTATGTGAAAAAGACTGATACTTGTAAAAATTCTGGGTGTGCTTGTTGAAGGACTACGTTATGCCAACTGAATTATGTCTTCTACTTCATCCACCTGATATTCATTTGCATGTTCAGTTGAGATATGAATGATGAGCACGGCACCAGTTTCGTACAGTTCATTGAAAACAAGAGCAAAATTCTAGAATCTAGCACTCTGCGTTTAGGAATTCGTCTACCATATTCTCTACAAGCAGCTGCAGCGTCTCCATTAAAAAAATGTATGCAAATACCATATTGTTATACTCAATATTTGTAAATACACGCGACACTCTTCAACGATCCAGTACAGTTGCTCAACAAAACACAATAACAGTTGAGTCTGGCTGGTCCCGGCGGAGGTTCGAATCCTCCCTCGGGCATGTGTGTGTGTGTTTGTCCTTAGGATAATTTAGGTTAAGTAGTGTGTAAGCTTAGGGACTGTAGACCTTAGAATTTAAGTCCCATAAGATTTCACACACATTTTAGTTGAGTCTCATTCGAAAATATAGTTTGCGTAGGTCACTTAGTCATCAGTATAATTATCTAAGACGCTTAATTAATTTCAGCCCCTCCATATTCGCTCCAACGTTAGTGTTTTACGCCTGGCGTTCACAAAGTAAGAGGTTAAATACAAGGGCTACATTTTTTTTTCAAGATCCGACTGGTTGTGAAATTACAACCAAACTGAAAATCCAATGAAGCTTTGCACAGATGTGATGCACATTGGCTGCAGTATCCCGGTCAATTGCTTCATGTCACACTTTTTAGTTCTAAGCCCACAGTGAGCACGTGAAGACACCTAGAACAATAGAATCCCCTGCCAGGTGTAAAGTACGTACTGTCATTCGATATCTTCATGTTGAGGAGTTCTACCTAATTTCATGCAGCCCATATACCTAGAGTTGTTAAACGACCATAGACTACCGTAGATTGTCGTAAGTCATCCTAGACTACAGTAGTTTTCCTAGTAGCCTCGATTAGATAATATCGTATCTGTGCTACATTTACGTTAGGATTTGTTGCGTAACTATTGGGTTTTACCTCTTTTCGATCGCTTTGTTTGCGTATGCGATCAGTGGCTAACCAAATTCCTCTTGAGACCAGAAACGGTGAACCATCTGAGTAGGGTATATAAGGGCCGCATAACCTACGGAACATTTTTGTTCTGCGTGGTTATCCTGTTGTCTGTTACCTAAAAATAAACGGTATTAGTAACAAAATTGAAATTTTTTATGTTTAAATCAGGTTTTCTTCGTAAATTGTTGATATGTAACGTAAAACAGAGGGATGCAGTAGTAAAAATTTAAAAAATTACGATACGGATTTATTACATAACACTAGAAAACGCACTTTACTCAAAAAAGTTAAAATTTAAAGGAACGCAAGACATAAACATTCAAACATCGATTTAATACTTAGTCGAGCTTATATAAAACATATTTCTGTTAACGCTAAACAACTTTCGCACTTATCAGTTGTAACAGGAAACTCTTGCCTATGGTAGTGACGAAGAACGTTCTATTGAGTACAAAATGACAACATAATTATGTAGATTCTTTTATGTTTGTTAATTTAATCTGTACTTGCATCAAAATTAGCTACTTTGGTTCCATAAAAGCGCAGAAGTTACGCAAACAATTAATTTTTATTACTTATAAAATGGTACATACATTTGATCTTGTTCAGCGAGTAGATTAGGCTGTTTCATCACCCACCATCCAGCACGAATTGACTCCCTCTGATTTTCATCTCTTTGCTCCCATGAACCGCTGCCTATGATGTCAGTATTTTCTTTCAGACAAGAAGCTGCATACTTGCTTTCTGTGACTGGGGTAATGGAAAGTTGGTACAACGCTACGACAGCTGTCTAAGTCGGAGCGATGACTATGTAGAGAAGTAGCTGGAAGGTGTAGCTAAATATGGCAAATAAAACATTTTTTATTTTCACTGTGGTTTCTACACTCCTGGAAATGGAAAAAAGAACACATTGACACCGGTGTGTCAGACCCACCATACTTGCTCCGGACACTGCGAGAGGGCTGTACAAGCAATGATCACACGCACGGCACAGCGGACACACCAGGAACCGCGGTGTTGGCCGTCGAATGGCGCTAGCTGCGCAGCATTTGTGCACCGCCGCCGTCAGTGTCAGCCAGTTTGCCGTGGCATACGGAGCTCCATCGCAGTCTTTAACACTGGTAGCATGCCGCGACAGCGTGGACGTGAACCGTATGTGCAGTTGACGGACTTCGAGCGAGGGCGTATAGTGGGCATGCGGGAGGCCGGGTCGACGTACCGCCGAATTGCTCAACACGTGGGGCGTGAGGTCTCCACAGTACATCGATGTTGTCGCCAGTGGTCGGCGGAAGGTGCACGTGCCCGTCGACCTGGGATCGGACCGCAGCGACGCACGGATGCACGCCAAGACCGTAGGATCCTACGCAGTGCCGTAGGGGACCGCACCGCCACTTCCCAGCAAATTAGGGACACTGTTGTTCCTGGGGTATCGGCGAGGACCATTCGCAACCGTCTCCATGAAGCTGGGCTACGGTCCCGCACACCGTTAGGCCGTCTTCCGCTCACGCCCCAACATCGTGCAGCCCGCCTCCAGTGGTGTCGCGACAGGCGTGAATGGAGGGACGAATGGAGACGTGTCGTCTTCAGCGATGAGAGTCGCTTCTGCCTTGGTGCCAATGATGGTCGTATGCGTGTTTGGCGCCGTGCAGGTGAGCGCCACAATCAGGACTGCATACGACCGAGGCACACAGGGCCAACACCCGGCATCATGGTGTGGGGAGCGATCTCCTACACTGGCCGTACACCACTGGTGATCGTCGAGGGGACACTGAATAGTGCACGGTACATCCAAACCGTCATCGAACCCATCGTTCTACCATTCCTAGACCGGCAAGGGAACTTGCTGTTCCAACAGGACAATGCACGTCCGCATGTATCCCGTGCCACCCAACGTGCTCTAGAAGGTGTAAGTCAACTACCCTGGCCAGCAAGATCTCCGGATCTGTCCCCCATTGAGCATGTTTGGGACTGGATGAAGCGTCGTCTCACGCGGTCTGCACGTCCAGCACGAACGCTGGTCCAACTGAGGCGCCATGTGGAAATGGCATGGCAAGCCGTTCCACAGGACTACATCCAGCATCTCTACGATCGTCTCCATGGGAGAATAGCAGCCTGCATTGCTGCGAAAGGTGGATATACACTGTACTAGTGCCGACATTGTGCATGCTCTGTTGCCTGTGTCTATGTGCCTGTGGTTCTGTCAGTGTGATCATGTGATGTATCTGACCCCAGGAATGTGTCAATAAAGTTTCCCCTTCCTGGGACAATGAATTCACGGTGTTCTTATTTCAATTTCCAGGAGTGTATTTTCGCGACAGATCGGATCTTGAAAAAAAAAAATGGCCCTCGTAGGATCGACTACGTACAGCAGTCGTGTGATACACGTGATATACCCACTTTTATATGGTGGAAAAGACCACCCCTGTCTTTGTCTTGAAAGAATGTGAAGAGGTATTATACATATTTCAGATTAATTGTATCGAATGATACAGGATACTCCGTAGTTGCGCAATTCTCCAAAGTTAATTTCGTCTAAAATTGCTGAAATGTTTTACATATTTAGTATGAAGACATTACCAGTAAACAGTGTTAAAATTTTCAAATAGTATTAGTATGTTTCATTAAGGAGGCTGAGTCTTCTGTAACTCGCGCATTTCGTTCTGTCTCGTTTTTTTAAATACAGGTTAAACTACGGAAGTTTTTCAACGGGTAGGGGTATTTTTATACAGCCATAAATGATTTGATTAATCTAAAAACCTGCTTTTTCCATCACTGGTGCAGCTTTTAATTAATTCTATATTGATATATTTCCGGAGAATTTTGTATTTTCTCTTTTATGTACAATATTCTCGAATAGTGTGCCTGTGCTGGAAATTCGTTCTCTTCCCTCTATGTTTTGCAGCCTCTTCATCTGTCCATTCCCATTTAAATTAATGAATCCATTCCGGAGATATTACCTCTATATTAGCTTGGTCTCTTTGATGTTCATTTAGTTGTCTTAGAACTGAAGAGAATAAATTGTCTGTTGATAATGCGCTTAAGCCTCTATGACTGTCCTGTACCTTTTGCGGGTTTCCTTCTCTGTGTTGTTAACTAATCTCTTAATTTCTGCGACGAGAAGCTGTGGTTTACAACAGTGTCAAAATCATCAGCAAGTAAACAGCGCTACGTCACGACTGCCACCCGTTTCTCATTCGTCTATTTCTACCAGTGGCAAGTAATTAAGCAAACAGCAATCAAGAACGTCTATTTCCACCAAAGAGAAGAAACAATGCAAACTCCAATGAAGGACGTGTAACACCCCCGCCTCTCAGTCTCAGTACCCTATCATATTACGATAACGGCCTCTTCCGCCAATATACCAGTCCTAAAACTTTTCTCATTCCCCAGCTAGCATAAACACCCTGAGGAAGGCCATTTTCAACAGTAACGGAAACGTCGGAGAATTTTACGCAAAACAATGCAGTCACAAACCAGGAAGAGTTTTATTGACTGCGATTTCAAACTAGCTTCTTTCTTCCTTTTCGACAGCTAATTGAGTCTCATCGACCCACTCATATACACCTCGCTTGTCTCCAGTCTTCTTTCTCGTGCCTAAACAGTTAGTTGCAGTTCTTCCATAATTATAGTGTATTATTATTTTTCGCTGTTGTTACATATGCACTGTTGCAGAAACTGAAAAATCTACTCTGATACTTTTAATTAAGTTTCCAATTTTAAATTGATAGGGTGACATATATATTATATTAATCACAAAATTAGAGTATTTAATTACATTTACGGAATAATCAGGAGAAAACTGTAGCCTATAGTCGGGAAAGAAACAGAAATGAAATTTTCCAAAACCATGCTAAAACCAGCGAACTTCTAAGGAAGCGAGACATGAGCTCTGACGTAGAAACAGAGTTGAAGCAGACGAAAGCGAGTGTTAAAGGACATACGGCTATACCACACAAGAAAATAACGAAAGCGGAAGAGACTATCTCAGTGTAAATAGAATTCTGGATACAGTTGTCAAGTACCGAAGTAAATGGATTAACCACAGAGAGTGCATGGATGACGAAATGCCCCTCCACCGAAAGTAGTTTTGAACTATAAATATTCAGGGAAATGAAGCATCGAACGATCGACTAAGAGATGGGTACAAAAAAGAGCCACAACGGGCTTTAGTGTGTAACGCTAGAGGAGCGAAGAAGAAGAAGAAGATTACCTAAGTAAAAGCCTTCTGAAAAATAATAATGAAACTATTAAATATCACAAATTGGAGCATACTATTAAATGTAAACGGTGCATTGTGACCGTAAATCACTTAAGGCAAATGCTGGTATGGTTCCTTTAAAAAAGGACACGGCCGGCATTCTTTCCTGTCCTTCCGTAATCCGAGCGTGTATTCTGCCACTAATGGCACCGTCGTCGACGGAACGTTATATCCTAATCTGTCTTGTCTCAAATCGTTCAAAGGTTCCCATCATTCATACTTTCTCTCAATCAATTTTTGTTCGTATATAAAGTGAAACTATTTTTTTTTTGGAAATCATACATAGATCAAAAAGCAGACATTCTTTCGTATACAATGACACAACCGCAGCAGCTGCTTCAGGGGTATGACGCCTATGGCTTAGTGTATCTACAGCCAAAATTGCTTCAGATTTAATAAGACATTAGTGAATTTATGGAGGACATCCGCCACTTGAAAAAAAGAGTCATCTCCAGCTTTGCAATAGTGTAAATAAAGGCCACCTGTAACATGTCTTCTTGCGTATTCAATACATGAAAATTAGGATTCAACTCCATGAAAACGATGTGTCAAGGTGATAGGGTGGTTAAGAAAAAAATGGTTCAAATGGCTCTGAGCACTAGGGGACTCAACTGCTGTGGTTATTAGTCCCCTAGAACTTAGAACTACTTAAACCTAACTAACCTAAGGACATCACAAACATCCATGCCCGAGGCAGGATTCGAACCTGCGACCGCAGCAGTCGCACGGTTCCGGACTGCGCGCCCAGAACCGCGAGACCACCGCGGCCGGCGGTGGTTAAGACAATGGATTCATATTCGTGAGGAGGAGGGTTCATATCCCCTTTCAGCCATTCCTAAACCACATCACGTGAATGCCACAACGTGGAATTCACTTAATGAGACGCTAATGAATTTCTGGAGGCCATACACCACTTAAAAAAAGAGTAATCTCCAGCTTTGCAAAAGTGTAAATAAAGGCCACCTGTAACATGTCTTCTTCTTGCATGTTCAAGATATGAAACAAAGAATTCAACTACATGAAAACTATGTGTCAATGTGACGAAGTGGTTAAGACATTGGATTCGTATTCGGGAGGAGGAGGTTTCATATCCTCGTTCAGCCATTTCTAAACCTCATCACGTGAATACCATAACGTAGACTATCGCCTTCTTCCATTACAGTCAACCCCAAATTTTTCCTTACGTTTCATGACGAATACCGCGGAGAACAAGTCCGGTACATCCGAAGTGTGCCTCAAACCCTTAGGGCCCAAATCATACGGTGGGGGGGGGGGGGTAGAGAATCTTAAACCGTGTATGTTTAGATTAAGAATCAGTAGTTTTATAGAATTTATAGGTGGGTGGAGTGACGGAGCGTACAAAGCTATTCGAAGATGGTTCAGGTCTTTTCCGTTTTCAGAAATGTTTGTCGAACAGATCCGCATAATTTAAGGATTATATAGCTGGCTTCCATCTGTTGTATAATCGTGTAACATGTTTATTCTTCACGTAATATATTTTTCAAGAAACTAAATATCCTCTTCAAAAATCAGCATAGATTCAGTAAGTGGGGATCTTGCACACACAGCTCGCTCTGTCCGTCCATGAAATCCAGAAATCCAGAACACAGCAGATAAGAGTAGCCAGATTCAAGCGGTGTTCTTTGACTTCAAGCACACATTCGATACAATTTCGCTCTTTTCCTTTAGTGAACCACATACGAGCTTATAGATTATCGCACTAGGCTTTTGTCTGAGTTCATGACCTCCTTGCAGATACACTCAACGCGTTCTTCTTAACGGGACGGAAGCGACAGATGTAAGTGTAACTTCGAGAGTACCACAAAGGAATGAGATATAGCAGTTACTGCTCACAACATACACTGCCTGAAAGAGAAAGTCAAGCGCCTAAAGAGAACGAGCAAACGAAATGAAAAAAAAAATGGTTCAAATGGCTCTGAGCATTATGGGACTTAACTGCTGTGGTCATCAGTCCCCTAGAACTTAGAACTACTTAAACCTAACTAACCTAAGGACATCACACACATCCATGCCCGAGGCAGGATTCGAACCTGCGACCGTAGCGGTCGTGCGGTTCCAGACTGTAGCGCCTTTAACCGCTCGGCCACTCCGGCCGGCCAAACGAAATGAAATTTCAAGGGTTAGAGTGTATTGGCTGTTATTTTAGTGGCAATATCGACTTAAATTTACAAAGAACTTTCAATATCAGCTCACCCTCTGACCTGGATATTTATTCGGTTTTGAATGGTGTCATAAGGTCGTTATATCCCCTCTTGAGGTTAACAGATACACAACTACTGTAACTGTTATTCATGATACTGACAAAGTGACGGACTTGATATACCGATCTGGTTCACCACATGTTCTATCGGGGACGTATCTGGGGATCTTGCTAGCCAGGGTAACATCTCAGAATCACGCAGACAGTTCATAAAGATACATGCAATGTGTGAAAGAGTATTGTCCTACTGAAAATGGTACCTTGATACTGTCACATGAGAGGCAACACATAAGGACGCAGAATGTCCCTGATGTGTCGGTGTGCCCTTAGAGGTCCCTCAGTCGCTACAGCCGTGACCTCAAGTCATACCTGACGGCTCCCCACACCATGGTGTCAGGAGTAATTCTGCTATGCTCTCCAAAATATTGGAAGAATAGGACCTCTGCCAAGGTCGCCATCATACTCACCGACGACGTACGAGGTGCATTCAAGTTCTAAGGCCTCCGATTTTTTTTTCTCCGGACTGGAAAGAGATAGAAACATGCGCATTGTTTTAATATGAGGCCGCGTTCATTGTCAATACGTCCCAGAGATGGCAGCACCGTACGGCAGATGGAATTTTACCGCCAGCGGCGAGAATGAGAACTGTTGTAAATACTTAAAATGGCGACGTTTTCCTTACTTGAACAGCGTGCAATCATTCGTTTTCTGAATTTGCGTGGTGTGAAACCAATTGAAATTCATCGACAGTTGAAGGAGACATGTGTCGAAAGTGCGTTCGTGGGTGCGACAGTTTAATGAAGGCAGAACATCGTGTGACAACAAACCGAAACAACCTCGGGCTCGCACAAGCCGGTCTGACGACACGATCGAGAAAGTGGAGAGAATTGTTTTGGGGGATCGCCGAATGACTGTTGAACAGATCGCCTCCAGAGTTGGCATTTCTGTGGGTTCTGTGCACACAGTCCTGCATGACGACCTGAAAATGCGAAAAGTGTCATCCAGGTGGGTGCCACGAATGCTGACGGACGACCACACGGCTGCCCGTATGGCATGTTGCCAGGCAATGTTGACGTGCAACGACAGCACGAATGGGACTTTCTTTTCGTCGGTTGTGACAATGGATGAGATGTGGATGCCATTTTTGAATCCAGAAACAAAACGCCAGTCAGCTCAATGGAAGGACACAGATTCACCGCCACCAAAAAAATTTCGGGTAACCGCCAGTGCTGAAAAAATGATGGTGTCCATGTTCTGGGACAGCGAGGGCGTAATCCTTACCAATTGCGTTCCAAAGGGCACTACGGTAACAGGTGCATCCTACGAAAATGTTTTGAAGAACAAATTCCCCTGCACTGCAACAAAAACGTCCGGGAAGGGCTGCACATGTGCTGTTCCACCGAGACAACGGACCCGCACATCGAGCTAACGTTACGCAACAGTTTCTTCGTGATAACAACTTTGAAGTGATACCTGATGCTCCCTACTCACCTGACCTGGCTCCTAGTGACTTTTGGCTTTTTCCAACAACGAAAGACACTCTCCGTGGCCGCACATTCACCAGCCGTGCTGCTATTGCCTCAGCGATTTTCCAGTGGTCAAAACAGACTCCTAAAGAAGCCTTCGCCGCTGCCATGGAATCATGGCGTCAGCGTTGTGAAAAATGTGTACGTCTGCAGGGCGATTACGTCCAGAAGCAACGCCAGTTTCATCGATTTTGGGTGAGTAGTTAATTGGAAAAAAAATCGGAGGCCTTAGAACTTGAATGCACGTCGTACATCAAGCGTAATGGAGAACCGCGATTCATAACACTACGGGACTCCATTCATAGGCAGTCCACGCTTCCCGGTCACTGCTGCACTCCAAAGACATATGTCTGTGTTCCGGCTTTAGCGACAGCCTACGTATCGGACGTTAATTTCCTAGTCCGGCAGCTGCTAGTGTCTGATCAGTGATACGGGATGACACAGAATTTTGCAGTGTGTCCATTACTTGTTCGCGGATGGCAGGTGCAGATGTGAATGGTTTATGATATGCTTGGTGCACAATACGGTGACCGTCCTTTGTGGTTGTCAGACGTGGTCGACCATAACCTCGACGACCAGGATGCCTGCCTTCATGTTTCCATGCAGTGCAACATCGGGCCACTGTCACAAAGAATGCCCCACAAATCTGGATACTGCACGATTCTACCAGCCGACCAAATGGAGACCCACACTGATGCCCGTTTTAAACTCTGTCAGTTGCTGATAACGATATCTCACACGAGTCTGCCGCATCTCCGTTTCCTTTATAATGACCACTCAACATTGACGCTGTTCACCGCCCATATGCGCTCTACTAGACCTGGTAACAACACTAAACACGTACAGTACTATTGGACTACAGTGGCCGTTCTACTTGTCACTGAGAACTGCAACGCTGAAATTTCAAACCTGCCTATAGTGTGAACGTGTACGAAGTTACAGTGGCATCCGACCATGTCTTCTGGGCGCTTCATTATCCTGTCAGGTAGTGTACTTTGAGGGATAGAGTGTGAGGAGTACTAACACAGTAGCAGTTACACTCCCATAATAAATAACGTCTGCAAGCAGTGGGGCCTAATGGCTTTGAACCCTGGGTCCAGCTCAGTCAATGGATTTTAAAGCACAGTACTGCAGTGCAAACGTCCCTACAGTTTGTACTGTTTCGACGATGTGACCCTTTCCAGCAATGATAACGTTCTCATTTACCGCAGTAGCCATGTCTGGAATGATGAAAATCTATACACCACACCCGTCTCATACAGTCAGTAGCTTTTCTCTATCAGCTTACGGGCTGGTATTGCACTAGATCATCTGTCAGGACCTTGCATGCTGCCCCTTGTGTCCAGTTATGAGCGTTAGTTAGTGTTCATCCGAGAGGTGCTCTAATAGTAATTGTGTTGTGTTGGCGGAAGAGCCAACACCGCGTTACTAGAGGAGGCCGACATGCACACGTTTTAGCTCACGCAGGCAGGCGTGAGGAGGGAAAAACTATACTGACGTGAGGTCTGGAACATGACAAGGAATGAGTATTGAGAAAGCGGACGTAATTAGTTTGACACTTAACTTTAATCCATTAATGATGAACGTCGCTCTTGACGGTACATGATTCACAATATCAATATCAATAGTAACTGAATATGTCGCCATGCTAGGTCGTAGCAAATGACGTAGCTGAAGGATATGCTAAACTGTCGTCTCGACAAATGAGAGCGTAGGTAGAAGTGAACCATCGCTAGCAAAGTCTGCTGTACAACTGAGGCGAGTGCTAGGGAGTCTTTCTAGACTAGACCTGCCGTGTGGTGGCGCTCGGTCTGCAATCACTGATAGTGGCGACACGCGGGTCCGACGTACACTAACGGACCGCGGCCGATTTAAAGGCTACCACCTAGCAAGTGTGGTGTCTGGCGGTGACACCACAAATTGGATGTAGGCTAACATGTACTGTGTAACATGTCCTTTTATTTCATCCGCTCGTTCGGGATCAAAATAGCAGCCCAAAATTAGATAATTGATTAATGTGACCGTGTACCTAATGGGCTGGCAATCGGATTGGACTGCTCAGGGGATGTTACATTCCGTATTGTCCTTCGCAAATACTGTAATACGTACTGTTTGGTGACAAAAAGGACACAACACAGTTTCACAAACAAGATCTATATTCTCAGCAAAAGCACAAAATAAGGAGACAGCCACTGCCTTCGTCAATACACTGTAAATGACGGCTAATCTCAGCACAGGTTTCTTTAGTTATTCTTAATCGTCGCACGCAACATCCAATCACTGTAATCCAAGTAATGCCGGCGCGGTAGACGCGGAAGTTCAATAACGGCACTTAATACCACTGAAATCACTCTGTAATTAAACTTTCTCACCTTCCCGTATAATACTAACACAAAGGGTTTAAACCGCGGCGATGGCCACTCCCTTTTGCCGGTAATTTGCCTTAATGCAACTGCTGGCTTCTGCACAGCTCTGCCCGCCTCGCGGGAACCTACCACACCCTGACTTCGGCACATCTCCACACTAACTCTCTGCTCTCCGCCCAGTTCTTCCCGCCTCGCGGGAATCTACCCAAGCCGCACTCGGCACTCCGGTGAACCCCCTCTAGCTCTCGCGACCTGCACACACACTACTCGATAGTTGCCCTGTCGACCTGTGTGAGCGTAAATTAGTAGTAAGGGCCTGCGGACCCCTTACAACTGTCACAAGCAGACGCAAACACTTTGATCAATTAAGATCATAACCATTTACCTACACTTCGGTGTGTTGCACACCTGTCGGGCGTTAGTTGATTTCGAACGTTTTGTTTGCGTATGAGATAAGTGTCTTACTAGATTCCTCTAGAAATCAGAAGCAGTGAATCGCATGGAAACTGTGCATGGATATACAGTGAAGCGCCAAAGAAACTGGTATAGGCATGCGTATTAAAGAAAAAAAAAGAGTTATAGAAACAGTCTGATTAATGCGCTTCGGTCGGCGACGCATATAGAAGACAACACGTGTCTGGAGCAGTTGTTAGATCGGTTACTGCTGCTACAATAGCAGGTTATCAAGATTTAAGCGACTTTTAACGTGATGTTACAGTCGACGCACGAGCGATGGGACGCAGCATCTCCGAGGTAGCGATGAAGTGTGGATTTTCCCGGACGACCATTTCACGAGTGTACCGTGAATATCAAGAATCCGCTAAAACATCAAGTTTGCGACATCGCTGCGGCCGGAAAAAAATCCTGCAAGAAAGGGACCAACGACGACTGAAGAGAATCGTTCTACGTGATACAAGTGCAACACTTCCGCAAATTGCCGTAGATTTCAGTGATGGGCCATTAACAAGTGTCAGCGTGCGAACTATTCAACGAAACAGCATCGATATGGGCTTTCGGAGCCAAAGGCCCACTAGTGTACCCTTGATGATTGCACGACACAAAGCTTTACGCCTCTCCTGGGCCCGCCAACACCGACATTGGGCTGTTGATGACTGAAAACATTTTGCCTGATCGGACGAGTCTCGTTTCAAATTGTATCGAGCGGATGGACGTGTCCACGGGTATGGAGACTACCTCATGAATCCATGGACCCTGCATGTCGGCAGAGGAATGTTCAAGCTGGTGGAGGCTCGATAATGGTATGGGGCGTGTGCAGTTGGAGTGATATGGGCCTCTGATACGTCTAGACACGACTCTGACAGGTGACACGTACGTAAGCATTCTGTCTGATCACCTGTATCCATTCATGTCCATTGTGCATTCCGGCGGACTTGTGAAATTCCAGCGGGACAATGTGACACCTCACACGTCCAGAATTGCAACAGAGTGGCTCCAGGATCACTCCTCTGAGTTTAAACACTTCCACTGCCCACACCAAACTCCCCAGAAATGAATATTATTGAGCATATCTGGGAAGCCTTGCATCGTGCTATTCAGAAGAGATCTCCACCCCTTCGTACTCTTACGGGCTTATGGACAGCCCCGCAGGATTAATGGTGTCAATTCTCTCCAGCACTACTTCAGAGATTAGTCGTGTCCATGCCTCGTCGTGCTGCGGCGCTTCTGCGAAGGCTCTACACGACATTAGGCAGGTATACCAGTTTCTTTGGCTCTTCAGTGTATAAAGGGCTACCTAACCTACTTAACATTTTTGTTCTACATAGTTATCATCCTGCTTGTTAATTAAAAATAAACTGCACTTAAAACATTATTGACATTGACACTGTTTACTTCAGGTAATATCCAAAAATTGTTAATTTTTAACATGAAACAGAGGGATATTGTAGTAAAAATTTAAAAAATTACAGATTTATCATATAACTCTGGAAAACACAATTTCCTCAAAAACAACATAAAATAAAAAAATGCAAAGCCAAAACATATGAAGCATCGCTTCAGTACTTCGTTGAGTTTATATGAAACATATTTCTGTTAATACTAAACAACTTTCGTACTTGTAAGTTATAATAGGGAACTCAAGCCTTTGATCGTAATGAAGAAAGTTCTATCAAGTACAAAATAACATCAATAATTGTATAGACTTTTCTGTGTTTGTGCATGTAAACTATACTTGCATCAAAGGGAATTGTTTTGGTTACATAAATATACAGAAGTTACCGGAGCACGGTCTTTTTTTAACTATAAAATGCAATTTATATTTTATAAGGATATAAAATACACAATGGACTAACAGTGAATGATGTGTGGTTCTAATTACGTGCAAAATAAACAAACAAAAAATAGTTCCTCTCTCACAGATTCAGTTATGTTCCTTTCCCTACCAGTACTACCACTACTACCAATAATCCTACCATTTACTGTATCATTTATGTACTCTGCTAAAACTGCCGAACCGTCGTTTTAGTAGAGTCCAACTCTATTAATTAGTTTTCTCAAAGTACTCAACATTTTATAATATCACAGAATTGATACAATATAATTATTTCTATGTAAACAGTGGATATCAGTCTGTCATTGCGGTTATTCTCAATCACGGTATTCACTTCAATATCCTTACCATGTGCATGAGTTTTTCCGTAAGGGTTTGGGACATCCTGTACAAGCTTTAAAAATGCGTACGTTGGGGGTTCAGAAAGAAAGTTACACGTGTCGTCCCATACTAACATAATAAGGTCATCGTGCAACAAAAGTGGCTCACTGTCAAATATAGTATTACGTTCCCGATTTCCTGCAGACGCAGTTCGGCTGCGAAACTTGTTAGCGGTGCATCATAATCTGCAATTGAAATGGAGCAGCAACTGGAAAGTACTCTAAAGGTGAAGCATGCGAGAGTAGAATTCTTGTGGGAAAAACGTCTAAATCGCACGCAAATTCATTTTGAAATTGTGGCGGTGTGTGGACCTAATGCAGTGTCACTTCCAGCCGTAACGAAATGTTGTCAATACTTTGTTCAAGGTCGCAGAGACGTGGGTGATGTTGATCGGGAAGTCCAGATGTTGCACCATTTGAGCAAAATGTGTGTTATTGTTGATCAAAACCTTTGGTCATTTGCAACAGTCATTTCTAATAGAGAATTCCATCATAATGTTGTCACACATAAAATCCAATGAAAATCTACAGCTAAAAATGTCCATTTCTTTTGATAGTAAAACTCAAATGTTACTGGGTAGAAGTTAGACTTTTCCCCTCTTGATTCATATTTTGATAGCTCACACATGCATAATTCAACGCCAGTTTTGTTGTTTTAAACCGGGATGTGCTTACTATACGGGAGTCTGTAACATGAGGAAACAGTTTTGTGTTTTATATAAAACCGAAATTTTTACGACATGTTGCACTCTTGTCTGAAAGGACGTTTTGGGTCGGGGAAGGGGGGCACGGGGGCGCAATTAACAAATCTTGACAGTACAGAAAATTGAAAGTATGTGGTAACTAAAATACGTGCCAATAGCTACGTGGAATGGACATAACGCGAAACAAATAAAATGAAGATATGAGAAGTGAGTAAAAGATGGAAAATATGAAGTATTGTAATGGATGAAATTTCAGCATGTATGTTAAATAAATTTTGTGCACAGTTATGGCATAGAATACTGCATTTGTTTATTTTTACTCTGTCCAATCACATAATGTGATGACCTGTCAAAAGGATGACTAACCACCCCTTGCAGCACGGATTGCGTAGAATCCTGCAGGGAGAGAGTCAATGAGGTTCTGAAGGTGCTGACGAGGTTGTGGACCCATGTCGACTCCAGTGCCGTGGTCAAAGGCGATAGGTTTCTCGGTTGAGGATTCATGGCATGAATAGCTCGATCGAGATGATCCCACAGATTCTTGACTGGATTTCAATCCCGGGGTTTTGTGACCGAGGAGAATGGTAAATTCATCGTGGTGCTCTTTGAACCACCCTCTTACACTGCGAGCTGTGTGACACGTTGCGTTGTCCTGCTGATAGATGCCATCGTATCGAGGAAGAATACAGTGCATGTAGGGATGTTCATGGTCCCTAAGGGTTGACCCATACTTTTGTTGATCCATTGTGCCTTCCAGAATGACGATATCACCCAGGCAATGCCACGAAAACATTCCCCAGGCTATAACGCTCCCTCCTGCGGGCTGGACACTTCCGACACCTGAAATGTCCACCTCTCGCCACTCAGTGGACGTCCAATGGCGGCACTGGAGAGCAAATTCTAGCTTTCGTTGCCGATGAATAGCAATCTTCATAGGTGCAAAAACCAGGCGCCTGCTGCGACGACCTATAGGCAGCAACGTTCGCTAATCGGTCGTTGAGGAGACGCTGTTGGCAGCCTCTTTGTTTATCTGAGCGGTCAGTTGCTCAACATTCACATGTCTACTTGCTCGTGCTCATCTCCGCAGCCGTCGTTCAATCCTGTCATCTACGGCCCGTGGTGCTCCACATTTGCCTCGGCGCCAGTTTTGTATAGCACCATTCTGCCATTCACGTTAGTATACGAACAGTATACGAACATAGACGTTTCGAAAATGCTTCCACCCTTGGCCCGAAAGCCAATAATCACGCCCTTTTGGAAGTCAGATGAATAGCTGTCCCTGTGTTACGACAACTGCACTGCTTTCCGCGTCCCCCACCCCCAACCCCAACAAGCTTTGTATACTCTCCACTGCTACTGCTGCCACCTGCCGTCTGTCAGTGGTTATTGCACGTTGACGTGGTGATATTAATGTTGCTGGAATATGTACAATAACAGTGGCATCCTCAGACATCAAATTATTGTATGTTTATCATAATAATGGGAAACAGAAATCCAACAAAGGTCAGCTTATTGTCTTCACAATTTGGTTAACAGGCAAAAAAAAATATTAATATCTAAGATGCCATACAACCTTTTCGGGTGTGTCATGCTATCCACTTAAGGTGATGCGTTTACATTGGTCTTTGACTCTACAGATGATACTAAACTACTAAAATAAATTTTACGAGGGACAAGTGGGTTAGAGTGTGATGGTGCATTCCATGAAATCTTGGATGGTGTGGCAGGCCAAGCTGTAGCGTCACCAGAAGTCTATGTTAGATTGGAAGATTGTAATCTGGTTGTGAGATGGTGAAGGCAGCGAATGTGACTGCGAAACAAAGGCTGTGGTACATAACACATTCATCTACAGTGTAGCCCGATGTTTACGTTTGCCACGTATGAAGGGTACTTTTTGTTATAAAAATCAAAACTGCAAGGTAAACTCATAAAACTTCTATTATACAAAGGAAAAGTAGCCGACGAGTATATTGGAGCACATTATGTAAAAGAAATACTGGAGAAGAGCGTGATATAGTCCCCAGTTCTGAAAATTTAATGTGTTGGTTTTGGGACGCTTTCAAATGCAATGGGTTACGATCAAGTCGTTTTGCAATGCGAGCAAAGTAAAAAGTTACTAGTGCAGACATGGCAATAGGTTAAAAATGTCACATCAAACCGGAAAATAGCGGCGGTTGTCACAGAAATAAAAAAAAAACCGGCACATCTGAGCTGTGACATTTGTCGGAATGAAACGAAATGGCCCTTCATTTTGCTCTTCAAAGCGGAGAACCTGTTTTTTTTTCAGTTATCATATGCAAATTGTTATGATTTCTACAAAATGCCTATACCAAATCAACGGCTCATACGAAGGGAATTTGTCTGGAGTGCCGACGTAGTAATATTCTATAAGTCGCCTTACACCTGAACCAATGTCGTCACGAAATCATGTGACCAGGGTGTCAATGTATGATGACTACATAAAATATTTTCTGCACATCTAAATGCTCACTGCAGAGATATTTATACTCTATGGTGCACGATGAGGACATTCACATAGCGGTCCTCGAACAGATCCATGGACAAGGTGTGGATTTCTATCGTAGGGAAATTGAACGATTGGTAGAGCTTTCGGACCGTTGCTAACAGAAACTTGGCGACTATACTGACAAACAGTGTCATATAGCTGCGTCACTTTGAAGTGAAGTGCAACATTTTATAAAGATTACTTGAGTGCTATAATCATGTGCAACTTACTGTTTGAAGTCCCCTCGTATAAAACGGATACGTCCTGCAGTCTGTAATTATGATGCAGTTAATGTATAATTTTAACCTAGATACAATGAACACGCATGGATGTAGGTTCTGCAGTTAATGTCATTTTCTTGTGAGTATGTTACGTGACTTACGGAAGGGTGACCATTGTGCCTAGATTGGGTCTTTTTGATTTCCTGTAGGTATTTGAGGATGTTATGTCGTTTAACGGAAACTGGTAAGCTATATAAGCTGTCGTCCAACTGTTGTACCAAATAATGAGTTTTCAAAAAAGAAAAAAGACTTCGAAAATGTCCATATTACAAAAAAAAAAAAGATACTGCGTTTATTTGGATATAATGATATAGCGTCATGGAGGAAGATTAGAGCTTAACGTTCAGTCGACAACAAGGTCATTAGAGATGTAACTCAAGCCAAATCTAGGTGGCCGGATGGGTATCTGATCCGTCGTCCTACGAAAAGCCAGCCCAATATCCTAACCACTGTGCCACCTCGCTCGGCGTAATAGTGGCATTGTTCACGAATGCTGTTTATTATGAATCATGGATGTCACTGAATAAATACTGAATGTGATAGTTATAACCCTTTCCTCACCATACGAAAATGGAGATACCTGTAAGTAGTGACGCTAATGGACTAGAAAGTGATAATCAAACATTCCCAAATTGTACCTCTGAACATCTCACGACGGGAAGAAGTCCGACTGGGAATCCATTTATTAGATCCTATTAGCTGAGTGCAACCTGCGAAAGGCAAGACACTAGCATCTTTGGAGACATTGTAGCCTGTGGCATTGTATCTTTTCGTTGTGCTATTTGGTCCCAAAACTGTTTGCAGTAGCTCTCACTACCAATACTACCCGACCACGAAATTATTGCTCTTGACCTTGTAACGCCGGAAATGTATATCTTCCTAATTCCATCTATTGTACTATAAATTTTTTTCCCTATTTGTTACCTGAAGATATGTTTCTGTGTCTTTGTATATTGTAATTGTTTTACTATTTGTATATATATGCATTTATGTCGATGTATAATTGGTTTGTTTTGTAAATACTATTTGTATTTTTACGCTGGGCCTTGTCTAGGGAAACCTATGTTATCGAACGAATACATCGATAGGTCGTGTGGAGAACCAAAGTGTTTAGGATCTTTGGTAGTGTGAACTCGGCCGCGTGGAGCGCGGGCAGAGCAGAGTCTGGCTGGAGGAGGGCAGTGGAGCAGGTGTGTTGTGTCACGCTCCCGCTAGTTGGCGCGCTTTCGGGGTTTGGCAGCATGTAATTGCGCTCAACTTGCTATGTTAGTTTCTGACATGGTGTCGCGGACGGGAAGCGTTAGCTGGCACACATCAAGAGCCCGTTTCGGCTGGAGACCGTGTCGAGAAGAAGGCGCGCCAACATCCAGCTTCTGCAACAGCGACGGCCGACAATGAGTGACTGTCGCCACCTCCTCGATCGACGACTTCAAACCTTCAATCAACCAACAAGGAAGACTGGTAGCACGTAAAGTTTTAGAACTGTATGGCAGACCTCAGCTTTTCATACTGTTAAATTTTTCTCACTAAATTACAGCAACGTAGCATGAACCTTTGTTGCTCATTGTCCCAATTGCATTACCGAGCAGGGTCGCTTCCTTTTCCGGAATGAACCCGAGTGTCGTTGAAATTCAAACGCCAGCATTAAAGTATTATCATTCGATTTCACTGCTTTAATTTCAAAGTTCAGTTAAGGTATTCATAGCTGGCTACAATATTTAGATTACACAAGCACAAATTAAGAGTGCGAGTTTTGTTACCGTATTTTACCTTACCTGTGACTGCAGCTCAGCTTGGTCCGTACTAAATTGTACTATTGTTAATTGTTCAGAATCATTTCATTCAAGTTCAAAGTGAAATCTCTTATTTCTAAATTGCGTAGATTGAAGAAGCTTTCGAAATGATTGTTGAGGTACCCCAAGACTAACCGTATTTTACTGAATTTCGATGTGCTTCAAAATCAAAGCTCACTATTAATTTTAGTCACTAAATTAACTTTCAATTTTCCAGTTTTATTAATTCTTTGGTAAATTAAGTCAGAGTGTAGCGAAATTTACTACTTCTGACAAACTTTCAGTTTTCACACTACACGCGTCAACCTTCAGTTGCCACGCTTCTAGTGCTAATTATATGTGCAATAACCTTTCTTTTTCAGTAACTATAGTAATTGTCCATAGGACTGGCGACCGTAATTTTCCCCAAATCTCAAATATCTAATTACCGCTAGTTGATTGTTAACGTAACGGCCTCACATTTACTTTCTTTATTAACTTTACCCCTTTCCAAAATTAATTTCCACCCGTTTCATTTGCATTTTTCCTTTCATTTAGATGTAACCCTTTCCTCCCTCTTTACCGACAGATTAACTTCGGTGACGATTGCTTTTCCCAAATTTCCATTAGGTACACGCGGTTTAATTTTTCACTGTCATTAAGGTCGATAAATGAGGAGGAGGTTACAACCTCCCGTGGCCGTTATCGGAAACACGTGGTGATGTTACAATAAACATGTACACGTATGGCAGTGTGTATGATTTAAAGACAGTTGCGCATATACTATCAAATGTTCAAGCGTGCCCTCATGAAATATCACGATAAATACTGAGGATAAGGAGACAGAATTGTCCTCACTCCCAGTTTCAGTACTACTATGGTCGACTATTACATACTACGCTAGCCTCTTCATCTGTGCGTAACTATTTCAGCCTACACCCATTTCAGCCTCTTTACTATAGTCATGCGTTGGCCGACGCCTGCAAATTTCACCCCTCGCACTACCCACCATTACCACTCTGAAGATTCATTGATGCCTCTGGATGTGTGCTCCCAACCGAACCTTCTTTTATTTAAGTGGTGCCATAGTTTTCGTTTTCGCGAATTCCTTTCAGTACCTCCTATTCAGTTATCTGAGATATCTGTCTAACTTTAAACATGCTTATGTAGTATCACTTTTCAAAAGCTTGCGTTGTCTTCTTGTCTGTAATGTTTATCGTGCATATTTCACTACCGTACAAGTCAACACAGGAGACAAATAGTGTCGGAAAATACTTCCTAGCCATTAAACTGATCTTCTATGTTCTTTCTGGAATGTTTTTCTTGTTGTTACCAGTCTGCATCTCATACTTTCCTCGCTTCGGCCGTCTATAGTTGTTTTGCTACCCAAATAAAAAAATGCATCTACCATCGTTAGTGTCTCATGTCTCAGTCTAATTCTCTCAACATCATCTGGTTTAATGTGGCTACATTCTACTTCTCCTGTTTCAGTTTTGTTGCTGTAAGTCTTATAACCACTTTCCAGTATACTAGTAGAGTTGCGCTGTACCAAAACTACGGTTCGGTAGTTCTGGTACACTACATAAATGATTTAGTAAATGGTAGGTTCAAATGGTTCAAATGGCTCTGAGCACTATGGGACTTAACGTCTGAGGTCATCAGTCCCCTAGAACTTAGAACTACTTAAACCTAACTAAGCTAAGGACATCACACACATCCACGCCAGAGGCAGGATTCGAACCTGCGACCGTAGCGGTCGCGCGGTTCCAGACTGTAGCGCCTAGAACCGCTCGGCCACTCCAGCCGGCAGTAAATGGTAGGATTACCGGTAGTACTGGCAGCACTGGTAGGGAAAAAACATAAATAAAGGTACCTAGCAAATTAAAACTATATGCAGGAGCGAGACTCGAAGTCGGGACTTGACTGTGAGAGACAAAAGTTCCGAGTTCGACTCTTGCTCCGACAAACAGTTTAATCTGCCAGGAAGTTTCGTATCAGCATACACTCGGCTACAGAGCGAAAATTTCATTCTGAAAATAGAATGAATGTACCAGAGAGAAAGTGGGTGGCGACAACTTCTCTCTGTTTCTTGCTTGCTTTTTTGTGTGTTTGTTTTGCACATAATTAGAACCACACATCGTTCAGTGTTAATCTAATATGTAATTTATATCCCTACAAATTATAAGCTGCATTTTATAAGTTTAAAAATTGTTGCTTGTGTAACTTCTGCAGATCTATGTGGCAAAAATAATTACTTTTGGTGCAGGTACAATTTACATACATAAACACAAAAATTATATATAATTATTGTCTTTATGTTGTAGTCAACAGAACGTTCTTCATCATGATCAAAGGCAATAGTTCCTTGTATTAATTGATGACTGCGAAAATTGTTTAGCGATAACAGAAACATGTTTTATGATAAGGTCGACAAAGTATTGAATCGCTGTTTGATATGCTTTTGTTTTGCATTTTCTTCTATTTTACTTTTTTTAAGGAAATTGCGTTTTCTAGTACTGTATGATAAATCTGTACTTTTTCATTTTTATTACAACATCCCCACGCTTGACATTACATATCAACAATTTTCGAATAAAACTTTAATTAAACAATGACAATTTCAATTTCGTTATAAATAATTTTTGTCTTGAAGTGACAGATAGGAGGATGATTATGTAGAACAAAAATATTCTGTAGGTTACGTGGCCTTTATATATCCATACTCAGTTTCCAGATGGTTCGCCACATGCGGTTTTTAGGGGACTCTAGAAAGACACTGGTGGCATACACAAACAAAGCGATCGAAATCACGCCCGATAGGTATGCAACACGCCTAACATAGAGGTCTACACATCTACATCTACATGATTACTCTGCTATTCACAATAAAGTGCCTAGCAGAGGGTTCAATGAACCACCTTCAAGCTGTCTCTCTACCGTTCCACTCTCGAACGGCGCACGGGAAAACGAGCATTTAAATTTTTCTGTGCGCGCCCTGATTTCTCTTATTTTATCGTGATGATCATTTCTTCCTATGTAGGTGGGTGCCAACACAATGTTTTCTCAATCGGAGGAGAAAATTGGTGATTGATATATCACGAGAAGGTCCTGTCGCAACGAAAAATGCCTTTGTTTTAATGATTGCCACTCCAGTTCAAGTATCATGTCTGTGGCAATATCTCCCATATTTCTCGATAATACAAAACGAGCAGCCCTTCTTTGTACTTTTTCGATGTCATCCGTCAGTTCCACCTGCTGCGGATCCCACACTGCACAGCAAAGCTCCAGAATACGGCGGACAAGCTTGGTGTCAGCAGTTTTTTTTTTAGACCTGTTGCACCTTCTAAGTGTTCTGCTAATGAATCGCAGTCTTTGGTTTGCTCTACCCACAAAATTATCTATGTGATCGTTCCAATTTAGGTTATTTGTAATTGTAATCACTAAGTATTTAGTTGAATTTATAGCCTTCAGATTTGTGTGAGTTATCGCGTAATCGAAATTTAGTGGATACTCATGTGAATACCTTCACACTTTTCTTTATTCATGGTCAACTGCCAGTTTTCGCACCATACAGATATCTTATCTAAATGATTTTGCAATTCGGTTTGGTCATGTGATGACTTTACAAGACGGTAAATGAAAGCATCACCAGCAAACAGTCCTAAACGGCTACTAAGATTGTCTCCTATATCATTAAATAGATCAGGAACAATAGAGGGTCCGTAGCACTTCCTTGTGGAAAGCTGGATTTTACTTCTGTTTTGCTCGATGACCTTCCGTCTATTACTACGAACTGTGACCTTTTTGACAGGAAATCACGAATCCAGTCACACAACTGAGGCGATATTCCATAGGCACGCAGTTTGGTTAGGAGACGCTTATGAGTAACGTTGTCGAAAGCCTTCCGGAAATGTAAAAATATGGAATCAATTTGACATACCCTGTCGATAGCTCTCATTACTTCATGAGTATAAAGGGCTAGTTTGTGTTTCGCAAGAACGATATTTTCTGAATCCGTACTGACTTGTGGCATTTTACTGTTAGCACTACACACGCTGGCAGACGATGTTTACCGGGCATTCGCCATACCCACACCCTGCCATCGGATCGCCAAATTGTGTACCGTGATTCGTCACTCCACATACGTTTTTCCACTGCTCAATCGTCTAATGTTTACGCTCCTTACACCAAGCGAGGCGTCGTTTGGCATTTACCAGCATGATGTGTGGCTTATGAGCAGCCGGTCAACCATAAAATCCAAGTTTTCTCACCTCACGCCTAACTGTCATAGTACTTGCGGAGGATCATGATGCAGTTTGGAATTCTTGTGTGATGGTTTGGATAGACGTCTGCCTATTACTCATTACGACCCTCTCGAACTGTCGGCGGTCTCTGACAGTCAACGTGACCCTTCACGTTTCCATTTCACTATCACATCAGAAGCAATGGACCCAGGGATGTTCAGGAGTGTGGAAATCTCGCATACACCCCCGGTAGCTGAGTGGTTTGTCCACCTCCGTAGCGTAGCGGTAGAGTTTCCCCCGACCACGCAGGCGGCTCGGCTTCGATTCCCGGCAGGGACTGGGTGTTGTGTGTCCTTCATCATCATTTTGATCATCATTCACCCGCAAGTCGCAGAAGTGCCGTCAACTAAAAATGACTTGCAATACGGCTGCCGAACTCTCCCGCATGGGGCCTCCCGGCCAACAATGCCCTACGATCATCTCCATTTATCGCCGGCACGGTAGTTCAGCGTGTTCGGTCAGAGGGCTGTGTGCACTCTGTATTAAAATAACTGAGTCAAAGAATCAAAGATCAATTTGAACGGCTGTCTTGTGTCGTCCGCCCAGAGCAAACTCAACGAACTATATCGAACAAAATGAAAAAAAGAAGTGGTTGACTGGGACAGAATGTCAATCCTAAGGGCCCGGGCTCGATTCCCTGCTGGGTCAGAAATTTTATCCGCTCAGGAACTGAGTGCTGTGTTGTCCCAATCATCATCATTTCATCCCCCTCGACGCGCAAGTCACCGAAGTGGCGTCAAATCGAAAGACTTGCACCCAGCGAACGGTCTACCCGATGGGAGGCCCTAGCCACAAAACATTTATTTTATCTCGCGAACAGACGTATGACACAAGTGGCACCCAATCACCTGACCAGGTTCGAAGTCCGTGAGGGCCCCTTTTAGCTCTCTCACGATGTCTAATGACTCCTGAGGTCGTTTATATGGAGTACCTGGCAGAAGGTGGCAGCACAATGCACCTAATATGAAAAACGTATTTTTTGGGGGGTATCCGGATACCTTTGATCATATAGTGTGTGTTTCTCATCTTGGTTGTTGTTCTTGACACCGATGTTATCGCGCAGTGAAGGTATTGATTCCATCGTGCCACTGGTGTGCTTCATGTATGACCAGAATCTCTTTGGGTTTTCTGCCAGCTTTCGAGACAGTTTCTTTGTGGAAATTATTAAAAGCATCTCGCATTGAAGTACGCTTTATATTTCGAACTTCTGTAAGACTTTGCCAGTCTTTGGGATTTTGCGTTCTTTTAAATTTGGCATGCTTTTTTTCTGCTGCTTCTGCAACAGCGATCTGACCTGTTTTGTGTACCATTGGAGATCAGTACCATCACTTATTAATTTATGTGGTGTATATCTCTCAATTGCTGCCGATACTATCTCTTTGAAATCATTCCGTAACTTTTCTACGCTTACATCACCAGATCGGAAGGAGTGAAGACTGTCTCTTAAAATGGCGTTAGGAGCATTTTTATCAGCCTTTTTAAATAGCTATACTTTGCGTTTCTTTTTTATGATTGTAGGTGTTACGGCATTCAGCCTAGCAGCAACTGCCTTGTGGTCGCTAATCCCTGTATTCGTTACGATACTCACTATTTGTCCAGGATTATTTGTTGCTAAGAGGTCAAGTATGCTTTCGCAACCACTTACGTTTCCGGTGGGCTCATGAAAAAAATTGTTCAAAATAATTTTCTGAGAAAGCATTCAGTACAATTTCAGATGATGTTTTATGTCTGCCGCCGGCTTAAAACTTATAATTTTTCCAGCGTATCGAGGGTAGATTGAAGTCACCACCGAATGTAACTGTATGAATGGGGTACCTATTTGAAATGAGGTTCAAGTTTTCTTTGAACTATTCAGCAACTATATCTTCTGAGTCGTGGGGTCGGTAAAACGATCCAGTTAGTAGTTTATGCAGTGAGAAAACTGTTGGTCAAAGTTACAAACATGTCGTAACATATTCGTGGTTCCTGAACGAGTGTTTAGTAACTTTTTACACAATTTGCATTGTGAGACTCCTGTCTATTTATTTGAAGCTGCCTCATAAACACACGAAAATTTTTCCCCTGCTGGACTTGGGCTCTGTTTCCTGATTGGTATATATTCCCCAGTTAATTTCTTCGCAGTCTCCTTTAAGTATGGTTTGTCATTTTGCTGCTCCAACCATTATGATAAATAAGCTGCCATGAAACTAGCTACGCCAACATGTATCTGGCTATTCTATAGTCAAGTTATATTGAAAGCGTAACCTTCTGACAGCTGCAGTAGCCAGAACGGGTCCCGTGAAGCTTGCCAGGCTTGCAGAAACCCAAGCTGGCCTGTTTTAGCCACCGTGCTTCCGTACACGGGTTCTCCTCTGTCACCGTTGCGGCTGATTGAGCTGCTTTAATGGTTGCTGCTGAGACAGGGGCAGGCAGACTGTAACGAGAAATCGTACACCTCTTTCGTGACCACTGCCTTGTGGCAGTAAATGGAGCCTATTAGCGGCAGACGACTGGTGGCGCCACTACACGTACAGGGCTGCGCGCGCACGGTTAGTCACTCTAGGTTGTACTCTCAGCCCCATAATCCTTCAGTAGCTTGTTTACTACAACAAAATGTCGTTTAGTTTGTTGCAGCGAGTTATGTCATTGTTAATTTTTTGAAATAATCGTGGGAACGCCATATGAGGTAGGGAAATGAGGGAGGTGTGTAAACTGTTCGAAAGTAGAAGAAATACTGACCACTTAACTGTTGAGATAAAAAGGAAACCCGCTGTGACGTTCGCCTACTTTATTTATTCGTTGATGGTCCTCGGAGTCGATGTACTGCGTTGTTATACTGGCTGAAAAATAGCGGTGTGGAAGTTCAACACTGACTACTTTAAATGAAGTAGCCGACAGTTGCACAGCTGCTTTTAATAGCTTTTTACTCTCACTGTTCACGACCCCCCAAATATTGCACAGTTATAGGCCCAGTTAACTATTGGTAAATTATGATAAGCCTTATTAACAGGTTGCAGGCAAACATCAGCATACTGCTACAATTGTTCACTGTTGGATATCTATGAGCAATAAAAACCTAACCATACAGTTCTTGCACCACAAAAAATGGTACAAATGGCTCTGAGCACTATGGGACTCAACTGCTGTGGTCATCAGTCCCCTAGAACTTAGAACTACTTAAACCTAACTAACCTAAGGACATCACACACATCCATGCCCGAGGCAGGATTCGAACCTGCGACCGTAGCGGTCACTCGGTTCCAGACTGTAGCGCCTAGAACCGCTTGGCCATTCCGGCCGGCTCTTGCAGCACAATACGGTACATATCGAATTGTCACTATCATTGTTTTAACACATGGCCTAATTGTGTTACACTTAATTCACAGTTAGGTTGATGCATTGTTGTTGTTCTAACCAGCACAGATTTCTTGTCTGAAACTTGGCCGTGGACTAACTGTCTCGGGACCAAAAATCAGGCCTATATGTATCCTCACAATAATTGGTACTGAAACTATACATTGTTCGTTGTTTAATTTACAGAAATTACAATTATTACGTAACTCATTAAATTAACTGAATACATCTAAAAATTGGTTCTTTTTAACAGTTTCTTCTACTACGAGGGTTAAGCCGAATTATTTGTTTAAATGTTGAAATTAACAGATATAGTTACACAAACAATACTTTTGACTAAACTGGTAATTACTTTGGAATTAATTAACAGCTGACTTTGATAACATGTTTGCGAATAGAGCGAAATAAATACTTAAAGAATCCTAGTAATTATTCTTCCAAATGTTTATCATTATTGTTTATAAACGAACAATAGAATTCAAGTCACGGAACAATTACGGATTTCACCCTAAAATGAAAGATATTGCCTAGAAATAGTCAAAATAAATCAGGAAATTAATTACATACACAAAATTAAGCACAGAATTGGATCTGGTGCTATATTCTTTAAAACTGAGGGCCAGCCTTTCTCTTTTATGAAAATGTAGATTATACTCACTTATGTTAATGATAATTAGTCAAATATGAAAAACTTAATTTAAGGAGATAGATGACAAAACAAGAGAGGAAGTAAAAAGATCCCAGCTGCGATTATGGATGGCACATCTGAAACGTGTTACGACAAAACAGAGAAAATTTTTGTACAGTATATAGGATAAACTAATTTCGGAATTCGAAGAGAATCCTAGAGGCGAGAACAATGTGGTAGGGTTTTTTTATGATAAATTAACTTCCTCAATAAAAAAATTGATAATATTCATACCATATTAAGTATTCGATATTTATGTAGCCTTTTACATTATGTTATCCTATTAGTTGCTTCTAGCTAACAAGGAAATTATTCGATCTGCCGTGCGAAACTTGGTTTCATAATATTTACCAACCGACTCTTGAAGAAAAATGTACAGCGCAGGAAACAGGACACAAACCACACTAAGTACAACGTGTATGAATTTGTAAGTGAGGAAATTGACTGCTTAGTCGACTATATATGTTTTTACTCTTTGAATAACAGCGTTCTTACAGCGCGCATTTCCTTTACGGAATCAGACCGATCTCCATTATATACGCAAGATTCACTAAAAGCAGTTGTCTTATTCTTTGAAAACTCTTCTATAACTACTGTTGGTATCACATCTTTCGCCGACATTTTTCTCAATGCATGTTTTGGTTTATCGCTAAACACTTATCAAAAGTAAGATCTGCAAGAATCAGACGTAGCCTTTCGGTTTTAGACATTTTCGAAGCGATGTTCTGCTCCAGTAAGCTCTGTGGTAACAGCTTCCCCTATAAGCTAAACTACAAGATACTGGTGTTATTCATGGGCACCGTTTCCTTCCCTGCATTTTCCGCCTAGCCAATGAGTAACGGTTTTAGGTTTTTTTGCCAGCTGAAGTTTTACAATATTATTTGACTTGAATTTAGGTGAGAGTGATGGAAAATCAGTCTTGATTTTCACGAGACAAACTGGACCATTTCCTTCCAATGTGTTAAGTAAAGTAAAACCCAAAGAACCCTTTCTTGGATTCCAATTTTATTTAGAATTTTTTAAAATATTATCAATGCTCTGTATCCTAAGTATTTTACGAAAGGAGTCTTTATTATGTCGTACAATAAAGATGAAGTAGATACTTTAGAAAACGACAGCATTTGAAGTAGGTAATACAATGACGTATCATCAATTTTCTCTTTTTTTCTTATTTTAATAAAACCATTTAATTTTACAGCAAATAAAATAGTCTGACTATAAACGTGTTATTTTAGATAAAGAAAATCACATGTATATGAGACATGCAGTCATAATGTGTAAAGTCTGGAGTCATCAGTTTAGAAAACGTTATCGTTGTAAAACAATATCTCCCTTTTGTCTGGCGTACTTCAATTGTTACTTACCTCTTCACCTTTTCTCTTCCTAGCTGCGATCTGTTAAGACGCATGTATCAATGTAAGTTTCTATAACTGAGAATAATGCTCATTTTTGCTTAAGCCTGGTGTCATTTTATTTGTACAACTAATACCCTTGGTATGTTATCGACAGGTTTTACAGTGGAAATGCGGATGAGTCGGATTGTATAGATGCGTATAACCGACTTGTACGATGTCTGTTTAGCCACCATTGCCGCAGTTTCACTGAGATCGCTACGAATTGTAGAAATTATTCAGAACCTGTCTGCTTTACAATTTACAAAGTCAGATTTGGTAATGCGAACAGTATTGGCGCGCTTGAGAGATTTAAAGCTTACACGGTCTTGAAAATAAGAAAACATGCCAGTTATTGCCTCAACTTATAATATTTCGTGCAGAATAAGAGTTTCTATTCCTCGTTAGTTTAGCTCGAGTTAATGTAATCAAATGTCATGATTACAGACTCCACTTGAAGACCTTTACCTAAGCAATATGACTGTACTCAGTAATATTTTTAAATACCGTATATTTGCTATGGAAGAGTACCTCCCTCACTCACAAAACAATCTGCGAACTTATCCCTCAGCACAATAGTTTCCTTCAGTTGCTATTACTTTCGAAATTCTAAGTCAAATACACCTTCAGTTGAAACTTCCTGGCAGATTAAAACTGTGTGCCCGACCGAGACTCGAACTCGGGAAAGTTCCCGAGTTCGAGTCTCGGTCGGGCACACAGTTTTAATCTGCCACGAAGTTTCATATCAGCGCACTCTCCGCTGCAGAGTGAAAATCTCATTCTGGAAACACCTTCGGTTATCAGAGTGTCTTCGATCTGAAAACCTTCCTTGCCCCTGACACTCAAATGATAACCTCACACAATGTCAAATCTATGTCTATAGGCCGATGGAAAATCCTCGATTTATCGGCAAGGACTCAAATTGTGTATTCTTCAATGTCTGCAATTAAATACACATTTCTTAATATTGAGACATTTTTTCTGAAAATGGTGTAAATGCGGCAGTTGAGAGTCCAAACCTTCATCAGCAACAAACACAAACAGCATGGGCTCTGTGTTTTCTATGGACGAGATTTTTCACGTATCATACTGAAAAACAGTGTGTTTAATAATCTTACAGACATGTGATTTCCCTTATGCCTCAACGTCAACTAGTGAAATGCCTGATATACGGCTATAAGTCAAACATAAATGTAATTTTTAGTTATTGCACTACAATGACCGCCGCTCCCCCAAATCTTATGCTTTCCAATTCGGATGTGGTTGCTGTCTATATCACCCTAACAAAAAGGAAAAGTAGTTTCTAATCACAATCGTCCATTCATTTCAAGAAAACAGACTGGTTTCACATGTTCCCAACAGACTTGGCGAATTGCGTCAGGGATCGAAGGCTGACTTATCGCAAGCTGAAACTGTGGCTCCGTCATCGTTTGCACCTGGAACAAAACAGCTGAAACAAAAATTATTTAACTTAAAGGAGGCTCTTGATAGCAAAACTAACATGCGGACATCACACTTGTGAGATGTTTCTACTGTTCCTTGAAGTACACCGCAGTATTATGTAACTTTGAACTATGTGCGTAATATATACATATGTTTACTAAACGCTTACTGCCTAATAATTTATTTTTAAGTGACAATCCCACAGAAGAAATGAACATACGCTACTGCGAGCTAAAATACAAGTTCCAGTCAGATTAATGTGAGCACCACGTATGTTAGACGTCAACGAGCAATAACAACTTACAGACGGCAGATGGCAGCAGTAGCAGCGGAGGGTATATAAAGCGTGTCGGGGTGGCGATGAAAAAAGTGCAGTTGATGTTGTAATGCTGAAACGGGGCGATTTATCTGGCGTCCAAAAGAGTGTGGTCATTGGCTTTTGGGTCAAATGTGGAAGCATTTGGAAAACGGCTAAAGTTTGTAACCTATTCGCGTTCCGCCATGCTTAAGATATACCATGGATGGCAAAATGGTGCTATCCAAAACCTGTGCAGATGCAACTGTCGAGCACCATGGGCCACAGATGACAGGGGTGAACGACGGATGCGGAGATGTGAACGAGCGAACAGACGTGCAGCTGTTGATCAACTGACAGCCTAGATGAACCAAGGGGCTACCAGCTCAACGACTGTTCATCGAATGGTGTTGTGTATGGGCCTCTGAAGCAAGCGCCTGGTCCATACACCCATGCTGACTGCTGTTTGTCGGCAACGAAGGCTGGAATTTGCACGCCAGTACCACAGTTGGGTGGATGCTGATTGGCGACAGGTGGTCTTTTCAGGTAAATCACGTTTTATGCTCCATAGGACGGATAGCTGTTGGCGTGTATGACCCTGCAACAATCTTCGGGCTGGCCACTGCCGACGAGCCTTTCTAGACACTTCAGTCCGAAACCGCTCTGCTGCTACGGTCGCAGGTGCAAATCCTGCCTCGGGCATGGTGCTGTGTGATGTCTTTAGGTTAGTTATGTTAAGTAGTCCTACGTCTAGAAGACTGATGACCTCCGATGTTAAGTTCCATAGTGCTTAGAGCCATTTGAACCATTTGAACAATTTTCGGAAGAGTGCAGGCCGGAGTAGGTGGCGCTATATCCTGGGGAATGTTTTCGTGGCATTCCCTGGGTGATTTCGCCATTCTGGGAGGCACAGTGGATCAACACAAGCATGTATCTATCCTTGGGGACAATGGCCATGCCTACATGCAGTGTACTCATCCTTGGTACGATGACATCTACCAGCAAGACAATGCAACATGTCACACAGCTCGCAGTGTGACATGTTTGGTTCGAAGAGCACCAGGATGAGTTTACTGTACTCCCATGGGCACCAAACTACCCGGATTTAAACCCCCTATACAGAATCTGTGGGCTCACCTTGATCAGGCTGCTCGCGTCATGGATCCTCAACCGAGGAACTTAGAGCAGTTGGCCCGGGCACTAGAATCGGTACCTACCAGAACCTCTTCCTGCACCTCCCTGCTGTAAAAGGTGGTTATTGAGGCTTTCGACTGGTAGTCACAATAATGTGAATGGATCGTTCAAATGATTCATATGGCTCTAAGCACTATGGGACTTAACATCTGAGGTCATCAGTCCCCTAGACTTAGAACTACGTAAACCTAACTAACCTAAGGACATCACACACATCCATGCCGGAGGCAGGATTCGAACCTACGACCGTAGCTGTAGCGTGGTTCCAGACTGAAGCGCCTAGAACCACTCGGTCACAACGGCCGGCTGAATGGATCGTGTAAAAGCGGACCAGATTAATAAGTAAACCGACGACACGCAGTAAGCAATGAACGGTAAATTATCGTGACACATACCTGTCCGGAAACGTCAACCTATGTCCAACAGAGCGTCGAAATTACAAGGGTGCTGCAAGGGTGGCCTAGCTCTGAAGCGTCGTTGGGTAACATACACTGACCAGCTAGAAAATTATGACAACCCAACTAATAGCCGAAATGTCCACCTATGGCACGGACAACAGCGGCGAAACACCGTGTCATGGAAGAAACGACGCCATGGCAAGTCGCTGGAGGGAGTTGTGATGAGAACTTGTGATGAGAACATCGTGGGGTATGTTACTGTCTACAGTGTATGACATATGGTCAAAGATGGAACGTTACTCGTCAACAGAGTCCGCAGACCTGCATTTAATGTACGGTGTGGAAGGATGTAGTGCCCATAAAGCAGCACGAATGTGCAGAGAATGCTTTCCCAACAGTCTTCATCGAAATTAGCAGTTTTTCCCCATGGATACCAACTTACGAGAGACGGGGTCGTTCACACCACAGGTTCTCATCAAAGACACATTCGAGCACCAGACTTCGAGGAGATGTAGCTGGATAGTGTGGCCGACCAACCAGCTCCAAGCACCTGTCAATTTGTCCTTGAACGCACATTTAGAAGGATACGGTGTGGAAAGTACTGGTGGAACAAGTATTACATCCCTATTATAAAGAACGTGTGTGAACACTAGGTGCAACGGATTCTGAGCACCGCATTCACTTCTGTCAGTAGGTTATCCACCGCAGTGCTGTAGTGCTGAGCTCTGTACACTTTGTGATAAGGCCTCATTCACCCTTGATGCTATTTTCAACAGCCGCAACACCCATGTCGGGAGAGAGGACAATCCCCACGTCACCCACGTCGGTGGTCACCAGCAACGATTCTCTGTCAACGTATTGGAGGACAATGTCGAAGATCACTTAACTGGACCTTATTTGCCGCCTCCCTATTTGACTGGTCCGCTTTACCGCGTCTTCCTGCGAGATGTGCTGCCACAGTTCTGGGAGACCACAGCCCCCGTTCTCAAATGGTTCAAATGGCTCTGACCACTATGGGACTTATCAGCTGAGGTCATCAGTCCCACCCATTTCAAAAGGAGGGATTATATAGTTTCACCACAAATCAAAACTTTTGTTGAAATAGGTATTACATATTAAAAATAGGCATTCCTATGATACCAAACAGTCCACCAAAATCACAATGTTTGTAGAAAACTTGCAAATTTACACCAGATTTTTTGCTTTTCTTCAGCGTAAAAGAAACGGCATGAACTTTGCGAGAGTGTGGGAAATCAAATGGCTCTAAGCACTATGGGACTTAACATCTGAGGTCATCAGTCCCCTAGAACTTAGAACTACTTAAACCTAACTACGGCATGAATTAATATATTCATCATAAATATTGCATATCATTGTAAACTCTTCCATCATTTGCTTTTTCAAGGTGTGTGTGTAAAAACAGTATTACGTACCAGCTACTCACAAATGGCGTAATTGCAACATCTTATACTGGATGGTCGTACACAGAATGGCAAACAAAAATGTTGAGATATTTTGTGTTCGTGTCATGCTGCATAACTACCGCAAAACACATCCATTTGCGAATGCAATCTATCTTCTTTTCCATTCAAGTTTTGCCACAAAGCTATTTAGTTCCCTATTAGATTCAGTACTTCTTCATTGGTTATCCATGTAATTTTCATCTGACAAATGATGTCGCGCTTTGGAGTATAGATAGCGTCATTATCATCATTAGCCATTTTATATTGACTGCGTTTTGAGGAAGGTCTCTTCTGTACTTTTAGATGCGTTACCGTCTGCAGCGCTTACAGCGCTACTAATCCAAATTGCTCCTGCATGTTTTTAAATGTCACCTACCAATTTCTCATTAGGTCGAATCCTTGAGTTTTCAGTATCTCTTATAGTCCTGAAAAGAACAGCCTTCGTCCACTTGCCATCCATTCGACTGGCTACATATCACCAACACGTCAATTTCATTTTCATTTGATAACTGTGCCTGTCACTAAAATTTATTCCCTAATTCACTTGTTTCTTTTCTCGTCCCTATAAGGAATTACCATTATGCGTCTCTCCCTTGCGTGTTAAGTAATCCTTAATTTTTGAATGATTTTCTCGTTGAAAGCCCATGCCTCACTGCCATTACTTAAAAATACTAATACACTCTAATTACAAACTTTTACACTTCGGTGACATCAAGATCTTAGTTTTAGAAACCAGGCCATTTTTACTCCTGATTATTAATTTTGCTACTCAAGCAGGTATCGTCTTCACTTGCTATAAATACACAACGACGTCAACAGGTTATATGACTTTAGTGTTAAATCGCAATATTTTATTTTTTTTTCTTGTTTATGCATCTTATTTATACATCTTAGTCTTAGTACAATTGTTTTCAATCCAAGATTTCAACTAGCTGTATTAAATTTTTCCATTGGTATTGAAGCTTTTCGGCGCACTAGATAAGCAGTATAATGTCGTAAGGAAAAGGAAAGTTCTTATTGTTTATGAATTTTCCCCTTCAAACGCTTTGGAATCTTAGCTTTGAAACCCCACATAGTTATCCAAAGCACACCAGGTAATTTTTGCTCCTCTCCTTATTTTTTGTTTTGTTTTTGAATGTAGTCGTAATTTTCAGTTTTTCTTAATGCAAAACGTCATTAGCTGCTTATACAACTTCAGTGTTTATTTACACAATTTTCTTTTTGATTTTTTGATTATATTTATCTTAATCTTATTATAATTGATTTTATGTGCTACATTCAAATTTCCTGTATTAAATTATTCCATTATCGTTAATGCTTTTCGGTGCTAGGGCCAAGCAGTACAATGTCATCAGAAAAAGAAGAGTTTTCGGATACATTACATCAACACATACACATTTTATATTTTCTCTGTTTCAGGAACTGAAGAACTATCTATTGCCACCAAGTAAAGCTCTTGTGGAATAGAAACATGTCTGACTCCTCTTCTATTTCTGCATTTCCTATAATTCTGAAAAGTCGTGCAGAATCAGTAACATTGATTATAGTTTTGAATAAACATGACTTGCGTCATTGTCTTGCTCCACTAGGACCGATTTTGTTGAAATTGATTGAATAGCTGCATCACAATCCAAAAATCTCAGGAAAAGTGGTGATTCACATTCATTGCTGTGATCTAGAATTTTGTACTCGACACGGTAATCATCTACTCTACTATAGCACTTCTGAAGCTTGCTTGTTCCATTGCTTGACTAAAATTTAATTTTCTACTGAGCAGTTTGTAATAATTTTAGGGAATTTCTAGCGCACTGCAGAGAGTGTGCTGATAGTTCTCTAGTTTTCTCTTTTAAGGTACCGATCATATCTGGTCAAAAATTCGTAAATAGGAAGTGAATTGCAGCAGCACCAACCACAGCAAGAGCGGGTGTTATGCTTTACAAAATATAACAACACATCCTTCACAATGTTGTGAGACGAGCCGGCATGGCAGGGTGTGGGAACAGTTGACACAGCAGCACCCAGGTGGTAAATACCATAAGCCTTTCCACAACGGCAGCCACCGAAACGTTTAGTAAACGGACTGCAGGGTATAAAAAGCCCAAACAGTCACAGCTCGGGAGCATATTAATATCTAATGAAAGGTGGCTACACTGAGCCACAGCGCCAGAGATCGCGCTAGAGAGTATTGTTCCGCCGCCTCCACTGGCAGTGATTATTGAGATGTCGTAGTGGGCAGTGCTTGGGGAGAGCTCGTGGTAGTCAGTGCTTGTTAAGAACTCGTAGCAGAGAGTGTTTTTTGAGATGTGCTAGTAGAGAGTGCTTGCTGAGATGTGATACTGAAAAGTTCTTGTTGAGATGTGGTAATAGCGAGTCGGTGTGGAGATATATTGTAATGATTAGAGTGATTTTGGTCAATATATGAAGGTAACGAAACTTGATTTATTTTTCATTATTTAATGTCGTAAATAATGCTTCATTACAGGTTCAGTCAACAAAGCATCTGGCTTGTGTTCTGAGATTAGAGTGTAATTCTGGTTTTCTTGAGTAATTATGGTATTTCTATTTCCTTTAATTAATTCAGTATAAATGATATTTAAAATTACTTGTGTTGTTGAAGAAGAACCGTGCCAGATGCGTACGTTGAGTCATACTCCCACACACAGAACAGTTACACTTGTGCTTTGGTTTCGTAGGTTTTATAGTTGCTGGGGACTTAATTAATTAATTGTGTTAATGAAAATTTCCATTTCATTCTTTGTTATTGTTCTATGCAGTCAGATAGCGTAATAATACTAGTCAGGGCCAACCGTTTACGAGACTTCGTAACCGAACAGACAGCTACTGAAGCAAAAAAGTAAAATTATTTGCATTTTATACATTTAATTAAGCCCCCATGCACGTGGCGACCGCTGCTTCGGATCGTCCCTTGGAATCTTCTGATTGTAAAAATAGTAGACAGTAGTATTGTTGTAGTAATTTGTAGTTTAGTAATTGTAGTCTATTTTGCATGTGTAGATTTGGTAATTGTCATTCTTCTAATGGTATTTTTTTTTGCAAAATTTCATTTCTGTTGTCTTGTCTACGGGTTTGACAATTAGTGCAATTATTTCAATTGTTCGATTAATCGTGTTTGAGGGAAACATTTCGTGTGAATGGTATTGTTGGAGATAAAGTGTCATTGTGTGTAATTTTCATATAGTGACGAGTTTTGTATGTTTTGTAAATGATTACACGATCGATGAAAAAGGCAAAAATGATGGATAGTGAGAATGACGAAATTGTTAACATGGCGAACTCGCCAACAGAGGAAAACAGTATCATGAATAATGAAGTGGAAAACAATTTAATAAGTCGGGAAAATAGTCCGGAACCAATTCAAAATTTTGCTCAATCAGAAAATTCACAGAATACGAGATTAACGATAGAAGATTCTGAAATAGTATCGAACACAGATAGCTTTACAGCCATGACGAAAGAAGTTGGTTTCGCGGGAAATGTTAGGGGCGAAAAGAATTTCGAACCGGCTATTATGGAGCAGTTGATGGGTGCAATATTAAATTTGGGATCTGAATTAAAAACAGTGACAACACGGTTAGACTTACAAAGGGGAACAATGGAAACACGGTTAGACTCACTGGGATCACAGTTGGGATCACAAATAGGAACAATTAAAACAGAGATAGGAACAATTAAAACCGAGATGGGAACTTTGGGATCTGAATTAAAAACTGATATGGGAACTTTACGATCTGAATTAAAAACTGATATGGGAACAATGGAAACACGGTTTGGATCTGAATTAAAGACAGAGATGGAAACAATGACAACACGATTATGCTCACGAATAGGGACATGTTTCAAAAATGCGAAAGATGAATCAAAGAAAGAAATTAGAGAAGAAGTACAACCGATTTTGAATGCTCACAATAATAGTTTAATTTCAACAGAAATCAGACAAGAGGAACAGGACAGAGAACAGGAAGAAAAAGATCGCGTGATAGTACAAAAATTTTCAGAGTTAAATTTACAACGTGCACACGATAATGAAGAAGTATTTGAAAGAATCGAGGAATCCGTACCAAATGACAGCACAAATGACTCAACGCAACAGTGTGAACAATCAACTACTAAATGTAACAATACCGAAACCCGAGTTGCGACACTTACGGAAGACGTAAACTTATCGGAAAGAGTTGAGATTTCAGATAAACTGACAAGTCTTAGTCTAAATGGGGACACAGATTCGGATGATACAGCTCCATTACCATGTGCAGAAACCGAAGAGTACCAGAACATAAATAAGCATGTTGAAAAACAGGGAAAATTTAATGAACGTGTTAAAAGGGAAGTTGAGGCATTACGAAAGCAAGTCAAACAAATTGAAGGGGAAATTGTAGGAAAAGACAGCAAAAGAAATTTGGAATCACAGATAGCAGAGGACTTTGAAGAAAGTAATTTGTACGGGATGCAACAAGAGAGCGCCAGGCGCGCGAACTTGACAATAATCGTCATTGTGACTGGGACAGACGCGGTAGGTCTTTGTCGCCACGAGGCGAAAACTTTGACTATAAACACTTTTTGACTGTTCGGAAATTTAAGATCTTTCGTAATTCTAAGAATGAGATACATCCATGTTCATGGTTAGATCGATTTACGTACGCACTTCCGCCAGATTTGCCACTGAGTCACAAACTGAAATTTATGGGCAGCTATTAAGTCCTCAGGGGATTCACTATACTAAGTGAATATGTGCTGTAGCGTTCACAGGGCCCCGAGCTGTAGTGGTGCTATTTCCCTTTTAGTTTTCTGCACCGCTGCCTACTCTTTCACTATTCTTTGCATCTATAAAAACAACTCTTCTACTATCCATCTATCTAGACAGTAGGTAAAGAATAACCGAATATGACGATTTTACCCAAAAGTGACTTTGGAAATTACCGTTTGGACTTACTATATCTTCTGCAGCATTCATTAGTAGTTTAAATGAAATTTTACCTGTTTATCTTCGTGACAATATTACTTCATATGTTGACGATATTCTTATTGCTAAACATTCTTGGAGTGAGCACAACAAAATTTTGGATTCATTATTACGTATTTTTGCAAGAGTTGGCATTACAGTGAACTTGGAAAAATCTGAATTTGGTCGTTCTCAAGTGAAATTTCTCGGTCACATTATTTCTACAGAAGGTATTCTTCCTGATCCAGAGAAACTAGATGCTATTCGTAATTATGCTGTTCCTACCACAAAACGTGATGTTCGTAGTTTCCTTGGTGTCTGTAATTTTCTTAGACGCTTTGTTAGATTGGATGATTTGGCCACACCTCGTTTACACATTTCAGTTACGCGCACTTTGGTCCCAGAAAAATGCTTTCATAAATTACGAGAAAATTGCTACTTCAGCAATATGGAAAAACGTATTCGATCAGTTCTTGCCAAATGCAAATTATGTCAAAAAGCTAAGCCGCCAACTGTTTCTTACAGAGCACCGTTGTTTCCTATCATTCCAGCGAAATTAAAGGACATGGCTGCAGTCGATTTGTTCGGTCCAGTGGTTCGTTCTACTAATGGTTTTGCGTACATTTTGGTAGCAGTGGAATTGACATCAAAATATGTGTGTTTTACACCTTTACGCAAAGCAACAGCTCGTTCAGTATCTAATGCTTTCATCAAACATTTTCTTAAAGAAGTTGGTCATGTTGATAAGGTTATATCAGATAATGGATCACAGTTTCGCTCTAAAATTTGGCTTCGTACTCTACGGCGTCGTAAGATTAAACCAATTTTTATTTCACTTTTTCACCCTCAATCTAATGCTTCAGAGAGATGGATGAAGGAAATCAATAAATTGTGCCGTCTTTATTGTCATCAGAATCACAGAACTTGGGATCAGTATCTTCATATTTTTCAAAACATTCTGAATGAGCTTCCTAATGACTCAACTTCTTTACCGCATATACTGATATTAAAAAATAAAGCACCGACAAATCGCATTTCTGAAATCGTTCCTTTTCCGCCTTCATGAAAACTGCGGCATTCTGAAGTTGTCAACCTGGCTCTACAAAATATTGCATCTGCGGCTGCTAGAAGAGAGAAATCAGCTAAACGTCCTGGTCGTTTAAAAACTTTTTCAGTTGGTCAAAAGGTATTAATTAAGTCTGACCGTTTGTCTCACAAAGGAAAAGGCTTGTCTCGCAAATTTTTTCTGCTTTATAACGGTCCATATAGAATTCGCAAAATTATCCATGATAACACTGTTGAAGTAGAAACTCTTAAATCTCGACGCTCTAAGGGAATACATCACATATCGAACGTAAAAATTTTTGTGGAATGACATACTTTTGAGAAACCAACAGTTATACGTAAACATGTGGAGAATGCAAGGATACCGCGCCGTGTTCCGGCGGCGGCAGATACTCAAAGCAACAGTGAAGTCTGCGCGCCGCACAAGGCAGTCGTTGACCGCAAACAATCACCTTCTATGATTCTTGAGTTTCTCCCGGCGTATTTGATAATCAAAATATCCACGGGTGTACTGCCGGTCTACAGTGTCCAACGGGCACAATATTTCGGCGATCATACATGTCGCCATCATCAGGTGAACTGACGGACTGAGCTCCTGTGAACGTGCCGGCATGGAGATCCGTACACTATGGCTGCTCAGGTGGAACTGGGTTCGGTCGCGGCGGCGGCGGATTTAAATACCCTCCGCCCGCGGCGCGCTCACTCCGCCGTCCGCGCCCCGCGCCACGGTCGCGCGGTGGAACAGATTGCGACGGCGTCTGAGATGACGTCGGTGTGATGGCTCCGTCCGCCGTGGTCGTCACAACTATACATTTGCTCGATTTACTCTTGATTAACCCAATCGCTGGTTCCCAAGCCTTGCTAAGATTATAGCCACAGTCACGATTTATGAGGTCGTCATTGGTGCGAATTTCGATGGCCTCTCTAACAACGCTGTCCCAGTGTCTCGACGTGCGGATGCACTGACAGACGTAAACAAATACACAGTCTAATTTCTCGGATTAAATTCAGTATAAAGCTATGGTGACTTTATAAATTCTGTTATTAACGTTCAGTATTTTTCAGGATACGGTTGTATAAAATATTTAAGACCTTCAGGTAAATTCTGTGCGTGTCCGACGTTAAGACGACTTGCTATGGAGAAAATTTCAGGAAGAATGTAATTTCGAAGAAAAAAGTAATAAACTAAAAAGGGTAACTATTAATTGAGTTTATTTTTCAGGTAACATAATTCCACTTAGGTACGTATTTTAGATGTAATTTGCTGCTCGTGATTACGTGATTCATACTTTGTGCTAATTTCATGTTCTATGAATTTACTTGTGAAGCGACGTGCTTGTGTACATTTGCTGATTTTGACAATTATTGATTAATGAACAGTGTTGTTACTTATGTATATTATGCATCGCTTGGCTGCTATGCCTTTTTCACTGATGTCATATTTTTTTATTATGTACCTGCTGTGCTTATTTATTTAAATTGTAATTGACAACTGATTAATTGTGCTGACTGTGGTTATGTATGTAAGATATACTTTGTGTTTTATCTGCTTGCGCCTTCATATTTACTTATTAAGGTTGCGTATGAACATTTATTTGCTTATGCTGATATGATGCTAATGACCTGTTTATTGTGTAAGATATATGTTTGCTGCTGTGCGTATGGATTGAATATTTACACATTTCTGTTTGTTGTCACAACTACTCCTCAATTTAGAATATAGCAATGCTGATATACTGTGTACGTACATAGAGTTTAGGTTACGCTGTGGTATTAATTATAGATTGTTCGCTGGGCAGAGCCTCGTTGTAGGAATTGTGCTGTATCCATTTGTTGACATTCTGTTCTCTACTGGTATATTTACTCGCTATTGCATGTTTTGCTTACGCTCAGTGCCTGATATTTTTAAGATAAGAAAATGAACTGCTATAATGCTACGAACGACATTAGTACAAGAAACTTCATAGAAGTCACATGAGATGGAGGTTTTATGGAAGCTGCATAAATTTATGCTAATAGGAAGGAAGCTAACGACATGACATACCAACACTAGGTTAGACCATTGACAGTTATTACACTGCATTTTTCGTGAGTAATTGAAATAGGAAGTGACACTTGACACAAGAAATACTCCACATGTTTGCTTCTGTTTGCCATAATTCTTGAAGTGGTGTACACACTGTGAAATATTATGATCATTCACACTCCGTAATCGTACTTAATTACTGAGAGTTATTCGAACTAAATCTGTTAGAGGTCATGTATGCATTTCTTTTATTTAATGATGGACAAGGAACCAAAATGTATCTTATAATTTATAATGAGTAGAAAATTTGTGTCAGATGAATTACACAGAGGTTGTGTGTGGACACTGTGTCTTCGGATTGTATGGGATGCTGAATTGAAGTTGCACTAGGATTTTGTCTGTACTTGTTCGAGGAGACTGACTAGAGGAAAGAGTTGTTATGGAAGTGAAATGATATTGGTGCTGAGGTTTATATGTATCGACGTATTATTGAGGTATTGAGATTATGTGAAGTTGATGATTATTGGAGTTTCGTGGACAAGAGGTAAGGTAAATGAGGTATTATTGAAGTATTGAGATTATGTAATGCTGATGATTATTGGAGTTTGGTGGATAAGAGGTGAAGTAAGTGAGGAGCATATTTTTTTTGTTGGTCTATATGGAACAAGGAGGATGAAGATAGCAGACTAGAACACTCAAGTAGAAGGAAGATTGTCTACACACACACACTTTGTTAAATCACTAAGCAGTATATACTTTTTTTTGGAGAGAGGAAGTAATTGCATATCTTGGCTCACTGACAGTTGTTCAGCAACTGTACATTTTGATCTGGCTTGGCAAACATTGGTCTTGACATGATGACTATGACGTTGACTAACTATTATTGACTGTTATACATTGCTGCCACTACCACTTGATACACATGATGAACATAAAATTTTGACAGAATTGCATTTACACAGTTAACACTATTCAATTACACAGTAGCACTAAATGTGGATGAAAGATGAGTGAGTGTGTTTTGTGTGTTTTCCTTTTATAATCCCAGAGAAGTGATCCCAAACTATCTCCTAAATATTATTTTACTTGTTTGTTGTGGCTTGCACTGACACCCATAAAAATTATCGGTTTACTGATATTTGTGTATTTGTAATATTTAATATGACAATTATCTGATATCATTTGTGTGTTTATTATGATTTGTATGTTTAGTGTAAAAGCATTGTATGTGTATTCAAACTATTGTTCATGCCTGAACTGTCTGATTAGTGATGGTGCTGCACTTTTCAACATGATGTGTGACATTTAGTCATGTTTAATTTCTGCTGATGAACAGTGTGATTAGTGAAAGTTAATATTATGGACTGCGGTCAGCACCTGTTCAACATTGCGGGTGCCACTAATGGAACTGCTTATACTGAAATGGTGTTACTTGTTGATGTCTGCACCTGCTCAACATTGCTGGGTGCCACTGATGGACTGCTTCTACTGAAATGGTGTTACTTCTTGGTGTCTGCACCTGCTCAACATTGCTGGGTGCCACTGATGAACTGCTTCTACTGAAAAGATGTCACCTGTTGCTGTGTGCACCTGTTCAACATTGCTGGTGCCACTAATGGAACTGCTTATACTGAAATGGTGTTACTTGTTGGTGTCTGCACCTATTCAACATTACTGGGTGCCACTGATGGACTGCATCTACCGAAATGATGTCACTTGTTGGTGTCGGCACCTGCTCAACATTGCTGGGTGCCACTGATGGACTGCTTCTACTGAAAAGATGTCACCTGTTGATATCTGCACCTGTTCAACATTGCTGGTGCCACTAATGGAACTGCTTATACTGAAATGGTGTTACTTGTTGGTGTCTGCACCTATTCAACATTACTGGGTGACACTGATGGACTGTTTCTACTGAAAAAATGTCACTTGTTGGTTTTTGCACCTGTTGACCATTGCTGGGTGCTACTGCTGGAACTGTCAACTGCTTGTTTCTTGGGCTATGGAAAGCGTTTATGTGAATATTTGTATAAACTGATTTTTTGTGTATTACTGTTTGTGAAAAGTTATGAGACTCTTACCTGCACATATTCGTCATTGCTGACGCTATTGATTGAACTGTTTAACCACATAATACTTGTGTAAACTGTTATGTAAAGTCACATGTATGAAAGAATTTGTATTGCTTACTGTATTTTATATATTAGGTTATTGAAAGGTCAGTGCAAAGCCAAAATTTTACCTAGTTATATGATATTTACGCATTAATATTATCTTTTATTTTTGACTGTATTTTTTTGACGAATTTGGTGGTATTTTCACCACCAATGCTGGCAAAAATACCATCAAATTCTAGCCGTGGAGGAAGGGCATATGAAAGGTGGCTACACTGAGCCACAACGCCAGAGATCGCGCTAGAGAGTATTGTTCCGCCGCCTCCACTGGCAGTGATTATTGAGATGTCGTAGTGGGCAGTGCTTGGGGAGAGCTCGTGGTAGTCAGTGCTTGTTAAGAACTCGTAGCAGAGAGTGTTTTTTGAGATGTGCTAGTAGAGAGTGCTTGCTGAGATGTGATACTGAAAAGTTCTTGTTGAGATGTGGTAATAGCGAGTCGGTGTGGAGATATATTGTAATGATTAGAGTGATTTTGGTCAATATATGAAGGTAACGAAACTTGATTTATTTTTCATTATTTAATGTCGTAAATAATGCTTCATTACAGGTTCAGTCAACAAAGCATCTGGCTTGTGTTCTGGGATTAGAGTGTAATTCTGGTTTTCTTGAGTAATTATGGTATTTCTATTTCCTTTAATTAATTCAGTATTAATGATATTTAAAATTTCTTGTGTTGTTGAAGAAGAACCGTGCCAGATGCGTACGTTGAGTCATACTCCCACACACAGAACAGTTACACTTGTGCTTTGGTTTCGTAGGTTTTATAGTTGCTGGGGACTTAATTAATTAATTGTGTTAATGAAAATTTCCATTTCATTCTTTGTTATTGTTCTATGCAGTCAGATAGCGTAATAATACAAGTCAGGGCCAACCGTTTACGAGACTTCGTAACCGAACAGACAGCTACTGAAGCAAAAAAGTAAAATTATTTGCATTCTATTTTAATTAAGCCCCCATGCACTAACCATTTATACTTTTAGTAGGGCAGCTCTACCACTATGGGGCTGTATCGCTTGGCCACAGTCTGGAATGTACCTCGTGACTGTGACTCTGTGTCAGGGCAGTGCGCCCTGAGACCGTGGACATGGAGCCATCGCCACAGTGGGCCAGCACCGGTCCCGGGTAGCAGCTCACCGACCATCAACTCGGGGGCAGTGTTCACTATCATTACGTCACCGGCCAGCCACCTGCCTCACAATCCACAGGGTCACAAAACTCTGGAAGCCACTCCATTGAATTAAACTGGGGTGCCGTGTTAAAGCATTTGGAACCATAGGCTGTTTAATTGGAGCCGCACGGCGCCCGTTCCAGCCCATTTCCCCCAGCTCACACTATACTTTCCTGCCTCGTGTCAGCTCCACGAAAGAAATTACAGTGTTGTACGTTTACGGAGAACTGTCCTCCTACTCAGACATTTTATAAATAATTTTCAAAGTTCTTTTCATATTCCCTAATCTCCGGCTCCTATCATTTACACTGAAGTATCATAATCTCCTGGTGTTCCTTTATTATTTTTGTCTCTTATTTATCTCTCGAACTATACAAACTTTCAAAGAAATCGTGAAATGCTTGTTTAATATTCATTGTGATATTTGATACTGTGTCATCTGGCATTTTAATTGGTGAAACGTGTGTGGAATCTACACATTATTAGTTTCCGATTTGTTTTCTTTATGCTGCTATTGTTTTCAATTGTTTCTCTTATTAGATTTTCGTCTTTCCTTCTTAATTCGTGTAGAAGGTGTCACCGAATAGTTTTCTTTAATTCATTAGGTTGTATCATATCAGTATTATTATTTGCTTAAACTCCTTCTCAATCCTTTTATAGCTGTCGTGTTTGATTTGAGACTTTTTTCTTTCCCTTCTTGCACCAGCAAATTCATTTTCTGTTTGAATAAATGTCTTCGACAAATAACAACGCATTTCATACATGTTTGTAAACCTTCCTTCAATATTCTTTTCTCGTTTGCTTAATTAACTATGGTACTCTTCACCAAATTATCCTAATGTACGAATCTCATGCATCAAATAAGATTTATTGTTGAACTTATAATAAAATGAAAGATATAGAATATTACTGTCGCTGTGGAAGCTGATAAAGGAGACTGAATACGGATACCAATGCCTAGTGTTGTTCAACTATAGCCTGTCACCAAACTAATGACAAACATATCGAGAAGGTTCTAAACACAGGAGATACAACTAGATACAGGAAGGTTTCAAATAGATTACGTAATATTAAGACGTATTTGTAAACCAGATTTTAAACTACAAAGCATTTACAGGGGCAGATGTCGACTCTGAACAAAATTCATGAACTGGACATTAAAACTAAAGGAACTGAAAAGAGGTAACAAAATGGTAATTTTATTTCGCCTATCTGTCTAAATAACACTGGACTACCACTGAAGTTCACTTGAATACTATTCTTTCGCTAATAAAGGTATGAGGGAATGATTGACTGACTGCTAAGTGTCACTGTCCATGACCAACACCCGAATTACTACTGTAACACCCGCTGCTGTTTTGTCACAATCAACCTGAACTGAACAAATGTCTTGACTGAGCTGGTACATGATTATATCTTACTTCTGTTCTCTCATATAACAGACAGACCTAAGTCCACAAACATACACACAACCACATACATATAAATAGGTACAGTTACAATATTACAGTAAGGTTACCTATTTACACAGGTAAAATAAAATATTTCTCTATTCTGGCAGATCTTTTGTGCGTTAATATCGCTAGTACGAATTTTCTCACGTAACATTAAGACTATTTAAACTATTGCGTATCAATTGTAAACTTTATGAAGCTACCAGTTTGTATTTAATTGTAACCTGACAGAAAACGAAATATTTAACGGCTAGTACAAGATTACTACTGTTGTGTACATAGTCGTATGTGTCCAGTGCCCTCTTTCATTAATGTATATATTGGCACAATGTCACACTTGAATCAATTTGCAAACAAAGTTATGTTATAAATGATAAATAAAACAACTGAGAAACAGTAATGAGTTATCTTACACTTCACTTCCCGGTCAATATAAGATTCTTAATTGAGTTATACAGTAATGCTAAATTTTCAGTTGTGGGAAATTGTATGTGTTCACTATAACTCTTATCTTTCTCAGGCATAACTTTACCAAAATGTATTTCGAGTGATCGTTGTTTCTTAGGAATAACTAATCCTATTTCAAAGTCCTTTGTTATTGCTTACATCTAAATACAGTCCATAGAATTTCATCCAATTCCTGTATAAGCAATCACTAATGCGATATAAAAATTACTGCCCAAAGATGTAGGAACTTCTCGCCCACCTAAGATGTAATTTCTGTGGCGGAAGACAGTTGCTGGATCAATAGTGCAGCAAATATTTCGCTACAGCTGGAAGCTGCTAAGACGACCGACAAGAAGTCGTATCATAATTGAGTGAAATAGTATATATTTTAGAAGAAAGGTTAAAGAGAGGCAAACCTACTTTTATAGCATTCATAGATTTAGACAAAGCTTTTCACAATGCTGGCTGGTAATTTTGGGATTCTGAAGATAGTAGGAACAGAATGCATAGAGTGAAAGACTACGAATATTTACAACTTGTACAGAAACCTGATGGCAGTTATAAGAGTCAAGGAGAATCAAAGGGAAGCAGATGTTGAGAAGGGAGTGAAACAGCGCTTTAGCGCATCCTCGAAGTTTATTCAGTCCGTATATTGACGAAGCTGTAAGGGAAACCGAAAAGAAATTTGTAGAAGGAATTAAATTTCAGGGAGTAGAACAAAATTTCGAGGTTTGCCAGTGGCATTCTAATTGTGTCAGAGACAGCTAAGAACTTAAAAGGGCAACTGATTGGAATGGATGATGTACTGAGTAGAAATTACATACAGAAGTTATGTATAGATACAGTACTCAAGAATGGATCGCACCAGCGTCCTATATGCTGTCTCCTTTACAAGTGAACCACACTTTCCCAAATTCTTCCAATAACCGAAGTCGACCATTTCCCTTCTTTACCACAGACTTCAGTGTGTCAAGCAGGACACTAGTAACACTGTAACCGAACATTACAGGCTTGTTCTTCCAACCCTCCGCATTAATTTACATTTTTCCGCATTTAGAACTAGCTGCCATTCATCACATCAACTATAAATTTTGTTGAATTTGAATTGCGTGTGAAATCTTATGTGACTTAACTGCTAAGGTGATCAGTCCCTAAGCTTACACACTACTTAACCTAAGTTATCCTAATGACATACACACACACCCATGCCCGAGGGAGGATTCGAACCTCCGCCGGAACCAGCCGCACAGTCCATGACTGCAGCGCCTTAGACGGCACGGCTAATCCTGCGCGACTATAAATTTTGTCTAATTCGTCTTGTATCTTCCTACAGTCATTCAGTTTCGACACGTTACCGTACACCACAGCATCATCAGCAAACAACCACAGATTGCTGTCCACCCTGTCGGCCAAATAATTTATGTATGTAGAGAACAATAACATTTCCGTGGGCAATCCTGATGATGTTCTTGTCTCCTATGAACACTCGCCGATGATGACAACATACTAGCTTCTATTGCTTAAGATGTCTTCGAGCCACTCACATGTCTGTGAACCTATTCCATACGCTCGTACTTTCGTTAACAGCATGCAAAGGTTCACTGAGTCGCATGCTTTCCGGAAATCTAGAAACATAGAATCTGCCTGTTCCCTTTCATCCTCAGATCGCAGAATATCAAGTGAGTTTTGTACAAGCGGGGCTTTCTAAAACCATGCTGATTCGTCGACATAAACATCTTAGTCTCAAGAAAGTTTATTATATTCGAACTGAGAATATGTTCAAGGATTCTGCAGCAAACCGAGGTTAGAGATATTGATTAGTAATTTTGTGGGTCCGTTCTTTTACCTTTCTCATATACTGGAGTCACCTGCGCTTTTTTCCTGTCGCTTGAGACTTGGTGCTGGGCGGGAGATTCACGACAAGCGCAGGCTAGGTAAGGGGCCAATGCCATAGAGTACTCTTTGTAAAACCCAACTGGAGTTCCATCCGGACATGGTGATTTATTTGCTTTCAAATCTTTCACTTGTTTCTCTACGCCAGGGATGCTTATTACAAAGTCGTCCATACGGGAGTCTGACTGATGATCAAATGACGATATGTTTATACGATTCTCCTGCAAAAACGATTTCTTGAACGTGAAATTTAGAACATCTGCTTTCATTTTGTTGTCTTCAACTGCCACATCAGACTGGTTGATGTATGGCAGGGCTAACGGCAGTGCGCCGTAGGTATCACGTTAGTATCAAGAAGCATACCCTGCCAGAAGGCACCCCGACAGTCGAAGTTTACAAGGAAGCATTAATGCCTCCGATAAAATGGGAACTTTGCACATGCTGTAGGAGTGGGTGGGCATGCACGAGTTACACCTGTGCTAGAAGATGTTTTACTGGAAACAGCCAAACACTTTCCAGGAACTTCGACGAGGAGACTTACCACACAAATTCCTGGAATGAGTCACAATAGTGTTTGGAGAATAATGCATCGCAATGCATTGTACCCGTATCACGAGTTCAGTGTCGCAGTAACGACGGATTTTGGTCCTAGACTAACGTCCTGTCAGTGAATGCAACTACAAGCTGTAGGCAACCCTACATTTTGCAATAACTTTTTATTTACAGGTAAGGCAGGGTTTACTCGTTATGGTGTGTTTTTATTATCACAAGTCTCGCATTTCGAGTCATCTATACACCATCCCTAGAGTTATAAAACTACTGTAGGTTACCGTAGACTATCGTAGGCAAGCGTAGACTACGGTAGTTTGTCAAGTAGCTTTGGTCAGTTAAGATCGCAATTTCATTACCTGTATGTTAAGTGTGTTGCATACCTATGGGACCTTACCTCATTTCGACACTTTCTCTGCGTATGCCATCAGTGTCTTACTAGATACCCCTAGAAACCGGAAGCGGTGAACGTGTAAAAACTGTGTATACATAAAGGTCCGCGTAACGTACGGAGCATTTTTGTTCTACATTGTCATCTCCTGTCTCTTAATTAAAAGTATATACACTCCTGGAAATGGAAAAAAGAACACATTGACACTGGTGTGTCAGACCCACCATACTTGCTCCGGACACTGCGAGAGGGCTGTACAAGCAATGATCACACGCACGGCACAGCGGACACACCAGGAACCGCGGTGTTGGCCGTCGAATGGCGCTAGCTGCGCAGCATTTGTGCACCGCCGCCGTCAGTGTCAGCCAGTTTGCCGTGGCATACGGAGCTCCATCGCAGTCTTTAACACTGGTAGCATGCCGCGACAGCGTGGACGTGAACCGTATGTGCAGTTGACGGACTTTGAGCGAGGGCGTATAGTGGGCATGCGGGAGGCCGGGTGGACGTACCGCCGAATTGCTCAACACGTGGGGCGTGAGGTCTCCACAGTACATCGATGTTGTCGCCAGTGGTCGGCGGAAGGTGCACGTGCCCGTCGACCTGGAACCGGACCGCAGCGACGCACGGATGCACGCCAAGACCGTAGGATCCTACGCAGTGTCGTAGGGGACCGCACCGCCACTTCCCAGCAAATTAGGGACACTGTTGCTCCTGGGGTATCGGCGAGGACCATTCGCAACCGTCTCCATGAAGCTGGGCTACGGTCCCGCACACCGTTAGGCCGTCTTCCGCTCACGCCCCAACATCGTGCAGCCCGCCTCCAGTGGTGTCGCGACAGGCGTGAATGGAGGGACGAATGGAGACGTGTCGTCTTCAGCGATGAGAGTCGCTTCTGCCTTGGTGCCAATGATGGTCGTATGCGTGTTTGGCGCCGTGCAGGTGAGCGCCACAATCAGGACTGCATACGACCGAGGCACACAGGGCCAACACCCGGCATCATGGTGTGGGGAGCGATCTCCTACACTGGCCGTACACCACTGGTGATCGTCGAGGGGACACTGAATAGTGCACGGTACATCCAAACCGTCATCGAACCCATCGTTCTACCATTCCTAGACCGGCAAGGGAACTTGCTGTTCCAACAGGACAATGCACGTCCGCATGTATCCCGTGCCACCCAACGTGCTCTAGAAGGTGTAAGTCAACTACCCTGGCCAGCAAGATCTCCGGATCTGTCCCCCATTGAGCATGTTTGGGACTGGATGAAGCATCGTCTCACGCGGTCTGCACGTCCAGCACGAACGCTGGTCCAACTGAGGCGCCAGGTGGAAATGGCATGGCAAGCCGTTCCACAGGACTACATCCAGCATCTCTACGATCGTCTCCATGGGAGAATAGCAGCCTGCATTGCTGCGAAAGGTGGATATACACTGTACTAGTGCCGACATGGTGCATGCTCTGTTGCCTGTGTCTATGTGCCTGTGGTTCTGTCAGTGTGATCATGTGATGTATCTGACCCCAGGAATGTGTCAATAAAGTTTCCTCTTCCTGGGACCATGAATTCACGGTGTTCTTATTTCAATTTCCAGGAGTGTATATTTATAGCAAAATTGTAAATGTCGGTGTTTTATTCAGGTTTTAGTCGAAAACTGTTTATCTGTAACGTGAAACAGAGATACATGATAAAAATAAAGAAAAATAAATAGAGATTTATCACATGGTTCAAGAAACGCAATTTCCACAAAAAAAGGAAAATTTTAAAAAATTAAAACATAAGCATATCAAACATCGCTTCAATAATTCGTCAAGGTAATATAGCACATAATTCTGTTACTGCTAAACAATTTTCGCAGTTATCAGTATGAACAAGAAACTCCTGTAATCCTACCATTCACTACGTCACTTATGTAATGTAAAAAAACTACCCAACCGCAGTTTTGGTAGAGTGCAGCTCTATCCAACCCACATGCTGTGCGTTAGTCTCGACGTAAGCGACGTTTCTCATTGAATGTGTGGTTATGGGTGCAACGTGATGGTCTTATTGGGCTGTACATGTTACCAAACAGACACAATTGGCAGAATTACTTGCGGTTTCTGTGGCATCGTCTTGCAGATTTCCTTGCGGATGTTCCCTTAGAGCAACGCCAGAGGACGTGGTACATACATAATGGAGCAGGGGGACATTTTACTGCTATGGTGAGACGACATCTAACGCTCCAGTATGGCCAAAGATGAATTGGACGAGGTGTACCTGTACCGTGTCTCCGAGATAAGACTGAAAAATTGGAGCAGAGACTTGTCAGTGGTTGCCAAGAATTTCGAAATGATCCAGGCGTGTTTGAAAGGATTCGAAATTCATTGTGACGACGACGACATGAATGTGTCCGGGTACAAAGACAACACTTTGAACACATCCTTTAACTATGAGTACCATAATGTAACTGTTGTATTCATTCATAACACCTGCACTTCTACCAAAATATGTCTAATAACTTTCCTTAATGTTTTACAGTATTATTACCTTCTCCTAACTGGGATGACGTTTACGCGTAATAAAGTTAGTGATGGCTGGTGATCATAAATTACCAATTATCTCCAAACGGTTTGTTTGCGGACATGTTTTTACTGAGACTCTTTTGTTTCTAGTATCGTATAGTCTCAACTTAATGCGTTAAAGCCATTAATTATGACACACGCTCTATGAATCAATTAGTATAGTAAAAGTAATAAGATCTACAGAGTAGCAAACAGGATTTGCATGTTATATTTTTGCAGTGTAAATTATGTTATAATTACACCAACTACGATGTCAACAGAGAGTTTCCTACCCCAAATGGTGCACATGTTTTTCTGGTTAAGTACGTAAAAAGTAAATTACTCAAGACGGTTCGTCTACACGAATATATTCAGTTACCATAGCCACTGCGAATGACAATAAATAACATTAGAAACCTTATGCATGGTGGTTCAAAATTCCTATTACAGGCTTATAGGGTCTGTTGACGAGACTTAACAGATAAAGTTTTAATAAGGTTCCCTTGTCCGGAAATATACCGTTTGGATGTAAAGTAAGTTTGGAGATCAGAACACTTTCTAATCCTCTCCCACTTCATTGTGCCTACGCATCGGAATTAATCAGCTTTGGCCTGTATGCTCTACAGGAGAACATAGCATGGGCAATGTTTCGAGTAATCGTCGCTAACCTCCCTTCTATGTGATGAAGGACGTTCTCTTCAAAGTTGAGAGTGTTGCGCGTCCGTGGAGCATTTCCGTCGACGCTCCTAATTGTGAATGTAGCAGTTTCTTGCAGTCTTTGCTTTAGTAGTCGAACAAAATTGGCATGTGAAATCATAATTACAAGAGGAACTGACTAAAGGCCCTCTTTTCAGTTTGTGTGCATACCTCGAAACGGGAGATTGAAACGTGATACAATCTTCAGAATTATCTTAGATCCAAACGGTACATTACCAGACATGGATACATAGTCACCACTTTATCTACTAATTCTCCTCTGCAACCCCTAGAATACTGTGATAGGTACTGTGAAACACACTGTATATATTCCAAGACCACAAAGGCGCAACTGCTTTCGTTGTAGCAATAGGGCGTTTGAATATCCGATTGAATACTGCTGTGTCTCCACAAGACGCGGTACATAGCACTAGACATCAGAGGGTGTCTCCTAGATGGTACACAGTCCAGGAACTAATTCATACGAGAACGTGCTGAAAAGTGATGCCTCCGAATTTCTTACGTTAAAAATGTAAAGGTCTTTTAAATAAAACCAACTTTATTGACATTCCACATCCTTATTCTTCATCTCTGTTTCTCAACATAGTCACCCTGGGGACGAACACATTTCTTCCAGCGAGAGACCAGTTTGTTGATACCGTAATTGTAGAATGTTTGATTCTGCCGACGGAGCCACAACTTCACCTGTGGTTACACCGCTTCATCACTGTCAAAGCGAAGTTCTCGAAGAGGCTCTTTAAGTTCCGGAAACAGATGAAAATCGATTGCGGCCAAGTCGGGATTTTATGGAACATGATCGATGACAGTGAACCCAAGGCGATAGATTGTTGCAGATGCCGCAGCGCTCGTGTGTGGTCTGGCGTTATGGTGAAGGGAAGGGTGCTATATTTGTAGACGAACTCATTAAATTCAAAACTCGATTACATCACGCTGTTTCTCAAGCACCGTCGTAGTTACGTTGTACACCGCCATGTTACACGCTACATTTCGGAGCTCTCTAGTGGCAGAGGGCTGCAAATATGTAGACATGAGGAATAAAGATGTGCAATATTAATAACGTATATTGTATTTTACTAGTTTTAAGAGTTTTCGCACAAAAAATTCCAAGTCATTAATTTTCTTCACGCCCTCGTACTTCCACCACAAGAAATTCAAATAGTCCATTGATAAGCCAACAGTTACGTCTACCACCACAGAAACAGCTGCAAACCGTAACTATTTCATGCACCCGCCAAATAGACCGCAGCTGCGTATTAATATGCCGAGCACAATATTTAACATTTTCAATGCCATGCCCGTAATATTAAGGGCACAACATCTTAGTGAGGGCTGAAACACCAGTAATATTACGGGCAGCTCTCGTGAGTAACATTAGCCGTCTAGCGGATAAGAGACGACACATAAACGTCCGTTCGACTCACGAAAATGCAATTTCATAATTAAAACAATCAAACTATTCAGTTCAGTGTGAGACGCCATTGGTAGCGTGACGTTTACTCTGAAGAATACGCCTGGCAACAGTCCACTCAGTGACGCAGAGATCTCCAAGAGTCTGAAGATGATCGTAGCGATCCTTCATAAGCTGATGATGTGGATGAAATTCTACCTGACGATTTATCTGATCCAGTTAAAAAAAACAGTTACCCTTGACGACATTCGGAAATTGATTGCTGTCATTTTGCATACGAGTGTTAGTGAGCGACCATCAATTGCAGATCACTGGAACACAAATGCAGAAACCTCGATTCAGTCTGGTAGAAGCGAACTGGGGTTTAGTGCGATACCATGTTCGCATTTCTGTCACACAAAAATGAACTATTTGAAATAGTAAATCATTCTCGTAACATATTACCTTCTTTCCATTGTATATAGAGACTTAAACTCGTACTATTTATTCGTAAATTGTAAACGAAAGCTAAAAAATTTATTTTAGGTTTAACAGAACAATAGTACAGTTCATGCTTATTTAAATACCAAATAACAAGATTTCTTCACGTGGTTCCTTGGGTTTGCACGAGAGAGTCAAATTACAGTGTAAATGCCCGGAACTGGATGAAGGAGACGGAGACAATAGGCTGGCACTGTGGTAAGTAGATTTACTTAAGCGACAAATTCAGAGTGTCAAGCGAAGAACACTGACGCTCTCTGTTTTAGTTCCAGCTGCCGACAGTGATCGGACAGTTCTCACCAGCAAGTTATCTACAGTTTCCGACCGGTTTCAGTCCTCGGACAGGAAACGCCAAGTGTCGAAGATTGAGCAAAGTGTTTTTCTGTTGAGAGTCTGAGCTTATGAGCTCTCTAACTATAGTCCAAACAGAACTTCAATTAAATTAGTTGGTAATCATCTACTGTGTTATATTAGATTAGGTTCAGAACTTCAAATTAGTTCCATGTCAGCCGGCCGGTGTGGCCAAGCGGTTCTAGGCAATTCAGTCTGGAACCGCACGACCGCTACGGTCGCAGGTTAGAATCCTGCCTCGGGCATGGATGTGTGTGATGTCCTTAGGCTAGTTAGGTTTAAGTAGTTCTAAGTTCTAGGGGACTGATGACCTCAGATGTTAAGTCCCATAGCGCTCAGAGCCACTTGAACCATTTTTGAAGTTCCACGCCGTCTCACAAATCAAAAGCTGAGTATATTTTGATGTGTATCCTTTTAATGAATGAATGTTCTTACTTCTCATGCATTGGTGCAATTTTTCTGGTTTAGATGTCTTGCCCTATGACGTGACAGAGGTAAGCGTGCAAGTAAGTCACCTTCCTGTAGCTACGGAATTTTTTAGTTGGGGTTCATGTCCTGCTACATTTTTGTTGGGCACCTAAGTTATTGATGAATACCACAAATATTACCCTTTAATTTGTTTCCTTACTCATCTGACGTGAATAATATTTTCCGCCGAACCTTGCTACAACAGCAGCTTTATATTTAAGAATAAAACCACACAATTGTAACCTCTCCACTTCTATTTTTTTTTTCCTTATACAGACATACTGCATACGATCATGTATCATATCTTGCATACCGCTCTTAGTTTTCTCGTGATTCTTCAGTGTACGTCACGTAAATTGGTGTCATTGGGAAAGAAAGGAACTTACAGAGTCTAGCCTCAAAAATTAAAATTTTTAAATTCTGGTGCACTTATTTTGTACAAAGATTACATTTGTTGGACACTCTGTGCTGTTGCTAAACTGTTCTTGCATAGTCTGTTAGTTCTAAAGTCATCACCTTAGACAACGATAATCACTTGTTATCGAAGGATAGCACCTTAAGGTAAAAGATCGCTCGTAACGAAAATAAATTGTACTAAAGCATACACGCTAATAGATCTTCAATTTTAAGTGTTCTCAGAGGTAATCGAAGATGCTGGCTCCCAAGCGCAGCATCTCCAAACTTCTCCGTTTAATTTCATGGACTACATATTCCACCATAAAGTCAAGTACTCTGCAGATACCGTCCTTTGTCTCTGCCTCTTAACGTTTACCCGTAGTATAAAGATTTTATTGCGCTCCTATCAACTTCCTTCGAAGTATTTCGTAATAGCTTCCTTGTTATTTACGACATGTCTCTGCTATAAAGTGCAACACAGTGGTGCAGACGTGGATATCGAGCAGTCTTTCAATTCCAATAATGGGTCAAAAGATTATAGCACACTCAGTTGTCCTTTACAGACACTGAGTTACACTAACGTCTTCTCTGCCAGATATACCGACATTTCAGTAACAGTCGTTTAACTGCCTTCCTGTATGCTGCTTCTGAAGTAAAATTTCTGTCAATAATATGTAATAATATGTAATAACTGATTTCTGTGATACTTTGCTTTCAGTTCACTCAAGCTACACAAATTATGTTCCTACGAGTACACGAAATAAAGTTATATTTTTGTTATTATTTTAATTTCAGTTGCCATTTAATATTCGAGAAAACTTTGCCGAATGTACCCCATAAATAATTGGTTTGTTGCCTAACTAATTTAAATTTACGGTTTTCTTCATAGTCAGAACTTCTGTACTTCATATTTTAGCGTCAACTGTGAGCTAACAATAGTAAATTATTGCTGGGTTGAATTGCAGGAATGAAGAGAATCGGCAGGGAGAACTGAAGTTCTACGTTACTCTTTTGTTTTCCAATATTTTGTACAGGTACCTATTATAGCTTCCAGATAATGAAGCGACTTTTTTATGTTTGCTGTACTTCTGCACATTCTAGCATCAGCAAATCGCTGCCAGTTTATTCACGCAACAATATACTTGATGATTCTCAAACGAAATTTCACCAAGGAAAGATCGGACTTAACGTCACGACTACATCGAGTGTGTGTGAGAGAGAATCAGGAAGCACTTCGATTTATTGCTGAACTGATTTAAGGCACGTCCCCCAAAATAAAACTACATCATGAAAGCCTTAGGAAGGTTCTAAATTCGTTTCTCCCCAATATAAGTGTTGTGCTTCAACCACTGGTCAACCTCACACGGTAGGGATCCAGATAAAGCTAAACCAGCAAGGGATATCTCGCCGCACAATGACGGGCAGTGCAATTGGTAGCAAATTTGGCCTATTCGCTGGAGAGGCATAAAGAAATAATGAAACATGAGGCAATCGTTCGTGGAAATACGTCGGTTATGTGATAAACTACTCATAAAATGTCACGAACCAGAACTAATGGACGAACCGAAGAACGTTCTACCACCATTTATATACCGCTCGGCTTAGTGTCGTAAGAGTATTTTAAATACGAGTTTCCACAGCATTATATAACTAAAACTCCTTTTCCAAGATTCCGTCATGAATCTAATGGTATTCAAAAGTCACAGTAGTCTCACATTCAGGGAATGAAGGTGGGGGAGCATATGTGTGAAGTGTCAAGCGTACGTCTTTCATGTGGATGACAGTAGTGAGTGCTTGTAGAGTATAGTGTTGGGATTGTGGTGGTATGTTAGGGAGAGGGTGAAACCCAGTGCCAGCACATACCCTACTCTTTTACTTTTTATTTTGTAGGGTCCTGGCTTGAGGATCCTTAGACACAAATACATAAACGTTTTGTATAACTAGCATAACATCTCAACAGCGGGGCGAAATGTTTACCATAAAACGCCCACAACATGACAAGTTGCTTATATAGGGTGTAAGTAGTAGGGAAAGTCGATTCCTGAGGTAATTTTGATATCAAATTGATATGCAAATAAACTAAATTGAACAATTAAGTAGCCAACCCCCCACCCCCCCACCCTCCCCCACCCACGTATTTCGTCATGTGTTTTTCTCAGCCAGCACGTGGGTCCCCTCCCCACCTGGTCCCCCTCCACACCCTTCCCCTCCACCCTCCCCTACCTACCCTATTGGCGGGAATTTCGAATTTTAGCAGGAATTTCAAAAATGGTAGGAATTTCTTTGTTCCATGGCTGTGCTGACGTCTCACTTCCCCCCCCCCCTCCCCCTCCCCCACACACACAAACAGAAATTGGCAGCCGGCCGCGGTGGTCTAGCGGTTCTGGCGCTGCAGTCCGGAACCGCGGGACTGCTACGGTCGCAGGTTCGAATCCTGCCTCGGGCATGGGTGTGTGATGTCCTTAGGTTAGTTAGGTTTAAGTAGTTCTAAGTTCTAGGGGACTTATGACCTAAGATGTTGAGTCCCATAGTGCTCAGAGCCATTTGAACCATTTTTTTAGAAATTGGCAGGAAATTCAAATTTGGGTGGGAATTTTTTTCTCCAGTCAGATGACCAGAATTGGTGGGAGAGGTTCAGTCTATGCTGAGCTGTCTTTGAGGATGCATCGCGATGTGTTCGATCCGTGAGATGAATGATGAAGGACAGAGCAGCTTTCATTAGCTGTGTTACATGTACCATCTGAGGGAGAACTGTAGCCACAGTTCACTACATGAGGGCTGGACGACTACGATAATGGAAGGGTGTAGGAGAAAGAAGCAGATGAATTCGGTTCAGCAGATTGTGACAAAGTAGAGGGATGGCGCCAAGATGCCTGCCACAACCAAACCATGTTCATGCACATTTGCAAACTGCCTAAATATTCCACATGAAGCATTCACTCTTTCAAAACGGAAGAGGCAGGCAGTTGATGCTTATTCGCTTCAGTGGAAGCATATTCAAACATGTGATATATACCACTGAAGCGCTTCAGCTGCTCATTCCCATCCACTTCCCCTCCAACAACTCATCCTTGATGCTGTTCACAATGTGTTTTACTGAGAGCTGTTGGTAACTGACCAGGAGGAGTTTAACAGCCATGCTGCCTGTAAACATACAGCTGAGGACTGATCCCATAGCCTCCTACAAGCAGAATGGAAAGGAATTATATTGGATGTGTGCCTGAAGAAGAAGAGGAATACTGTCCAGCAGATAATGGCAATCCAGTAGAATAATATCAACATGTACTCTGCAAGTCAGACAGACCGATGCTGTTGTTATAACTGCCTGTCATTTTTGAAATTCACAGTCAATTTTCCACCTCACAAGAGACTTCAGCCTCCTATCCCAAGGACCAAGCAACTGGTCTAGTTCACAATTATGCCATCGGAGGCAGTTTAAATTGGCAGTAGCCAATAGGAACGCAGCATCCGATCACGTCGGGGATATAAGGCGGGCCCAGCAGCTCTGCAGCCCCAGTTGCAGTCAGCATGAAACGCCAGCTCAGATTGTTCAACGCTGCCCAGCTGCAGCAGCAGCAACAGAGTACGAACAAGTCACGGAAGAATAAGTATCCCTTGCTTAATGTCTGTGTTTAGTGTCGTGTGAGGAATATGAAGTCTTTGTGCTGCTATTATCTCTTGTAACGGTTTTTCTTCTTTTCTCACCAGTGGATGCGGCGTCCTCTAGTCTGTCAGGGTCTGCAGCAGCGATGTGTCCTAGCCCGTCAGGATCTGCAGCAGAGGCAAGCACCCTGGAATCCTGGTGCACACGTGGTCAGCTTGATGGAGCAGGACAAAGAGCTGTTATTGTCGCTAGAAGAAACCCAGCCAGCCCCTGACTCGCTGAAGTGCTCCGGAAGTCCTAGTCAGCATGACACAGGTCGGTACTAGATCCCATCATACACGCCATCGCAGAATATTCCAGTAATACTGCATGGAACAAACTGAGGATGTAGTGGATGAGCAGATACCAAATAAGGCCTGTGCATCACTTCTCTTCACTTCAGTGTATAATTTAACCGCTAGTGGTTCGAAGTACACACATCAAAAAAGTTTGGCATCACCTTGGTTCCGAGAGTTCCGGAACCTGTACAGAAAATTGGAATAGAGATCAACATAAACGTCATGTCCGCTCTTCTTATTACTCATGAAAACCACACATTGCATGTTGTTCCACCATACAGTGGTGGTTGCCCAGTGCTGCTCTAACTCTATCCATTACAACAGTGTATGATGACTCTGCACTCCGTGTGAATTTCTCTGACACATACATTTGTCTACAGCACTCCACCGTTACAACGTTGTTCGGTCTACAGATGGTGCTACCCATTGTGTTGGAAAGACTTAACAGATGGTTGCCTTGTGTTAAAGCTGTATATAGGAACATTGTAGGGTATCTCCGTACAAACAATATGCATGTAGACGACTTTTGACAGTGAGTCAGTATGATGCCAATGGAAACTAATGTGCTACCAATAAGTTTGAGAGAAATACATGCTGAATTCTGCGCTTACAAGAAGGCTTTGTTTTTTATTTTCTGTAGTGGCGTAAATATGAAGCAAGAATCTGTTGATATAGTGCACCCCGTGTACAATTACTGAATAAAAACGTATATAATCATGTATGTGTTTTTATTTCTTACCTCTCAATATGTTGCAAGTACTAAAGCTATTGCTACTACTATTTTCATTAAAAACATGCAACAGCAGAAAATTATGTCATTTAATTACATTCTCTTGTAAAAGTCCATTGCACACCAGTACCCGACATAGTCGGTAGCATAACAGGACGTAGTGTTCATTAAGGGTGCGGAAAGCATCAAGACTTTGTTTTAAGTTCAAATGGCTCTGAGCACTATGGGACTCAACTGCTAAGGTCATTAGTCCCCTAGAACTTAGAACTAGTTAAACCTAACTAACCTAAGGACATCACAAACATCCATGCCCGAGGCAGGATTCGAACCTGCGACCGTAGCGGTCCTGCGGTTCCAGACTGCAGCGCCTTTAACCGCACGGCCACTTCGGCCGGCTTTGTTTTAAGTCACAGGAGCCGTGACAGCGTGCAAGAAGACCAGAAGAAGAATAGCATACTCATTCTTGACAATATACTTTCAATAATTGTAGGTCCATCCAACTGCGCAAGACAAATGTTCTCATGTAGCTGCCAACAGAACCGGATGGAGTCCGCGTTTAGCATTTATGTGTATTTTCAGAAACACTGTTTCAGCCAAAATATCAACTATTATAGGAGATATTGCTGGGTGTAGATGTTGTGACATACACGACATTCAGGGAAAGCAGTGATATATCTCCACCTGAAAAAGTAAAGCTAAATACAGTGTTCATATTTGACGACATTGCTGTGCAAAACCAAGATCACATTCGACTATATATCTGTTTTTGTCACGTATGTATTTTATCTAAATCAGATATATTCCAGAATCCCAAAACAGCTAGTGAGCAATAATGCAAACTAATTATAGCATTCGAACAGGACAACATAAATTTAAAACACATTTACCAGGCTCATGTAGGAACCTATACGTCGTTCGACGATTTTGTAAAGATAGAATAGGTATGCATAAACAAAACATTCGCTTGTACATGGATGCGGAAATTCAAACTCTCGAACATAAAGTTGGATGCGTACGCAAGGAAATAGAGGCGTGTTGTCATACCTTTTGAGACTGAACAATACTCTGAACGATCCGGTTAATGCAATCGAAAAGAAAGCTTTTATTGTGAAGGACAGATTGTACGAACTGGTTAATGGAATTGAAAAGAAAGTAGGCAACTTACCTGAAGGGAAAATAGTTGTTACCGAAGTGGGGGAGCAGCATAACAGGAAGAAGAGCAGTTATATAAAACCTCACGGTGCACAAAAGTCCGACTGATATACAACGAGACGTCGACTAAGCATCAAATCATCGAGGCACGGAAGGCCGTTCGAGAGAAGTTACGGTTGCTAACGTTAGAGCATTTGAAGCGGGAGCAGACACTGCGAGAAACCTTTAACCCAGTTACTGAATCTCTCGATGAACTCTTAGCGAAATTCCTGAACGAAGACGATGACGCCGTCGCCGATTGCATTAATCGTCACAGCGACACAAGGATAGACAAAACATTCGGTGTCAGTGGTGAAAAACCATAGTTGTTGGGCACACAACCTATAACTTTAAATGAAACAACAATACAAATCGGCGATAGATAGCTTCAAAGAACATTCGGTCTACTGAACCTTATTTTCCTAAGACCAACAAAAACTTAAATTATTCGCCTAAATATCTGGAAATGTATCGTGAAATAATGCTTTTGACTGATCTGCATAAGAATGCAAAAAGTCGAAGGAATGTGAAGTACAAATTGCAACGCGGTATTAGCCGAGCGGTCTCGGGCGCTGCAGTCATGGACTGTGCGGCTCGTCCCGGCGGAGGTTCGAGTCCTCCCTCGGGCATGGATGTGTGTGTTTGTCCTTAGGATAATTTAGGTTAAGTAGTGTGTAAGCTTAGGGACTGATGACCTTAGCAGTTAACTCCCATAAGATTTCACACATATTTGAACATTTTTTTAAGTACAAATTCATTATGAAACCAACATTGGTTGGTGAAAAAACCAGCAGTAGTGATGGTATTGACATACAGCATAAAAGAGTGAGCTATCGATTCCCGCAGTACATATATTACGACGATCCCAATGAGCTAATAGATCGACTACGAATGCTCATGGCATCGGCTGCCGCTGGTAAGACAGCTCATCCCAATGAGGTTGTTTCAACAATTTCTGAGCTTAGAGAGAGAGGAATCATCGAATAAGTAGGGAGACTGTAGTTTGAGAACTGCACAAACCAGCACGCAGAACATACCCTCGAAGACATGTGATGATTAAAGATGAGGGAATATTCACGTGTGAATAATGTATTCAAATATATTTTAATGGTCATTGATTCTTATTCTGAATTTGACTGGGCATTGCCGGAGAAAGCGAAAACAGTGAAGGGTGTCACGCATGTGTTTGAGCGATTGCTGTAGATGAGGACGAATCGAAGCCCAGACAACCATCAAACAGAACACGGCGGCTAGTTTTACAATAGATACTTGAACACTGCGGTGGAGCGGTCTGGAACACATCACTACTCGACTTCGTACACCTGAAGGCGAGTATCGTGGAATATCTGAACAGAACGATAAAAGCCCAAATGTGGATGTGATTCAATCTTCACTGCTCACACAAAAGGATCGATGTCCTCCCGCAAATAATTACATGGTATAATGAAACCAAACATCGCATAAAAAAAATGAGACCAATTGATGTTCGTGATAACAGACGTCTAGATCCAGTATAAAATCGTATTACAATGCTAGATCCACAAAAACAGCTATTTAATGTGAGTCATTTAGTAGTATTTCAAAACACAAGACAGCATTTGAGAAGTTATACATGTCAAACTGGTCAACTGAGATACAGACAGATTCCAAAGTGCAGAGAACGAACCCTAGATTCTACCTCTTAGAGGACAGTACTGATACTGAAACTGCAGGATGCTTTTACACAGTATGGCTACAGAAGAGCTTCAAAGAAGATGTACACCACTGGCCATTAAAATTGCTACACAACGAAGATGACGTGCTACAGACGCGAAATATAACCGACAGGAAGATGGTGCTGTGATATGCAAATGATCAGCTTTTCAGAGCATTCACACAAGGTTAGCGCCGGTGGCGACACCTACAACGTGCTGACGTGAGGAAGTTTCCAACCGATTTCTCATACACAAACAGCAGTTGACCGGCGTTGCCTGGTGAAACGTTGTTGTGATGCCTCTTGTAAGGAGGAGAAATGCGTACCATCAATTTTCCGACTTTGATAAAGGTCGGATTGTAGCCTATCGCGATTGCGGTTTATCGTATCGCGACATTGCCGCTCGCGTTGGTCGAGATCCAATGACTGTTAGCAGAATATGGAATCGGTGGGTTCAGGAGGATAATACGGAACGCCGTGTTGGATCTCAACGGCCTCGTATCACTAGCAGTCGAGATGACAGGCATCTTATCCGCATGATTGTAACTGATCGTGCAGCCACGTCTCGATCCCTGAGTCAACAGATGGGGACGTTTGCAAGACAACAACCATCTGCACGAACAGTTCGACGACGTTTGCAGCAGCATGGACTATCAGCTCGGAGACCATGGCTGTGGTTGCCCTTGACGCTGCATCACAGACAGGAGCACATGCGATGGTGTACTCAACGACGAACCTGGGTGCACGAATGGCAAAACGTCATTTTTTCGGATGAATCCAGGTTCTGTTTACAGCATCATGATGGTCGCATCCGTGTTTGGCGACATCGCGGTGAACGCACATTGGAAGCGTGTATTCGTCATCGCTATACTCGCGTATCACCCGGCGTGATGGTATGGCGTGCCATTGGTTACACGTCTCGGTCACCTCTTGTTCGCATTGACGGCACTTTGAACCGTGGGCGTTACATTTCAGATGTGTTACGACCCGTGGCTCTACCCTTCATTCGATCCCTGCGAAACCCTACATTTCAGCAGGATAATGCACGACCGCATCTTGCAGGTCCTGTACGGGCCTTTCTGGATACAGAAAATGTTCGACTGCTGTCCTGGCCAGCACATTCTCCAGATCTCTCACCAATTGAAAACGTCTTTTCAATGGTGGCCGAGCAGCTGGCTCGTCACAATACGCCAGTCACTACTCTTGATGAACTGTGGTATCGTGTTGAAGCTGCATGGGCAGCTGTACCTGTACACGCCATCCAAGCTCTGTTTGACTCAATGCCCTGGCGTATGAAGGCCGTTATTACGGCCAGAGGTGGTTGTTCTGAGTACTGATTTCTCAGGATCTATGCACCCAAATTGCGTGAAAATGTAATCACATGTCAGTTCTAGTATAATATATTTGTCCAGTGAATACTCGTGTATCATCTGCATTTCTCCTTGGTGTAGCAATTTTAATGGTCAGTAGTTTATATCTCGCAGAGAGGATCATACGGCGTCGAGGGAATAGAGCGTTAGTTAAATGACTTGGTATTCCCGCATCACAAAACAACTGGATTGACGCTGACGTTTTGCTACACAACAAGGTGCGCAAAACACAACCACCTCAGTAGCATAACATGCATGATAGGAGACGCATTAGAGGACGAGGTGGAATGCTCGACAAACTACCAGTCGAATTACACATTCCTTGATATATCTACTGTGACCAGGAATAAAACTTTAAAAACTATTGGCACGGGGTGATAAGAGAACAAATCTACTAGACGAAGCGTGTATAGAACATGACATCGTATACGCAGCAAATAAAGATCGTCACACCACCGATCGAATTTTAATTGATAAAACTGAGGTAGTATGTGCGGGAAGGGATATTGGTGTAGGTCAACGCGTTGCAGCATTTGCAGTTGAAAAACCTGTGCGTGCTAAAGTTAAGTTGGGCTTAGATATGAAGAAGTTCAGCCAAACTATGAGCTCTGCACGTAGGGTGTTAAGGATGATGATGAAAACCAAAGAGTACATGAAAAACTGTATCCTGAAAGCGATGTATGCAGCTAAAAGCTTCCTGAAACAGAAAGATCGATTAAACCACCCAGGTTTCTATCAATAGCCAAGAAGTCGGGTGGAATTATTCCCTTCCTCATCCTGTCCTAGCCGGTCTCTCAGCGGTGGGTTCACTGGTTGGGGGTGCTGTGACCATTGCCAGGACAGTCAAAAATGCACACAACTCTCAGGAGCAACTGCAGGAGGCACGAAGACATAACCGCACGATAGAGGCAACAGCCATCGGAAAAGGGCCTAGCATACTACCTCATGCTGAAACACATACTGTATGCGGCAACGTACCAACTTGCATGCTCATATGATCCAAGTCTTAACCGCTGTGAACCTTATGTCAGGGATAATCCTCCGGATGAGTTGCTCACTGAGCTTGAAAAATTCTCATGGGATGTTGATAGGTTATACAGTACCAACATCCCCAAAACCGAATCGGAGGAGGATACAAAATTATACATTGATGTAGTTAACTGTCATATTTGTGCTCTGCCGTTAGATAGAAGAGCTGAAACTCCCTGCAGAGATCATTTTCATCTTATGGGGAAGTTCCGTAGTGCAACTTGAAGTATAAGTTACGACGATACATACCCGTTTTCCTCCATAATTTAAGCGGTTGTGGCAATCACTTTCTAGTCAAGCAGTTGGTTAATTTCGGTTGGGAGAAAACTCAGATCAGTGTCCCGCCTGAGGGTGTTGAGAAATATATTTGTCTCCAAACGAATGACGCCAAAAATTACGCTCTGCTTCCTTGACCCGCTACGTTTCATGCATGCACCGCTCCAGAAATTCGTTGAAACTCTACCTCATGAGGGTATGCATATCACACGATCTGTATACTCTGATGAGGAAAAGTTTCAGCTTGTGACTAGGAAAGGAGTTTTCCCTTATGAGTATCTGGATAGTAAGGGGAAGTTGACGAAATCAGGCTACTCGACGGATCTGCATTTACCAGTATTCTCACAGGCGATGCCATAACTAGTGCAAATTATTAGCAAGCCGTGAATGCCTGGTGGGAATTAAACATTACCAATTTGGGTGAATACACAAGACTATACATGGACAACGACGTGCTCTTGCTTGCGGATGTTTCTGAAATGTTCCGTAGTGTATGCATGGCCACGTACTCTCTGGACCCTCCTTTTTATTACACGACACCTTGGTTGTCCTGGGACGCAATACTCAAGAAAAAGAGGAGCAGCATCGAACTTATGGCTGATGCTGATATGCTTTTTTTCCACGATTTTCCACCATTAAAACATTTTCCACCTGCCATGTATTCAGGTGGAAAATATTTTAATCGTGGTTTTAATGTTTTGACTAGAGCGATGTCGCTCAGAAATTCTTTTTAACCACATGTAAGATAACAGTTTCTTCTGAAGAAGGCGCCCCTAGTTGGCGTTGAAAACTAGTTAAAGAATTTTAAATTCTATTTGCAACCAGTTGGCCGGAAATTTGTGACATTGTGTTTAGCATTCATAATAATTCACTGCATGTCCTCAGAGTGTCCCCATAAGCTTTTTTTTTAGAGGTATGCATGCAGTCCAAAGGCCCGTTTGTGAACGATACTACATTTTATAAACCATTCAAATCCGAGGGTGATGACAAGACATATTTTTAAGGGTTGATACTACGCCAACACTACGCGTACTATCAACCTCTACCCCATTAAGTTCATATTGATTTCATGGAATAGGAATGCGAAAGCATTACGTGTAAGCTTTGATCCCACTGTATGACTACCATCCTTTTTCTTAAATGATCTATCCAAATATATATGAAACTCATGCATGGAAGCGTCAACGCGTCTTGGTGCTGGATGACAGTCATAATTTCATCATTCTTCTTAAATGTCGTTGAAGCATAAGGTTTATGTGAGAAATATTCCTGGCGTATGACTCGCTCATCATATTCAACTGGGTGAGATATGTTGAGCGACAACGTCAATGTGATTTTCTCACCACAAAAGTCAACAAATTGGTTAGTCTGGTTCACAATACGCAGTTCCAGGTTGTCCAATGTCACAACTCTCACTGGAAAGTATACAGCGTTGGTAGGAGTCTGAACAATCTTATACCCTGTTCCAACTGACGGGGAGAGTCCGTAAACTGAATGAACCAATATATCGTTGAGGTACGAGTTCGTTACAATGTTACACTCAACACGGATTGTACGGATAGGGAGAATATCCACTGTCTGATCACATTTGTCAAATTTACTGGGATCTGTCTTCAAAACCTGCCCTTTGTGAAACGCAGTAGTGGGCCTATTGAGTATTAATGCTTAAAGTCAGTCGATACATTCACCGTCTTTATTTCAGACTTAAGCGTACTGATGTTTGCACGGAGCCTAATTCCTTTTCAAGACTGTTTTAGATCTTCGTTTAAATCGTCAATATCGTATGCGTCAGGTTCAATTTCCACAATTTCGTTTTTACCATTAATTTCCAGATGTAGTTTGTTGTTAGCTTCTGTGATATTTGGGATGGTGTTGTACGTCTCCAGCCCAATCAGCGTGATATTCCAATTTCCAATGCTTAAATCAGTTGTGGGAAGTAATTCACACGCAATACAGACGATCGTTCTTTTAAAGTCAGAGTGTATGACATTGCATCTGAACATCAACTGGTGAATAGATGCTTAATACCCGCACTTACATATCATTCATAAACGTCAGGAGGAACATGATGCATACATGACCACACAGCAATGTATTAAAGTCTTGATAGCGTCAAAAATTGTAGAACACTTGTTTTCTACCACAGAGGTGTCGTAATTCTTTTGGTGGTTGCAGGTCAACGAATGAGTCGAAATAGTAGACGTTATTTGTATTTCTTCTTTTAACATATACTACCCAGTAAGTTCCAGGTCCTCCTGCCACATCCAGATTCACAATTCCGTGTCCTCCTGATTTCCACATAGTGTTCGGTAATGTATTCCGCATTCCGGAATGTCGGAATGTTGAATTTCTTCTTAACAAAAAATGGCTCTGAGCACTAGGGGACTTGACTTCTGAGGTCTTCAGTCCCCTAGAACTTAGAACTATTTAAACCTAACTAACCTAAGGACTTCACACACATCCAGGATTCGAACCTCCGGCCGCCTTCTATTTAACAAACTTGAGCAGATATTTATTTGTGCCCTGTCTTGTAAGACTGCTAGGGGGCTTTTTTGTTTATGAAGAGAACTAGTCCTTTCTTGTATGCCTTTTTCAATACTTTTCTTCCGAGAAGGTATTTACACACCTGAATCAAACGTGTTTTTTACACTTGTTTTTATTAAGTTGGGGGTAAATAGGGCAGGACATATCTTTGATGCACACATAATGCTCATTGTCAGCTTTAAAGAAGAGCAACATGTTTTCATGAAGATAACGCTCACCTGCATATTTCGAAAAATGGAGTGGTCTTACTACAGTATGCTTTTTCTGCTCATCTGCCTTGTTTTTCTGCTTCTTTTTCAGACCATAAACTTGAACGAAATTGCAGGATTTTGAGCCTCAAATTTTGGTATGTCCTGCATCTTTATGAGCACCTCGATACCGTCGAAGTTATAACATCCACGAATGTTAAGACCTATTCCGTATCGAGATGTGCCCTGAGGATCGTCTGTGTAATTTCTCTAGCAATCCAGGATAGACCACGCAAAGCAAGCGTTATCTTTCCATTTTGGCTATTACTAGGTGCCTTCTTATCAGCTACATCCTTAGAGAGTATTACCGGGTGATCAAAAAGTCAGTATAAATTTGTGAAACTTAATAAACCACGAAATAATGTAGATAGAGAAGTAAAAATTGACACACATGCTTGGAATGACATGGGGTTTGATTAGAACCAAAAAAAAAAAGTTCGCAAAATGTCCGACAGATGGCGCTGGACAGCAAGGCGTCAGTGACTGCACATGACAATCGTGTATAAAAGGAGCTGTAATGAGAGAGAGAATCCCCTTCTCCCCCTTTATTAGTCCTCTCCCTCCTTGGTTATCCCCTTTTCGTTTTTTCCTCTCCTCCCTCCCTGTTTTTCCCCCTCCTGCAGGTCCCCCCCCCCCCCCCTCCCATCTGCCTATGGCTCGGGAGTGTCGTCTTTGTGCTGCCACTTTCGTGCAGTGTTCTACAGTGAGTGTTCTACAGTGCGTGTTTTACAGTGAGTGTTCCGTGTTGTGTTTTTTGGGACTTGTTGCGAACGGCCATCATACTGTCGCTGGGTGTGCCTTTTATCTCTTGCGAACAGAAACCAGACTGTCGCCATGTTTTTTAATTGTGTGTCTACTACGTTACTCGTCTGATTCCTGTGTCTTTTATCTACATTGCCAACCCCTTTTGCTTTCTGTTTTAACTTTCCGCAATTTTACGCCATTTTACACTTTAAATCACCATTTTATCGCCTGTTTTTCCTTGTTTCTTTCTTCTTCCTTTATTTAAAAAAAGTCTGTAGGCTGTAGAGCAGCGTAGTAAGCTGCTGCCAGCCCGCCCCCCTTCGGGGGAATTGAAACTCAATAAAGAAAAAAAAAAAAAATCAGATGTGCCAGCAGTCGCAGCATGTTGACGTTACCTGAAAAGGCGTTTTTAGTGAAGCTGTATTATCAGAATGGGGAATGTGCTAGTTCAGCGTTACGATCCTATCGCCATAGGAAGGGGATTCGAACAGGTAAAGTTCCGTTGACAAATGCAGCTGTGGCGAGAATGATTTCGAAGTTCGAAGCCACAGGTTGTTTACACCCCGTAGTGGCCTGCCGAGCACAAGGCGTAATGCTGCTGAGACAATTCAGGAAGAAATGGAGACTATAGCGGGTTCGTCTATGCACGGGGAAGTCAGCGCTCGTGCAGTCACACGTCGCACCGGCATTCAATACACTACTGTTTGGTTGGCACTTAGGCATATCCTCCGATGCTATCTGTACAAAATCCATCGGCATCATGAACTGTTACCTGGCGATTTAGTGAAGCGGAGGGCATTTGCGGTGCGGGCGTTTCAAAAGATGGCGGAAGATGACGATTGGTTGAGTAACATGTTGTGGACCGACGAAGTGCATTTTGAAACGTCCCCTTTGAACAATTATACATGACTGTGCTTAAACTGACACACAATATTTTTAGCGCAACGCAATCTGACTTTCAAAAATCCCTACAAAAGAATAGCCCTGACTAACATTAACCTATACCTTTCACAAATCACTTACCTCATCAAAATTCTTCGTTACTCGAACTACTGCAATACAGCGAGCGCCACTACTGCCAGCTAAATAAAAGATTCAACCTACTGAAGGCACTAACTACTAATAGGCATAGTTAGCAAATGAAAGATTTTGATAGATAACAAACAATGTATTTACCTCAATAGTGTTCAAAAGTCATAATGTATATAGCAGTTCATGACATCCAGTCTTACAAATTTCTAAACTCCGCCATCTCTCTCCCCACATCCACCACTGCTGGCGGCTCACCTCCAACTGCGCAACGCTATGCGCTGTTAACAGCCAACAGCCCAACACTACAATGGCAGACAACAATGCAAACTAGCCACAGACTGCACACAGCACAGCCAGTGATTTTCATACAGAGCGCTACGTAACGTTGCCAATAAGAAAACATAAACAGCCTACTTACATAGCCCCCATGCTCCCCACAAAAAATTTTACAAATTGTTTTGGGCGGTGGCCAATAATGATTTGATAAAATTTTTCATAATTACAATAACAAAGAAATCAAATGCACACACTTATGAATACAATGTTGGTCAAAAGCTAAAATTTTCTCACAGTCCATAAAGACAGTCCTGATCGTTCATCACAGTCAAATAGCAGTGTTTTTCTCAAAGTCTGAGCAGTAGAAGAAAATGCACACGGAAGTAGTGGATTTCCATGCAGTCTTGAAGAAGTAGTGTTGTCCTTCCAGCGGAAAGACAGTGCTGACTCTTGACATGCTGACAGGTAATGGGCCACAACAGAGGAAACCCACAGCAGAGTCATTCGAAGTTTTGAAGAATGTTGGTAGGTAGGTCATCACAGAGCAGACCACTGTAGTCTTGTTAGAGATTGCGGTATTGGTGGGCCATCAGAGGTGCAGACCCACGGCAGTCCTGGTAGAGATTGTGGTATTGGTGGGCCACCACAGGTGCAGACCCACTGCAGTCCTTGTAGAAATAATGGTACTGGTGAGTCAGCAAAGGTGTAGACCCACTGTAGTCCTTGTAGAAATAATGGTATTGTTGGGTCATCAAAGATGCAGACCCACTGTAGTCCTTGTAGAGATGGCCAGCAGCCATCTGTTGTGACTGTGCAGGTGCACAATCACCATTGAAGAGTCTTGCAAATAATATAGCAAGTCCATAACCACCACTTGTGCACTCACAAAGTTTTTGGAATTGTCTTTAGAACCAGCAATGCTGTTATCCAGTCCCTTGCTGAATGATTAACACATGTGCAAACACTAACAGTCCCTACTTCTCACATATTGTCCATATACTGTGACCAACAGAAACGTGTGTAGTGAAATGGAACTTACAAGTTAATAATATGATGAACTGGTGTCAATTACAATTTTATAACATAAGAATACAATTACAAAGGTACAAAATACATCATTAAAGAACATAACAATACAGATAACATTTGTAGTACAGGCTTTACAAAAGAATCGAAATAACATATACATCAGTGTTACAGGAATTATGACATAAGTAAATATATAAAATAATGAGAATAGTTTTCGAAACATTAATTTCGCACATGAGCCTTAAAACGGAACAGAATAAATAATGTCTAAACATCTTTACAAAGCAAATAACATAGTATTTGAAAAATTCTACAACATAAATCTTATTAGCTAAACACATAAAGACAGGAAAAAGACAAATACACAAGGATACATAAACACATAGCAGAATAATACGAAAGGAAAGACAGGGTTCGTTTTCAGGATAACATTTGGTGCTGCAGTCCAACCCAAAACTTCATTCCATAGATCTTTCGTCCTATTTCAACATTTGTTTCCACCAAAAAAATCCTATACAAGCATTCTTTCTGATTTATATGTTCACATATTTCTTACATCATTATTTATTTTCCATTATCTTACCTCATCATTTATTTCCAAGAAAATCTTACCTAAACCTTTTGTCCCTAAATCCTACTTTTTTGTTCATATCCTCTTTTAAATACTTTTTTGCCCAACCATTTTCTTATAGCTTCTCAGTGCATTTCTTTCCATTCATCACAACTCGTTCTCTTATATAGCCTACCCCATTTTAAGCTAACTTAAATCTACTGAGCTCAGATGCTAAACTAAGGGACGAGGTAATGCAGCAGCGCAAAACAATTAACACAAACAGCAATGATAAAAAATGCAAATTGCAAAGCAAGCAGCAGTAAATCTAAATTAACAGATAAAATGCAAAATTACAACTTCGTAATATGAGCCAATGTGCAGCAACAAGAAAAATAAATCAGTAGTAAAACTGGCTTAACAGAGTAATGTAAAGTGAAATTTAGTAGCACTATGCCTGGCAAATAGCAGCAGCAAATGCAATAACTAATATGTAAACATGACAAAGCTCAAGCAGAAAAAATAGTACACTAAAGACAACAATTCAGATAAGGGAAATGTACATTCACATCTTAATGTCTATGTAATTAAAGTGGTGCACCACAAAAACTAATTCTACAAAAAATTACTAAGTACTTGAAAAGAAAATTATATATGCAGTTACTGTTATTAGTCCCTTTTTATTGTTGATCTCATACCAAATATATCATTCAAAGCTCTCATAATATCACAATGGTTCCGAAAAAATATGAACAGTTCACAAAGTACAGACAAAATACAATTTCGCAAGTGTGAAGTTATCCAACTGTGTAATTACGTAAACATCTGTCACTGATGTAGTAAAATAAATATTTGTCTCTCTCAGTTAAATGATCAGATAGCTGTGTAATTCTGTGTTAGAGAAATATGGTACCGATGTGTAAAGTTGTATAAGCAAATACCATATTAGCTAGGGCTCCTTGTGCTTGCCAAACACATAGTACACGATGTAGGCGTGTACCCCCTGAGGATTAATGTAATTATACCCTCAGGTGTTACAGATTACAGCAATGGAATGAAATGTATCACGGAAAACTTCCTTTGTAATTAAAAATCTTAAAAATAAATGGTTTAAGTACAAAATTAATCACTCAAATGCGTGTCCTGTAGCGCTAAATGTGCGTCTTGCTGTAAGATAATTCTGTGGAACTATCGTAGTTATCGTCCTCTGTAAGCAAAGTTCTGCTGAAGTCAATGTACTTACCTCATCATAAACGAAAGTGAAATCCTTTGCGTATAGATACCGTAGTTATTACGTACCTTACTGTGATCAAGAAAGTACTATACTGTAACGTATTGTTGTGCTACGAAAAAGGCTGTCTCATTGTAGCTATACCACAAAAGTTACTACTAAAACATGTATTCCTTTCCAGAAGAATTCAGAAAAACTGTGCAGATATAAAGCAGATACAGCACAAAAGCAACAATGTAAATTGTGTCACACATTAGTAGCGCCGTGATATAATGGTTTAGCTGTCAAAGAAACCAAATACTAAGTCATCTTTAATCTCACACAAAGTACTTCAATAAAGAATGTCTTTTCAAGTAAACCAAAATGTTGCATTAAAATCTCATTAGCAGTACCAGTATATGTTCTAAGTATGTAAGTCTTATAGTCATTACGTAATCGTGCAACTAACAAGCAAGAATGTACACACACAATAACACTGTGTCGTCTGTTCACCATAACAATGCATTCGTAATTTCTGTTTAAATGTCTTCTCTTGGTTCTTGTCTGGATATTTAACTTCGAACATTGTTGCATGTTAACAGATTCTAAGTCTGACAAAGCATACTAGCAATGTAAGGTGAAAAGTTATATGGCAAAGACAAAGTTAAAAAGCAGATTATCTTTCAATAAACGGTTTTACATGTGAAATGTGGTGCAATCCTTTACTCTTCACATTACTCGGAGTTTCAACTTGAACGTAATTATCATACGGTATACGTCGGCAAAGAGTACTGGAATTTTTCTCAAGGTTAGCTATGTAATTTTTTCCCAGACAGCCGGCGCACGTGGCTTCCTGCGGTGCGAGTCATTGTCTGTCTCTTTGTTGCCGCGTGTCGTTATTGGGATTAGGAGGCCCAACTTCTACAAATTCACCTTGTCGAGAGTGCCCTGCTCTGTTCGAATCCCGCCAGTTCTGATGGAATTCAGGTCTGTCGTTTTGTCGGTGGTTTACATAGTTTCTTGTTTGTCGGTCATGTGTTGGAGAATTTCTCCCGGAATCGTAACTGCGCGCTGAACTGTTGCGTCTGAAATTATTCTGTCTCCCTTGATAATTATAGTTCTCGTTACCATATTGTCTGTTTCTATGATTGTCTCTGTCATATTCATTACTACGGAAATGCGAACTTTCTCTGTAACTATTACTCTGCCAGTGGTTGTCATACAGGTGGTGTCTGTTTTGGTCACAATTTGTGTTGTGAGAATAGCCTCGTCGTGTCCAGTTATTATTTCTTTCATCGCGGAATTGCGACGGATGTGACCTGTAATTGTTCTGTTCCTGTTTTCGCGTTCCACGATTGTCAGTGTCAATTTCTAATTCTTGTAAGAGTCCCTGAAAAGCTTCAATGTCGTCTTTGCAACGTCCTGCTAAAATAATATGTCGTAAATGTTCAGGCAGTTTGATTAAGCAAACGCGGATGAGTTCTGAGGGGCTGTATGGGTTTGAAAGATACTGATTGTTATGCAACATGTCTTCAAAATATTTCGTAAGACTGTAAAATTCAGATTGTTCGAAACGTTTCATCATTATGATGCTATGTTTTACTCGGTCTTCTGTAGAGGAAGGCATGATTAAATTCTCCTTCACTGTGACAATCGTGAATGACCGATCACATTCTTACAGCTGGCTCATTCTCCAAGTAGCCACACATAAATTCTAACCTGTGCTCCAATGACCAGTTGGGAGGAAAACAATGAGAGAATTGATGAAGCCATGCTTGTGGATGAATGTCGTTGTCAGAATTTTTAAATGTTTTGAATTTACATGTAGTAATGAACAGCTTATAGTCAAAATCATCGTGTCGGCGAGTCGCACATCGCTCATTGTTACTTCCTTTCGCCGGTTCCATCTCAAAATCTAATGCGCCTTGCCAATTTCTTTCATAATTTCCGAAGTGTCCTATGTTATTATTTTGTGGTTGTTCCGTATTTCTATGTCCCTCTTCCCATACTGGAGCGCGAGTGTCCTCTGAAATATGTAATTCTTGTATTACTTGTGCCAACTGATGTTTTACTTCCCGGATTTCTCTTTTGTACTGTGTATTGATTTGATTTTGATTTTGTTTGAATTTTCTAATTTGTTTATACTCTTCTGTGTCAGTGAAGGCTACGGGTCATGTGTCATTCAGATCATCATCTACCTTTGTAGATAAGTTAGTGAACTGATCCGAAAGTTCGGCTACTTTCTCCAATAGTGAACACATTTCCTCAGTGTGTTTTTCTGAACCAAGTTTCAGAGTGTCCATTTGTGTTGAAATCGAATCTACTGTGTCCTTTAAGTTTTCCTGAGTTTTTGCAAGTTGCGTAACCGAATCGGTAGATGCAACTGAGTCAATTTTAGCCCACAAGGTCTGATGATTTTCATGAACAATGGTTTGCAGTTCTTTTATGGCTGCTTCGTGATTCTGTAACGCATTTTCATGCCGCAAAAAAATAGGTTGAAAATGCTCACAAATTTGTGTTTTTACGTCATTACAGACTTTTTGACATTTAGATTCAATTTTATGTAACTCAGTAGCTAAATCTTCACGTGTTTCTTCAAGTGTGGTGTCTAACTTCCGACGATTTTGTTCCATTGTGTCTAACTTTTGAAGATTTTGTTCCATTGCGTCTAACTTTTGAAGCTTTTGCTGTGTTTGTCTCTGATTTTGTTCCATCGTGTCTAACTTTTGAAGATTTTGTTCCATTGTGTCTAACTTTTGAAAATTTCGTCCCATTTGTTTCTGATTTTGTTCAAGCGTTGTGTCTAACTTTTGTAGCCTTTGTCCCACTTGTTGCATTAACTGTAATAACAGTGCACTGCTGTCTGAAACATGTTCCTCAGTGCTATTCGGCAGTGCATTTGAACCGGCAATATTCGCATTTTGAAAAGCAGAAAATGTGTCTTGATTTATTTGAGAAAACGGTGAGGAAGCAAAACCTGAATCTACAGTATTTGCAAGATTGTGTCCTGTCATTTCAGAATCATGAGGCTAGCTGTTGCCGACCGATCGATCGATAATGCTTCCCTGTTCACTAATTGTTTCACTGCCTACACCATTATTTGCAGCCCGCTCCATTTCCCTATGCACAGTTACCAAATTACTACTTTGAACATTAGTTAATTCATTACATGGTTCCGCTAACACACTGCTTTCGTCTTCACTGTCATTTCTCAGTTTACTTTTGAGTCTAGTATTACGTTTTTCACACGCCATTATTGTCACAATATTTCACACGACAACACAGAAAAACACAATTTGAAGAGCAAAAATAAGAGAACACATTAACATAGCACTGAAAATAATATCTAGTTAATTGCAAGCGCAGCTGCGAAATACTTGGTGCAAATTTACATGCATGCCACACCTGTTTTACTGTACAACAATGAAAGACTTCAACTACAAAGGAGATTCTCTCTACAATTACGCGCTAGCAATAAACAAAATCTACACTAATTACACAAACTACAAGAAAAAAATCAGAAGATTCCAGTGAGGCATCCTCGGCTGAGGGTCGACATATGAAACGTCCCTTTTTGAACAATTTATACATGACTGTGCTTACACTGACACACAATATTTTTAGCGCAACGCAATCTGGCTTTCAAAAATCTCTACAAAAGAATGGCCCTGACTAACATTAACCTATACCTTTCACAAATCACTTACCTCATCAAAATTCTTCGTTACTCGAACTACTGCAATACAGCGAGCGCCACTACTGCCAGCTAAATAAAAGATTCAAACTACTGAAGGCACTAACTACTAATAGGCATAGTTAGCAAATGAAAGATTTTGATAGAGAACAAACAATGTATTTACCTCAATAGTGTTCAAAAGTCATAATGTATATAGCAGTTCATGACATCCAGTCTTACAAATTTCTAAACTCCGCCATCTCTCTCCCCACATCCACCACTGCTGGCGGCTCACCTCCAACTGCGCAACGCTATGCGCTGTTAACAGCCAACAGCCCAACACTACAACGGCAGACAACAATGCAAACTAGCCACAGACTGCACACAGCACAGTCAGTGATTTTCATACAGAGCGCTACGTAACGTTGCCAATAAGAAAACATAAACAGCCTACTTACAATTTCACGCTCCGAGGGTCTGTCAACGCCCACAACTGCAGAATTTGGGCTACTGAAGATCCTAGAACTGTCGTGGAAACTCCATTGCACGACGAGAAAGTCACGGTATGGGTTGGATTTACCACATCAACCGTTATCGGGCCTTTTTTCTTAGAGGAAGTGCGTGATTCTGGTTTTGTAACTGCTATCGTGACGGGTGAGAGGTACACCGATATGTTACAGAATCGCATCCTCCCCAGCCTGGCTGATAAACACCTGCTGGAACATACGATGTTTATGCAGGATGGCGCTCCACCCCATATTGCTAGACGCGTGAAAGATCTCTTGCGCGCGTCGTTTGGTGATGATCGTGTGCTCAGCCGCCACTTTCGTCATGCTTGGCCTCCCAGGTCCCCAGACATCAGTCCGTGCGATTATTGGCTTTGGGGTTACCTGAAGTCTCAAGTGTATCGTGATCGACCGACATCTCTAGGGATGCTGAAAGACAACATCGACGCCAATGCCTCGCCATAACTCCGAACATGCTTTACAGTGCTGTTCACAACATTATTTCTCGACTACAGCTATTGTTGAGGAATGATGGTGGACATATTGAGCATTTCCTGTAAAGAACATCATCTTCGCTTTGTCTTACTTTGTTACGCAAATTATTGCTATTCTGATCAGATGAAGCGCCATTTGTCGGACATTTTTTGAACTTTTGTCTTTGTTTGGTTCTAACAAATCCCCATGTCATTCCAAGCATGTGTGTCGATTTATACCTCTCTATCTACATTATTCCGTGATTTATTCAGTTTTCAAATTTATACTGACTTTTTGATCACCCGTTATATTACTGGACCCTGCATATAACGGATCATATACACGAATATGGATGTCGAGGTGTGGTATTTGGCTGAGTGCTTTAGCTGACCCTCTTACTTCCATCTCGGAAAACTGGGCCAGTATAGTAGCACCCAAGGTGGATTCGCGATACTACTCGGCGACTCACGGACTCGGACATATAGCGCCATTATCACCCAGATGTAGCGCAGGCTTTTCTCCCCAGCAGTACCCTGCTCCTTTGTAGGGGTCAACTCGCAGCAGAGTACTGCATTACGTTTAATGGCATTGTATCTCGGATCATCTACGGCTATGAGTAGCCCTACCTCCAGTACCAGGAGACATGCTTCTAGAAACATGAGTGGATCGCGATAGCCCCCGTCCGGATTCTCAATTCTAGTAAACGAGATACGCCCCTCAAAGGCCCTAGCAACTGCAGAGTACTCTAGAGGAGTCAGTACGCCGCTAACCTGATTTCCTTCACTATCGGGACTGGATATAGCACTACCGCTAGCCACAGGTTCATTATCATTAACACTAAAAGTAGGAGACGACTGTATCCACCCGGCGGATGATGGCGTTGAACAGGAGGCATCTTCAGGGGGGAGGAGTATACACCGAGGTACACATACCTTTCGCTGCTGGCGAAGGCGGACAAGTGGAGACAGAGTATGATGTGGCGGCGGTGAGGTCCTGTGGGAACACCCAACCGATGGAGAGGGCGCTCGTTGATGCTGCTGCTGCTTGTTGGAGCCTTCACCATCGCCGGCCTGGGGGTGGGAGATCATTTCTCTGACTGAACCACCCACGGACGCCAGAGGGTATGCGATGGAGTGGCTGCTTCCGCCGCCGCCTCTCGCACAGCAATGAGAGGCGCTTTGCACAACACTGCACGTCGCTTGGGTGTGTATTAGATACCTGCCCCCGCAACCACCGCTCTAGGAGCACATGCCACATCAAGTTGTTGTAGTGGCAGTGTTGGTGGCACTCCTGTAACATACAAGTATCTGAAAAAAAATAAGTACAATGCCCAAGAAGACTTGCGATTATTTCATGTTGGATAGTGTAAGAGCACATACTGCCAGAGCTTCACTGACAATATTACGAGGGTAGTTTCTGCCATCAAACCATCTAATAATAGTGCCACTGAGAAATATTATGCTTCTCCCAGGAGGATTGCTTTTGGAGTATTAAATGATCCGTTTTTTTTATTTATGATTTTACACATTCAGACCACCACAGAATGTTCCACGTATTTAGCTCGACTACAGTAAACACCTGAGTCATTAAAGAATCGAAGTTTCGTGTACAAAACATCTTCAAACGTCTGATTGTTTTACAATGTGTTAATTTATTAAAAATTTGACTTTAAGCACATAAAAGATAAAAAATTTAAGAATGCTTTGAAATTCGCTAAGTATTCTCATTTCAAATACTGTATGAATAAAGTTCGAGTATTTGGGCACCGTATGTTAGGCTGCCTAAACGCAATCACATAGTTTCTAAAGGAAATGCTTGTCTTCTTGTGTTAAACATTTGACATCAGATTATACCTCTTAATGAGAAGTTATGACAGTATTTTAAATTTTTAAATTCGATCAGTAATTGCGCAAAATGCTGAAAATCAAATTTTTGTCTCCACTAGAAGCCGGTAGATAGGCAATCTGCAACAGGTACCTGATCCCGGGATAACATTTTAGTAATTTAGATACAGGGGATAGGCAAAATAATGTGAACTTACTTGGGAATGGTTTATTAATACGTGGTTGGGCCGCCATTTGCCCGTTATACAGCTGCAATTCTTCTTGAAATACTGGCATATATTGTACAGTTTGTAGTGGAATGTTATGCCACTCATCGATCAGCAGCTCTTCTAAATCCCGTAGCGACGAGGAAGGCGAAAATCTGCTCCGGAGTCTGCACTCCAATACCGCCCACAAGGGTTCGTTAATGTTCAAGTCCGGGGACTGTGCTGGCCAGGGATGACGCTACAGTTCCGTTGCATCATTCTCATACCACGATTATACTGTTCTGGCTGTGTGAATGGATGCATTATCGTTCTGAAATATGGCATCATTGTAGGGGAACAACATTTGAATCATGGGGTGCGCATGATCATCTAAAATTTTCATATAATCGTTGCCTATAACACGGCCTTTGAGAGAAATGATGGGACCAGCAGAATACCATGATATGGCTGCCCACACCGTCACACTTCCACCTCCATGCCTAACAGTTGGAATCAAGCAATTAGGGTTGTAGCCTTCTTTTGGCGTTCTCCAGACCCAAACCCGGTCCGATGTTGAAAGTAACGAAAATGTTGACACATTGGACCATATGACGTGTTTCCACTGATCAGCCGTCCAGGATTTATGCTCCTGACACCATGTGTTACGCTTTTTTTCGTAGGTTGTCGTCACTAATGATTTTGGTACAGCAGCTCGTCCATGAGTATTAGCTTTATGGAGTTCTCGGCGGACAGTGTCGATAGATGCGGGGTCTCGAAGGTGGCTATTGAGCTCTCCAGCCACTTTAACCGCCGAGGTTTTGTGTTTTGGCACAATTCGTGGTAGCGTACGACGATCTCTGACATTTCGTTTTCATTTGCGCCCACTATTACGTTTACACGATGATGTCTTTCCACGTTTTGTGTAGGCTGTTATGGCTGTTGAAACAGTCGCTCTTGAAACATTCAAAAAGTTGGCTGTCTTGATTACTAATGCTCCAGCTAATCGGACCCCACAATCTGCCCTCTTTGGAACTCTGTTAGGTATTTCATTGCATGTCGATCTGGACCTCTGAATGCAAATACGAAGTGTGCACTACTCGTAAACAACCTGCACTGATGCCTAGTCCGTACTGAACACACACAGTCCAGTTCGACTCGTGCCTTATCTGCGTTGCTGACCGTCAAACACAACCATCACATTACTACCACTGTTCACATTTTTTTGCCTATCCCCTGTGTCTTCCACGTGTTGGTTGCCTCTTGTTTGAACGAATTCTTGTTCAGGAATGAGGTACTCAGTTTGCCATATTCCAAAGCTTAGGAATGTTCGTTGTAGGTAAATCAAGCGGCTGTAGTATACTCGCTGGCGTGTGTGCAACTAAGCTGTGAGATCCTGAAATTTCTAAGGTTCGGTACAACTTCTTTGTTGACATATGATTTATGTAAATATTGTTTCAAGATTAGCAGTTTTATGCTACACAGGATTCCATTATTGTCGGGACTGGCAATCGTGTAATCGTACCTGGACCGAGGATAGATTCACTAACGATGTCTTCCAGCCACGCTATGCTCGTTTCGAGGAAGTGAGGTCAGGCAGTTTCCATGGGTTCAGTTTTACGTTTTGTAAGAGGCATATCCACAGTTTCATCCCTTTCAGCTGATGTGGTTTCACCTGTTACATCCTTGCTCAGTATTTTCCTTGTACGTTGCTGCTCTTTCTATAGTTCTTGTAATTCCTAGCCACATTTTTTTTCTCACCAATGTTTGGGTTTTACGTACATTTGTTTATGGACATCTCTCTCGTTGTCGTCTTTGACTTAAAGGCATTTCTGTGTTGTCTCTCGGTTTGATGACCATTTAGTTGTGTCCACTTGTCAGGTGGGCTGCAACTCCGAACTGTATCGAGTTCAACTGATTCTTGATGGTGATGAATTATTTTCTATTGAAATTTATTGACTGATTGATGATACTAATCGTTTCCCTTCGTGATCAGCCTCCAGATTTTCGGCATGTTTGCTTCTTAGTTTGTAACATGCATTTCCTCTTGCGAAGTGTACCTTCACAACTTCTTGCACGTTGCCAATATGTACACGAAATAGCGCCACCTCTGTGAAGAGATCTTACGGTTACTTCATTGCTGTTAGTCTGTCCACTGACAAGCATGTCTACATACATAGGAGTATCTGAAAGGGGTCGAAGTCCGAGAACTGATGCGTCACATTAAGCTTTGTCGCGAAGATTTGACTAGCGGACAAGTAGTTGTAAGTTATGTAAATTGAAGCTGGAGGCGGAGAAAGAAAATGGTAGGCATTGCTGATGTCACCTGCATCGGGATATAATGCGAAATCAGCGGTGACGACTGAAAATGTATGTCGGACAGGGATTCCAACCTGGAATCTCCTGCTTGCTTGGCAGTTGCGTTTAGTACTGCGCAACCTGGACACAATCTTCATCGCGATTGCACGGACTATCTCGGCACGCCTCTCAGCCGACCCACATTCCCATCTAGTGCCACCTATTTGCAATCCCCGTCCATGTCCTTCATGCTCGCTACTTTGAGATTCCCGCAGAAAGTCGGACGTAGATATGCATCCGCACTGAAGGTGGTGGATTCATTGCCCATCGAGGCGAATCAGTTATATGAATGAATACCGGACGGGGTGGCCGAGCGGTTCTAGGCGCTACAGTCTGGAACCGCGCGACCGCTACGGTCGCAGGTTCGAATCCTACCTCGGGCATGGATTGTGATGTCCTTAGGTTAGTTAGGTTTAAGAAGTTCTAAGTTCTAGGGGACTGATAACCTAAGAAGTTAAGTCCCACAGAGCTCAGAGCCATTTAAACCAAGTTATATGAATGCGTGGTATCTGTTCTGTCGGACCGAGGATGGAGGACGTGGACGGGGACTGGGGATAGGTGGCGTTATGTGGGAATGTGGGTCAGCCGACAGGCGACCCGAAATAGGCCGCACAGATGCAATGAACACTGTATGTCACGGGTGGCACAGTGATTGGCACTGCCTGGTAAGCAGGAGATCCCGGGTTCGAGCCCCAGTCTGGCACACATTTTCACTCTTCGCTGCTGATTCCGCATAATGCATCTTACATCAATAGCCCCTTTTCTTTCCTTTCTGCCCCTCTTCAGTTTACATAATACATATCAAAGCAGCGGATTCTGCGTGGTGTCTGTTCTTTCGGATATATCCGATGTTTCAGAAGGATTCATCCGATATGACATGACTATATGTAGAGTATTGATAAACATAGAAAATTTGGAGGCCACCTTTTTTCAAGGTTTAGACACCTGAAGCTATCCGAATGTTTGTATATCTCCTTCAGAGACTACTGTCGCGGTAGAGTAATTACATGGATATCTCCTGATACGACATTCAAACGATAAACAAAAACATGACGCTCTTGGGGATCATTATGTGGATCTATCATCTGGCTAGCACTGGATGTAATAGAGAAGAGTGCAATAATTAGCGGCTTGGCTCCATACTCAGATGATATCCTCCAGTAAAACTAAACTAAACTAAACTCCGTCCGAACAGGCCTTGGAAGGCCCAAAGTTACCGACCGGCCGCCGTGTCATCCTCAGGAGGAGCATGTGGTCGGCACACCACTCTCCCGACTGTATGTCAGTTTACGAGACCGGAGCCGCTACTATTGAGTCAAGTAGCTCCTCAGTTTGTCTCATAAGGGCTGAGTGCACCCCGCTTGCCAACAGCGCTCGGCTGACAGGACGATAACCCATCCAAGTGCTAGCCCAGCCCGACAGCGCTTAACTTGGGTGATCTGACGGGAACCGGTGTTACTACTGCGGCAAGGCCGCTAGCGATATCCTCTAGTAGGTAATGGAAATTCTAGAGCTCACACAGATCTAAAGTGTAATGCAGCTCTGTTCTTGATTCAGGAGTGATGTGAACAAAAAAAGTTGAGGACTGTCATAAACAGAATTGTTTGTATACCGCTGAAGGGAAAGTTGTGAAAAACTAGGGATCCTTGCATCAGAATACATGTTCTGGTTAGTGAAAAGTGGTAAACTGGCACGTGGAGATGTATCTGGATGGTGGTAGGGCTTACAGCGTCCACTTTTCTAAACCCTATGAAAAAGAGTCTAAGCCCATCTTCAAAATAGCTACCAGTGCAACAAAACGTTTTAGATTTCCAGTGAGTCTCTCTAAATTTTGTGATGATGTCATACTTACGTCGTTCGTCAGTTTCAGTCCTAATATGTGCACGTTCAAACATCAACAGGTGAGACCTGATCAACAGCGGTAGAATTACGCTTAGTGTTACTTGGAATTATCCATTCGGATTAAAGATCAGAGGAAGGAGTGTCAACTAGCGGCTCAGGAAAGGCAACTTGGAAAAAATAGATGAAATTACTGATAACCTAATAACTGACAAGCAAGAGCTAAAGATATGGATGAATGATGAATGTCAAAGAATCCGGGACACTCGTATCACAGAAGGAGAGTATACACTGCCTGCCATAAAGTGAAGCAGGCAGACGACGTGGTCGGATGTCAATGTAACTTCCTACACGTACACACCATCGTCGAGTGTGTAAATGATTATAGTTGCAATTCTCTTTGACAAGTAAAACGGCCACCAGAGTGCATTAGAGCTGTTCGTGTTTGTTATCAGGCCTGGTAGGACTTAAAGGGGGCACGAACAGCGTCGGATGTTGAGTAATAGCTGTGCAGAACACAGAGATGCCACGTAATTATGCGAGACAACGTTATCATCATCTGGCAGAGTTTCCTAGTGCAATCATTGTGGGTCTCTGTTTGGCTGGCTGAATGAATCACACGATATCCAGATTTTTGGGGCCTTCGGATGTGACAGTGGCCTGATGTCCAACTGCATGGCGACGTGAGGGCAGGCCACATCTGATCACCACAGTAGAGGATCGAACACCTTTATAGTCACAAAATTTACTTGTTCTCTTAACCTGATTCCTTAACATCTTCACACCAAGCACACGGTTAAACACCGCCACGTCACTCCTTCCTCGTTCTGGCGCGAAAAAACAAAGAAGCGACCATAGCGATGTCATCATAATCGATATCAGTGCTACTCGATACATGCTTATATCTTCTTGAATTATATATTATACGTGCTTGTTTAATTCAATTTTGATATTTTATGACCTTTTTAAACATCTTGCATATCACTAGGAAAACCGTAAGCTTCCCATTGAATTAGAGTAAGTTCCATTCTAGTTCAATTTTGCTATCTGAATGCCTCTTTGTAACATTTTGTGCACTGTTGACTTCTTCTCGAATTAAAATATGTGCTAGTTAGTTCAGTTTTCATATGTTTAAGGCGTTTTAAAACACCCCCATTATCGCTAGTACTCTCTAGGCCTCTCCTTGAATTGAAATATATGCTAGTTTAGTTCAGTTCTACACTGTATGCTATTTTTTTACAACTAAGTGTTTGTTACTAGTCCAGTTTTCCCAGTAGTTTTGCAGTACCATGCCGTTAGTGGACAGGGCCTGTTTAACAGCGTCTGATTTCATTTTAAAAGAAATATTGAATAAAAGGGCGATCCTCAGGCCTATGTCTGCGTAATATTGTCGACGAGGCCAACTACGTGTTCGAACTCAGCAGTGCCTGCAGTCTTTGTCATGAACCTAACACGTCTCGTCGTCATGAACTTTAATGTAGGTTACGTTCCGATAAAATCATATTGAAGTTCGGCTGCGTCTTTCTCACATAAATCTCTCGTACAACCAGTCTTCAGTTGCGGAAACACGGGGCGCGTGAAAAAGTATGAGAAAGTGAATTTCGAAGTAAAGTTTCTGATGGTTTTTTTTCCTTACTCACGCTGCGTTCGACTGCGACTCCGTTGCCGCGACGGAACTGCCTCTATACATTAGACTATCCGATCACGCCTCCACGCCTGACTCAAATTTTTAATGTCGCTGATGTTTCCTCCTATTACTTCCGAACATTACAACCGGAGGTCCCCCGCTGAGTATGCGGGAGTGGCACCACGCGGAGAACAGATTTGATGGAGGACCGTGGCTTACACTACCGTTGGGATATACAGCGAGATTCAGCTAGGCTGTTCACCTGAGATATATCCTGCACCGGTTAAGGCATCGGAAGTCTGTTTCCCCAAATTAATAGTGAAAACGTCCTCACTCAATTACGTATAGTCTCTTTTCATAGCTGCATAAATTGCAGATATCGGTATCAACTTCGATTTTTAAATGGAACGACAATAATTTCTGCTGCTAATGTTGTAAAAGAGGCGAATTCAGAGGAGTTTCACGCTTCAAAATACGCGTCAAGAGCACTCTAGCTTTTAGCAGACAAGAGAGGCTACTTGCAGAAGCGGAATTGTTGTTGCATATGCAATGCTGTCGAAGGAAAAATTTAATTTAAAACATATTAATCAGGCTTGGCTACGTTTGGGTGGATCTGCATACTAACTGGAAGGCTAAGGACGTTGCATCTAATGATTATTCGCCATTTAACTTCGTTAACAATTCTGCTCTTGTTTTGACAGGGAGGTGTACGTAAAAAGTAAAATGAATCGGTTATACAGGGAGCTCAGGTATAAAGACTGTTAAATAATAACTCTGTGTCGTGCGTTTAATATCAAGTTACACATTTACATTGCAGAATTACCTCAGTAACAGCGAAAAAAAAGTCACAAAGGATGTGGTCATAAACACTTCCTCGAATTCCATTTATTTCATAAAGTATTTGGAATGCCCACATACACAGCAATACACGTTTGTTGTCACTGGTGCAAGTGCTTGTGAACAGATTGAATTTCTTCAACACCATGCTGCAACAATACGAAGCTTTAAACTTGTAATGTTTCCATAACGTGAGGTGCTTCAACAGCCGTAAAGTATTTTATAAAATGCGTTTTAACCATCAGCTGTTTATTTGCCCCATTAGTCATCTACCCGTTTGTGTTATTAGCCATCGTCCAGAATGTGGGGTATAACAGATTAGTTAAAAGCATTCAAAACAATATAGGATGCTTTTAACTAATCTGTACCCTACATCCTGGATGGTGGTTAGTAATCGAAACTGGTAGATGGCTCATGGTGAAAAATAGACAGCTGATGGTTAAAATGCATTGCATAAAGGAAAAGGAAGAAAGATAGTAAGAAAGTAGAATGAAAGGTATTTTAACCCTCTTTGGCCGTCGTAATTTGTGCATATATGCTTCATCTTCGAGTTTACGTAAAAGAAAAAAATCACGTGGCATCAAACCAAGCGAACGTGAAATGATAAGGTCTTCTCGTCCTAACCAGCAACCGGGTAGGAACAGAATGAGCGCTGTCCTAGCCACAAGCAACATGTTCCTATTATTTCAAGTGTTACTTCTCCGGTGAGAGCCGGTAGCTCTTCAGTAAAAAACTGTGCGTATCTATTACACGTTTAAGTTTCATAAATAACGTAAGTGCCAGGCACGTAGTCTCCAATAATCTCAAATCTAACGTTCACACTCCACAGCCTCGGCCACTACTGGTTCTCAGTGGCCCAGTCATGCATATTTCATAGCTTCAGCTTTTCATGGTTTGTAAAGGAACTTCTTGGCTAACGAGAAGTCTTTTAATAAAGAATCTATTGTCCCAATGTCGCATCATAACCGAGCGACAGAATTCCATGTGTCTTCTACAGTCCCGTTGGTTAATCTGCTGGCGAAGTGATACATAATATGGATGGAAATTGTATGATCACAAAATGCGAACTCGGTGGGCAGACATATTCCAGACACACTCGCATTTCATCTGGAGCTAATATTTGGATTATGATCAACAGTTGCGACATCTATTTCGTTCGTTTCGCTCGTTGCACGCTTTCTCCTTACTCTCTGCATAATATTCCAGTGACTTTCTGATCAATATTTTTGCACATTCACTGAATTGTCACTGTTGATGGGCGCTACCCATCTTTGTACGCTCAAATGAACTGTTCTCTTCACGTGTCTTCTTCGTTATTCGTAAAGAAGTAACACATCTAGAGTCTCTTCGTTTGTGAAAGACATTTATTTTTTGAAAGTAACCAACACTCGACACAAGTAAACGTCACAGACAGAATGAAGGCTGTATTTCATTTATGTATCACTGATACCGCTATCGCGATGGTACAGCCCTCCGTTTCGTCCTTATGCAACGTGCATATTTGCTAATTCAGTATAAGTAAAAAACTTCTACACGAGACAGCAATCGATTTCATGTTCCAAATAGGCAAATTCTAAATCATAAATACTGCAATTTCTTTGAAACTACTAATCGGATATTGAAAAGTGAAACATCATTGAATTAGCCCTCTTTATAAACACAACACTAGCAGCAAAAACTACTATCGTTCCTTTTTTTTAATAAAAATTGATACGATATCTCCGTTATTGATATAGCTATGAAAAGAGATTACACCACATTCAGTGAAGACTTCCTCCAAATTCATTTGCGTCAAAACAAATTATGATACCTGAAACGATTCCGAGAACGTTTAAAATGAGCTGCTACGCTGAACCATCATGTACGTCAGTTGAATTAGAATCAGTTGAAATTAACTCAATAAATTGTTTATAATTTATAAAAAAACAGCTACCAGCCACATGTATGGTTTAAAAAGGTTTATTATCTTCAGACCATGACCGGTTTCGGATTTTCCTTTACAAATCCATCTTCAGATGGTAATTACAAGCATTCTAAGTTGGACCTAGTTTTGTTTTTGTTATTCGTTTGCTGCACTGGGAAAGAAAAGAAATATTTTTGTTGTCATATCGGTAATGGTATTTTTACAAAAGATTTACTTCTTTTACAAAATCTAATTGCTCATGAGATAGTTTTTTGTTTTAAACTTAGTAAACGTGCAGGTTAGTGTACTTACGAGCTATGTAGTTCTGCCTGACGAAATATTCTGCGTTTATGTTTTCGAGCGCAAGCTTAATACACTTTCCAATATGCACTATGTGAGTGCTATTCCAGTCAATGGACGTCACTTTCAACCTCATCATCTTAATTACACACGCAGCACACACGAATAACGTTTACAAAACGTGGCCCAGCTTCACATTACAAACGAGAACAATATTTGCAAAGAGCTTACAGTCATAACGATGGTAACTTACAGATGCTGTATAGTCGATATGGGTACAGTAAAATATCTCTTTGCTATTGTATGAAATTAATCTAAAACGGAATTAAAAAAATTACATACAAATAAGATTACAAACATTATATGTAGTACAGAAATACTGTGTGTTACCAATTAGTTGTTACAATTTTAGGAGATAAATTCTAATATATGACATGATAAGCAATGCACATGTTCTCATTATGCAATGTTTCAATGACATATAAGCAGTTTTTGGGGGCCTGTATACTGAATGTTTTTAATGGAATATTAGGCTTAAGTTATTTTAAAAAAGTGAAAGCTTCTTCAAAGTTATTTAGGAAGGGGGTGTTAACTGACTCTGTCTGTTCATTCAGAATGAGATGAGGGAACCTGTTTTTATGTGTATGAATCTCAATCTCCTCTAAGAGATTCAATGTGAAACCCTTGTCTTTGAGGTGTAATATCTGCAAGTTGTTTTCTATATTCTCAACTGTATGATTGTTTTCTGCAAGATGGGTGGCAAAAGCAGATTTGCTTAGGTTTTGACAGACGTAGGGCATCAAGGTGTTCCTTGAATCTTGTTTCAAACCCTCTACCTGTTTGGCCAATGTAGAATTTAGGACAGTTGTTACACTTAAGTTTATAAATTCCAGACCTTTTATGGGGTATGCTATTGTGTGGGAGTGAGTGTATGACTCTTTGTTGGAGTTTGTTATTGGTAGAGAAACTGATTTTGACATTCTTATTCTTGAATAGGTTGGAAATTTTGTATGAAAGTGGACCTATATATGGTAGGGCTACATATTTTACTGATTTTTTGTCTTTCATAGTTATTGTGGCTGTTGCTTGTTGCAAAGACTTATTGCTAGCAATTTTTTCTTTTGTTTTTTGAGAGAGTGTGTCTATGATTGAAGCATCATAGCCATTATTTTGGGCAATTGATTTGATTATGCTGATTTTTTTGTGCTGTTCAATAAATTGTAGTTACATCAAAGACATCAGGCAAATCTGTTCAGAAATGGTGAACTTGTGTAACATGAATATGCTGTGACAAATGAAAACTTTTGCCAGACCCTGACTCCAACCTGAATTTCCGGACCGAGCGAGGTGGTGCAGTGGATAGCACACTGGACTCGCATTCGGAAGGACGACGGTTCAAACCAGTGTGTGACACATCCTGATTTAGGTTTTCCATGGTTTCCCTAAATCGTTTCAGGCAAATTCCGTGATGGTTCTTTTGAAAGGGCACGGCCGACTTGCTTCCCCATCCTTTTCTAATCCGATGGGGCCGATGACCTCACTGTTTGATCTCCCCCAAAACCAACCAACAAACCGAATTTCCGGCCTATTGCGAACTGCCGCCATGACTACTATGGTGCGCAAAACGTAAGTACGAAAGTCACTCTCGTACTATGTGTCACTGCCAAGTAATATAGCTCGATGAAACATGGACCAAACATAGAAAGAACTGTTACAGTATAGTACAGAAGGTATCCGATAGAAATACGCAGTGAGACCAACAGAAATGAAACTTTTATTCAAAAACAATAATCACTCCAAAGGCACCGTGATTTATGAGGGTCCCCAGGACATTACAAATGGTGGGTACAGTGGTTAACTCAACTACCTCGTAAGCAGAAGATCCTGGGTTCGAGAGCCACTCCAGCGCTCATTTTCACTAGTCGCCACTGATTCCGCATAAAGTCTCAATGCAGCTGATATCATTAGTTCATTCCTTTACCTTTACTTTCTCTCCCTTCCACCATCAATTCACGTAATGAATTTAAGTGTTATAATTTTTTTACGGCACTTGTCTGTCATATAGCTATGCACGAAAGTGGAACAATAAACAAATCAGACAAGAAAACAAGCGCAGCATCTGAAAGGTGATGCTACATAAGAATGCTGAAGATTAGGTTGATAGAGCATATAACAAATTTAGAGGTACTGAATCGAATTGGAGAGAAAAGAAATGTGTGGTAGAACTTTACTAAAATGAGGGATCGGTTGACATGACAAACCTCAGGCAACGCCAAGGTCTTACTGCAGGGAAGTGTCTTACATAGAAATTATAGAGAGAGAGGGGGGGAGGGGAGAGTGAGAGAGATAGAGCAATGCTTGAATTATGCAGAGGAGAAGAGGCTTGCACAGTCTTTAGTCCTCTAGAATAGCGGACTAAAGACGAAGGCGTAGTATAAATGAGGAGAAAACGTGGGACGGTAAAACTTCGGTGTCAGGATTGTCACAATAGAGCATCTCAGACAAATTTCCACCTACATAACAGTGGAAGACACAGGACTCGTGGCAAACGACGAACACCCGCGTCCTTCTGCGAGTTAGAATTTGGCTGAAAATGTTGGGCGGAATGTCTCAGTAAGGAAGTGGGCTGTCTATTACCCAGTTACCTCAGCAGTAGAAGACACTTGATGAGCAACAAAACCGTCACATGAGATTTATAAAAGGTATATCCCACTGTAAAGAGCCACCCTCCCGATCCTAGAACATCAGGAATAGGAAGTGGAAATGTAGAAAACCATAAGACGGAACAAAATGGCAGTGAAATCAACGCAGATAAATACGTGTGCTACACTAAACACGTCATATGTGTGGTAAATACACTGACAATGGTAGGTCACGACGTTGGAATCACAGATTTGCTTCAAACCTGAGTACGCCTTTGGTAGGCCATTAAAACAACATAGTGCAAGTAGTAAGGTGCACTATTCTGGCAATTCCGAGAAAATCGCAAGAGAAGTTTTACGCGTCTGTTATGTGGCATATGTGTCTGGGCGTAGGTGTCAGGCACGAAGGTTCATGGTGGGCAAGTGATTAGTGTTCGAGCTTCGTAAGACGCCCGTATATAAGGCAACGGTTCGAGTCCTGCTCAGACTTAATCTATTCTCGTTTCATCACTGGGTATATTATTTAATTTGTATGACATTTAAGAGAGAATGGAAAAAAACACGTGTATTTGCATGAAGTTTCGTTTATGTTTTCCGTGACAAATGACGAGTAATTGTACTTTACTCTTGTGGTCTGGCACATTGTGACTTACTATATTACAGATTGTGAATAACGTCATTCGCAGCATTATTTGTCGAGATTTGACTTGTTCTTTTCAAGCCAGTCCCTTGCCCTAGAAAATTTAATTATAAATAGCAAATAGTCAAATAACACATGAAATTCACTACAGTTTCATGAAAATGTACGTGGGATATTTTTTCGTTACATTACGTCTCAAATGTCATATAAATTAAATAAAGTGACTAGTGATGAAGAAAATATAGATGAGAAAGTAAGTGGAAGCAGGATTCGAACAATCCCCTCGTCCACGACCGCTTGCAAACCGCAAACACTAACCGCATTTTTTATCTAATTTTTTCGTTATTGATCGTTGTATTTGTTCGGGGCGGACGCCCCATGAGCCCCGTTGAGGTTCACTGCTGATCCATTCACTCAGTTTATTTATTATAGAAGGCAGCCAACCCTCTGACCAACTGACTACAACGATTTCTTGCGAGTGACAAAAAATGGCTCTGAGCACTATGGGACTCAACATCTGGGGTCATCAGTCCCCTAGAACTTAGCACTACTTAAACCTATCTAACCTAAGGGCATCACACACATCCATGCCCGAGGCAGGATTCGAACCTGTGACCGTAGCAGTCGCGCGGTTCCGGCGCGGCCGGCGCGAGTGACACCTACGCATCGACGCATCACTTACAAAAACATTTGCCAGAGTAGTGCACATTACTACTCGCCCATTATGTTATTTTAATAGCCCACTGAAGGTGTACAAAGTCTGAAGTGAATCCGTCACCCCATCACCGTGGCTTCCCCTTCTGAGTTATTCCGATAAGGAAAACACAGTTACAGAACCAAACAAAACATGTGATTAATAAGACAGTGCAAGTACAGATATCGAAGAAAAGAGCGAAACAGCATGAATGCCAAGCCTCGTCAGTATCATCAGGTATCATTCTGAGGGAAACAGACACTAACCAGAGTGATGTGAACTCACGGTTCGATAGATCAGTGTACAAAAAATGTAAACGATACCACAGTCAGCGAACTGGAGAAGACAAATATCAGAGCTGAGATCAATCAGGTAGGAAAATGCCTTAAAGATACCGTCACAACAAAGAAGAAATACGTGAGAAGTAGCGCAGTGGTTAGCGCTCTGGATTCGCATGCGGGAGGACAGCGGTTCAAACAGCCGGCCGGTGTGGCCGAGCGTTCTAGGCGCTTCACTCTGACACCGCGCGACTGCTAAGGTCGCAGGTTCGAATCCTACCTCGGGCATGGATATGTGTGATGTCCTTAGGTTAGTTAGGTTCAGGTAGTTCTGAGTTCTAGGGGACTGATGACCTCAGATGTTAAGTCCCATAGTGCTCAGAGCGATTTGAACCATTTGGACGGTTCAAACACGCGTCCGGCCATCTTGATTTAGGTTTTCCGTGATTCCCCTAAATCGCTTCAGGCAAATGCCAGGATGGTCCCTTTGAATGGAAACAGCCGACTTCCTTCGCTTTCCTTCCGGTAGGACCAATGACCTCGCTGTTTGTTCCTCTACCCCAACTCAATCAACCAAAGATGAAAATAATAAATACCAAAGAAAAGCGTTTGAAAGTACCTGCTAAAAGAGGAAATTGAGTGAACTGTACACGGAACCGGCTGAAAAGAAATGGAGGCAATGTTTGAAGATCCTTGCTAGAGTGGAAGCGACAGCTTGGCCCAAGTGGGCCGACAGCTGTCTAGTAGGCATCAACGGAAGTGTAACTAATTCCGAATGATATAATGGACGATGCAAAAGTACTGTGATGTGGCTGCCGTTGCCGCTGGAACAGCTCAGCATTACGCTGTTGCGTCGCTATTGCGTTGTATTCAGTGAATCCATACGCGATGTGCAAATCGGCAAACTGTCCATGAATAAATCTGTCGACACTGTTCTGTATCACCGTTACTGTACAACTAGTACTGCCAGAGAAATGAACACGAGGCACAACCGAGCAGTAAATACGAGGGCGTGCTGAAAAGTAATGCCTCTGAATTTTTTATGCGAAAACTCTTAAGGCTTTTTGAATAAAACAGATGTTAATAACACACTAAATCTTTAGTCTTCATATCTACATATTTATTGCTCAACACTGTCATCCTGGTGACGAACACATTTCTCCCAACGAGAGACCAGTTTGTTAACACCGTCACTGTAGAGTGTTTGACTTTGCTGACAGAGCCACAAGCCGGCCGCGGTGGTCTAGCGGTTCTAGGCGCTCAGTCCGGAACCGCGGGACTGCTACGGTCGCAGGTTCGAATCCTGCCTCGGGCATGGATGTGTGTGATGTCCTTAGGTTAGTTAGGTTTAAGTAGTTCTAAGTTCTAGGGGACTGATGACCACAGATGTTAAGTCCCATAGTGCTCAGAGCCATTTGAACCATTTGAACCAGAGCCACAACCTCACCTCTTCTTGCACCGCTCTGTCACTATCAAAGTCAAGTCCTCGAAGGTGTTATTTAAGTCTTGAAAACAGATGAAAACTGGATGAGGCTAACAAGGGGAGGCCGCCAATTGTGAAATTCAGATTCGATTCATACTGCGCACAATAAAAGCTCATGGCCAGAGGTGTAATGTGGCAAAGCACCAGATGCACTTCTCAGCCGTTGTCGAGAAAATCGAGTTAAAAGAAACCGTTGCCGTGAAATACTCTCTACGATTAACAATTTTCTACAGCGTCGTGTTGTGGCGGTAAGCGCTCCGGTTCGTAATCCGAAGGTCGCCGGATCGAATCTCGGGCCATGCAAGTTTTTTTTTTTAGTATTTGTATATACAGAATTATATATATATATATATAATTCCCGGCAATCAGTTGCAACAATTATGCATATAATAAGTTGTTGAAAGTCGTTTGTCGTGGAAAAACTGGCGACTTCGAACATCATTATGTTTTCCACAAACAAAGTTGTATTTCACAAATGTTATTAATTGTCTTCATAATGTTAACCACGTATAGTTAACGGAAGACGTAGAAATGATATTCCGAAACGAATACGTATAGCGTAAGTCAAACGTTCGAATTAGAATAGAGACCCCACGAACACAAATTTGCTGTGGCAGGTATGAAATATAAACTCCGTTACTCGCTCGTTACACTTGAAGGACAGATGTTGAATGGGCCGAAACGAGCCGCCGCATAACAGCGTAGTTGCCTGTTAACTTCGAAAGAAGGTAGATGCGGTCCCTAGCGCAACTTATAACATCGTAGAAAATCAGTGCGGACGGGAGAGCTTTGGTACACCCTGTTAAACAAACGGGAAAATGGAGGCGGTACAATTGGAAAGCGATCCGCCTTCACCAACATGCATAAGTAATTCATTAATATATATATATATATATATATATATATATATATATATATATATATATATTTGAATTTCAAAAAACTAATAATAAAAAAGTTGCATGGCGCGGGTTTCGAACAGGCGACTTTCGGATTACGAAGCCGAGCGCTTACCGCTGCGCCACGATGGTGTGGGAAATTATCAATTGTAGAGAGTATTTCACGGCAACGGTTTCTTTTAACTGTCGATTTTCTCGACAAAGGCTGAAAAGTGCATCTTGGTGCTCTGCCACATTACACCTCTGGCCATGAGCTTTTATTATGCGCAGTATGAACCGAATCTGAATTTCACAATTGGCGGCCTCCCCTTGTAAGTCGGGACTGTATGGAGCGTGATCAATGGCAGAGAACCCAAGGCGCCGGATTATTGCAGACGTCGCAGCGCTCGTGTGTGGTCTGGCATTGTCACGGTGAAAGAGAGAGTGCACCATGTGTGGACGTATTCTTCGAATTCGAAACTCGATTACAGCACGTTGTTTCTCACGCACCGACGTAGTTACGTTAAACGCCGCCGTGTTGCACACTAGAGAGCCTGTATACAGAGAGAGTGGCCATAGGTGAAGTTGCCCGTGATTGGTTGATTAGCTTTGGCGCCATTTTTCTGCCAAACGTCTCCCCTCTTCCTACGTCCGCCGTGCTTTTGAGCTGAATTGAAGTTCATAAGACTTTTAGAAACGATTAAAAGGTATTTGAATTATTGAGAGACTTGTTATGCGTTGTGCATGCATGTTCGATTTAGTTGTATATCGTTTTTAGTACGTAATTAGCGTTTTGAATTTGGCAAAATTTGTAGCTTCTTGTTGCAGTCTGAAGCGCCCAGTCAGGAAGGAATGAGTAACTCTTGTAATAAAGTCCAGGTACAACTTTCTTAATGGTATATATTATCCGAAATATTTATTTAGTTACGCCTATAAAAATGTTTGGTTCTTCATTTTGCTCAGAGAACTCTGAATTTAAGGTGTCAGTTTTTTTTTAATATTTTTAGTCACGCAAAACAGGTAGGCCTATTACAATTTACTGCATTTTTAAGATCTTACTTCTTTAACAGTTCGTGCATACTGGTAGCATCACAAGCTTTTCTGAAGCCAATGTCTGACAGTCCTTGCTGTAAACGGAAAGTTCCTGTAATTGTTGTGCCATGCTCATTCCACTTTATAACGTCAAACTTTATTTCGTTGTGAATCAGAACACTAGGCATTATTTTGGTTTCAGTATTATTGCCTGACTGTTGACGCAGGCAAGTTGTAAGCACATTTTCCGCAGTTGTCGTGGTTGCTGAAACATTATTCGTAGTAAATAATTGTAGGTACTCTTTTAATAGGCCTACTTACTGTGGGGTAGAAGGGATACGGCAGTTTTCTTGTTATATTTGGTCGTTATTACAGTAGCCTATATTTAACATTACCTGATTTTTGTATTCTTTATCGTTTGTTATCCACGAGAGATATTCAGTATATGAAAGAAAGTCGTAAGCAGTTGTTTACGTGTGACATGCAAAAAGTTTGAAGACGTGACAAGAAGTACTAATACGTCTCACACTTTTTGTATGTCACAAGTAAACAACTGCTTACGACTTTCATTCATCTGACGTAGTACAGGCACGTTAAATCTTTAGCTTTATGCGCTTCCAATACAAAACAAATGCTATACACAATATTTTTTTTATTTACGTTACTTTCATTGCAATATGTCTAGTAAACGAACTTTAAAGGAGAGAAATGCAAGTAACGAATAATTTTTACAGCCACTGTATCAGATTTTCCTGTGCTGTACGTAGTAGGCTACTGTGAGTATATTATAGCTGTAAAGAAAGGCATTTAACGAATGATTTCGCCATATTGTCTTGTGCTTTTGATTCGGTGAGTGTGTACTCCACTACTCCACTACTGGCCATTCAAAAGTCCCGCCCGCAGTTTGGCAGAAAAATGGCCGCCGAATCGTCCGGCTGGCCACTCTCTCCCTATACAGGCTCTCTATTGCACACTACAATTCAGAGCCCTCTAGCGGCGGAGGTCTACAAATACGTACACGTGAAGAATAAAGATGTAGAATGTTAGTAGCGTTTGTTTTATATTTAAGAAAACTTTAAGAGTTATCTCATAAAAATTCGGATGCATTACTTTTCAGTATGCCATCGTATAACATTGAGAGTGAAGGGTAAAATGCGCATTTCTGTTGCTGAGAGCAAATACCCAGAGTGACTGAAACAAGTTTGACTCTATACAGGAAAAACAGAGCATACATTTGCAGTGTTATGCAAATATTTACTGTGCAACACAGATACAGACAGAAAAGGGAAGAAGATATCAAATGATTATCTTATAATGAGCCACCAAAGTTCAGGCTACGTATTAGGCCTTGTTAAGCTTAAAGGAGAGTCGTACAGTTCTGGCCGCTACTCTGATTTCCCTTTCTCCCTCTAAGTAGCAGACGTGTACAGTATGCAGAAGTAATCTTGTGTATCCATATGCGCTGCAGTCGGATGTCTTCTTCTTCTCTTCAATGCTTTCTCACATCTGAGTGCGATGGTGGTTGCTGTATCTCTTAGCGAACGGAAGATATTTTGAGGCCTGTGGTACCCATTTTTAAGGTGAGTGATTAATTTCGTTGCTGCATTTCGGTTAGCTCTGTTATGTAAGGAGTGACATCTAACTAAAGATTCATGTCAATTTCTATAAAATTACGTACAATGACTAAATCCTTCTGCGTGTTTGTCGTGCAATACCGGCCACCCATTATCTTTATCCAATGCAGACGCTGAGAAAATGTTGGATGTGTGGATGAGCAGAATATTTTATTTGCAATCTCTCTAAAACAGTGAGCTAAACATTGGTAAACTGAGGTTGTAACACTTATATCGATTAGAAGCAGGTTTATATTATGTAACTGCGTATCTACAATTACGAAGTGTTTATTCTTTGTTAGTTAAGGTCATTGATTTGTGACAGGAAATTTAAAGTTTGTAATGTATATATTGTAAGGGGTCCGCAGGCCCTTACTGCTAAGTTTACGCTCACACAGGTCGACAGGGCAACTATCGAGTAGTGTGTGCAGGGCGCGAGAGCTAGAGGGGGTTCACCGGAGTGCCGAGTGCTGCTTGGGTAGATTCCCGCGAGGCGGGAAGAACTGGGCGGAGAGCTAGTTAGTTAGAGTGTGGAGAGTGCCGAGTCAGGGTGTGGTAGGTTCCCGCAAGGCGGGCAGAGCTGTGCAGAAGCCAGCAGTTGAATTAATGTAAATTATCGACAAAGGGAGTGGCCATCGCCGCGGTTTAACCCCTTTGTGTTAGTATTATACGGGAAAGTGAGAAAGTTTAATTACAGAGTGATTTCAGTGATATTAAGTGCCGCTATTGAACTTCCGCGTCTACCGCGCCGGCATTACTTGGATTACAGTGATTGGATGTTGCGTGTGACGATTAAGAATAACTAAAGAAACCTGTGCTGAGATTAGCCATCATTAACAGTATATTGACGAAGGCAGTGGCTGTCTCCTTATTTTGTGCTTTTGCTAAGAATATAGATCTTGTTTGTGAAACTGTGTTGTGTCCTTCTTACCACTAAACAGTACTTATTACAGTATTTGCGAAGGACAATACGGAATGTAACATCCCCTGAGCAGTCCAATCCGATTGCCAGCCCATTAGGTACACGGTCACATTAATTAATTATCTAATTTTGGGCTGCTATTCAGATCCCGAACGAGCGGATATAATAATAAAATAAAGGGTATGATACACCCTTGGCTTACCGTGAAAGGACAAGTGCAATTTTCGGACGAGTCATACTAATTTTTCAATGTGGAATCGGGATAGTGTATGAACGTTAAAATCGCGACAAAGAACAGTGCATTTTTTGAACAATACGAAGTAATAATATCTTACGATCGTGACTAAACTGTTTTTCTGGCCATATTAAACTGTGTTGTAAAGTGCAAATGCGTAAATTCGCACGAAAAACTGTGAAAAGTGGACGCTAAAGAAAGATACGTGTGAACAGTAAAATAGCAAAACGAGCCAAGATTTCGTCACAAAAAATTGTTAGAAAGGTGTTTAATGATAACATGTTGACTGAAATTGCTTTTTGAACGGTGAAAATCGGACGGTTTCGTGTGGACCCATAAACTGGTATGCGGACGATAACGTATTGTGGCGACGCAATTAGTGAGTGACGTCACGCAGAGCCACGTAGCAGTTGCACCAAAGAGCTTCGATCCGCGAGGTGATTTCACACGACACCACAGCGAGCGACGCGACTTCGAGATACCGAGCGCAGTTCCGGCATCTAGCGGCCGAACTACAAACTACGCCCGCCTACAGCGCCATGGAGCGACGCAACTTCGAGACAACGAGCGCAGTTCAGGCATCTAGCGGCCGAACTACGAACTACGCCCGCCTGCAGCGCCACGGAGCGGCCGACGGGGAACTACGTCGCCTTGCAGCTGATCTTCAACTTCACGCGAGCTCCAGCGGCGGCACAGCCACGCCCATCTCAAACGTCAAAACATCGCGACTTGCGGTAACGTCGGTTGGTGAGTGAAGACGACGGGTTAACATAACAGTAAATTGCAGTGTGCAGTCTTCGCGATAAATAAACAGTTTTTAACTGGTATTTACATTAGGAAAAATGCTAAATTGCAGTAATTTCAAAAAAGTTGCGAAACATACTCCGAAGTCTAACATGCTTACTTATGCAAACTGCACTGTATAAATGGTAATTGTTTTGGGGTAATTTTGCATTTATAGATTTATGAGTGTTGTGATTATCTTGTTGTGAAACATTTTTACATGAATTGTGTATGTGAAAATGGTATTGGAAATTTTGGTTTTTGAGAGTTTTGATGTTCGGTACTCATGCATGTAGTATCATTTTGGGGATTAACTGAAGGGATTGCAGGTACTGGTTGATTAGTTTCATGATAATTAGGAGTGTTTTGGGTTATTGGAGGTTATTTTGTATTACTTGCCTGGGCATTAAATATAAACCAATCATGTCTACTGAAGATAAGCAGGTCTGTGAGGCAGTAGTTGAAAGGAAAGGGATAGGACAGGAAGATAGAGATGATTCAGGAATCAGTGATTGTGGATTGTCATTAGGAAGCCCATCAGCACATTCAACTAGTTATCCTGAGACACCGGGACAAACGATGGGAGCTAGGCCAGTTTCAGAGGATGCAGATATACGATCAATGTTGGCAACCTTGCTAAAAGAAAGTAGAGAGAGGGAAGAAAGGTTACACAAATTGATAGAGAGGAGCGCCCAAGAAACAAGAGAATCATTAGAGAAACATTTACAAGAAAGAGAAGAAATAGTACGAAAATCCGGAGAATCGTTAAAGGAAGAATTCCGAAAAACTAAAGAAAGTTACAAATCATTAGAAAAGGGTTTACAAGAAATTAACGCATCGTTAGAGAAGAGTTCACGAGAAACAAGAAAATCATTAAAGGAAGATTTGCAAGAAACTATAGTACAAGAAATCAGAACCTCGTACACAAAGACGGAGTGTAATCTGAGGAAGGAAATACAGGAGTTACCAATACGGCTGAAGATGAACAACGACGAGAGAGAAAATAAGCTACAGACAAATATAGACCAGGTCCAGGGAGACGTGGAGAAGATGGAAGAAAAGTTAACAGAGAAGATAGAAGAAGATGTTGAAGAAAATAGAACCGAATTGGGAGAAAAAATCACTGAGGTGACGCATATGCAGAAACAATGCAATGATGTGGTTAAGGAGATAGGAGATAGGCAAAACCAATTGCCTGTTAGTCTGAGAAATGCTGTAGCCATGCAGCAAGAAGAGGATAACCAGAGAGGTGCAATCGAAGGTGAGGCCTTCACTTGTGGAATCAAGAGGAAGAAAGGGACTACGAATTATGATCAGTTTGGAGGAGGATTATTGAAGAAATGCTGGCCCAAAAGTCGTCAGTGTGCAGCACTTGAGGACCCACTACGATGCAGACCACTTAGTAATTGGAAAGGAACGTCGGAAGAATTTGCCAAACATTTGTGGAAATGGAACGAGATTTTGGAACAACCCCTGAATGATAACGTCATGGTATCTGCGATAAAACGAAGATTGAATCAGAAAAAGCAAGGAACTATATCTAGGAGCCTAATCAAAGATAGGGAGGCCTTAATGAAGATACTGGAGCAGTTGGAGTCTATTAAATCACAGATATACAAGCAAGCTAATGATAGAAACAGAGAAGGGAGTAATGACCCAAGGATTCATATTAATCATTCATCTGATTACCGAGGAAGAGGCGGAGGAACCGAGAAACCAAATGACATTCCAGATGAGGTCCAGTTAAGAGTGAGGGCTACCAGGACCCAAATAAACCTGCTAAGACAGGGTTAGAACATTTGGCTGTAAAATGGACATTTGAAAGAGGGAAGGGTTTATTTACATTGTGTTTTGTAAGGTATTACAATTAGAGTTGTATATTTCGTGTCAAAGACTATCTAAGGATGGATATAAAACCTGTAATAGCTAAGCGGTAATAATAATTCATATGTTCTGTGTTTAGGTAATAATTTTTGAGTGTATATGTTGTGTGTTTTCATTTTGATATTGGACTAGAGAGGACTATTGCTGGTTGAGATGAAAAATTGTAATTTTGTACAATGCCATTTATGTGATGTAATAACCTTTTGTAGAAATTGTTGTGGAGGCAGCCCACTACCGGAGTCCAGGACTATTTTAACAATTGTAAATTCATTAATTATTTGTATTGTATGTTCTGTTCAAATGTAGCCATGTTTTAAATCCCTTGCCGATTCTTTTTCACCTGCGGTTCAAAAGAAGTTCTTGAGGGCGGGGATGTAAGGGGTCCGCAGGCCCTTACTGCTAAGTTTACGCTCACACAGGTCGACAGGGCAACTATCGAGTAGTGTGTGCAGGGCGCGAGAGCTAGAGGGGGTTCACCGGAGTGCCGAGTGCTGCTTGGGTAGATTCCCGCGAGGCGGGAAGAACTGGGCGGAGAGCTAGTTAGTTAGAGTGTGGAGAGTGCCGAGTCAGGGTGTGGTAGGTTCCCGCGAGGTGGGCAGAGCTGTGCAGAAGCCAGCAGTTGAATTAATGTAAATTATCGACAAAGGGAGTGGCCATCGCCGCGGTTTAACCCCTTTGTGTTAGTATTATACGGGAAAGTGAGAAAGTTTAATTACAGAGTGATTTCAGTGATATTAAGTGCCGCTATTGAACTTCCGCGTCTACCGCGCCGGCATTACTTGGATTACAGTGATTGGACGTTGCGTGTGACGATTAAGAATAACTAAAGAAACTTGTGCTGAGATTAGCCATCATTAACAGTATATTGACGAAGGCAGTGGCTGTCTCCTTATTTTGTGCTTTTGCTAAGAATATAGATCTTGTTTGTGAAACTGTGTTGTGTCCTTCTTACCACTAAACAGTACTTATTACAGTATTTGCGAAGGACAATACGGAATGTAACATCCCCTGAGCAGTCCAATCCGATTGCCAGCCCATTAGGTACACGGTCACATTAATTAATTATCTAATTTTGGGCTGCTAATCAGAACCCGAACGAGCGGGAACAATAATAATAAATAATAAAAGGGCATGTTACAATATGGAAAAAGATAAATGATTGTTTAAAATAATGAAATTTTGTAATATGTGTAAGTTTATAAGATAAACAATGTGTATTGGAAGCTGGTTCATGCTTAGGGCACTTGTATTGTAAAATGTAAATGATATAGTGAAGTCCCTCCACAACGGGAGTGGCATGGCTCGATGTAAAAGGTGGTTTTGGCGGTCGAACTGGGTGGGTCCTTGGTGTGAACGGTACGCAGTCAATGGCTAGCCATTGCACGGTACACATCGACAGTGTCAAGGGAGGCAATCTGGGGTTAGGTTTGCATGGAATTTTGCCTTGGATGTGGATTTGGCTGCTGCTTGGTACTCTCGGCAATAAGGAATGGCTCTAATAAGTTGAATAACCGTCGGCAAGAAGAAATTTTATAGAGTATTCAAACATCAAGAGCCGTGAGTACAGTTAGCCGCCACGTCGCTTGCCACCACAATGTCACCACTACTTCACCAAATTCATGCATACATATATGTATTAGAGCATAGACCAGTTAATTGTGTGAGTGATTTCAATAATGATCCAAATGCTACAAATCTGTGTTTGGAACTATATCTTCTATCCTGATCATGAACCTATGCAGCGTCCGCTCCTAAGTGTTTATAAAACCGAGTATCCTGTTTCAAATGAACTAGTGGTTTATTTATGTTTGTGAAATGTGCAAGGATTAACAAAAGTTGAAGTTAGATAGAGTTTTGCTAAAGTACTCTCTGTTTATTGCAAAGTATCGTTTTGCAAAAATTTAGTGCCAGACTGTGTAAATGTTACTGCCTAAAATACCTGTTTCACAGGTGATGAAAAAGGAATATAAGTTAAATTTATTTGAAGCATAATTTAGACTTTATTACTATTATGAACGACTGTTTTGAAGTTAATTCTGCTCAGTGTTGAACAATTTGCCTTGAAAAATAAAAAATAGCTATTCCAAGTGAAGCTAAGAATTAACTTTAGTTGAATTAATTTTTCCTACTGAAATAATCATAGGGTTTGACTAGTGATACAGTATCAGTTTATGGGTCCCCACCATTTTCTTCTCATATTAGAGAGATAATTGGAATATAATTGCTACTAAGGGAAACAAATATAATCAGAGGGATGTAAACAGTGTATTTATGATACTATTTATCTTTATCTGTGGTATTTATATGTCAGTTAAGTCAGAAGCCACTCCTGACCAATTTTAGTTCTGCACTTCTTGCAGGAACATTTCAGTACTGATACAAGCAACAATCTTGAGTGTAGCTCTTATTAGTGTGATTTTGGTACAATTTTTCTTTCTATGGTTATTAATATGTGCATTATTGGTGACTGCTTCTACATACAGCTCAGAGTGTCCTGTGTCAGTTTGTATCCTATATGCTATTCAAAGGGAAATCTTAATGAAAGTCACTTCAACAACTAATATTCAGTTTTCTGAAACTTATATTTCCAAATCAATGTGCCTAATTGGGCTGGCGACTGCCCATTTTTTCATTCGTATATGAATTTTACTACTTTCATTAACCCCCAAAGTTGAAGCCTGTTTGCCGGCCGCGGTGACCGAGTGGTTCTAGGTGCTTCAATCGGAACCGCGCGACTGCTACGGTCGCAGGTTCGAATCGTGCCTCGGGTATGGATGTGTGTGATGTCCTTTGGTTAGTTAGATTTAAGTAGTTCTAAGTTCTATGGGACTGATGACCTCAGATGTTAAGTTCCACAGTCCTCAGAGCCATTTTTTAAACCTGTTTAGTTTTTTTATTAATTTCGATATATTCAAAACTACAGTCCGATACCCTTATCCGATAGACAAATACGTGGTCAAAATCCCAAAATCCTTTCAGAGGCTAATATTAGCTTATGTCAAAGTAGACTAGTGTTATAAGGCGAAACAGTAACAATATAAGTACCCACGGTTGTGTGTTCTATTATTATGCAATAAATATCAATACTGTGTACCGCTAACAACTGATATTATCACAGAAAGACCATGACCGATACTGCAAGACACTTTCTATAAGTCTTGTAATTGTACCTCTTTTTACTTTCATTGTAATGAAGTACTATAAGTAACAAGTAAAAGTCATTACTTTGTGCTACTCGTACAACATGTCTTGAAGTAACAGAATAATATATTAATATTCCTGCTGACCACCGAAGTTAAACAGTAGAGTCAAAAAACTTAAACCGGCCGATACTGTACTGCGACATGCTCAAAATGCCCTCACAGAAATGTATAATGAAATGCTAACAAGGGAACTGTCTTTAGAAAAACAATAATAATGATTGCAAAAGAGCTGACGAGAGATGCAACAAAATATGTTGACCATTGTACCTGCTGAACTCAGAATCTACATTGACGGAAATGGAATGCATTACACCACGAAGAGCCAGTGCAGTATTTACCTAACTCTTTGTAAGCAGCATACAGTGAATTGTGAAATGTCTTGATGGCGAATTAATTTATCAAGCATTTCAATGCATCATCATCAGAAGTAGAATGAAGAATAAAATCAAATCACACAAAAGTGAGCACATAAGTTTCTGGAAATATAGCTCTCATATACGAGGTATGTTTTTTAAGTAAATACCGTTTTCAAATAAAAATAGAACAAGTGGACTCTTCTTAGCAATTTTACTTTTACATGAAAGCCTGTACTTTAATCTACTTTTCTACGTAATTCCCACCACTATTAAAGCACTAATCGTATCGTACAACCAGCTTTTGAGTACCACCCTCGTAGAAATCTGCCGCCTGAGAATAAATTTCGATAATTTAAACGTTCTGTAACAATTTCATAAAGCACACATCTTGACACTTAAAGAAATTCATCACATAGCATCGAAATCGTAAGGCTTTTAATGATGGAAATACAAATGTGCATGATTGGGGAATCAAGTGGGCGACCTTCAGTCATTACAGAAAGTTGATCAAAAAAGTGACAGAGAACAGACACTTTACGATTTCGACGTTAGGTGATGAGTTTCCTCAAGCGTCAAGAAGTGTTCTTTATGTAATTCTTACAGAAGGTTTATATTGTCGAATGTTACGTTCAAGCTGCGGATTTCTACGGGGATGATATTCAAAAGCCAATTGTACTATATGGTAAATGCCTTATTGTCGGTAGGAATTATGTACAAAAATAGATTTAAAGCACAGGTTTTCATGTAAATACAAGATTGTTAACAAAAGTCTACTTGTTTTAATCTTTATTTCGGAACAGTACTTCATTTAAAAAAACACGACTCGAATGTGATTCCAGGTGCAAAACTCAAATCTATGAGTTTGGCACACACATATATGACAGTTACATTTTCAGTATCTTACGTGCCCACTTTGTTGTGATTTGTTTTTGTACTTCATTCTATGTCTGATAATGATATATTGAAAAGCATCAGTACATTAACTTGCGAACAAGACTTTCCACAATTCATTGTGCCTCCCCCTCCCCGCCAAAAAAATAAAAAAGATCCTCTTTTCCATATCTCTCTCTTCCTCTCTCTCTGTCATTTTACATACATACACACACACACACACACACACACACACACACATATCACATCACATATCTCTCACAGCAAGGACACCGCGATAATTCTCACGAAACATTCGAGATTAGCACTACGCTAAATGTAATGCAAACGATGAACAAGTGAGTAGCGACTGCAACACGTGCTTCTCAACGAGTTGGAGACAGAAGTGTCTGTCGAAATCACATTTTGTAGGAAACACATGTGAAGTAAAGGTGAGAGCGAAATTATATTAAAAGGAACGGTGCGAAAATAGTATACGCAATAGCAGTAGAAAGACATAACCTCCAAAGATGCACATCATGACGGAAAATGTAAGTACACCAACACACATAGCCACAACCCACGAAAAAGTGCTTCTCAAATGCACAAATTTGTTTCATAACTACTTTGCAGATGGAATGCTGTCGAAATGACAATAAGGGCACAAAAACCGACATGTAAAAATGTAATTTTCAGGTGAGCAATCGAAAGAAAACAGACTAAATGAACATGTTATAAAATTTTGGCCAACAATAAACAAACGGTTATAAACTTTGTATTAATCTTTACAGAAATAAATTTGATCCAGAGAAGATGGTACACTGATGTCGAAACATATCTGTATGAACAAAAAGAAATTAATAATGTTTTGGATAAGGCGGATTAAAAAAATTAAATCTCAAACAAGGAAAAACCTCAAGAGGGGTTACCAACATGACCAAAATGGATTGGCAAGCATCTATTATCCGTTCATCATAAGAACAAACCTGATGTAAAGAAACACAAATGCGATGATCGATCAGAAGCCGTAGCACACATACACTGGTATTGTTACGCTCTTGGAAGTAGTCCTACTTATGTATTAGATATCTTATTATTAAGTTGCATTAAATGAAACATTAAGATATTCAAAAGTATTAACAGCCATCAACGTCTTTTCTTAATCACGCTTTAGCTACGTAGTTTTTATTTGAAAAATCGTGTACAGCCCCAGCCTCTGCAGTGCTGTGCTCTGATTGTCGCGCTGTTGATGCGCAGTATGAAAATGGCTGTGGCTGCTTTCTGTTCCATAGTGAAACATGCGCGTGGAACACGGTTAAAAAATGCCGAGAAACAGGATGCTCTTTATGTTTTTCATAAATTTACGGAGGTAGTCGGCGTTGATGTTTTCCCAGAGTTGTATATAATGCAGTTGATAAACTAACCCACATTATGCATACCGTCGGTAGCGTAATAGTAGGCGAAACCAAATCCGGTTGCTCGTGAGTTGATTCAAAACTCCATAGTATAATTTTTTTCTTGTTCAGTTTGAAATACCTACATCTCGTAATTATAAAACTCATCATCATTTTTTATGAATAATGCACGTCTTCTTGTTTCTAATTACATACTGGACGCGAATTTTCTGTTTCAATTTCAAATACAAATTCTTAACTATCGATGTTTTATGGAAGACTGTTCATAAAAGTTGTTTAAATTAAGAAAACATAACAATTTAATCTTTTAAGGCAAAAATGAAGAAACAATTCCTCATCATGTGTACTATGTCCATCGCTTTATACCACACAGGTAGATAAGTATCGTAGAAACATGAAAAACAATCATTTTCACAGTATCGAGCACATCATACAAATGCTGCATTTTTACATTTGCTACTGTACCATTACAATATGAACCTAGCAAAACTGACCTGGAGCCAAGCCGCGGGATTTGGCCCAAGAAGAAACAAGACTGTTAAGCTGCCAGATGTACTGGAACTAACGCACGCAGCTTTTTCACACGTCACTGCCGAACGCTAACCGGATATACAACGGCTCGTCATAAAAGAGGAAGAGAAAATGCTGCGTCTGGTTGGCTTCGTGGTTTCTTTTGTTGATAGGCTCGTTATCAACGTAGCAGGTGATACTTCCAAAACTGAAATGTATTTCTCGGATTCGGACAAGGAAACAGCTAACGGATTACAAGACGACTGACTGTAGGTAATACCTTCAGTGGCTTCAATATTTAGCTATACGGTGAAATCCTTCAATATTCTCTTACGCTACACACAGCTTATGCGGAAAAATTACCGTGTGCTTAAGCTAGGAATTTTCATCAATCTCGTTTTTAATTACAATAGTACGTTAGCTAGAAGCGATAACGTGTTGCGGTTTTCATGTAGTCGTCTAAGGAGCGTTTTGTGGGAGATTTGCAGTGTATTATTTCTTTCCCCTTAAAAATTAAATGACATTCGATGCTGTATTGCTCCTCTGCTCTTCTCTTTTTACGTGTGAACTGCAGCTGGCCACGTCACTGCAGGCTAGCTGTACCAGCTGACCGGCCAGTACTGTCCAAGTTAAATACGCCGGTAAAGCTGTTGTCCCATATTATCGCTAAGTCGATGTGGGCGTAATGCACAGCACAAAACGTACCCTTGTTATCGTACTTGACAGTACTCGAGACAGCTTAGCTGCAGTCCCACGTGAAACGGAAAGCCTATGAGGTTCCAGCAAAAGCGGAAGAATACATAGTGCAATGTTTACATCTGGTTTATTCTTATGATGAGCGGATTATAGCAGCCAAATAATAACTGTGCTGCGAGGTAACGGTGGCATGAGAAGTCCACCACGCTGCTGCAGATATAGGTCGCGCAGGATACGGCGGCGGATGCGCAGTGACCAGATTTCGTCCAAAGACTTGGGCGAGTTCATTCGCTTGTTCAGAAGGGGAGGCCGACAAGCCTTTGCCACTTTTCAGGCAGTCGGCGAAGACAGAAGTGACGCGCACGTCCTCGAATCTTTCTCAAACGATTTTACAGAACTATTCGGTAAAAAAAAGCATTTTTGCTTTACTTGTAGCTTTATATGTCGCGTTCACTACGATGCCCTATCATTTCGTTAATTGTTACAGTTATTGGGATATTTGCGTGGAAGTAAAACACTATACAAAATTCGAAAAAGTTTGCAGTGAGAAATAGAGGTCGCTATGATTTTGCGTCTGGTGCATATTACATTGCAGGCCGATGTGGCCGAGCGGTTCTAGGCGCTACAGTCCGGAACCGCTACGGTCGCAGGTTCGAATCCTGCCTCGGGCATGGGTGTGTGTGATGTCCTTAGGTTAGTTAGGTTTAAGTAGTCCTAAGTTCTAGGGGACTGATGACCTGAGAAGTTAAGTGCCATAGTGCTCAGAGCCATTTGAACCATATTACATTACATGCTGTTGCATATGAAATTTAGCTAACATATTGAAGTTTTGTTTAGACTTGGTTGGAGGTCTCTATCTTTCACCCAATCCAGAGAAAATTTATCTAATTTAGCTCACTCATTTGCGATCGCACTGCGCCAGCAATAAAGCCAGAGTGAAATATCCACAACATTCCTCATAGTTCATACACGGTTTCAGATATCAAAATGAAATTTTGCAAAATGACAGCACACAAAGAGGAGAGTATTTTGCCACATGATTATTATGCAAAGTTTCATTATCTAGCGCGTTATTCCACTAACTACAGACTTTTCGATGAAAGAATGTTGTTTTTAAGGGCCATCAATAGATAGTGAAACGTGAAATGCTATGGGGTTTGGTAGAACATAAGTGAAATTATTACACGTTTATTTTGTATTGAGGAAGTGTTTTTTCATAAGATGCTGACCTTAATTTTGCTCAGTTCCTCACTTAATAAACTTATTAAACCACTGTTTCATAATTCTCTCGCAGTTGCATCTGCACACGTTAGTGAGATGAGAGTGTAAATTCCACTGATTTTTGGCACAAGAAGCAAATTTTAACAAAGCTACAAGGAAATGTGTAGATTTCGCGCAAAATTTCACATTCATGACTTCTCTGAAAGTTACAAATGGTTAACAAACTAGGCCAAAACAAACCGCTGCATTTTCGGCGGAATTCTTTTTAGGTACTAACCAAAGAAGAGGTGACAGAACTTTTTGAAAGGTCACCATGCAAGTGTGGGCATGCAAGGGCCCCACTTGATATTTACCAAACATGTGAGTATAGGCTTCAGTTGACAATGGCACTTCCCCTCCAGCACTCACAATTTCCCCTACAGCGCTCTGAGCCCCCCCCCCCCCCCCACCACCATTGCCACTCTCCAGCCGATTGTGCATCTAGCGGCCACGGCGTATTGCGTGCACTGTAAATACAGTAGATACACTGTTCAGATTCATTGCGTAGACAATACTGTAACGTACATTAGTACAGTGAACATTGCTAAGAACTGTATGTAAGTGCACAACAAAAACTGTTCCACTCATCAGCGTGATAACAGAACTCTGAGCTGATTCAACGAAGGTATCTGACTGAGGCACACTGTAGCGACGGATTCAGAATGACAGTGAGATTCTCAGTACACTAAAACTGCTTGTCTGCTGTGGCTATTGCTATGACTAGGCTGTGCTGTAGCGGCTCACAGGAACTACGAGGCCCACTCTGATTGGCCCAACTGTTGACGCTGTGATGGTTTGCTGCGCCTTGGAGGTGGTCGACCTCTTGCTCTGAGTGTCGATACTCGACGACACTGCACAATCAGCCTCCCTTCAAATACCTACGAATGCAATAATGTTGCGATACCAATAGCTCCTCTTACTGTGATTCCAAGAGTTGGAGATGTGTGGATCTCAAGAATCGGTGCTTCTTGCGACCTCTCAGAAGGCCTTCTACAGCTGGGTTCTCGTTTATCTGACCACTGAAAACAGGAGCAATACTCACAGCAAGATACCACTCACTGTCCCAGTTTACTATGGCTCACTCTGACGCATAGCAGTCCGAAACCTCAACCCTATTTCCAGTAATCTCTTCCTGACGCTTCTTGGTGACGTTCCGCCCATAACCTCTGCACCGATTTCAGTTTCTGTGATCTGTCGGTATGTCGGAGACGGTGAAATAATAATTCGGTCTTCTCATAACGTAGTATTAGTGGAAGTTCCTGTGCCTACTCCTGTTGCCACACTGTTGTCCCAAGTTCAACCCATCACCACTCGTTCTGCAGCCACTGCACTTTGTCCAGGCAACATGTCGGCATGACGTAATTCCACCTTTCTCAAAGTCCAACGGTTGGTGATGACCTGCACGCGCACATCCTCTGGGCATGCTTTGTTGTGATCTCAACATGTAAAGTTCCAGTAACGTTGGGCACACCCAGTTACCATGATGTCTTCGCTCCACTCTTCATCTGTATGTCCATTTTCCGCAACAAGTATATAAATATTCGTTTTATACCTTCAAAACATTTTTTCTTTCCTGTAATATACGAGAGTATGGTGAAAAGTAATGCCTCCGAATTTTCTAAGCGGAAACTATGAAAGCTTTTTAAATGAAACAAACTTTATTCTTCATTTCTACATATTTATTTCTCAATATAATCACCCTGACGACGAACACAGGTCTCCCAAAGAGATATCAGTTTGTTGATACGGTCACTGCAGAATGTTTGTATTTGTTGACGGAGAGACGATTCAAATGGTTCAGATGGTTCAAATGGCTCTAAGCACTATGGGACTTAACAGCTGAGATCATCAATCCCCTAGACTTAGAACTACTTAAACCTAACTAACCTAAGGACATCACACACATCCATGCCCGAGGCAGGATTCGAACCTTCGACCGAAGCAGCAGCTCGGTTCCGGACTGAAGCACATAGAACCGCTCTATCACAGCGGCCGGCGACGGAGAGATAACCTCACTTCTGCTTGCACCGCTTCAGCACTATCAAAGTGAAGTCCTCGGAGGTATTCTTCAAGTTTTGGAAACGTTAAAACTGGGTGAGACAAAGTCGAAACTGAATGGAAGATGATCGATCACAGTGAATCCAAGACGTCGGATTGTTGCAGATGCAGCGCTCGTGTGTGGCCTGGCACTGTCAGGCTGAAAGATAGGAGCTCCATGTGTGGATCAACTCTTCGAATTCGAAACTCGATTACAGCACGCTGTTTCTCACGCACCGAGTTAGTTACGTTACACACCACCATGTTACACTCTACAATTCGAAGCCATCTAGCGTCAAAGGGCTGCAAATATGTAGACATGAAGTCTAGAAACGTAGAATGCTAATAACGTTTATTTTATAAAAAATATGTAAGGCTTTTACATAAAAAAATCTGAGGCAATACTTTTCAGCACGCTCTCGTAATATTTGATTGCGTTCCCCAAGGGGTTCACCTTTTATATTAAACCCAGTGGTTTTATTAGTTATTCTTGAGAATATCTGTGTTACCTCTGGAAAGGATTATATGTCGATTTTTCAAAAGTGTAAAGAAAGAGCTACATCTGAGCTACAACCACATGGCAGAAAACGCAGATTCTGGCAAGACATTCCAATAGGTATTAAATTTACTAAAGATGCTTTCTTTTAAAATAAAAGGCGAAATGCCACTGGAACTGTAAGTAAATAATACACAGCAGCAAGAAAAAAGCGGTTTGGAGTTATAAAGCGGGAGTACCAGTCAGGTAGCGTTCGATCAAGGTGTTCATGGTGTAAAAGTTTGCTTTCCGTCACTTCTTATAAGAACAAACTGAAAATGCACAACCTAACCGTTAGCTCTAGAAACATGATATTTCGAGGGAACAATTATTGTGCGATGTAGACGCCAATTAAGAAACGATTTCTCAAAATTCAACGTCTAAGGGGATCAAAGTTATGTGAACACGTAGCTGCCCAACCTAAGCCACGCGTCACAGTAGCACGAAATTTGGGGAGAAAATGTGGTTTGGGCCGTAATGTCCCATGCAGCAAGCGTTTTTTGGCGTGATGCAGCATGTCTCCGATTTTGTAACTCGCCGCCCGGCATAAACCATTGTTCCTGGAAACATGAAATTGGGAGTGAATGTTCGGTACATACAGTACGCAGCTTTCGACGAGGAGCATTTCAAAATTCAAACCCTTAGGAAGAGGAATGGGTACGAATTGCGAATTAAAAATTCCGTTCCAACGACCTCGCCCCTGAGTAGTGACAATGTAGGTTGCACTATGGTCTTTTATACGAAAGTAATATACTAGAATGGGTGTAAACAGAACAAGAAACGCCGATTCTTGTAATGTGATAAGTGGAAGCTGTTCACTTCATAATTTGGGAAACAGTAACTGCCGATATTTGTACCGGACCCGCACTTTAAGATTATGATAAACAATAATAAAACAGTTTTTCGTCAGCTATTTGGCAAAGGGGAAAACAACTACGGAAGAATTCTTCTCGATATGCCAGACGGCTAATATGTCCGTTTCGGAATGCTGGTGCACTTTTGTGCTCTCCTCAGTCCATATTTAATGGTTGAAAATACTACAGTATTGCTGTAGAAAAGGTACATGTAAAGGTTCAAATGATGCTACACATTTCCGTAACCATTTCTGTCCCATGAGAACAGCAAATACAGAATGAAGGCCACTGAGACCGTTTAGTTATCCCGACTGCGAAAGTAGTCAACACACTGAACTCTCATTCAGAAGGCGTGAAGTTCAGTTCCTGTCAGTTTAGGTTTTCTGTTTTCTGTGGTTTTCCTGAATCACTGAGGCCTTCTGCCGAATACCGGGAGGATTCCTTAAAAAAGGTCATGGGCAACCCCCCTCCCTCCCCCATCCCCGCCGCGAGTCATCCCCCACCTCTCCTATCCTTAACAGTGTCCGAGCTAACGTCCGTCTCTTCTGAACTTGATGCCGACAGGAAATTATAATTTACCTCTCCTTCCCTGTAATGGCGCGTGTACAGTATAGGAATGGTTCGAAAAACAACGCGGGGACTTTCATCATCCTAAGTGGATTACAAACTCTATCGTATTAAGCAGGTGTGGCACGTCATATCCGGTCACTCGATACGTCGTAATCCTCTATATCGATATTAAAGATCGAACTGCATGCCATGTAGACCGTCACACAAGCCTAATACCAAAATCTGATGACAACAGATCACGCCGGATGTCTGCTGCGCTGTCCGGAAGGCGTAACAAGGCGCAACGTTATTACGCAGCTGATCGTAGTTCATTAATCATATAATCTACCGGGATTGGACGAAATAAATATTTCAGCCTGTTTTCCCAATTATCTGTAATAAACTAACGTTGTCTTTGTATCTCTCATGACTATAAGGCATTTGCAAGTACTTTAAGCCCCAGAATGCATATAATCGTTGCACCGTTGTGTTGATATAAAAACATACTGAGACTAGAATTGACAGACTCCCAGCGACAGGAAACTGTGGCTGAATACTTGGGTGGCGTATCCTTGACAATAATAGCAAATCTACTAGGGGTAACTGGCTGCTGTATGTAGAATCTTCAAAAGATAAAGAATCCAAAAGAAATTTCAGTGTGCCAAACAGAGTAGTGAAGGATAAACTGAATTGACTAGTAGAGACATCATGGCTTTAAGAGGATTATTACCTCTAATAAGAATCCGCTTGTCACAAAAAAAGAAATTTAATTCTATATTCGTCTAGAGGCCAGAGTCAATAATAAAAGTGATAGCTGCATAAACAAAACATTAATGTTTATGTAGCTGCCGTTAAATCTCGTGTAAACCAAGTGAATACGTAGAAGTATCTAAACTGGTTCAAACTGGATGAACCAAAACCAAATGAAACATCTAGTGAGATCTAACAAGTATACAATATCTGCTACTTCAAGGCATATTGATACATGAATGACATCTTACAGTTTTCTAGCAAGTTGGAAGGTCTGTACTGCTTTGGAAGGTCACACCATGGCTTTCAGTGGTTCTTATGCTCAGCTGGAAACAGGCGTACTGCTAAGTTGTGTGAAACCATGTTAAATGACCCCATTCATTCAGTATCGCGAGCATGGTTCCCAGCTGAGGGATTGTTTTGCAAGGGCAAAAATACCCTCAACCAGATTTCTGTAAACGCCGATGAAAAGTCCTGTAAGTATGAGAATTAAATAACACTTCTGTATTTGACTGAAATTTTACCTAGTTGTTGTAGGTAGAATTGTACATTCAGCTAAGGACTCATCATTCTCCACCAGATAATCTCGGGGAACGAAACAGATACTTCTCTAGGTATGAAATAACATATTTCGATTACATATAACTAATTAAATACCTAAGTCAGCCCGGCGGCTCTAACTTCACGTCTTTCTGGTAAAAAGAGGATCCATTGCCTTGTAGCACATGATACTTGTAATTTCCCGAGAAATTTGGTGTTTTATCGAAGTAAGAGCCCACAAGAAAACTTCAAAAACATTATGGCTGCTGCCATACACAAAGCACAGCATAATCTTTGCAAACGCAATATATCACTTCGGTTTCACTAGAAGGCTTCCCGTCAGTTACAAGGTTCAAATGGCTCTGAGCACTATGGGACTCAACATCTTAGGTCATAAGTCCCCTAGAACTCAGAACTACTTAAACCTAACTAACCTAAGGACATCACACACACCCATGCCCGAGGCAGGATTCGAACCTGCGACCGTAGCAGCCTCGCGGTTCCGGACTGCAGCGCCAGAACCGCACTGCTACCGCGGCCGGCTCAGTTACAAGGAACTGTGATCTTCCTGACAGGAAATTATGAGGCTAGTTGCACAACTGCGGCGATAATGCATAGGTTTGATTAGAGCGAGCTTGTGAGGAATGGTGTCTAAAACATTTCGGAATCTAGAAGTGTGGAATAACTTTAAGATCCTTTGCAGTTAGTACTCATTACTTCGTGTGAATAAAGAGCCATTTGTGTTACACAAGAATGACATTTTGTAAATGCATGCTGAGTGTGTGTCAATATGTCGCTCTCTTTTTCAAGGTAATTCATGATGTTGGAACACATTCTATGTTCCAAAACCCTGCTGCAGCTCGACGTCAACGATATTGGTCTGTAATTTAGCGGATTACTATTAATTCCTTTCTTGTGTATTGGTGTGATCTTTACAACTAGCGTCTTTAGGTACGGATCTTCCGTCAAATGTACGGTTGTATATGATTGCTAAATATGGAGCTATTAAAATAGCGTACTCTGAAAGTAACCTGATTGGTATCCAATCTGGACCGAAAGACTTTCGTCTATCGAATGATTTTAGCTGATTCTCTACACCGAGCATTTCTACTTCTAAGTTACTCATGCTGCCTGCTGTTGTTGATTCAAACACTGGAGTATTTACTTCGTCTTCTTTGGTGAAAGAACTTCCGAAAACAGTGTTTAGCAACTCAGCTTTAGTGGCCCTGTGATCGATAACTTTACCATTGCTATGACTCAAGGAATGTATTACGCCTTACCAATGGTGTACTTTACAATACGAACAGACCCTCTTCGCATTTTTTGCCGCATTTCGAAACACAGTTTCGTCATAGAAACTATTAAAAGCGTCTCGCACTGAAGGCCGCACTGAATTTCAAACTTCTACGAAACATCCCAAACCTGGAGACTGCGTTCTTTAAAACCTGCCATCCTTTATTCGTTGCTTCTGCAACATTGTCCTGTCCTGTTTTGCACACCACAGAGGATCAGTTCCGTATCTTACTAATTTATGCGGTAAGTATATCTCAATTGCTGTCGATGCCAAACGCGAATAATGGTGGCCCTGTGACATGGTGCATTGTTATCCATAAAAATTCCATAGTTGTTTCGGAACATGAAATCCATGAACGGCTGCAAATGATCTCCAAGTAGTGAAAAATAACCATTTCCAGTCATAGGACCCGGTCGAATCAGTGTAAACACGGCCCACATCATTATGGAACCACCACCAGCTTGCTCAGTGCCTTCTTCACAACTCGGGTCCATGGCTTTTGTGGGGTCTACGCCACACTCTGATCCTACCATCAGCTCTTATCAACTGAAATCTGTAACCATCTGACCAGGCCACGTTTCCAGTCGTCTATAGTCCAACCGATATGGTCACGAGCCCAGGAGAGACGCTGCAGACGATGTCGTGCTGTTAGCAAAGACACTCGCGTCAGTCGTCTCCTGCCTTCTAATGCCTTAACGCCAATATTCGCCGCACTATCCTAACGGATACGTTCGTCGTACGTCCCACACTGATTCCTGAGGTTAAATACACTCCTGGAAATTGAAATAAGAACACCGTGAATTCATTGTCCCAGGAAGGGGAAACTTTATTGACACATTCCTGGGGTCAGATACATCACATGATCACACTGACAGAACCACAGGCACATAGACACAGGCAACAGAGCATGCACAATGTCGGCACTAGTACAGTGTATATCCACCTTTCGCAGCAATGCAGGCTGCTATTCTCCCATGGAGACGATCGTAGAGATGCTGGATGTAGTCCTGTGGAACGGCTTGCCATGCCATTTCCACCTGGCGCCTCAGTTGGACCAGCGTTCGTGCTGGACGTGCAGACCGCGTGAGACGACGCTTCATCCAGTCCCAAACATGCTCAATGGGGGACAGATCCGGAGATCTTGCTGGCCAGGGTAGTTGACTTACACCTTCTAGAGCACGTTGGGTGGCACGGGATACATGCGGACGTGCATTGTCCTGTTGGAACAGCAAGTTCCCTTGCCGGTCTAGGAATGGTAGAACGATGGGTTCGATGACGGTTTGGATGTACCGTGCACTATTCAGTGTCCCCTCGACGATCACCAGTGGTGTACGGCCAGTGTAGGAGATCGCTCCCCACACCATGATGCCGGGTGTTGGCCCTGTGTGCCTCGGTCGTATGCATTCCTGATTGTGGCGCTCACCTGCACGGCGCCAAACACGCATACGACCATCATTGGCACCAAGGCAGAAGCGACTCTCATCGCTGAAGACGACACGTCTCCATTCGTCCCTCCATTCACGCCTGTCGCGACACCACTGGAGGCGGGCTGCACGATGTTGGGGCGTGAGCGGAAGACGGCCTAACGGTGTGCGGGACCGTAGCCCAGCTTCATGGAGACGGTTGCGAATGGTCCTCGCCGATACCCCAGGAGCAACAGTGTCCCTAATTTGCTGGGAAGTGGCGGTGCGGTCCCCTGCGGCACTGCGTAGGATCCTACGGTCTTTGCGTGCATCCGTGCGTCGCTGCGGTCCGGTCCCAGGTCGACGGGCACGTGCACCTTCCGCCGACCACTGGCGACAACATCGATGTACTGTGGAGACCTCACGCCCCACGTGTTGAGCAATTCGGCGGTACGTCCACCCGGCCTCCCGCATGCCCACTATACGCCCTCGCTCAAAGTCCGTCAACTGCACATACGGTTCACGTCCACGCTGTCGCGGCATGCTACCAGTGTTAAAGACTGCGATGGAGCTCCGTATGCCACGGCAAACTGGCTGACACTGACGGCGGCGGTGCACAAATGCTGCGCAGCTAGCGCCATTCGACGGCCAACACCGCGGTTCCTGGTGTGTCCGTTGTGCCGTGCGTGTGATCATTGCTTGTACAGCCCTCTCGCAGTGTCCGGAGCAAGTATGGTGGGTCTGACACACCGGTGTCAATGTGTTCTTTTTTCCATTTCCAGGAGTGTATTAATGCTTATCATAAATAGAGGACTGAATGAAAGAATACCATATGATACGAAACAGAAACTTTACAGAAAGAATTCAAAAAAAAATATTATTTACGAAGGTTACAGCCCAGACCATAAATTGACCAAAGATAACATTTATCCTAGAAGAGAGTTGTAGCCGCATCGAGCTGTAAGTTCGCTGTGACTACAATGTAACTCGGCAACGGAGATGTTAACTTCACTTATCTCTTGTAGTCTTGCAATAGTAGTACGCATGTTAAGCGCCACTAGATTGTTTTAAAACCGATCTGAAGTTTAAAAGTTTTACCGTATAGACTGGAAGTATTAGTCAGAAGTCGGACTGAAGTAAAATCATATTTATCGTTTAGAAAGATAACGGTATAATTGATATATGTGACAGAAAAATAACTCGTGTGATTACTGATTGGTGATGGGACTTAGCCTTTGTGGTACTTAATAGTCACGAACATCAAAGGACACAGAAAGAGACTGATCGCCGACATAAACTCAATTATTAGACTTGAGTAGGCAACAGATAAACGCAATCACGAAGAACTTACAATTGCGCCGTGTTGTCAGAAGCTATCGTCAAAGTTAGAATTGCTGATGTTAACAGACGCAATCCCCTGAATGATATATCGGTGTGTGTCCTCAGTGTAGGGACAAATAATTACGAAGAACGATAAACTTTAATTCAACTTTAATTCTTCGTGTCACCTAAATCATTTAGTGGACATTTAAAGTGTATTTGTGGAATTAACTGATTCTTTGTATAACATAAAAGTGAAAAGTGATTTAGTGGCAATTTAACTGTAAACAGCAATAAGTTTACACCGAAATATGACGCATTCTGAACATTGCTCAAGGGTATGTTATCTCTGGAATTACGTCGTGTGGTTGTTGAATACGCGACGTAGCGACAACTTGACGAACGGAATAATAATTAACAACTCAATATCCTCGCAAAATCATAATGTGGCCTCGGCTTGGGTGATGTATTGATGATTCAAGACATTATATTTTCAACGTTTGAATACCCATTCTCAAACCGGGCATAAGAACTACACTTAGCAAGTTCGCATAAACTGAAAAGTCTGTTGCGAACACCCAAAGGACGTTTGGTTATCATTTCAGATCAAGGGAGTCATCGCGTTATCTAGTGGTACAGTCGCTATATTTTTATAAGTGGAGAAGATCGATAGGCATCGAACACCATTGTTTTAATTACAAGCAAGGGCGGCGCAAACATTCCGGCGTGCCGCTCCATCGAGACGTTGATCTCAGTTTTGAGAGACAGTATCTGAAAAATAACCAAACCGCGCGAGGAGTATAATAGTTTCAGATTGGCGTTTTCGTGATCGATGGACGCCGTTCCACGTCATCTCGACTGGGACAACCATCACCATCGAGCCGAGAAAAAACGAGACGTCACACATGGATGCGTATACCACTATCTCTTATTTTTTTAATCTGTGCTACAGTGAAAACCTGATACTGTAGTATTCTCGTCCCTAAATAAATTTTGAAGTGAGGAATTTTCAAATTCGGAATTTAATGTCTCTGCTTTCTGTCGGCTGTTTTTCAGTTTGAATACCAGACTGATTCACGAGAGGATCTGGCTTTTAAAATTATTCTAGGCTTTATGCATAACCTTTTTTTGTGTATACATCATTTGCCACTAAGTTTTTGCTATCAGTTTCCCTGAAGTCTATTTTATAGCGAGGTATTAGTAGTTTCCGTCTTCGTAAACCTATCCATATGGTTCCATTGTACCAAGGTGGGTCTTTACTGTCTTTATTTTACTGTTCTTTATATTTCGTACAAAATTAAGACCGTGACGTATAATGTTTATGAGCTTAAGGCCTAATTTCTCTGCGTTTGTCGGTTCTCAAATAAATGTTTTTAAAGTGTATTTTAAGTATGTTGTTAATATCTTACATAAATCCGAACAAAACACAAATACTCACCGAGTTTTCGTGATGACGTTTTTACCTTTAGTGACCATCGTTACTATAATTGCATCATACAGCTAATCCCTCTGTCCAAGTTAACATTCTCGAAAAGATCAAGCTTGGCTGTAGCCAGAATGCCTAAAATATGTTCTACGCGTGGTGACTGTGTGGCTAGTCGTTCGAGACAGCTGTCCGACATTGTATTCAGTATTCGTAACACTGTTTGTCCTTAGCGCTAATAACGTGTGAATAGCTTCTCCAGTCGATACTGGACAATTTAAGTCATTACATGTAACTGCCACATGCTTGGGGTATTTCCGTCATAATGGGTGGTATCTCAAAATACAGCACAAGATCATCTCTACTCTAGAAAGTGAATCCCTTGACTAAGTTTACACTCAGTAAAGAGTGTCCAGATTTACATATTTCCCAGGTCATTCTACTAGTCTGATAAGCGAAAGATGCACGTGAGAAAAGCACACCCTGTGCCTATACACAATACAGAAACACTATGCACTATAACTAACGCAATCCAAGGGATGTGGAATGAATTGTGGTTGAAGGCAGAGGATATGGACAAACATAGCGTTTCATGTAAAACACCACGGAGGCTGATAAAGAGCGCACGCTGCCCCAGAACATAAGAATCGGTGAAAGAACAAAATTGAAAACAAATACACGACAAAATTTGGGCATTGCTGTCACAAACACATAGCAGCTAACTAAATCTCACGGTCATTACGTAACAGGATTTTGAGTGCGAGTAAGATTTCATGGTAAGAAAGATCACGCAATCGTGCCTGGACAGAGTGACGTAGCGGAGTGGCAATACATTCAACTTACATTCGAGAGGACGCTCATTTGGATTCGAATTTCCGTAAGAAGTACGGCTAAGCCGATTGGACAACACCCATTGTGGTGTAAACATCACCTAGTATAATTCTCAAGCCACATCCCCTACCTATGATGTCATCATGGTGACTTCACAAGCCACACCCTTTTTATGACATCTCATGCGCCTCCTCTCTCTTGAGCCTGTCGACTAATCATAGAGCTTTTAATAACACACACACACACACACACACACACACACACACACACACACACACACACACACACACACACACTGAAGGGCGAATCAATTTAAAACTCTAAATGCTTGGCAGAGCAAGTGTGCTCAAGCTGCCTCTGCTGCAGCTAGTGAAATAACGATGTCCTAACGTTAAATCTACCCACTGCAGACCAACGACAACACCGCATAGTACACGATATTCTCTCTATCAAACTTGGAAACTATGGGAAAAGTTAAGGATCTTGTAATGAAAGTCACTTATGCTTTTAAGAAAAATTTTATTTATTCTGAAGTTGGACAAGACGAGTCACGAAGTTATATGTGTTCAACAGCATTTTAAGTGTTGCTTTTTATGAAAGAAAGGTTAGTTACAATAACCCTCCTCTTAGCAGAATCTGATTTTTCTCTTAAATGAAGGAAGTATTACACCAACGTTGACAATGAAAGATTCAATTCATCTGCTTTCCACAGACTCTGATTTTTCTATTAATTGAGCAAATATTAAAGAAACTGTGTCAATGAAAGAAATAAATCACTTAGCCTTCGAATTACTTTAACCATCACCGTGGGAGAACCCCTGTGGAAGGAAGACGGTACGGAAGTAACAGTTCCATTACGTCCTTATCTGTGCAGCTCGCTGACGCAAGCTTAAGGAAATTAAATTCCGACTGGAGTGAAGTCAGCACCTTAGACTCCACATTCAGACATACGAAAGACGAGCTGCTCGGATTTCAGATCGCGCTACCGTGGACTGCGAAAACTCAGCTCTGATCCAAGACAGCAGGATACAGCAAACAGCCACATATACCCAGCAGCTTCCATCTCTCGCGGTCAGCGTCTGCGCCACTCAAACTTCTGTCCGCGACACACCGAAAAATTCTTTCACCCTGCTCAGCTCTCAACCTCTCAAAAAAATCATAGGATGACACAGTGAATCTACGTCATTGCCAACGTGACGGCCGTCAAATTCTGCAAAATTTTCGACAAACTGGGGAAAAAAATAGCAAACGTTCCCCCCTCCCCCAGTTGTGTACACGAAGCACATTTAACGTTCATGAAATTTGTACTGGACTGAAACCAAGTGGTGTTTGATTGGTCGGTTCGTGCGCGTCCTTCACAGGATGAACCAATGAAAACTCATTCGTTGCACAACGTTTTGGTGAGAAAAACAGAGGCGCCGTTGCAACGTTGTGCTGGAGCCAGGGCATCTGTCTTCAAGACTCCAGCACAGAGCAGCCTGATTATCGTATTCACGCATCTTCATAGGATGGCGGGGCAGGCGCCGACCACCACCCCCTCAACGCTGCTCGCCTACACACAAGAAGTGGCACTGTGGGACGTTCAGACGGACGCCAAGTTAGGCCACTCTCAAGGGGAGCGTGGTTGAAGCGGCCGTATTTATCGATGACCAACTCTGTCGCTACAATAGGGCCCTCACCCCGTTTCGTGCCCGCCAACCGAGCGCACGGCTAAATTCTCACAACACAACTAACAAGGGAACCTCCCCATCGCACCCCCCTCAGATGTAGTTATAAGTTGGCACAGTGGATAGGCCTTGAAAAACTGAACACAGATCAATCCAGAAAACAGGAAGAAGTTGTGGGGAACTATGAAAAAATAAGCAAAATATACAAACTGAGTAGTCCATGCGTAAGATAGGCAATATTAAGGACAATGTGTGCTCAGGAGCGCCGTGGTCCCGTGGTTGGCGTGACCAGCCACAGAACGAGAGATCCTCGGTTCAAGTCTACCCTAGAGTGAAAAGTTTAACTTTTTATTTTCAGTTTATGTGACAAACTCTTATGTTTTCATCACTTTTTTGGGAGTGATTATCACATCCACAAGAAAACCCAAATCGGGCAAGATAAAAGAATCTTTTTACCCATTCGCCAAGTGTACTAGTTAGGTGGGTCGACAACATATTCCTGTCATGTGACGCACATGCTGTCACCAGTGTCGTATAGAATATATCAGACGTGTTTTCCTGTGGAGGAATCGGTTGACCTATGACTTTGCGATCAAATGTTTTCGGCTCGCATTGGAGAGGCACGTCCTTTCGTCAACTAATCGCACGGTTTTGCGGTGCGGTCGCAAAACACAGACACTAAACTTATTACAGTGAACAGAGACGTCAATGAACGAACGGACAGATCATAACTTTGCGAAAATAAAGTAAGTAAAATTTTCAGTCGAGGGAAGATTTGAACCAAAGACCTCTCGTTCCGCAGGTGCTCACGCTAACCACGGGACCACGGCGCCCCCGAGCTCAGAATGTTCTTAATATGGCCTATCTTGCGCATGGACTACTCAGTTTGTATATTTTGTTTATTTTTTCATAGTTCAACACAACTTCTTCCTGTTTTCAAGATTGATCTGTGTTCAGTTTTTCAATGCCTGTCCACTGTGCCAACTTATAACTAAATCTGAGGGGGTGCGATGGGGATGTTCCCTTGTAAGAAAGGAAAATTATGCTGACCCTAAAAATGAATCGATAACACATAGCGATGTGTGGCACTCATGTTATAACACACAGGCGCGTGCGCGGGCGCGAATCGCAATGACAAGATTCTCCTCGCCAAAGAAACAATCGAGTCTGGGGAGGAATAACTAGCAGCTTTAAGCGACCAAAGGGGCCAGACCTGGATGAAGATTGCTGAGGGCACGGACATGAAGTACAGTAGTAGCACAGCATGAGGACTTTTTAAAAAACTATGAAATGACCCTACCATAAGACTTCGTACAAAAATGAAACACCTAAGCAAATATTGAGCCATTTTTTAGTATACGGAAAACCTGACTGAAAAAATAAAACAGCTAGGTCTACCTTGAAAGTAAACAAGGCAAATAAATATAACATATTGGATATAGATTTTTCACTGGAAAAACTAAAGGAAGCCATAAGAAATTTCAAAACACGAAAATCTGCTGAAATTGTCGGCATTAGGAATGAGATAATTAAAAATCTGTCCGAAAATGCCAAAAAAGTGATTATTAAGCCTGTTCAATTACTGCTGGAGAACTGCGAAAATTCCCGGAATGTGGAGGCGCACAAGGGTCATCGCAGTTCTTAAGTCTGGGAAGGTCCCAGTTAACCCCAAGAATTATCGACCAATATCCTTACTGTGTTCACTGCTGAAACTTACGAATAATAACGAACAGAATAGGTGGATGTTTTGACAACTGTCTAATTGAAGAACACGCAGGTTCCCGCCCAGGGAAATCATGCACAGTTCAGACTGTCAACCTAACTCAACTTACTGAAGACGGTTTTGAGAGGGGGATTCCAATAGGAATAGTGTTCATTGACCTAACAGCAGCATACGGCACAGTAGACCTAAGAATTCTCATCTCTAAAGTACATCGGGAAACGAACACTGACAAGATAAGCAGCGACACTTACAATACTATTGTTTAATAGAAGATTCATCGTCTAGTTCCAAAAAAGAGAGCCAGATGCTGAAATGAGAAGATAATGTGCTGTTTAGCATATATACTAATGACCAACCCATCAGCGAAAACACCAAATCTTTTATTTACGCAGATGATAGGGCAATTTTTTACCAAACAAAATCCTTTAATGAAATTGAAAATGGTCTTAGCGAGGAACTCAAAACGATCAAAAACTGCTAAGGACGCTATCACCTAAAACAAAACCCTAGTAAAACGCAAATGTGTCTTTTTCATCTCAACAACTGGGAGGTACGAAATGAGCTTAATATCATCTGGAACAGTACGTGCTTGACAGCAGTCCCCATCCATCCTATCTCTCGACAGAACCTTAAGAGGACCACATCCTGTCTATCTAACCCGTGTTAATTTAGGCATGCATTTGACCCATTTCTGAAAAAAAAACTATTTGATGCAGGACTTTAATATTTTTACTGTATGTTACATGATGCTAATAGAGTCAACTGTACTAAAGTCTACTTTATCCCTTTTATAGTTTTTAAGATATACTTTTTTAAATTTATTAACAAAAATATTAAGTTTTTTCTCCATAAAATATTTTTTGTGAGCTTCCTAATGGGGCAATATTAATCAATGTAGTACCAGAGGTGGCTTTTTATGTTATGCAGAGTCTCTGAAAATTTCATTTATTTATCTATGATGGTTTCTGATATAATGGGGCGTATGTACTGAAAATTTTAGTTGGTGCGAAATTGACTTTAAAGAAAACACTTTTGAAATTTGTTACTTACAGTTAATTAAAACTCTCCTGCTGCATATGATGGCCCTTCTTTGGCCTCTAGCACGTCTTACAGCTTCTTTTTCACCTTCCTGGATGTTTGTCTTGCATTTTGGCCATATTAGATGCAGACCTGTCTGCATCGGCTATCCTCATTTTATCGCAATGTTGCAGCCCAGTGATCATATTTTCACCAGGATTAATTCCTAGCTTTTTCAGTACCCAGCATTTCCAGTATTACCACAATTGAATGTAAACACAGCATCATGAACTCCTAGTTTCATTGTATGCATGCCTACAAATACAGTTTTAGGAAGGCGGTTCCAAATTATGCTGTTGAAACGTTCAGGTGGGTTCTGTGTCTGCCATTGCAGACATTTCCTTAGAAGGTCAGGATGAGCTAAGTCTCTCAAAATAGGTTTAACTGCTGTAATAACAGCAGCAGGAAGAGAATGCTGGTGAGAATAAGATTCTCCAGTTGCCTGAGCCCTATTGTATTGGCACCATGAATTTTCTACTGATGGACACAGTCCATGACATGGCTTATCATCAGTAGAGGACTTATGGTAGAATATGGCCCAAACATCTCTCTTCATTGCTCCAGATTTTCTATATTTCTCCTAATCGCCTGCCCATAGTATACCTGCAAGTTTTCTATATCAGTTTTAGTTAACCGACCCTGTCCGGTCAACAATTTTCCATCTTCTAATTTTTTTCCTCTCATATCAACAGTTAGTTTTCTCAGCCTTGTTCCCAAACGTTTTTGAACATGGCCTACACATACTATTTTGCTAATAATGGCATCTCCATATGGCTTAGAGTTCACCACATTCTTGTATGCCTTACTGTCACCATCGCCCAAATACGTATTTGGTGTACCGTACGCCTCTTTTTCCTACAGAGCGATAATATATTTGTTGTACTCAATGAACTTCCATACCACCACTTGTTCCTCTAAAATTAGCCACACAGTTGTGTTCTTTATGTTCATTGACTTTACAACGTTTGCAATTTTTTAGACATTATCTCCACATCTAAACCTTACCGGTGTCTACACTCGTGGCAGTCACTACTCCGTTCAGAGAAGTATGTCCTCTTTTCTGCCAACTTCCATCAAGTGCAACTGCAATATCCGAACAGCCATCATTTTTTTCCACTGCTTCCCTAGCAGCCAGTTTCATGCTTTCCTCACTGACCTCTAACACTGCAGTCAGTTTTTCAAATTTATTTGGTGGTTGATGTAAGTTCATCACTGAACAAAATTTTCTCCCTGCAGGCATGCCCTTGACAATGGATCGTAACGCATAGACTAATCTAGTATTGATTTCATAAGGGCCACTTGCATCTGGTTTTGATGAACTCATAAATGAAATCACAGCCGAGCATTTAGTGTAAATTAAATCCAAAGCAATTGCTAGGCCTTTTCTCCCACTGGCACCCTCACAAATTTTAACGCTCTGTGACTCACCACACTGTCTACACTGTACACATTTAGGAACTACATCTGATAATATTCTCAAATTTATAATAATGTTATTGCACCCCTTGTCACTTACAGTAAATTCGTTGTAGCTCTCTTGAAATGGTGAGAGCTTCATTGAAAACACACTTGTTGAAGAATTACAATTAGAAACATCGTTGCCAGGCGACATAACCTCTTGTACAGAAAGCTTTCTAAACTTGTTTCCTCTAAACTGTCGTTTCTTGAAAATGCCTTTACGTTTCGTCATCTTCAATAAACACAACAAAACACACGTAAGCAAGCACTGCAAACGTAAGTATAACAACTACTCGCAATCACACGTGAACAAAACTAGCCGCGTGTTTGAAAGCGTATTGTTTACAAACAGCAGAAACAAAAGAATACCGAACGTTGCATTCCAAGGATAGCCAACACACTCGGGAGTACAAAAAAAAATCCCTAACGTGCAATGTAGGGGATATAAAGATCTAAAACATATGCAGAAGAGGGGGGTGACAGAAAAGTGGGCGTGGCACATAAACACACTTGGTAGGAAAATGCTCTTTAAATGCTCGAAATATTTTTTTTTCAGAAACGTCCTTTTCCAAGTACTTAAATAAAACCTTAATCTATCGAAATATGATGAGAACCGAAAATTGATTTTTTTCGACCTGAACCACGGTGTGGTCCCTTTAACAAAAACTGGAACAAAATCATATAACGGCCTACTGAACAAATAGACATCTGCAAAGTGCGGCGCCAAAGCGAACATACTCCGTTCCACGGCACGTGCCACTTAATTTTCGATTGCTGAGTATGGATGTCCAATTTTGGAAAGCTCTCGTCACACTATAAAAATGGATGCCGCCCTAAACGACACCTGCAGTAAGCGAACTGTCTGCCTGAGACCTATTAGGACGGGCCATTTGTATTCATTATCGCGTATTGTACCATCAAATGTAAGAAGATTTCTTCTGAGCAGGAAAGAAAGGAACAAACGAAGAATGACCAGTGTCACCCGGTACACAATCATTAACCAATGCCCAAAAGGTCGCAATCCAAACGAAGTTTCATAAACTCAGCACAACCAACTGAAACTTCCATAAAATCATTATGGCAAGAAGAATATCCTGAAGCCCTTATTTTTGTAACCGCGACTGGAACGCTCGAGGGTTGCGTGGTGGGACCGAACGGGAGCGGCCCGCGAACAAACAAGATGGGCGAACGGGAAAGGATGGACACACACAACGGCAGACGACCGATCAAGACACCAAGAACAGCAACACACAAGAAGCAACGGGGTCACAAGCGAAAACCTCACGAAATCAACAACGTCCACTCGGACATGGAAACAAGCAAAGTAAACATGATGTCTGTAAGCGAGATATCGACAGACTCACGCGAATATCAGACTGCCTCACTGACTTTTTTTCCCTTTATTGTATTTCAATTTCCCATCGGGGCAGGCTGGCAGCAGCATATGCGCTGCTCTTCAGCCGAAAGACATAGAACAAACAATAGAAGTAATTTAAAAATATACAAAGGAGAAAACATGGTGAACATAGATATAAAAAAGGGGGAACATCATGGAAGGCAATAGACAAAAAAGGGGCGACTGTAAAATGGAGATAAAAACCGTAAAATAGTGGCGCACACAAAAACCACACACTGGGACTATTAAAAGAACACAAGGCACAGAAACGTATCGACGGCTCACTGAGTCAGGGGCAGACACTTAAATACATTATAGGGTACGTCGCTATTGGCCGCTGGAACCACGTGCTCCACAGTGGCGCCCGCATATTATACGCGGGCGAGGAGCGCGCCCAGCCATGGCTTATGACGCGACAGCTGCAGAGACCTCTAAGTGGTACTCGAGGTCCATGCCGTCTGGCGCGGATTCGAAACCCGTGGCGCTCGGTACCAGACTTATCACAGGGGAAGCACTGGGTTTCCACCTAGACTGGCGACACTGGAAAATGTTGAACCGACATAAGGTGATCAAAACAACTTATGAAAAGCTGGGGCTGCACAGACTCTGAGAAGTGTGAATATGGCGAAACACAATGGGACACGTTCTAAAATGTCCATTAGTGGATGTACCCAGAGTGTGTACTCAAGGGGACTTCTGAAATTGTATCGAGACAGCTGCAACTTATACCGAATTCTGGATGAGCAAATTATGATCTGTCTTACACTTTTAATTATGTATTTTTGGAATTGACTACTTTGTTTTTATACATATTTACATATTTACTGTTTTTTAAATTATGTTTGTCTTTTTTAAGCTAATATACGTTTTATGATGTAGTTCGTACACGAATAAAGAAAACACGCACGCACCGTCGCGAGCACCTGCGAGGGGATACACGTGCACACCTATCTGAGAAAGATTTTAACTCACCCACCTCTAGAATTGAGTGGAGTAGGTGCCTGGATCAACAAGAGAGATAAGGTATTAATTAGTTCAGCACTGGATATCACATATAAGTGTGAAGACCCTGTGAGGCCAGCAGCTGTTGGATTGAAGCGACGTGAGATGCTTCGAGAGACTTCTTGGGTGAGAGAAACCAGCATTCTATAATTTTCGTTACGAATTTGTGTTCGGGATAAAAACTGTACATGATAGTCCCCATGCGGGAACGTCCTTTCTAATAAGCACTCTCTTACAACGTAATTCAGAAATTGTATGTTCTATCAAAACCCAACCATTTTACGAATTCTTTGTTTCATTTTCTTCGTATGAGTTTTTAACTAGATATGTGGATGGATATCTGCTTATAACGACGCAGTTTATTCCACAATACAGAACCGCTCATATTAAGTGGATGATGACTTTCTTCTAAATACAAATATAGTTACTGAAATTAATACAATAATGTCTGTTATTTAAATCATCATCTTTGGTGATAAAGAAGTCTCCTTACTTGAAAATTTTCATGGAGGGGAAAGCTAATATATCTTGAAATTGGTAGCCAGGTTTGTATATCAGCATGTCAGGTTACAGTTGGAAAACTGAAACAAAATAATATGCTAAGCAGACAGGGCAGTGATAGCTGACTCAAACACCAGAAGCTGAAAGTGTATTAGGTTATAAATTGAGTGTGGGCATCAGCTACTACAGATTATCCCCATTTTACATTCACTTACAAATTAGCATCAAACAAAATGCCTCATTTTATATTCAAATTGTTATGTTAACGCATAAACAACTAATGCCTTTTAAATGCTCCAGTGTTTCAAACACTCTAAATGGCTTCCTTACGTGTGTTAACCTTGCAGTCGATTTTCAACGTTTTGATTTGCTGTTACAACCATTTCCACAGATTTTAACCCTTTCAGACCTCGATCTTTTCTGCAGGAAGGAAAATTTTTCTTCGTGTGGTAACGCTCTTACATGATTTTTTAATGATTCTAGATGCAAGATTTATACAAAAATATGTACCCATTTTCAAAATATACTTTGTACTTTTGGTTTCATTTCATGGACAGAAATAATTAATTATGAAATATTCTCTGTTGTAATAGATAATACGATTATTCGGTAACTACGATTCAACATAACAATAGCAAATTCAATTTTATAGTGGAATATAGGGAACCAGCGACAGACGTGTGTCCTGGACGTCACGAGCTGCTGCGCACTGCTACACTGACTTGTTGGTATTTTCGCAGTGATGCCCAAAAGTTGGCAGCAGTTGTGCATGACAAAAAGATTGAACGTTCACAAATGTGTACTTCAAATTCCATTGCGGAAAAATACTTCTGTCGAGGCTGCGACATAGTTAAATTTGATGTACACAATTGTAGCCGGTGAGTGTGAAAGGGTTAAGTAAATAAATGCAAATGTCATGAGAGTAGGGCCTCCCGTCGGGTAGACCGTTCGCCGGGTGCAAGTCTTTCGATTTGACGCCACTTCGGCGACTTGCGCGTCGATGGGGATGAAAAGATGATGAGTAGGACAACGCAACACCAAGTCCCTGAGAGGAGAAAATCTCCGACCCAGCGGGGAATCGAACCGTGACTCTTAGGATTGACATTCTGTCACGCTGACCACTTTTTTAAAAATTTATTATTACTTTTTTACCAGGAACAGGGTACATGAACAAAATATCTTTATTGGTACAAGCTCAAATACAACAGAAATGCCATCCTTCCGGCGGAAATAACACGAGACATTACACTCGTACAAGGCGAGCAATTTTTTTTATTAAAAAGGTATAGGGAAAAAGAATAATGATACTGATGTAAGCTAAGAGGTATGAAGCAATAGACAGTGGAGTGGGGGAAAAACCAGAGTGTTCTGGTATAGTGCATAAAAGAAAGGAGGCGCGTGTCCATGCGCCTACTCGGCTGTGGGTTACAATATAGAAAAGTATCGCGGAGAGTCTCAGATGTCAGTAGGGGGAAAATGGGGGGGGAGGGGGGGCGGGAGTGCTGTAGGCGTGTGGCACCATCCAACTGAGCGGGGGTGACGTAAAGATCGCGTGTAGGTAATTGGCGAAGAAGACGCGGTAGCGCGATCGGTGCTCGACTTCACTGTGGGCGGTTTGTAAGTACTGCCAGAAATCAAGGCATGATTTGTCGCCATCATTATACATGTAGGTGATCGTCCATCCCTTGACCCATACAATCGCACAATTTTTGGTGGCGGGGAAATAAGTATCCTCATGATGGATAAAAGTCCATGGGTCAATCGAGTCCAGCGGAACGTGGAGGTAACAGGCAATGAACTGTGGGGCAAGTTTCCAGACGTCACTGGTGGCAGCACAAGTCAGTCGATGGATATCGTCGCCCATGAGGTGGCAAATGGAACAAAGTGGAGAGTCCGTTAGTCCGATGGCGTGAAGACATTGGTTTGTGGCGAATCTTCCATTTTGGACTCGATACGATGTTGCCCGGACGTTGGAGGGAAGAAAAGGCTGGTGGATATGACGCCAAACCGTGTGCCACCGCTTGGACGGATTTCTGAGTTCGATATTGTTGCTGGATATAGAACGAAGCCGTGGGGTGAAAAAATCTTTAGGTCTAGGAGATTGCGTGGTCGGTAAGTGTGTGTGAGTATAACTGAAGTCGACGATGAAATCAGAAATGTGCGTCAGATGGTGCTTGATGTGTCCGACTGGGACTGGTGGTGTTATGGTCGCGGGTACAAGAATTTCCAGAAAGCTGCGCGTAAGGGAGGTGTTCCCGACCACTCAGCTGCCGGGGGCGTACAGAGGGTTAAGTAATCTAATAACTTGTTGACATCATTCCTCAGAGACATCACACATTACAGAATAATAACATGATACATGTCCAGTTACCTAATGCAGTTTATACAGTACATTCAAAATACAGCTAACGCTACTGACCAACTCCACATACAACTGGAAAACACACAGAGTGAATTACTTTGGTGAGTGGTTAATACCTCTGTCAAAATTATAGCGAAGCACGGATAAACGAATATACAGTATTAGTGGTGGCACAATGACGTCGATTAAATATCCTAGCATGTAAGGCGAAGTGACATAATTCTATAGAGGAAAAAGACCACGAGTATTTGGAAAGCAATAACATTAAGTATTCTGCAAATGGGAAGAAGCGAGAGCGGAGGTGATTCTCAGGATCCCAGTGGAGGCCAACGACGGGAAGAAATCCAATGTGCACTCTGTGTGCATACCGAGAGGAGTCAGTTCCGCATGTGGAAGGAGTGCTTCCGGATGCCATAAAGAACACAGGGTGCAGCGAACCGCAGGTGGTGGTCCATGTCGGTACTAACGATGTGTGTCGCTTTGGATCAGAAGAAATTCTATCTGGTTTCGGGTGTTAGCTGAAGTGGTAAGTACTGCCAATCTTGCTAGCGAGATAAAGGCAGTGCTCAACATCTGTAGCTCAGGCGATTCTGTGACCGTTTGGATTGTAGATTTCTCGATTTGCGCCATAGGGTGGTGGGGTTTCGGGTCCCGTCTAATAGGACAGATGTCCATTCAACACAGGAGGTGGCTACACGTTAGAGGGGGCTGTGTAAAATGGTCTGGGTGGTTTTCTAGGTTAGAGGCTCACGAGAAAGTGCAGAAAGGGCTTAATTTCAAAAGATGAAGGACGAACACAGGAGGGGGCAGACATAGCAACAATCAGTATTGTAGTTGTAAATTGTCGTAGCTGCTTTGGGAAAGAACCAGAGCTCCAATCACTAATAGAAAGCACTGAAGCTCAAATCGGTGTAGGTAACAGCAGTTGGTTAAAGCCAGAGATAAGTGAAGCCAAAAATTTTACAAGGAACCTAACAGCGTTTAGATATGATAGATTAAATACAATTCCTGGTGGCGTCTTTGTTGCTTTTGAAAGTAGCTTATTTCGTAGTGAAAGTATATCGTTCCTGTGAGTTACTATGGGTAGAGGTTATACTTGACAACCGGAATAAACTAATAATTGGATCCGTTTACCGACCCCCCCTAGTCAGATGATATAGTTGCTGAACAGTTCAAAGAAAACGGATTTATTGAAAATAGATACCGCACTCATGCGATCATAGCTGATGGTGACTTCAATCTACGCTCGATTTGGTGGAGAAAACACTTTTTCAAAACCGGTGGCAGCTTCGAAAGATCGTCAGTAATTGTACTAAATGTTTTCCCCGAAAATTATTTTGGGTAATTAATTCAGAAGCCCACTCGAAGTGTTGATGGTTGCAAAAACATATTTGACCTCAAAGCAACAAATAATCCTGAGCAAATAGGGAGCACCATGACGGATACAGGGATTACTGACTACAAGATTGTTGTAGATTGACCACCGCAATAACCAAATCCATCAAAGAAAATACTAAATACATCTACTTCAAAAATCAGGTAAAAATTCATTTGACGGAATCCTAAGAGACAACCACCAGTCCTTCCCAACTAACTGTCGAAGTGTAGATGAGATGTGGCTTCAATACAAAGAAACAGTATTGAGGTAACTGAGAGATTCATACCAAAGTAAATTAATAAAAATTTGGTACTTACCTTCCACGTTATACAAAACAGGCCAGCACACTGTTGCTGAAACAAAGAAAAAAGCATGCCAAATTTAAAAGAACACAAAATCTCCAAGACTGGCGATGTTTACACCACACATGTTGCCTCAACACCTCTCAGCTACAAGCAAACGAAATGGTTACGTTAACTGGCTTTGTAGCAATAACTATAATGTCACATTAGCTGCCACATGGCAGTGTATGACTATACTGGCGATAAGAGAGTCCTAATCTCTGATAACAGGCTCATAAAGCCTGTCACTTGCCAGGTCGCTGCCCACTTCGTCTTGCATGTAGAGGAAGCACTCATCACTGTTGGGACATGACTGTGCGCAGTCAATTTTATGTTACACTTTTAATAACCTTAAAATCGTATTCTGTGAGGAGAACACGGAGCATCTACATCTACATCTACATGACTACTCTGCAATTCACAAGTGCCTGGCATAGGGTTCTTCGAACCATCTTAAGACATTTTCTCTACTGTTACACTCTCTAAGAGCGTGTGGGAAATAGGAACACTTAAATTTTTCAGTACGAGCTCTTATTTCTCTTATTTTATCTTGATAATCATTTTTCCCTGTGTAGGTTGGCGACATTAAAATATTTTCACATTCAGAAGAGAAAGTTGTTGAATGAAATTTCGTGAAAATATCTCGCCACGACGAAATACACAATTGTTTTAATGACTGCCATCCCAGTTCGCTTATCATATCCGTGACTCTCTCCCCTATTTTGCAGTAACACAAAAGGAGCTGAACTTCTTTGAAATCTTTCAATGCCCTCTAGCAATCATATCCGGTAAGGATCCCATACTGCGCAGCAATACTGTAGCAGAAGACCGACAATCGTAGTGTAGGCCCTCTCTTTAGCAGACTTGTCACATCTTCTAAGTGTTCTGCCACTAAAACATAGTCCTTGGTTTGGCTTGCCCACGAAATTATCTATGTTATCGTTGCAAGTTAAGTTGTTCGTGATTATAACTCCTAGGTATTTAGTGTAATGGACAGCCTTTAAATTTGTGTCATTTATCGTGAAATCGAAATTTAACGGATTTCTTTTTGTACTTTTGAGAATGACGTCACACTTTTCCTTATCGAGACACAACTGACACTTTTCGTACCGTTCAGATACTGTGTCTAAGTGATTTTGCAATTGCTTTTGATCTTTGATAACTTTCCTAGATGGTAAATAACAACATCACAAACACTCTAAGTTGGCTGCTGAGATTGTCTCCTATATCGTTTATGTAGATTAGGAACAGAATAGGGCCTACAAAACTTCATTGGGGTCGCTGGCTATCAGTTTTGTTCTATTCGATGATTTCCCGTCGACAAGAACGTACAGCGCCCTTTCTCAGAAAAAATCTTAGATCCAGCCGCACAAATCAAGCGATATTGCATATGTACGAAATTTGAGTAGACGTCTCTTGAGACAAACGGAGTCAAAAGCCTTCTAGAAAACTAAAAATATCGAATCAGTTTCAGATCCGCTATCAATACATCTCATTTCTTTGTGCAGATAAATAGCTAGTTGTATTCCACAAGAACAATATTTTTTAAATCCGTGTTGATTGTGTGTCAATAGAACATTATCTTCTAGGTAATTCATAGCGAATCTCGAAACTTAGCTCGGACTTCACTTCGAGATGCTTTTAATACCTTTCATAGAGAAACTCTGTCTCGAAATCTGAAGAAAAACCGAAGAGATTCTGGTCGCATGTAAAGTACACCAGCTGCTAGACACAATTAGTTCCTTCACTGCGCAGTACCAATGCTAGTATAGCCGACGACAGCAGTACTAAAGCGGAGTTATTAAACACAGTTTTCTGAAATTCCTTCACCAAAGAAGACGAAGTAAATATTCCATATTCCGAATCGATTCAACTACCAGCATGAGTAACTTAGAAGTAGTTATCTTCGGTATAGTGAAGCATCTTAAAGCACTTAATAAAAGCAAATATCTCGGTCCCGATACCATACCAATGAGGTTCCTTTCAGATTGTGCTGATACAAAAGCCTGATACTTAGCAATCATATACACCCGCTCACAAGACAAAAGATCCGCACGAAACGACTGAAATTTTGCACAGGTCAAATATATACTCAAGAAAGGAAACAGAAGTAATCCGCTTAGTTACAGAACCATATCACTAACGTCGATTTGAAATAGGATTTTGAGATATATATTGTGTTCGGATATTATGAATTACAACGAAAGTAACGGCATATTCACATACAATCAGGATGTATACGGCATATTCACATACAATCAGGATGTATTCAGAAAATATCTTTCTTGTGAAACACAACTAGCTATTTATTCACACAAAGTAATGAGTGCTATTGACAGGAGATCTCAAACTGATTCCATATTTCTAGTTTTCCAGAAGGCACCTGACACCGTTCCTCACAAGAGACTTCTAATCAAATTTCATGGCTTTAGTTGTGCCCCTGGATCTGAGATATCCTCACAGAAAAATCAGAGTACATACCGACCATCAGAAAACCATCGATTAATCCTGCGTTCCTCATAGAAGTGTTGTGAGTCTCTATTGTTCCTAAGCTACATAAAGGATTTAAGAGACAATCTGAACAGCCCACTTAACTTGTTTGTAGATGATGCTAACATTTACCGCCAAGTAAAGTCATCAGAAGATCAAAACCAATTGAAAACTCAACTAGACCCGGTATCTGAATGGAACTAAAAGTGGCAATTGTCCCTCAGTAAGGAAAAGTGTGACGTCATCCACATGAGCACAAAAACAAATCCGTTAAATTTCAATTTCACGATAAATGACACGAATTTAAAGGGTGTCAATTACAATAAATACCCAGGAATTAAAATTACGAGCAACTTCAGTTCGAACGATGACACAGATAATGTTGTGGGGAAGGCAAACCAAAGACTAAGTTTTATTGGCAGAACACTTAGAAGATGTGACAGCTATACCAAAGAGACAGCCTGCAATATGCTTGTACGTCTTCTGGTAGAATACTACTGTGCTGTATGGGATCTTTACCAGATAGGATTAACGGAGGTTATTGAAAAATTTCAAAGAAAGGCAGCACCTTTTGCATTATCGCGAAATAGGGGAGAGAGTGTCATGGATCTGATAAACAAACTTCGATGGCAATCATTAAAATAAAGGTGAATTTTTTTTCGGCGCGATCTTTTCACGAAATTTCATTCACCAACTTTCTTCTCTGATGTAAAAGTATTTTATTGACGCCAATTTACATATGCAGAAATGTTCATCATACTAAAATAAGAGAAATCCGAACCCGTGCTGAAAATTTTAAGTGTTCATTTTTCTCGCACGCTGTTAGAGAGAGTAATGGTTGAGAAATAGTCTCAAGGTTGTTCGAAGAACCCCGTGCCAGGCACTTGAGTGTGAACTGCAGAGAAGTCATGTAGATGTAGATTTAGATGCTCCATGTTCCCCTCACAGCCTACCGTTCTGGCATTATAGAAAATGTAACACTGAATTCATTGAAAATAGCACAAATCCCAAAAGTAAAGAGTGCTTTCTCTGCCTACAACAAGAAGTGCGCAGCGGCCTGGCATGTGGCAGGTTGCATGTGGCTGTTATCAGAATGCAAGACTCTCAGATCACCAGTAGTCATACACTGGCAAGTGGCAGTGAAGTGCACTGTGAAATTATTGTTATTGCTACAATGCTAGTAAATGTAACCATTTCGTTTTCTTGTAGCTTAGTGTGTCTGAGAGTGCATTACATATTTCTCGAATGTTAATTTCCTGAGGGACACCTGCAGTAGAGGCAGTGTTTCCCACTCCTTGAATATACAAGCTCACATGTATTCATGTTGGCCCAGTGAAATACGAAAATTTCTTGAACTTTCATGCAGACACATCAACAAGTCACAACTTCCTTGCTAAGCATTTGTGACTGTTGAAAAAGGTTTCGACTTGTTGGAATGAGATGCAACTTGTCAAAACCAATCTGAATTTGCTGACTTAGTAGGAAGGTACTAACAGTGGGGCTGACACTCGTAGAATGGCAAAGATGTCATGCCATCATAGCCAACATTGTCCTTTAAGAGAGAGATTACAATAGTTCAACAGCATGTTAATGTAAACGAAAATAAAGTAATTTATGGAGGACTATATGCAAAACTGCTCAAAGAAACATGAAATAAAATCTGTTAACGCCTATGGCAGTGAGTATTCTGATTATGGGTAGGTGAAAGAAGAAGACAACAAAGATGAGAAAGAATTTCGATTTGTACCATATGTCACAAAACACCACTGCGAGAAACTGTGGTTACCATAATGGGGAAGGCAGCAACATTTATCCATGAGAATTAACCTCGATCTAGGATTATACTGCACAGCAGTCTGTCACCATAACGAAGATTTCAGGAGGAGCAGGTCAACATCACATTTTGGGCCAAATTTAACTTACTGAATCTTCTTTCCATTTCATAATCAACTACTAAATAGAACTCCAAACTAACAACAAGTAAAGATCTATAGGTATCATATTTATATGCCTACGTCTCATTTCCCAAAACTTTATCACAACAAATAGTACTTAAGGGCTAGTTTTGGAGAGATATTTAATGCTGTGTATGTTAGCTTTGGTGAATTCTTGACACTTCACGAGTTTTTCAGTTCGAAACTTAAGACATTTAACGTTTTGTGAGTGTTCAGTTCGTGGTGTCTATGAGTTCACATGACGAAACAATGACTTCTCCATGATGACAAGGGTGTTGTGCTGTGACTGTGATTTTTAGACGAATGAGTAAATACTGAATTGCGACCAAACCAGGCTGAGACATAGAAAGGAATGTTGCAATGCATTGGTCCATGAATTGGTACGTTTACACAATGCAACTAAACTGACTCCTGAGAAAGAAAGCTCCTATATGAGCATTGTGTCTAATGTTGTGGAACATACTTCTATTAAATTGCTAAGAAGGTCTCAGAATTTTTTTTTGTATATGCAGAGAGCCAAATAAAAGAATTTGGAAAAACACAACAAAATCTGCCACTCCTTTGACTATTCTGCATCACAATGTATGTCTCTATCTCCATTAGACCGCTGTTCTTACATTATGTGTTTCTGTGATGGCATTAATCACCTATATATCACTAACTCACATTTAATTACAACAAATCGTATCAAGAATGGTGCATTGTTGATACATTTTCGGTGTCTTATTGCCTTGAAACGACGTGCTTTCATCACACAGAACTTACAATTCGAAAATAAAGAAATAAGAACATTTTTAAGCACCAATAGGACGTTTCCCCTAATTTTATTAATACAAATCATGTCAATAAATATGTGTTTTAGACAGGTCCTTTATGAGCTGGCACATTGAAATAGCATACATTTAGAGGATGTAATTTATAATATAAAACTCAAGTAATACATTTGTAAGGTTTCTGGACCAAAGTGCATTGTCGAGTAAAGCAACCAGGCTGCCAACCAAGAATCTAATTTTGCAATATTTCCCAACCAAACCTTACATAAGTGCAATGAAAACAAAATGGACAATGAAGTTATTTAAAAAAACTAAATTTTATTAAAAGAAATTTTAATTTAATTAAAAGAACAATACAATTTTTTTAATTTATTCAAATCCAGTAATATGAATTGAACAACCTTTATTTGCTTTTTTAACCTGATAAGTAATATGTAATCCTACAATTTAATCTAGTTTATCATCATCATTTGTAAGGATATTAGTATAAATATCTGGAAGAGTAATTCTGTATCTATCATGTAAGAGTAATAAAACTTTATCACCGAATTTAATTGGTCAAATTCCAGCTTTTGAAATAACATAAGATTTGAGTTTTATAAGTTCTGATAATTTAGTGAACACTTCTGAACAACCATTACTATAATTGTTAAGTTCTCTTAATAGATTTTTCTATGCTACCATTCTTGTTCATTTTTATTTTTATAGAAAAAGATTTATAGAAAGAAAATTAAAATATTTTCCAAACCTTTGGAGCAAATTTCAATTTTTGAAAAACTCAAGTTTTTAGCTTTCATCATCTCTACTTTTCTGATAATATTTCAAAAGTAAATAAAAACACAAAGTTAAAGGTTCTTTAAGTTTCCCCAACTTTCTATTCATGTATTTAATTAAAAATTTTCAGTAAACATTCAATGTTGTGAAACATAAGTTAAATTCATTTTACCAAACAAAATAGCATATGCAGTTGTATCACGTGGAATATTTTCAGTAGATAATGCACGTAATTTCACTGTTGGTTTCGAGTAGTTAAAATACTAATTCTTGTAGACATATTAATTATGTAAAGAAGATAATTATGAATTAAATCTATGGGCTTATATTTTCAGCATTATTTAATTGAGTTATTTTTTATAATCTCTAAGAGAATCATAAGCTTCTAAGAAGTTCTTTTGGGGTTCAAGATTCCATAATTATTGTTGAAAAACTTCATTTCTTCCATTTTTAACAAATGTATTTTGTAATTGAAATTGACCAAATAAAGGAGAATCAAGTAATTGATTATTTTTTAGATTAGTTTGGATAAGAAAGAAAATACAGTAAGGCATACGAAATTCATTGAAATTATAATAATTAGTAACATCTAGTTGAAGATTTCATTTTCCCTGTAAATCAGCAAATCCGATTGTTTGGAGTTTGAAGAGGGAAATTGGAATTTTTGGATTTTTAAGTGTTTCTTGTTCTAATTCACATGAATATTCTGGTTCATGCTGAACAAACAACAGGAACACAAATTTCCATACTTCACACAACAATTTTACCTTGTTTTGGAAGTCAAGAATTCTGTAGTCCAACAAAGAACAGAATCATCTTGATCGTTTCTTGAACTCCAAATAAAAATAACAGTTAAACCACATTCAAGAATAATTTCTATATAATATTTAAAAGTTCACCAAATTATACTAAAGCATAAATAACTTCATATTGCTTAGTTTTAAATTTCCCTTTGTTAGGAATATATACTTCCATATATAATTCATCCAAAATGGAAGAAGTTAATCTAATAAGAATTGAAGAACAAATAAATGGATATTCGATTCTAGATAAAATATTATTTCCTTTTTTAATTGTAATAACATCAAACAATTTTGAAACAATCATCAACTAGTTTAATATTTTATTTACTATCATATGTACAAAAATCAGTTCCACCAAAAGTATATATAGTTGTGAAAAATTTGGATGAATCCAACTATTGCCAATAAAAATATTAATTTCTTTTTCCTTGTTAGGGAGATATTAATTATTTTTTGTTTCCTCATTCACAGAAAATAACTAAAATTGATAACTTTCGATTTGGTTTATGATTTATAAGAGAAATATTTGTTAATTCATTTCCAAAGAAACTGTTACATTAACCTAATTGAAGTCAATTCAGTTATGATATAAATCAGTTAAGTTATTTGTAAACTCTTAATTGTATCAAAAATTGAAAATTTAGAGGGTTAATAGGTTCCTAAATTATTGGACCATCAAATTCAGAAATAGGTTTATATGAAGCAATAGAATTAGTTTTTCTATGAAAATGATCATTATGGTTAACTAACGTTCCACGCGCGACATTAAAATATACATTAATTAATTCAAAGGGAATAATTTTAGAAATGTCTATGACCAGTTTTTTATGAGGTTCAATAACTTGTTCATTGAAGCTGAAACTTTACCAACACTATCGTTATCGATAAATAATTTCACATCACTTTTGATAACGATTGTATTTAAAGTTATATCTACTCTAGTATCATTATTTGGATTTTTTGAATGAATAAATATGTATATATTTTTCAAACTATATTGAAGAATAGGAATTTCTGTAGTTTCTCCATCACAACAAAGTTTATTATTTTTAAATGTAATACTTGTTGTTAAAATAGATGAATGAAAACCAGCTAGTGTTATACTTTTACATGATTCTCTTATTGGAACAGTTAACCTTAATTTCAGGGCAGAAGAATTATCACTCAACTGATATAATCTACTCATTTATATTAATACAATGTATGTAAATAAATGATTGGTTGTGAACCAAAAATAAGAATTCGAGAGAAGTAATTAAAAAAACATGGAAAACTTTTCCCTAATTCTACTTGATGTGCAGTTATACATCCAAGTGGTTGTGTAACAACATTAATGATAATAATTATTTTTTGCACCAAATTGTTAAACTGGAAAATGTAAACCATTTCTGTGTTTGTTCTAAGAATGTAGATCAATCAAAATCCTAGAATTTAAAAAAGATGTGAAAAAATTGAAGATAAAATTAATGAAATATTTTTACTTTTACAGAAAATAATGATAATGATGAAATTATAACATTAGATGACTCCAAGGAAGAAGTAGTTTTTGATGATTTCATTCCTGAAAACAATATACAGTTAAACAATATTTTACTAGACGAATACATAAAGGAATAGATCGTTTGTGTTTAAGCCAAAAATACACAAATATACTAATAAAATTAGTTAGAGATAATCAACATTTTAAAAATTTTTGAACAAGATGACAGGTTTAAATCATATTCATCATGAATACGTTGTTGGTGATGTAAAGTATGATGAATTTAAAAAATATGTATAAATTTGGGAATAAAGATAAATTTGGTTTTATTGTGACAGATGTGACTACAAAAACAAATGAAAAAATATAGAGAAAAGATTTAGAAATTTTTAAATGTTGAGCATAAAGAAATATGAGATTTGCCATATAACCTGCAGTTACACCAATATTCAAAGACAAATATTTAAATGTTAAACATAAAAAAGTTGAAAATCGGCACTGAACATAAACAGACAACATAATCCTTGAACATAAACAGTAAATGTGAAATAAAGATATGATTATCATATTATTTATACATAATGAATGTTCACAAAATATAATCTAGAAATTAGTAAAACAGCCAAATGAATTAAAATTTTAAAATAAAAAATAAAAGAAGAGTATAAGAAATGGAAAAAATAACCAAGAACACAACATGAAAAATTAAAAAAAAAGATCAATCAGTTACAGATATAATAGAAAAAGTTAAACAAGGAACTGAAAGATTAGGAGCAGAAATTTTAAAGCAGATGGTTCCTTATAATCAAAATTATTTAGAAAACTTTAATCAATTTTTTCACCCTATTATGGTTACATAACATTATAATGAAAATCACACATTTTTATATTTGATATATCAAGAATACTCATTCAATTATTTTTATATTATATATGAACTGCAACGAAATTTTCCGAAAATGCAGTAGTATGTTCATAAGTAGATTTTGAAATATAATTAGTATATTTTCTTGTCTTTATTAATATTTTAATATTTTGTCTATGTCTAATATTTTCCATCGTTTTTCCAAACACTAAATTACACATTAGCTGCCTTTTTTCTCATTTCTGTATTAAAGTCAATATATTTCTTCAACCAAACTGATTGCTCAAATGATAAGATTCTATGAATTTTCTTTATTTTTAATCCAAGAATTAAACACTGTTTAAGATTTCTATAACATAAATGATAAGATTCTATGAACATAAATGATAAGATTCTATGAATTTTCTTTATTTTTAATCCAATAACTAAACACTGTTTAAGATTTCTATAACATAAAACATATTTTTCATTATTGTTTAAAGGTGTTGATAAATTGTCTCCTCATTCCAATGCTAACGCCAAATCTTTATGTAAATCATGTAATTTCTCTGGACATTCTAAATAAACTTCTAGATAATCAAAATCAATCCATAAAATAAAACCGAAAACCATATAACTATTTTAGTATTTTTCTGAATTAAAACTTCCTGGTTCAAATCAAGTGAAATTTTTAATGGTAAAAATTGACACATTGCCCATATATATAATTTATGTGCAACTAAATATACAATATAATTGGATTTTTTAGCCCAAAATTTTTCATGTATTTGTTATTTGATATTGCACATCCTTAAATACTGCCGCGATGTTTGTTTTCTAGAAATAAAATGTTACATAATATAATATAGTTATCAAATGCCATTTTGTCATTTTCAATATAGAATCCCAAGATAATACTGGAACTATAAAATATGAAGATGAATCAAGTTTAATACATTAATATCTAAAATTTTCAAAAATATCTGCTAAAATGTAAACATCACTTTTACATTATAATCTTATAGTCATCTAAATTTCTAATATTCAGTTTCTTCCAAACATATTTTCCTCTATTATAATCTTACTCAGAAATATTATCTTTATTAAAGTTTGAATAATAACATCTTTTCAGGTAATTTTGTTTCTTGTAATTTCTTTTAAATCAGTATATTCATAAGGGTAAACTACTTTTCCATTATTAAATCAAATTTTTCACTTTCAAAATATTTTGCCATAAATTGTTGTTTTGTAAGATTAGATGAGGACTTAACAATATCTGAAGCCATCAATTTAAACACATCATAAATCTTAAACTTAATCTATATGAAACGAGTTTACTGAAAGAAATATATTATTGTTCATTACTTGCAATTGCATTAATATCTTTATTGTGAACTGCTAATTCTTTAATAAACAAATGAAAATCGTAATTTGTTAAATTACAAATATGAACTGGAATAAATTTGATCTTTTACTTACTTTTCACCAAAAGTTTTTTCCTTAAATATGACAAGTTCTTGATTTTTTTTAAATTGATGACACGTTCTTCAATTACTTTTATTGAAATATTTTTTCCATATATTCTGACATTTTCTCTTGATTCTTCTTTTAAAATTTCTACATATTTCTTTGCTGAATCTTTACCAGTGTAAGTAACTGCATGCTTATAATTTCCATTAGAATATTTAACACAATAATTGAATGGAACTGGTAAATGTTTATGATATTTGTTAGTATAATATTTTTCAGAATTAGAAAGAGAAGTTTGTATATCTTTAATATTCATTCGAAATCTGCATAAATTACAAAATCAATGCTTAATGAACTATTATTATTTTTAAATTCAGTTTTTTGTCCTTCTACAGGCATATCAATTTTTACTTCTTTATGTTCTTTACAATCATTTTCATGAACTTCTAAATTTTCTTGTGAATTAAATTATATTAAACATCGATCACTAAGGTAAAATTTCGTTTTGTGTTTAGTCCCTTGTGATTTAATCAATCTAGATAACTTACGTCCAACAATAATGTGAATTATTAAAATATTATTTTAGTTTTTTTGTGTATGGTTTAGAGGATATAGAATAATTCTTTCTTCTTAATTTTTTTGGAATATCTTTTAACTGAATTGGAAAATTAATTTTCCCTTTTTCAAAAATTTCATCTAATGCAGATCCAATATTTTTAAAATGATTTATTCTTTTTGTAAAGTCCTTTATTGGATAAAAATTCATTTTATTGAATAAAGAAAAGATTGTAGATATTTGTTCCTACATTAATTACTGCTTTTTACCTTTAATTACTTTTCGTAAATCAATATAAGGAGAACCAAAAATTGTATTGTGTTTCTTAACATTTAGTTCAACTCTATCCATAAAAAATAAAAGTCAAACAGATTTTTTCCTATGCATTTCTTCCAGTTCACTTAATAGTTTATTTGTTGATTTTTGATAACAACCTTCTAGATCAGTTGTTTTTAAAAATATTTGATTGCATGCTTTAAAATTAAATTCTTGCATTTCTTCTTGTGTTTCCTTAAATTGCTTATCTTTGATTTAAAATATTCTTTAATTTAGTGGTTATTTCTTATATAATTTCATTAAAAAATTCTTGTGGTTCAACCATATTTACACTATTATTAATTAGACATGTTATTATTGTTGATTTAAAAGCAAAAACTTTTCTATAACTTCGTTTCTGTGATTTTAAAAGATATTCATCATCTACAGTATTGAAACCTGCTTAATTTTTCAGATAATGTTTTTGCTTAATTTTTGATATATACGTACTACAAGTTTCTGAAACTAATTGTCATTATCATTATTAATATATTTCTCAGAACTACTGATAAGATTGATTAATTGTTGTTTATTAAGAGTAATTTTCTAATTTTTCGTTTTATAGATTTTATGAAGATCACTTAAAGATTTTTTACTCAAATCGTTATCATTACTATTTTTACCTTCTGATTTTTTAATAAGATCAATTAACTGACTTTTTCTATGTTTAAAATATCTCTTTTATTTTTTTTGTTTGACAGATCTGATAAATTTTTAGGGATTTTTTATGCAATTCAATATCGTTATCATTGTTATTAATATTATAATAAGATCAGTTAATCTTTGTTTATTAGATTTGGAATGAATTTTAAAGTTTTCTATTTTAGAAATGGATCGAAGCGGTTTTATATTTTTTTTAATTTTAGTTTCTTCCTCATTTCTTTATTCGTTTCTTTTCTATTAAAATAATCAATAAATTCCAAGAGATCTTCTCTAGTTACATTTGCATAACAATTTTCTTTACAATAATTTTCTAAATCTTTGTAACTCAATCCATACTTCCCTTTACTACAGTGTTATAAGTTATTTAAGTATTTCAACTTTGTTGATCATTTTGTCTCTGTTGTATCTATGCAGCATGAGATTTGAATATTATTTTATTATATTGTTTTCGGTTGCAATGCAACGTTTGAGATTTTAGGTTTGATGGTACTTGTTTATCAAGAATAAAATTTATTAGAGAACGAGATTTTCACTCTGCAGCAGAGTGTGCGCTAATATGAAACTTCCTGGCCAATTAAAACTGTGTGCCGGACCAAGGCTCGAACTCGAGTAAAGCTGTGAGGACGGAGTATGAGTTGTGCTTGGGTGCTTTGGTAGAGCACTTGCCCACGAAAGGCATAGGTCCCGAGTTCGAGTCTTGTTCCGGTACACATTTTTAATCTGCCAGGAAATTTGAAAATTTATTAAGTTTGAAAATTTTTAATGAGATTGTTTTTTTCAATATAAACAAATGAGATTTTTTGGGTGGCGAAAACTGCAGAATTAAATTCTTGTTTTGCAGCCTGGAATTTTTACTGAAAAATGCACTTTGGTTCAGGAACCCCAGAAATATACTACTAGCTCACCAATTATGAACTTCAACTAATTAGGACATAATCCAATATGGCGTCTGTCAAACTATGCTTGCAACGTAGACCTACGTAGACACGATTCTAGGCTGAAGTCACTGATCCTTTCAGAAGTCCATAAGAGTTGTTCTTTGTAGGACCAATGCCCTCAAACCACTGCTACATAGAGCCAATTAGTGCTTCATCAACCTGGAGACTAGCTACTACCTGTTAAAAAGTATCACTTGCTACCACAGGTCCTGAAATGTTGACTGTCATTCCATATAATCTGGCTGAAAATATTCAAAACACATCCTAACAATTTAAACTCTGTACTCCTTTGCTAAGGAATATAGTTTAATAGACAGGGTGCAACAGGTATAAGTGCACTTATTTTTATATATGGTACCTTAATATATACACACTTCAGTGTGTTGGTTGTTTTGCCTCTTTGGCGAACAGTCTTCCCCCAAACATGTCATATGATATGCTGCCTGATGGTTTCTGCATGGTCGTTATTGCAAGACTTAGTGGAATACCCGTGTCAGTATAGACTAACCATCTGCATGTGTCCACACTTCAACACCTGACCTGCTGCCCAAGAGGAAGTATGCATTAATGGCTTGCTCTTGCAGCATGTACTTGGAGGCACTAACGAACCATGAAACATATGCCTTGTAGCAGCTATAATTATTGTTCTGCAGATGACATAAATAATGATGTAATGTTGTTCAGAACACCATCCTCAGTCACTAATAAAAAAAATCTGCCCTGATACCCATTACACTCTGTACATTTCGCTGATGATCCACCTCAGAGCCATTACCCATAGAGCCACACCTGTACACACCCTTTCTAATACATAAAAAACCTTTCAGGGTTATCAAGTAGTAGCATTATGGCTCGTCAATAGTCAGTTTCAGTATTTGAGTGCTGCTTATACTGTTTTCGTTCAAAAGAAGTCAGATGCACAGTTGCTTGGCTGGACACAGATTAAGCCAGTCAGAACTACCATAACTGGAGATAGACATGTGTATGTAAAATTTAGCAAGTTTATCAACAGGCTACAATTTCCATTTATAATTTATACTGATGCAGAATGTCTTTTAAAACCAGTTGCTGTTTGAACTCATAATAGTAATTCTCATTTGTATCCCAAGAAAGTAAAATTACATATACTGTTTAGTACAGCCTGCTACACACAGTGTAGTAATGATGAAGGATATTCAGAATTTATAGGACACGGGCAGGGATTGCATGAAATGGTTCACTGATTCACTGATCAGCTGTATGTAATTGCTGTGGCTGTGTGTGGGTTTTTATTCAATGAATGTAAGTCCCAAAAAAGAATTAGTGCTACACTCACCAGTCATATTTTGCAAAAATCATTTGTGGAAGAAGATGTTAAACATAGAGGCCATATTTCAGGCGACTATCGATATGCCGCACAGGGCAGCTGCAACTTGAACTACAGAGCACACTTTACAATCTTACAATCTGAGCAGTTATAATGGTCAATTCCTCATCAGAAATTTATTAGAACAAACGATGATAGTAGGTGATGAAGATGTGAAATTAAATCCAAGTCAAGTTTCTCTGCTGCCACCGCATATAATGTAATATCAAGCACTTATGAAGAGAATTGCGGTAGTGTGTTAAGAGAGAAGAAGGAACAATAAATTCTGACTTATAGATTCACACAGTTTTTCACCATCTTCCCTCAAAAAGAGTATGTCATACTTAAAATCAGATGAATTGGAGATAAAGACATATTCTACTTAGACAATTAGACTGGAATTTTTCTGTACCAATACGTGAATAATGAATCGTTTTATTTGAAGAATGTCATGATTTACTGCCAAGAGTGGCTGAAAAAATGTCTTTGTTAAGCAACCACTTTCAGTCCATGGTCCCTGATGATCGTCCATTGACTCAAAATGGTTGTTCAATAAAGAAATTTTATCAGTGACTCTTCACAGTAAATCATGATGTTCTCCAAATGTTTATGAACTGTGGGAATGTTTTTACTAGAAGATCATTTACCTCTAAATGAGAAGTTCAAAAGTTAATTAACAGGTGAAAGTGCAACAGAATGTGAGTCTCGAAGATCTTGCAGTGTGTGGGATGTATTCAAGTGTAAGGCATTATCAGCGTATTGTGATTTATATTTGAAAATTTGCGTGCTGCTGCTTGCTGATTTATTAAAAAGGTATTGCACCCTGTGTCTTAAAACATATGGACTGTATCATGCTAATTACATTACTTAACTTGAATTGGGATGCTCTACTGAAAATTACTGGATGAGAACTGCACTTCATACTGACACTGAAAGAGGCATCAGAGGTGGTATTGTTCATGCTGTTGCAAACAATAGGCTCATAGCCAGATGTGACAAATGTTACGTTATATATCTTCATAGCCTTTATAGCTGGATGGTGTTATAGTATATTCCAGTGTCCTATTTTGTATGGCTCTCTGTATAGAATGTTGAAGTTTTCATGTGAAAGACTTACTGATGTAGTATACATTTTAGAAGTGAGCCTGAAATGTCCTGATATTAATCACAATTATGATTCGGATTTACTCTCACATCCCAACAAAATGGCACTGTCATCTGAAAGTTACAAATCAAAGACATTAAATTCTACTTTATATAATAAGAAAAACTGTGCTACTCACCACAGAACTCTGAAACAATGTTTGTAGCACAAACTGGCATTAATATAGATTAATAGAATTTCATCATTTAGACAAGCTTCCAGGATGAAGCCATATATTTAGACTAATACACAAAAACTTATGAGCTAAACCGATGATTTTGAGGACCAGGTTTTTTCAAAGTAACGAATGATAGTGTTTCTGGTAAAACTATCTAAAATGTACAAAAGATCTACAACAAAAACTAATCATATTGATTTGCATTGATTGCATTGATTGCAAAACCTAATTTTCAATGAACTGTTATTTTTAGTGAAAATTTATTTGGACTTGAATTAAACAGACGTAATGTAGTATTTGATAAACTAATATCACTGGAAACGGCTATTTTAGATATCTCAAACACCCTTCTTATAGGCTTTCATTAGGGACATATACTCAAAGAGTTTCCAGCAAAGCATGTAAAAATTTGTCCCACAGACAACAGACAGCTTAATTTATCAACCTAAAAGTTCAAATATTAAAGAACACATCTGGAGTGATGTTCATATATAGTTTGATTTCTCTGTACGTAACAGATGTAACATTACACTCATAAATAAAAAGCAGACTGATGAAAGGTGACATTAATGATGAATCTGTTAGTGAATTTGTCGGTCTGTGAGTTAAAATGTATGCACTTATGACACCATCAGGATGCATAATTCACAGAACAAATGTTGTGAAACATTCTTCTGTTAAGGAATAAACCTGTGATTATCACCAGAATTGTGTGTTGAATTGTGTGTTAAAACATATGTACAGAAGGCTATTCAGTTATAGCATCATGTAGTTTTTACTATTACAAAGCACAAGCTAAGTTTTTCAGCACAAAATAAAAATTGTTTTATATTTCTAGATAAAGTGAATACCTTAGCTTTGTGTTACTACTGCCTGAAAAGTACTGATGATGACTAACTTAAGTGTACCTGTGAAAATGTAAAACATTTTATGTGATTGTAACCATTTTAGCGCATGTGTGAAAAACATAAAAACATTAAATGTACTTTGTAACCAATGTGAATGTATTATTGTAGCAGTCACTACTCCTGAAAAGGATGATAATGATTGATTTTCTTGTGTACATATGAAAATGTAAATGGCACTAATTGTGAATTGTAAATGATTTTAGTATATGGATTAAAAATGTAAAAACATTAAATATAATTTGTTACTGATATACTGGGTGATCAAAAAGTCAGTATAAATTTGAAAACTGAATAAATCACGGAATACTGAAGATAGAGAGGCACAAATTGACACACATGCTTGGAATGAAATGGGGTTTTATTAGAACCAAAAAAATACAAAAGTTCAAAAAATGTCCGACAGATGGCGCTTCATCTGATTAGCATAGCAATAATTAGCATAACAAAGTAAGACAAAGCAAAGATGATGTTCTTTACAGGAAATGCTCAACATGTCCACCATCATTCCTCAACAATAGCTGTAGTCAAGGAATAATGTTGTGAACAGCACTGTAAAGCATGTCCGGAGTTATGGTGAGGCATAGGTGTTGGATGTTGTCTTTCAGCATCCCTAGAGATGTCGGTCGATCACGATACACTTGCGACTTCAGGTAACCCGAAAGCCAATAATCGCACGGACTGAGGTCTGGGGACCTGGGAGGCCAAGCATGACGACAATGTCGGCTGAGCACACGATCATCACCAAACGACGCGCGCAAGAAATCTTTCACGTGTCTAGCAATATGAAGTGCTTTTTTTTGTTCTAATTAAACCCCATGTCATTCCAAGCATGTGTGTCAATTTTTACCTCTCTATCTACATTATTCCGCGGTTTATTAAATTTTCAAATTTATACTGACTTTTTGATCTCCCGGTATATACCTCATCCTGGAGTCTCTACAACCTGAAAACGTAAAAATATTAAATCTGTGAAAACGTTAAATGTGATTTTTAACTGATTGTAGTGCATGTGCGAAAATGTTAAACCATTGAAAGTGATTTTTAAACGTTTTACTTTGTGAAAATAAACGTACATAATAGATTACTGTTATTTACACTCCTGGAGATTGAAATAAGAACACCGTGAATTCATTGTCCCAGGAAGGGGAAACTTTATTGACACATTCCTGGGGTCAGATACATCACATGATCACACTGACAGAACCACAGGCACATAGACACAGGCAACAGAGCATGCACAATGTCGGCACTAGTACAGTGTATATCCACCTTTCGCAGCAATGCAAGCTGCTATTCTCCCATGGAGACGATCGTAGAGATGCTGGATGTAGTCCTGTGGAACGGCTTGCCATGCCATTTCCACCTGGCGCCTCAGTTGGACCAGCGTTCGTGCTGGACGTGCAGACCGCGTGAGACGACGCTTCATCCAGTCCCAAACATGCTCAATGGGGGACAGATCCGGAGATCTTGCTGGCCAGGGTAGTTGACTTACACCTTCTAGAGCACGTTGGGTGGCACGGGATACATGCGGACGTGCATTGTCCTGTTGGAACAGCAAGTTCCCTTGCCGGTCTAGGAATGGTAGAACGATGGGTTCGATGACGGTTTGGATGTACCGTGCACTATTCAGTGTCCCCTCGACGATCACCAGTGGTGTACGGCCAGTGTAGGAGATCGCTCCCCACACCATGATGCCGGGTGTTGGCCCTGTGTGCCTCGGTCGTATGCATTCCTGATTGTGGCGCTCACCTGCACGGCGCCAAACACGCATACGACCATCATTGGCACCAAGGCAGAAGCGACTCTCATCGCTGAAGACGACACGTCTCCATTCGTCCCTCCATTCACGCCTGTCGCGACACCACTGGAGGCGGGCTGCACGATGTTGGGGCGTGAGCGGAAGACGGCCTAACGGTGTGCGGGACCGTAGCCCAGCTTCATGGAGACGGTTGCGAATGGTCCTCGCCGATACCCCAGGAGCAACAGTGTCCCTAATTTGCTGGGAAGTGGCGGTGCGGTCCCCTACGGCACTGCGTAGGATCCTACGGTCTTGGCGTGCATCCGTGCGTCGCCGCGGTCCGGTCCCAGGTCGACGGGCACGTGCACCTTCCGCCGACCACTGGCGACAACATCGATGTACTGTGGAGACCTCACGCCCCACGTGTTGAGCAATTCGGCGGTACGTCCACCCGGCCTCCCGCATGCCCACTATACGCCCTCGCTCAAAGTCCGTCAACTGCACATACGGTTCACGTCCACGCTGTCGCGGCATGCTACCAGTGTTAAAGACTGCGATGGAGCTCCGTATGCCACGGCAAACTGGCTGACACTGACGGCGGCGGTGCACAAATGCTGCGCAGCTAGCGCCATTCGACGGCCAACACCGCGGTTCCTGGTGTGTCCGCTGTGCCGTGCGTGTGATCATTGCTTGTACAGCCCTCTCGCAGTGTCCGGAGCAAGTATGGTGGGTCTGACACACCGGTGTCAATGTGTTCTTTTTTCCATTTCCAGGAGTGTATTTCATCTGAAAGTTCCTTCTTTTAAATAGGAATTGGACCATTAATCAAGAACCTTATAATGTCCGTAACACTTGAGCTAACCTGTGTGAAATTAGAGTACATACTTAAAGGTTCTTTAAGCAGATGAAATTTATTGATGAGTCAGTAAAATATTTGACATTAATATATTTTAGTGGTGTATAAAACTGAGAGAGAGAGAGAGGGAGGCATAGAGAAGAAAGATACAAAATTTACTACTGGGGCAGTGCAGTATATGATATAAACATTAGTGGAGTATAAAACAGAGAGATGTAATTTACTGATGAGGCGGTCGTGGAAATACTGTGAGTTACACCATTACGTAATATTTTGATGTTGTATGAACCGATGTGAGATGAAATTTACTGACGAGATAGTACAGTGTTGAACGCATACAGTTTTTGGTGAAATCCAAGAATGAAATATCCAGGATGGATTTAAAGAATTATAAAAAGGGTATTTGCTGTTCCATACAGCGGAGATGCTGAGTCGCAGATAGACACAACAAAAAGATTGTCAGACAGTGAGCCTTCGGGCAACAAGACTTTCGTCGGAAATAAACAATCTACACACACACACTCACGCAAAAAGACTGTGGTCATTTGTGTGTGGGTTACATTTGCGAGTGTGTGTGTGTGTGTGTGTGTGTGTTTTTAGCTATTTCCGACGAAGGCCTTGTTGGCCCAAAGCTCATTTCCTGACAGCCTTTCAGTTGTACCTATCTTTGACTCAGCATCTCCGATGTATGGTGGGTAGCAACTATCCTTTTCATAATAGGCCGGCCGGTGTGGCCGTGCAGTTCTAGGCGCTTCAGTCTGGAACCGCGTGACCGCTACGGTCGCAGGTTCTAATCCTGCCTCGGGCATGGATGTGTGTAATGTCCTTAGTTTAGTTTGGTTTAAGTAGTTATAAGTTCTGGGGGACTGATGACCACAGATGTTAAGTTCCATCGTGCTCAGAGCCATTTGAACCATAATATTGTTAAATTTTTTGGTGAAATATTAAACCAAACAAAGACAGAGAAAGAGAGAAAGAGATATGAAGTACAGAAGAGAAATATTAAACAGTGTGTGTGTGTTTGTGCGTGCGTATGTGTGTGTGTGTGTGTGTGTGTGTGTGTGTGTGTGTGTGTGCTTGTGTGTGCACCCGTGCATGCACTTACATGTTTTAGACGTGGAAATACTGTTAGTTACTCCCTTTCTGTATTTGTTTAGAAATTAAAACAGGTCTTTCAGATGCTTTTGAACATGATGCAAAATTCAGATCGTTCTTTGATTGGCTGTTTCGTTTTCAAGGCGTGTTAACCCACATGGTGGCCAAAAGATGTGCGTTTAGACTTAGAAGTTCTTTGATTGGCCAAGTGCTGTGGGTTAAGAGGAAACTGAAGAAAAGTGATTGGTCGCTAAAATACTGGACTGTGATTGCGTGTATACGTTTTCACAAAAGCTATCTGATGAGACGAGTGGTGTGTCTTGCGATTCTTAAAAGTTCACTGAAAGGTTCATTTAGGAGAGGGAAGGGGTGTGATGACGGCGCAGAAACTGGGTGTGGCTTATGAAGTGATGATGATGACATCACAGATAGATTTGTTCTGGAGTCGGCATAACATCATTAGTTCCATGATTTACCTAAATTTCCTGAGACCAATGCAAAGATTGTTCCCCTGAACGATGCAGCCGATTTCCTTCTCTATCCTCCCCCAACCCAAACTTACACTCTTTCTGTAATGACCTCATCAGCGAATTGACATTAACCCTAATCTTCCTTCTATCCTTATATGTGCTTGGAACTATATCGAGTGAAGTAAACAGATCGGACAACCATTACAGACAGGTTTTATAATAAAAATTATTGGCTGAAACTGATTTTGTCTGAAGTCTTCATAAAGTGAAGCATGAATGGCGACGGATTCCAGAATCCATAGAATGTCGATGCTGAAACTCGACTTGAATCACGAAGGTTATTAATGTCACAGGGTCCATTGCAAATACAAAAGTTATCAGAATAAACGCTAACACCCATAAATTGGATAAACATTCCGCATCAAGTTTCATGCAAGCAAGTTACTATGTCTACTGTATTCGCTTCAAACTGCATATCATAACGTAGTCATATAAAAAAATGGTCAAACTCTTAAGGGGAGCTGGAAGGCCCTACCCTGACAATGTTAAATTTGGTGACGTGGCTTCCCTGTTATTCAAGAACCACTGTAGACATCGAAATGAACCTTTTACTGTATACTCTGAGTATACTGAACTACAATAATTGCATTTCAGCCACTGCATTCGGAAATACAATTTTTTAGTCACATGGTTAAAATTTTGTGTACTTTTTTGAACATTATCCTAAATAATTTTAATTATACATAACATCTACATCTACACCCATTTTCCGCAAGCCACCTGATGGTGTGTGGCGGAGAGTATCTTGAGAACCTCTATCGGTTCTCCCTTCTATTCCAGTCTCGTATTGTTCGTGGAAAGAAATATTGTCGGTATGCCTCTGTGTGGGCTCCAATCTCTCTGACTTTATCCTCATGGTCTCTTCGCGAGATATACGTAGGAGGGAGCAATATACTGCTTGACTCCTCGGTGAAGGTATGTTCTCGAAAGTTCAACAAAAGCCCGTACCGAGTTACTGAGCGTCTCTCTTACAGAGTCTTCCACTGGAGTTTATCTATCATCTCCGTAAAGCTTTCGCGATTCCTAAATGATCCTGTAACGAAGCGCGCTGCTCTCCGTTGGATCTTCTCTATCTCTTCTATCAACCCTATTTGCTACGGATGCGGATTATGTTCTTCTTTCAGTTCAGTACACTCAGGATATGTATGTTATTACTCCCTGAAAATTTTAATACTCTACTCGAAGTGGTTTGTTAGATTTAGGGAAAAATGCAACAGAAAATGTAAATTTTCTGGAACGGCTTAAAGACTGTAACACACTTAATATAAGCTAATTTTTATTTTTAGTCACTCAGAAGCACCCTGTTCCATACTGTATATCATCCTCTTGATCTCTTTCCAAGTTTTTTATTCTTTTGTTCTTTCTGGACTTCTTAGTGACCAGGTATGCCGCATACTCTGCTTTATAAATGCGAACCTTGTCCATCCGTTCGAAGTTCTCTGATGCAGTTTGCTCCAGGATTAATTCCCACATGATGTAGCACTTTCACTCTACCAATGTTGCCATCATTATAAGCAATAACAGCGTCACTGCCCCCCCCCCCCCACTTTAGTGTCTTAATTCCAACAAAAACATTTTTTGATAAGCGAGTCCATATAAGTTTATTGAACGACTCATTGGGATTTTGAGTCTGACCATGCGGCACTTCTTCAGTAATTCAGGTCCCTGTAAATAGGTTTTATGATATCTGTAACTGCTGATGGAATGGAATGTTTATAGCTGTATGAACTGTTTGAGTGTTGGGCATTGCGTTAATTGCACCATGAATCATGTCCAGAAGGGCAAAGGTGGTGTACTGGTTTTTCATGAGGTGATAGTCTGTGGAAGAAGGTAGCCCATACTGCCCGCTTCATTTTCAACAAATCCTCAGTATTATTTCTAATGGCGATCACATAATACTGCTGTAGTTCATCAATTATTTTGTCTGTGAGTCTGCCTCTTTTGGTTTTAGCATAAGAAAGTTTCTTGTCTCTCAAACTTTGTTTCAAGTTCCTCAACCTGGTGACCATCGTCTTCTGGACATGACCTTTATAACACAGCAAACCACACCCTCCTATATAAAAAATTACCGATTGTATTAGATCTTGAAGTAATGCACGAAAAAATTTTAACATTTACAACCGGTGTAGATTATATTTAAAAAATAAAATAAAATACTTCCCATGTGAGTTTATAAGTGACATATGTATCATTTTATTCGGAAAATTGCAAATTATTATAATAATAAGAGAAAAATCAGAAAATATGGAAAACATTTCCCTTCTAACTCCCCTTAATAGAATCAATAATCATTTAACAGAAAGTACAGGAGTAAATAATAAAAGAACTTTATGAGCCAAATATTGCATAACGACATGTATTCCTAACAGCGAAAGAAACACGCAGCGGATGATATTGTTTCCAGCTTTTCACTATGAACGAAAAAAAGAATGGTAAATTTAAATGTATTTTGACTGACAATATTGTGAATACTACCGTGAAATGCTCCATAAAAAAAGGATGAATTCGCTGTCTACGAGGCATTATGTTTGCTAAATAACGCTAAAACATCGTGAAAACTTGAAAATATGTGAATTAATCACAAAACAGTGTTCTACAACAGTTAGAGTCAGTAGCATATAAACAAGTAACAAATGAATATTCTATGTTTACAAATGCCAGATGCATCGAAAATACAACAACTGACTGACACGATGAAAATCCTTCTCTGGGTATGCTTCTCTCTTATACGTGCTGCACACACTGTACATTTATGGCACCAGTTAGGTGCTCAGTGCTAAAGGGCTGTGGATGGTGCAATGTAATCTTCATTTATTGACAAATGTGACAGCCTGTTCATGCACAATTTCAGAAAGGAATTAAAATGCCAAAAGCGTACAGGTATTAATTCTACCTACGTTGTGCAATTTTCCTTGACTTGGAAAAAAATCTTTGGTAGAGTTCGATTGACTAAACTTCTAAGTGTCTTAAACAAGATCGGGATTAACTGGAAAGAAAGGGGACTAATAATTAATTTATATAGAACACAAAGAGTAAAAGGATTTAAAACTGAGAGAAGGGTTAGACAAGGCTGTTGTCGTTCACCTTCCATGTTTAACAGCTATGTAGATAATTTAGTTGAACACTGCTTCCAATAAAAGTGTGTTGTGACAATAGGAGGAAGGATAACTGAATCTATACTCAGTGAAAATGAATATGCAGTTATTTATTAGTTAAAAGAACTGAACACGAGCTTGAGGAATATGGAATGAACACAGGGTGAAAAGTATTTAAACCGACAAATTTTGGGAGGTAGTAGGGGAAAAAAATATTTTTCCCTAATATCATTTTTTCCTGTGAGGATTATTTAAACCGGTGGAGGCCGTATTACGATCTTCAGTTGTAGGAAACTGCTGTCCACCAGTGTAGTAGTGCATTGTCTCTGTTTATTAATGGAGTGATACACTTGCAGTGAGTACACTGATATGGTTAGTGCGTACTACGTAGCGCACCACAACGGACGATCTGTACAGCGGGTTTATCAGCAACAATATCCTAATCGCTGTATCCCGTATCATACGACCTTTGCTGCTGTGTACCAATGTCTGCATGAGACTGGATCATTTAGCAGATTACCTGAACAGGGACGCCGTCGTACAGTAAGAACGCTGCAATTTGAGGAAGCTGTCTTGCAGCATGTGGAGCGGGATCCTTCAATCAGCACTCGCGCAATTGCACGTAAAATGGGGACGAATCAGACGAGTGTAAGAACAGTCCTTCGAGAGCAATTGTTACGTCCATTTCACTTACAGCGTGTCCACAACCTGGAACCAGTTGATTATCCATCCAGAGCACATTTTTCGCAGTGGTACCTGGAACAGTGTGAAATGCATCCTACATTTCCATCCTCTTTGTTGTTTACCGACGAAGCAACGTTCGGGGGTGATGGAATCTTCAACATGCACAATTCGCATGTTTGGAGTGAGGATAACCCACATGCCACAGTTACTAGCGCTCATCAAGTGCGGTTCTTCGTTAATGTGCGGGTCGGTGTTGTTGGGAGCTGTTTAATGGGCTGTATCTGCTACCTAGGCCATTAAATGGCAGGCACTATTACAATTTTCTCGCTAGAGCATTGCCAGAATTGTTGGAAAACGTCCCGCTCCCTACAAGACAACGCATGTGGTTCCAGCATGACGGGGCGCCGGCACATTTCAGTCTTCGCGTGCGTCGATTCCTGGACCGACGGTTCCCAGACACGTGGTTTGACAGAGGTGGTCCTGTACCATGACCCGCTCTATCCCCACTTTTTTGTGTAGGGAACCATTCAGGACACTCCTGATGTTTTTACCCCTGTCAGACAGAACATGATCCGACAGTGTAACCTTTGTTTACGTGTCAATGGAGACATTTTTGAAAATCTACTGTAATTGAAATTGGGCTGTGTTAATGTGTTGTCTCTTGGTCATAAAAAAATGGAAAAGTGTTTGTTGGTTTAATTAATTTGCCTCCAGAGAAATCTTCCTCTACCGGTTTAAATACTCCTCATAGGAAAAAATGGCATTAGGGAAAAATATTTGTTTTGATGTCCCCTACAATCTCCCAGAGTTTATCGGTTTAAATACTTTTCACCCTGTATAAATCAGAAGAAGATTAAGGCAGAAGTTTTTACAAGGCAATCAAGAAAGATAAAAGTGTAAATCTGTGATAGGTTGGTGAGCAAGTTGAAACTTTAGATACCTAGGACGCAAAAGATCAGTAACGTTACACGTAATCAGAAAATAAAAACAAAGGTAGATGGTGCAAAAGAAATACTTTTACAGAAGGAAAATACGTTTGTGGTCAATTAAATAAATAATCAAGGAAAATATTATTGAAGCGTTTTATGTAGAATGTTGTCCTATATACCAAGACGTGGACTGTGGTGGAGAGGAGAAATTCTTAGAGACATTTTAGATGTGGATATGAAGAATAATGGAAGGTGTGAAATGCAAAAAATTACTAACAAATGTAGTTGTGTTACACATAGTGAATAGGAATAGCTGAATACTGGAAACAAGAAAAAGAAAAAATTGGCTAGGACACTGAATGAGAATACTGCATAATGAAGGATGTGCTAAAAAAATCGTGACAGGGAAGAGGACCAGAGGAAGAAGAAACTGGCAGCCAACAGATGACATCAAGTTAAGTGCATCATACACAGCTACGAAAGGGTGGCGCAAAACTGGAAGAACTATAGAATTCTGAACTTACAGTGATGACCTACCTAATGGGCAGGACACATCATCAGTTAGTTTGAAACAACAATTACAGCCTTTCTGCACAGGTTAAGTAACCTTTCCGTTGAAGGAAACATAGGTATGATAATTCTGGACAATGTCTATGAAACAAAAAGTTATTATATTTCTGGTCAGTTACGAAGAGGAGTAATGAGAGAAATACTAAGTGCCCTCCTAGCGAAAGTCCTAATGGACGTCACCAGTAGTTGGTTCCCTGAGGGAAAGTGTCTGGCGCAGTTGTTAGATCGTTTATTGCTGCTAAAATGGCAGGTTATCAAGATTTAACTGAGTTTGAATGTGGTGTTATAGTCGGCGCACGAACGGGGGTCTCAGGGGTAGCGATGAAGTGGGGATTTTCCCGTACGACCATTTCATGAGTGTATCGTGAATATAAGAAATTCGGTAAAACAACAAATCTCCGACATCGCTGCGGTCGTAGAAAGATCTTGCAAGAACGGAACTAACGATGACTGATGAGAATCGTTCAACGTGGCACAATTGAAACCTTTCCGCAAATTGCTGCAGGTTTCAGTGCTGGGCTACCAACATGTGTCAGCGTGCGAACCATTCAACGAAACATCATCGTTATGGGCTTTCGGAGTCGAAGGCCCACTCGTGTACCCTTGCTGACTACACAACACAAAGTCTTACACCTAGCCTGGGTCCGTCAACACCAACATTGGACAACTGATGAATGGAAACATATTGCCTGGTCGGACGAGTGTCGTTTCAAATTGTATTGAGGATGAACGTGTATATGTATGGAGACAACCTCACGAATCCATGGACCCTGCATTTCAGCAAGGGATTGTTCAAGCTGGTGAAAGCTCTGTTATAGTGTGGGGCATGGGCAGTTGGAGTCAAATGGGACCTCTGACGTCTTTCCTGATCACCTGCATTCATTCATGTCCACTGTGCATTCCGACGGACTTGGGCAATTCCACCAGGACAATGTGACACCCCACACGTCCTGAATTTCTACAGAGTGTCTCCAAGAACACTCTTCTGATATTAAACAATTCTGGTGACCACCAGACTCACCAGACATGAACATTCTTGAGCATATCTGGGATGCTTTGGTACGTGCTTTTCAGAAGAGAGCCCCACCCACTCGTACTCTTACGGTTTTATGGACAGTCCTGCAGGATTCGTGGTGTCAGTTCCCTCCAGCACTACTTCAGACGTCAGTCGAGTCAATGCCACGTCATGTTGCGGCACTTCTGCGTGCTCTCGGGGGCCCTACACGATATTAGGCAGGTGTGCCAGTTTCTTTCGCTCTTCGGTGTATATTGTTGTGGATGACTGGGTGAAGGCACGCAAGCTACAGTGAACCTGAGGAGACGTTCGTATTTAATCGGGGATGATGGCACATAGTTCAGTGATTAAGCGCAGTACAGAAATACCTCTCATAAACCAATGCCGAGGTTCCTATTATGGGAATTTCATCTAACGCTGATTTTTGAACCGGTTAATCCCAAATTAGGAGTTCCTTCGTCGCCGTAAGAACATATTCGAAGTCTTCACATACAGAACTCTGATTTCCGAAGATTATCATAAGAATGTCTGTCAAATTATTTCATGGATTACGTTTTCCACTTTTATGTTAGTAATTTGAAAGAATGCAAAATTTCGATTACTTAAGCAATAGTGCTTTTGTAAGGGCGTGTCACAATATTTCACAGAACCTACTTCAAGTCCATTTTGGGGCACTGTATTAGTTGCGGCTGCCGCTGGAGTTGCAAATGAAATGCCAACTTAAGCGCACAGCAAGACGGTTGATCGAGTTTGGTGGGTGTAATACGATGGATGTTTCTACGGATATCCCCTCCCCTAAACTGATATGGTATGTTGATTGACATTGCATTCATTTCTAAGAAAACAGACATTATGTTCGAGTGTTGTTTATTTCTATGATCAGCATTTCAGAACACTAAAGTTTCCAAGGTAGTAGGGAGGTAGACTAGGGTCAAGAGTCACAAGAGATGCATTAAAAGCTCAGATCGAAGGAATAAAGGGATGAAAATTGGCAGTTTCCTTTTCAAAGAAAACACTACAGCATTAACCTTAAGCTTTATGTGGAAACCAGGGAAAACGTTTACCTGAATGGCCAGTAGGGGACTTGAGTCACTTTTCTTCTAAAATTACGCCCCATAAACTCTTTTTTTATTCTAATAACGAAAGTATTTTCATTCAGTATGCAAGCCAATGCATGGATATGCACGAAGAAAAACGGAAAAGTAATTTATTACATAAAATTAAATAAAAGCCACGTTTTCATACAGTTGTGTATGACTGCCACGGTTATTATTGTTTTCCAATTTAAGGATGATTGTGCAGCGATGGAGGGTGACCCTTGGTGCGCACCACTTAGGCGGTCGCCTGTGCTAGCTGGGCCAGTGAGCGGAATGGCGTCGTGTCAGTTAACATCTTGTGACGACGTTTTACACGGTGTAACACACTCAAACATTTCGATCTGTGGTTCTAAATTAGACAAAAGTGGGATAGTTTTCTTCTGGAATGTAAATCCATGTTTAACAGGAATTCTTCAAATTATAGCCCAATCGTGTTAATAATGTTACATGTAGTTCCTGAGTCAACTACGACGCATGTTTTACGATTCTATAATCAACACTAGCGGTGATTCTTTCCTCTATCCTAGTCCATCTGAGTCTTTCTGTTGCTTCCAATGACTTTAAATTTAAAAGTACGCGACGGTTGGTCTCCGTGTTGTCTGTGTTGGGGCACTGTAACAGTTGTTGCTGCAGCAGACAGTGCATGATGACATGCCAACGTCTTGGAGAAAGAAATTACACAGTAGAATAATTTAAACAAATATCTTTGTGAATGTGGTCTTTACTCGATGCAATAGACACTATGTCATCAAATTCATCAAATGTTTCTGGACATCTAGTAGTGTAAATTAATTCGGAATGTGTCCGCCATTCGTCTTTATGGCGGTTTCATCTCTGCTGAAGGCGTCTTCAGTGAGGTGTCTGAACGTCTGTAGAGGATTGGTAGCTCCTTCTTCTTCAAGGGGCGAAACCGCAGAAGGTAGTAATGTGGGACACTAGAGTCTGGAACGAATTCGAGGTTCTGACTCTTCTCAAAGTGTTGTATTACGTTCAGGTCGGGACTCTGGGCATACCAGGTCATTTCAGGAATGTTATTGACCACAAATCATTGCCACAGCGATGCTGCTTGATGATACGATGCAGTATCATGCAGATACAAACAGTCATCACCTCCGAACAGTTCCTCTGGCCGAAGTAAAGCTGTGATGGCGCGTCGTGAGTCGTGCTTGGATAGCTCTGGCAGTAGAGAAATTGCCCGCGAAAGGCACAGGTCTCAGGTTCGGTTTCCAAAGATTCAAATAAGCGCACATTAGTCTGCGAGTGGAAATTCATTATGGAAAGGTCATATTACTGTTGGTAAATTTTATGTGAACTGATACTGCTGTATACTAAACCTCAGCGGCGAAGGAATCAGCCTGTTACTAGTGGTAACCTTGAAGTTAAAGCGCTGCATTCACACATACACACACACACACACACACACACACACACACACACACACACACATATATATATATATATATATATATATATATATATATATATATATATATATATATATATATATATATATATATATATATATCAATGACGCAACTGAAACATTGTTCTTTCTTAGGCTCAGAGTATACTTGAGTAGGCAAGGGACCGCGCCTACCCCTCGTCAACGATTTCGTTCAAATTCATAGCATATGCACAGCTTTGCCACAAATGATAGTCACGGAAAAGGGAGTTCCAGGTGGCCAGACGAATAGAAAAAAACTGCATATTTTTCGCGGGTCTGGCCTTTACCGTTTATATCTCTTGTGATTCCAATTACAGCCTGGAATTTTCCTTTGACGTTTTTATTTCCTTTACCTGGGTAAAAAGATTAATATTGCAGGGTTGTATTAGCTGTCATCGGCTGCTATAAGATCAAAATGAAAATAACGGAAAACAGAGTCCTGTGCACTTTAATTACAATCCCTTCCCGGAAAGTTATTTGAGACTCTTCGTGGAAGTTATTACTGCAATCATTTCTCCGAAATTTATTTGCCCTCACCAATTTTGCTTTGCCTTTCCTTCTTATTGCTTTCATGGAAATGTTATTAAATGTAGTATATTGAGCATTATTTCAGCTTATTTGCAAACTAAGTCACATAAAAACTGAAATTAAAAAAGTTTCAGAATAAGGAGTAGACCCCACGGTCTTCGCATTACCGTTCTGAACTCTTTGCGCTGCGCCATCCGCTGTCGGGAAACTACGGTAACAGAAACGGCTTATGTCTCGCCCGATCAGCATAAAAAATGCAGCTTTTTCCGAACGCATAGGGAGCTCCTTGCATATAGTATAAAATCGGACGAAATCGGTGATGACGAGTAGACGCGGACCCCTTGGCAGCAGACTGGCATATGTGAAATAAAAGTTTGTGTCTCTCTCCAATAATCTCTGTCTTAACGGTGAATGCTAAGCGTAACAAGAAGACATTCGCGCACTGGCATGCTCTCACGGACGAAAGTATGACTGAAGTGAAAAGTTGGGTTCCATGTGCGGCTTGAAACAGTAGTGGATACCATTCCAAAAGAACATTTGAGGATCCTTATCGGTGGGGAGGGCTAGAACTGGGGAAGACCAAGTATTCCAAGGCACAATACGAAGACACAGACTATATGAGACAAGCTACGAAAATTGTGTGAGCTTCATTAGCTTCACCATTTCAACAGCACAAACTTCCATCGTAAGGACGTACGTAAGGGAACCTTGACGTCACCGGGTCGGAGGACAACAAATGAATCAGCGCACATCGCCATAAATATAAGAGCTAAAACATGGATGTCAGACGTAAAGACGGTGCGGGATGCGGAGCGTGGAAGAGACCATGTTGTGGTGAAAGGGCTGTTACAAGTACAGGAAGGAACACGGATATGGCAGAGAAATTTGTCAGGTACCACATGGAGAGGCTAAAACATAAAGCAATGAAGACCAAATATTAGCTGTAACTTGACAACCGCCTCGTAGCACTGAGGGCAAGGGACAGCAGTGAAGATCCTGATCAAATATGGACAGACGTTCGGAACTCTGTCACTGACACAGCGAAGGAAATGATCAAGGGAGACCAAGTTGGCAAGAAGATCTGGTTTGGAAAGGAATGCGTTGGTGATTGGAAGCGAAGACAGGAAGCCAGGAGTAAGTGGCTGAGGGAGGCAGGTCTGGTGCAGGGTAAAGCACGATTTGAGGAAGTTCGAAGAACTACCCAAGCAACTCTGACAAGAGCAAAGAAAAGTATGTTAAGGACGTCATCGTTAAGGCGGAAGCATGCTTTAGAGGAAATAAGCCGACGGAAATGTTCCAAAAGGAGAAGTGTTTTAGCAAAGATTACTAGGTCAGAAGGAAGCTAGTCAAAAACTCGGATTGTAAAATCCTGATCAATAACAGTGAGTGAAATCGCCGAAAGGTGGAAGGAATACTTCGACCTGCTTTTGAACTGTGGTTAACGCGATGTACGGTTCGATTACCAGTTTCTAACCACAGCTGACAGAGATTAATCCACTCACATTGGATGAGATCAAAACGTAAATCAAATGGCTTAAGAATAAAGAGAGCCCAAGTGCAGACGGAATACAGGCCGAGATGATCCAAGCTGGAGGAGAGAAACTTGAAGAAAGACTACACCGATGGATACAAACAGTGCGGATTAATGAAGAACTGCTAGCAAAATGGGAAACAGTTCTAATCTGTTCAGTCCGTATGAAGGACGACAAATTGAAATGTGACAGCTATCGAGGAATCGCCATGCTTGATGTATCCAGCTGCCTCATGCATGGGATTAGACCTTTGGCAGAATCAGCATTTAGTGAACACCAGAAAGGTTACCGGCAATCACCTTTCGTTATTCGCCAGCTCACTGAGAAACTGAGAGAAGAAGACGGTAAAGAACTGCACGTCTTGTTCGTTGACTTCAAGATAGTCTATGACTGCATGCATCGCAAGAGCCTCTTCAGTTGCCTAAGAGAGTTCGGTATGCCACAGAAACTCATCAGCCTGGTAAAGATCGGCCTGAGTGACACATGTGGAAATGTGATGATGGAAAACAGAGGAAAGATGACTTTCAGTTTTCCCCTTGGGAAAATCATGCGCGAAATTTTTGAAGAGAACTTGGAAGCGATCCATATCGAAGGAAAGACACTGGCGTATCTAGCTTTCGTAGGCGATACATGCTTACTCACAAGGGGACCGCTACTACTCTTCATCACCAATTTCGTCCACATTTATGGTATACGCGCGGACTAACCACAAATGAAATTGACAGCAGTGGGAGCTCTTTAGGAAAACTAGCATTTTGGGCATAGGTCGGTTGGGGCATGAGCCATTTATGTGTTCATAGTTCCCAGGCAGCGCCTGGTGCAGCAGAAAGCTGTAATGTGGGGGTCGTGGGGTCGAGCCGCTATGCAGAAAATTTTAATTTCAATTTTAATGTTGCTTACACTGCAAATAAACCAAAATAATACTCGATACATCGTATTTATTAGTATTTTTATAAAAGGCATATAATGAAAAGGCAGAGGATAATTTGCGATAAATTGTAAGGCACTGACGAGAATTTCGTATATAATATTAGATACTATCATTATTTTACAGTTGATGATTTGTACGTGCTGGGGTGACACTCATCGTAAAACAAGGGCCAACATTAACTTTCTCAGCACCTTGCACGTACCATAAGCGCCACATTTTTTACAGTTACAATTTTGAGCACTGAAAGACCTAACTCGAAACAAGGCCCCGGAAGAAGACAACATTCCATTAGAACTACTGACAGCCTTGGGAGAGCCAGTACTGACAAAACTCTACCATCTGGTGAGCAAGATGTATGAGACAGACGAAATACCCTCAGACTTCAAGAAGAATATAATAATTACAATCCCAAAGAAAGCAGGTGTTGACAGATGTGAAAATTACCGAGCTCTCAGTTTAATAAGTCACAGCTGCAAAATACTAACGCGAATTCTTTACAGACGAATGGAAAAACTAGTAGAAGCCGACCTCGGGGAAGATCAGTTTGGATTCCGTAGAAATGTTGGAACACGTGAGGCAATACTGACCCTACGGCTTATCTTAGAAGCTAGATTAAGAAAAGGCAAACCTACATTTCTAGCATTTGTAGACTTACAGAAAGCTTTTGACAATGTTGACTGGAATACTATCTTTCAAATTCTGAAGGTGGCAGGGGTAAAATACAGGGAGCGAAAGGCTATTTACAATTTGTACAGAAACCAGATGGCAGTTATAAGAGTCGAGGGACATGAAAGGGAAGCAGTGGTTGGGAATGGAGTAAGACAGGGTTGTAGCCTCTCCGCGATGTTATTCAATCTGTATATTGAGCAAGCAGTAAAGGAAACAAAAGAAAAATTCGGAGTAGGTATTAAAATCCATGGAGAAGAAATAAAAACTTTGAGGTTCGCCGATGACATTGTAATTCTGTCAGAGACAGCAAAGGACTTGGAAGAGCAGTTGAACGGAATGGACAGTGTCTTGAAAGGAGGATATAAGATGAACATCAACAAAAGCAAAACGAGGATAATGGAATGTAGTCGAATTAAATCGGGTGATGCTGAGGGAATTAGATTAGGAAATGAGACACTTAAAAGTAGTAAAGGAGTTTTGCTATTTGGAGAGCAAAATAACTGATGATGGTCGAAGTAGAGAGGATATAAAATGTAGACTGGCAATGGCATGGAAAGAGTTTCTGAAGAAGAGAAATTTGTTAACATCGAGTATTGATTTAAGTGTCAGGAAGTCGTTTCTGAAAGTATTTGTATGGAGTGTAGCCATGTATGGAAGTGAAAAATGGACGATAAATATTTTGGACAAGAAGAGAATAGAAGCTTTCCATATGTGGTGCTACAGAAGAATGCTGAAGATTGGATGGGTAGATCACATAACTAATGAGGAGGTACTGAGTAGAATTGGGGAGAAGAGAAATTTGTGGCACAATTTGACTAGAAAAAGGGATCGGTTGGTAGGACATGCTCTGAGGCATCAAGTGATCACCAGTTTAGTATTGGAGGGCAGCGTTGAGGGTAAAAATCGTAGAGGGAGACCAAGAGATGAATACACTAAGTAGATTCAGAAGGATGTAGGTTGCAGTAGGTACTGGGAGATGAAGAAGCTTGCACGGGATAGAGTAGCATGGAGAGCTGTATGAAACCAGTCTCAGGACTAAAGACCACAACAACAACAACAGTGTTATTTTAAAGTTTCTGTACCAACACAAGTTTGTTTTACGTTCATAAAGGGTTCCCTTTCATCCCACAGTTTGGCATAACATGGTGCGTAATGCATCATTTCGCCAGAAAATAAGGAGGATAGCCGATAATGAACAATTACATGTATTTTGATGCAATCTTCTTGGGATGTAATTTTTTTTCTCTCTCTCAATGAGATAAGAGTAGTTTCGAAACTTTTTGATTAAATACTGTACATGACGATAAAAATAAACATCCAGACAGCATTTGGGGGAATTACTCTAATTCTGCACAGCGGTAATCCTTCTTCATCATGAAGAATCTCGCCTCATAACTATGGATTAGTTGTCCACCTCACGAGTCATATAACACAGGAAATTTGTTCTCCTGCACGTAGAGCTTCATCACATCAGTTAAAACACCCCTTTTCATGCCATTCATGAAAATATGAATAAATACAATATGTTGAGAATTATTTCGGTTTACTTGGAGCATACGTAACTTAAAAATAGAAAGAAAAAATGAAAATAAAGAAGTTTCCGTAAAGGGACTCGATTCCACGCCCTCCAATTACCGTTCCCCACTTTTTCCGTTGCACCAGCCACTGTCAGGGGACAACGCTAACATATTAGGTTGGTGCTTAAGTTCGTAGCGTTTTTCTTTTCTATGTTGGTATTCCGGTTGCTATTGGTTTACTTATCGATTGTCATTTTTTTTTTAGTTCACTCTTGCTATCTGAATTTACATATCGTCATTTGGAGATAACGAATGGTGCTGTGGACCTCAGAAAATGGAGTGGCAAGTGGGGAAATCTAAACATTTCTGAAATACTCCACTGTTTGAGTTCAGTGTAGGGGTGAGAGCAAGAGAGGTCGTCAGAAACATTTTCGCCGTATAGGGGGATAATGCGATTGGACACAGCACTGCAAGAAAACGATTTTCTCGTTTTAAGGAGGATCAGTTTGACATTAGTGACTCTCCAAGTTCAGGAATACCTTTGGGGTTTCTACGTGTAAAAAAAAAAAAAAAAAACTCTGAGCACCATGGGACTTAACTTCTGAGGTCATCAGTCCCCTACAACTTAGAACTACTTAAACCTAACTAACCTAAGGACATCACACACATCCATGCCCTAGGCAGGATTCGAACCTGCTACCGTAGCGGTCGCGCGGTTCCAGACAGTAGCGCCTAGAACCGCTCGGCCACTCCGGCCGGTTTGCATCTACATCTACATCTACATGGATACTCTGCAAATCACATTTAAGTGCCTGGGGCATAGGGTTCATCGAACCACCTTCACAATTCTCTGTTATTCCAATCTCGTACAGAACGCGGAAAGAGTGAACATCTATATCTTTCCGTACCAGCTCTGATTTCCCTTAATTTATCGCGGTGATCGTTCCTCCCTATGTAGGTCGGTTTCAACAAAATGTTTTTGCATTCGGAGGAGAAAGTTGGTGATTGGAATTTCGTGAGAAGATTCCGTCGCAACGACAAACGCCTTTCTTTTAATGATGTCCAGCCCAAATCCTGTATCATTTCTGTGACACTCTCTCCCATATTTCGCGATAATTTGATGAAGATCGTTTAAACGTATTAATCCACAGTTATCCACGCCATTGCACTCGTAAACTGGCAAATGTAATGAACTGTGATCATTCCGCCGTTGTGTGACATTTGCATCATTGGAGAAGTTTCAAAAATCGGGTGTATGGGTACAGCGTGCTGTAAGCCAAAATCACAAAAATCAGCGGGTGGCCGTATATGCATCTCTGCCACCTCGTCATCAATTGGCTCGTGAGCCACACCGTCCGTTCCTATCCTGTATCGTTACTGGTGACGAGAAATGGTGTCTTAATGCTAACATAAGGGAAAAAAAGAATGGTTGAGCCCAAACAAAGCAGCAACTTCCCGTACAAACACCTGCGCGCATCCACAAAAGATAATGTCATGCATATAGTGGAACAGCGACAGTGTGGTATACTACGAATTGCTACCACGAGGTGTAAACCTCACTGCTGACATTTACGGTCAACAACTGAAACGTCTTGCAGACGCAGTCCAAGAACAACAACCAGGAAGACTGAGTCAAGCGACGCTACTCCACGATAACTTCCGCCCGCATGCTGCGTGACTGACAAAAAACATTATACAGGAGTTGAGTCGGGAAGTCATTCCGCACCCACCCTTTTCACTTGGTCTTGCGCCCTCAGATTTTCACCTTTTCCGCTCTCTGTCGAACAACCTTCAAGGAACTTCTTTCCGGATGAAAATGCACTCCGAACATGGCTCGACGATTTCTTAGCCTCAAAACCACGTGATTTCAACAGTCGTGGAATCGAAAGGTTAACTCAGCGTTGGAAGGCTGTTGTAAATAGCACAGGAGAATATATTACTGATTGCTAAAGTCTGTATTATGTGTGTTGCGTTTATTGAACTGATGGGAAAACGCTACGAACTTATGCACCAACACAATAAATGGCTGTTGCCACTCCTGAACGGAGACAAAACAGCAATTTTTTATGAACACTTGGCCATCTTCAGCTCTCACTTCTGTCACGCTCATTCTGGCCAAGCCATTCCTATCCTGTAAATTTGGACGAAATAGTTGATAACGAGTAGGTGTGGGCTCCTTGTCAGCAGCTCTGAAGAGGAACTGAAACAAATGCCCTGGGTAATGGAGATGGCCGACATTAAACTTGCGCTACTCACATAAACGAAGCCAAGACGGATTACTTCGTTATGACTCGTTGACAAGGTCAAGACGCAGGACAACTACAGACACTGCGGATGGGAGGCCGCTCCTGCAAGAGAGAGAGCCTGCGAATTTAAATAGTGGTACCTGGGAGCGCTTTTCACGGCGAATTCGTCATGTGAAGTGGAGATCTGAATAAGGATTCAGGAGGGAAACAGATACTTCTAGAGCCTGACACAGCTGCTTTGGTCAAACTGTCTCTCGAGACAGTTCAAGATTCGGCTATATGAAACACTGTTCCAACCCGTGGTTCTGTATGGCTATGAGACGTTCAGTGCCCGGAAGCGGGACTTTTATAAACGTCTCGTATTTGAGAGAGAAATGTTGCGGAAGATCTCTCGTCCGATGTTGGACTCAAACACGAGTGAATGGAGGATCAGACACAACCACGAGCTAGATAAACTGCACCGAAACATTAATATAGCATGAATCATCAGGAACAAGCGACTATAGGGGTTACACATGTGACTTGGACGGAAGATTATAAGTGGCCACGGAAGGTCCTGGATTTCATCCTCACAGGTGGGAGATCCCCGAGAAGGCCGAGGAGGAGATGGAAGGATGGCCTCCATGAAGATCTGCAACAATCAGCGATGTATGTGGACGGATGACAGATGGCAGTGAAGGATAGCAGACGACGGAAAAGGAGACTTGTAGCAGCGCGATGGCGGTTTCGTCTAATTGTGTAAAAGTAAGTAGAGAGTGAAAGAAACAATAATAATAAGGCCGTACCACGTTGTCTCTGCCGTAGACGACCATACGAAATTAAAGAATGAAATAAATAAACAAAATGCTAACCGCCGTCATCGCGTTCTCATATTTAAGCAATTACAAACTTCCACTACATCTAATCAGGCAAATGCAACATAAACAGTGGTATTTAACTTTCCCTGTAACTAATTTCATACACAGCATTCATTTCAAAGTAAACAATTTGGCAGCAGATTGTGGAAAATCGGGGAAACTTACTGGAACCGTTTTCAGCTACAAGAAACGCATTATGTTCCTTGATAACGTTATACACTCGCTTTATCGTAACACCTGGCCGCATAGCTTGTGATTACAGACGAGCATAGCCATGTTGCATAACATGTATCTATCTTCCATGGAGATAAAATAAACAGAGCAGCTTATCGTAATGAAAAGTCACTGCATATTGGATGAGATTAGAAAAGTGGCAGAAAAACTTAATTATGATGAACTGTGGAGTTAATAAATCAATCAAGAAGGCTAGGAGAGTATTTCTGCTAGAAAGAGCAGCTAAGCAGTTAGCATCACAATTAGACAGGGAACTGACGTAATTTAGTTCATGACGGACAGAGAGGAAATTATGGACAAAGTTTAAACGGATTGTAAATTGTGCTCTGGAGAGGTATTTGCAGCGTAAGTGGATTTAGGATGAAAAAGACCCGCAGTAGTTTAACAGCGAAATTCGAAAAATGCTCAGGAAGCAAAGGGTGTTGCACTCCCGGTTCAAAAGGGAACGTGCAAATGACGACAGGCTACAGTTAGAACAGATTCGAGCGTCTGTAAAAAAATCGATGAGCGAAGCTTACGAGTGCCACAGTCATAACTTAGCTAAAGATCTTACCGAGAATCTGAGAAAATTCTGATTGTACGTAAAATTGCTAAGCAGGTCGAAGGCATCTATCCAGTCACTCGTTAACGAGTCTGGTGTGAAAACAGAAGACAGCAAAAGGAGAGATGAGGTTTTAAATTTCGTGTTTAAGAAATCGTTCACGCTGGAGAATCATAAAAACATACAGTCGTTAGACCATCGCACATCCTCCTTCATCTCCGGCGTAGAGAAAAAACTTAAGAGTTAAAAACAAATAAGAAGCCAGGAATAGATGGAACGCCGAGCTCGGTTTTACAACGGATACTCTGTGGCACTGTCCCCTCACTTAGCTTGCATTTATCGCGAATCTCTCGCCCAAACGACTTGAAAACAGTGCATGTAACTCACGTATAGAAGAAGGGTTGTAGAATTATAGACCAATATCCTTAACATGTGTTTGCTGAAGTATTCCTGAGCATATTCTCAGTTCGAATACAACAAATTTCCTTAAGACGGATAAGCTTATGTCCGTGCATCCACACGGGTTTACAAAGCATCGCTCGTGCGAAAATCAGCTTGCCCTTTCGCCACATGATATCCTATCAATTATGAATAGACGGCAACAGGTAGATTTCATATTCCTTGATTTCCTTGCATTAGTCACCGTGCACCATTGCATACCAGTAAATAAATGTAAATGTCGTGTGACTAGGGCCTCCCGTCTGGTAGACCAATCGCCGGTTGCAAGTCTTTCGATTTGACGCCACTTCGGAGACTTGCACGTCGATAGGGATGAAATGATGATGATTAGGACAACACAATACGCAGTCCCTGAGCGGAGAATATCTCCGACCCAGCCGGGAATCGAACCCCTTAAGACTAACATTCTGTCACGCTGACCACTCAGCTACCGGAGGCTGATTGCAGAGCAATAACGAAGGTACGAGCATACTGAATAGATTCCCTAATATGTGAGTGGTTCGAAGACATATTCCGTAACAAAACCAAGTAAGTAGTCCTCGACGACAAGTGCTCATCAGAGACAAGGGTATAGTCAAGAGTGAAACGGGGAAGTGTGATAGGATCGCTGTTATTTTCTATACACATAAATGGTCTGGCGGACAGCGTAAACAGTGGCTGTTTGCTGATGATGCTGTGGCGTACAGGAAGGTGTCGCCGTTGAGTGACTGTAATAAGATACAATATGACTTAAACAAATTTTCTTCTTAGTGTGATTAATGGAAGCTAGCTCAAATGTAGAAAAATGTAACTTATGCGAGTGAGTAGGAAAAGCAATCCCGTCATGTTCGAATACAGCATTAGTAGTATGCTACTTGAGAGAGTCACGTCGATTAAATATCTAGGCGTAGGATTGCAAAGAGAGAATGAAAGTGTGGTTCATCTGTGACGGACACCGCATGTAGGGCACTAGTACGAGAGTGCAGCCCGAGTGTTTGCGATCTGCACCAGGTCTGATTAAAGAAAGACATCGAAGCAATTCAGAGGTAGACTGCTATATTTGTTATCGGTAGGTTCTAATAACAAGCAGGTATTATAGAGATGCTTCGGAAGTTCAAATGGAAAACCCTGGAGGGAAGGCGACATAAATTCTTCGGAACATTACTAATAAAATTTAGAGAACTGGCATTTGAAGCTGACTACAAAAAGATTCTACTGCCTCCAACGTACACTTCGCTTAAGGACCACGAAGGTAAGGTAAGAGAAATTAGGGCTCGCACTCCGGCCTACAAACAGTCGTTTTTCCCTCGCTCTATTTGCGAGTGGCGCAGGAAAGACTATGGCTAATAGTAGTACAGGGATCCTTCCGCCACGCACCGTACTCTGGTTTATCGATCATATACATAGATGTAGTTGTAGATACAGATGTAGGTGTAGATAATATTAACGATTATCTGATGAAGCTAAAATATATTAGTCACCTAAGTCAAATGAAGTCTCTTGTGTGCGGTAATGATGCAGATACGAAATTTGTGTTTTGGCATAGCCACATGACGTACGGCCGTGGAAGTCAGCCAGAAGGAACCATTATAGAATTCAGTCTAGAGTAATGAATATACCTACTAATCCAACAACTTATGAGTGAGAGTCGGAACAGCTTCAGACAGAGACGTAATTGTGGTAAATAATGTAGAAGTAAACCTTGTGAAAGGCGGGAAGACTGGGACCACGATATCATACACTACATCACCACTCGACATAAAACCCAAGGCACCAAAGGAAAAGTGTGCAGAAGACCGAGATATAACATCGAGAGGGCTAACTGGGAAGAAATGTGACGAATATTTTACTGCCAAGAAAGTCCGTTGCTGGGTGACGACATAGATATTAAAGCGGAACAAATTACAGAGACTGTATTTAGAGCAATGGAAGCGCCTGTGCTAATTATTAGAAGTCCTTCTAGAGGAGTACCTCGAATCTGGACAGAGGAATTGTAGAAATTAAGATATGAAACAAGGAAATCAGGAAACTCTACCAGAGCAGCATTATCCAAGAGAAATGAATCCATAGAGTGCCTATGTAAAGAGCTATTATACAACGCTTTAAAGAAGTGTTACGGACATGGAACAATGGAGATCAGTTTTTGTAAACTAACTTAGAAAAACATCTGTCAGGAGCGCCATACGAAACAGTCAGTGGGGAGATACGATCAACAATAGTACTGGTCATGCTCAAACGAAATGGTGGAACGGTAACAGAAAGTTGGTAACAGGAGCTGCGCTACTAATGGAAATACTGGATCGTGAGTAAGCAGAAGGCGAGGCAGAATATCAACGTAGGTTAAACACAATGTCATGACAAGACTGCTGAAATAACAAGCTCGTCTGTCCTTTCATACAATTCTACTGTTAAAAAATAATTCTTGTAGAAGTAATACAAGATTTATGAGTCAAGTATCTACCAGAATTACATAATGGATGCCTATGGAAGGAAGGATCTCTCTAGCCTGGAAGATTGACACTGTGATGATTATCAAGAAAGAGCAGAACAAGAATCTAGTGATACCCAAACGCCGCCCGAAGTGGCCGTGCGGTTAAAGGCGCTGCAGTCTGGAACCGCGAGACCGCTACGGTCGCAGGTTCGAATCCTGCCTCGGGCATGGATGTTTGTGATGTCCTTAGGTTAGTTAGGTTTAACTAGTTCTAAGTTCTAGGGGACTAATGACCTCAGCAGTTGAGTCCCATAGTGCTCAGAGCCATTTGAACCATTTTTGATACCCAAACCTTACAGACCCATTTGTCTCCTGAACGTTCTAAGTAAGGTATTCGAAAACTATTAGGCAAAATACGAAACAGCAGTGCTTGCACTATTAAGAAGTAGGTGCAACGTTTCTTCGGACACGCATTGGCACAGGCACTGCAGCGACTATAGCTGTCAAGAAATAGAGGAAATATACACTCCTGGAAATGGAAAAAAGAACACATTGACACCGGTGTGTCAGACCCACCATACTTGCTCCGGACACTGCGAGAGGGCTGTACAAGCAGTGATCACACGCACGGCACAGCGGACACACCAGGAACCGCGGTGTTGGCCGTCGAATGGCGCTAGCTGCGCAGCATTTGTGCACCGCCGCCGTCAGTGTCAGCCAGTTTGCCGTGGTATACGGAGCTCCATCGCAGTCTTTAACACTGGTAGCATGCCGCGACAGCGTGGACGTGAACCGTATGTGCAGTTGACGGACTTTGAGCGAGGGCGTATAGTGGGCATGCGGGAGGCCGGGTGGACGTACCGCCGAATTGGTCAACACGTGGGGCGTGAGGTCTCCACAGTACATCGATGTTGTCGCCAGTGGTCGGCGGAAGGTGCACGTGCCCGTCGACCTGGGACCGGACCGCAGCGACGCACGGATGCACGCCAAGACCGTAGGATCCTACGCAGTGCCGTAGGGGACCGCACCGCCACTTCCCAGCAAATTAGGGACACTGTTGCTCCTGGGGTATCGGCGAGGACCATTCGCAACCGTCTCCATGAAGCTGGGCTACGGTCCCGCACACCGTTAGGCCGTCTTCCGCTCACGCCCCAACATCGTGCAGCCCGCCTCCAGTGGTGTCGCGACAGGCGTGAATGGAGGGACGAATGGAGACGTGTCGTCTTCAGCGATGAGAGTCGCTTCTGCCTTGGTGCCAATGATGGTCGTATGCGTGTTTGGCGCCGTGCAGATGAGCGCCACAATCAGGACTGCATACGACCGAGGCACACAGGGCCAACACCCGGCATCATGGTGTGGGGAGCGATCTCCTACACTGGCCGTACACCACTGGTGATCGTCGAGGGGACTCTGAATAGTGCACGGTACATCCAAACCGTCATCGAACCCATCGTTCTACCATTCCTAGACCGGCAAGGGAACTTGCTGTTCCAACAGGACAATGCACGTCCGCATGTATCCCGTGCCACCCAACGTGCTCTAGAAGGTGTAAGTCAACTACCCTGGCCAGCAAGATCTCCGGATCTGTCCCCCATTGAGCATGTTTGGGACTGGATGAAGCGTCGTCTCACGCGGTCTGCACGTCCAGCACGAACGCTGGTCCAACTGAGGCGCCAGGTGGAAATGGCATGGCAAGCCGTTCCACAGGACTACATCCAGCATCTCTACGATCGTCTCCATGGGAGAATAGCAGCCTGCATTGCTGCGAAAGGTGGATATACACTGTACTAGTGCCGACATTGTGCATGCTCTGTTGCCTGTGTCTATGTGCCTGTGGTTCTGTCAGTGTGATCATGTGATGTATCTGACCCCAGGAATGTGTCAATAAAGTTTCCCCTTCCTGGGACAATGAATTCACGGTGTTCTTATTTCAATTTCCAGGAGTGTATTTGTAGTTGTAATTACGGACAATCATCAGCTGTATAATGAAATGACAACGAAATTTTGTGCCGCACCGGGACACAAAAACCCGGGTGTCCCGCTTCTTGCGAGCGGTCACCTTATCGTGCTCTTTTTTTTTTTTTTTTTTTCAAGCGTCGGCTGTAGAGGAAATTCACATCGACATAAAATTAGTATCAATAACAAACAAAACGAAATAAAACTAAGAACGCAATCCAGGCGAAAAAAACTACACTACTGACCATTAAAATTGCTACACCAAGAAGAAATGCAAATGATAAACGGGTATTCATTGGACAAATAACATTATACTAGAACTGTCATGTGATCATATTTTCACGCAATTTGAGTGCATAGATCCTGAGAAATCAGTGCCCAGGACAACCACCTCTAGCCGTAATAACGGCCGTGATACGCCTGGGCATTGAGTCAAACAGAGCTTGGATGGCGTGTACAGGTACAGCTGCCCATGCAGCTTCAACACGATACCACAGTTCATCAAGAGTAGTGACTAGCGTATTGTGATGAGCCAGTTGCTCGGCCACCATTGACTAGGCATTTTCAGTTGGTGAGAGATCTGGAGAATGTGCTGGCCAGGGCAGCAGTCGAACATTTTCTGTATACAGAAAGGCCCACACAGGACCTGCAACATGCGATCGTGCATTATCAAAAATGGTTCAAATGGCGCTGAGCACTATGGGACTTAACATCTTAGGTCATCAGTCCCCTAGAACTTAGAACTACTTGAACCTAACTAACCTATGGACATCAGACACATCCATGCCCGAGGCAGGATTCGAACCTGCGACCGTAGCAACCCCGCGGTTCCGGACTGCAGCGCTAGAACCGCACGTCCACCGCGGCCGGCTCGTACATTATCCTGCTGATATTTAGAGTAGGGCCACGGGTCGTAACACATCTGAAATGTAACGTGCACTGCTCAAAGTGCCGTCAATGCGAACAAGAGGTGACCGAGACGTGTAAACAATGGCACTCCGTACCATCACGCCGGGTGATACGCCAGTATGGCGATGACGAATACACGTTTCCAATGTGCGTTCACCGCGACGTCGCCAAACACGGATGCGACCATCATGATGCTGTAAACAGAACCTGGATTGATCCGAAAAATTGACGTTTTGCCATTCGCGCACCCAGGTTCGTCGTTGAGTACACCATCGCAGGCGCTCCTGTCTGCGATGCAGCGTCAATGGTAACCGCAGCCATGGTCTCCGAGCTGATAGTCCATGCTGCTGCAAACGTCGTCGAACGGTTGGTGCAGATGGTTGTTGTCTTGCAAACGTCCCCATCTGTTGACTCAGGCATCGAGACGAGGCTGCACGATCCGTTACAGCCATGCGGATAAGATGCCTGTCATCTCGACTGCTAGTGATACGAGGCCATTGGGATCCAGCACGGCGTTCCGTATTACCCTCCTGAACCCACCGATTACATATTCTGCTAACAGTCATTGGATCTCGACCAACGCGAACAGCAATGACGTGATACGATAAACCGCAATCGCGATAGGCTACAATCTGACCTTTATCAAAGTCGGAAACGTGATGGTACGCATTTACCCTCCTTACACGAGGCATCACAACAATGTCAACTGCTGTTTGTGTATGAGAAATCGGTTGGACACTTTCCTCATGTCAGCACGTTGTAGGTGTCGCCACCGGCACTAACCTTGTGTGAATGTGGTGAGTAGCTAATCATTTGCATATCACAGCATCTCCTTCGTGTCGGTTAAATTTCGCGTCTGTAGCACGTCATCTTCGTGGTGTAGCATGTTTAATGGCCAGTAGTTTAAATGGCATCCGCACGCCGCCAACTTGTGGGTAGATGCACTCAGAAACCCAAGTCAGTCAGGCATATTCCGGGCACGTCTTCCCGAAGAATATTTCATTTTGCCGACACACTGCTCCGAGTCCTGGTATTACAGACTCACACTGAAATAACCTCCTCATGCCCGGGACACCACTGCTGGAGGGGCATTCCAAGAAGGTGGTACCCAAGGCACGGTATCTTGGATTGTGCTTGAGAAATGTAATGTGATCTTGCAGGAACGTCCAAAAATCAAGAACATTCTTATCTTGTCCATGAAACAAGTAAGAGATCGCTAGACCTTCCGTCCAGTTCACTGTGTTGGTCTCCTTATGTGGGAAATAGGTCTCATCCATGAACAAAAGTGACTTCGCAGGTGTAATGGCATAGGGAGCCGTATGTATCAAAAAGGCAAGCATTTTCCGAATCAGCTGCCACACCTCTGCAGAAAATTCACACATCAGTCGATGTTCATCCATGGCGAGGGTGTGACATTGGGGGCAGACTGACGAACCTGTCATGTTATTAGCATGTAGACGAAGATGTTCATGCAGCTCCTAGTATCAACCAGATACCAGGTCGCACGAGCGTTCGTGTCGAGAAGGACATGGTGCACAGAACGCCAGACCACGTACCATGCGACGGTAGGATAACAGCTGTCCGCCACGTTCTGGGCATGATTTCTCGTCATTAGGCGATAAACATTACGCGTCGTAGGGTTCCTGGTACGAGGCAAGTCGGTATGGACATAAACGTATTCGATGAAGATGGTCCTGACATGTGAGAGCTAGGTAGAAATATACGCTACTGCAACTGGCGCCACTGGGGAGGAAGGGGCCAGTTCATCAACCAGGGTTCCTGCTAATTCGGTTCGGTGGCGGGTGCACGGTTTAACTGGCGTAGTTACATAAAGTTCTGTCAATCTCACATGGACGTTGACAAGACCGAGCCCACCGTCTCGAGGAGTAAGAGTCAGAGTGTCGTAGCTGACTTTGACGATAAAAGGCGCACATACACAGTAGCCAAAGCCTCCTGCAGACTGTGTGCTATTGCCTCTGGTGTCAGTAAAATCTGTGCCAAATACGGTACCCGTAACGCCAGGTGAGTGTTAACAAAACTCACTCGTTATCATGTCTAATGTTCGGAGGAGGTTGCCACGAACATTCGTGCGAATCACCTGAGGGAGGTGGTTATAGTTAAGTGAGGCCGTTTGCTGTATATCACGAGTGAAGGTGATCTCAAACATTTGGGCTTGGCCAGTAATGGCAGTGGGGCCACACTCCCTGTTGGAAGACCTCTGCCAACGAACGTAACATCAGAGTTCGTCAGAATCGTACGGCTTCATGCAGCAGTCCCATATTGGTTGATCGATTCCAGTGCCTCTCGCACTTTATCCCCCGATCCATCCAAGAACACCAGGTCACCTGCATACGTACGGCAGATAAAAGCATGCCCCCTCATTGTGATTCCAGTCAGAAGGCTCCGCAAACCATTTAACAGTGGCTCAAGGGCGATGGCATAAAGAAGCATCGACAGCGGACATCCCTGGCGGACGGACCACGTGATACTAAACTCCACGACCATTGACCGGTACCCACGACGTTGCACCTCGGAGGAGTCACAAGACGATGTGTGCAAATGTGTGAGAGAAGGTCATATGTCACAGCACTGTCCTACTCTATCGCACGTATGGTCGAAGTCCAGCGTCACTAAGGCACCCCGAAAGTGGCAGGTCGATGCCAGGACTACGATATCGCGATAATCGCTGAGCTCCGTCTGAATATTACTGTCACCACCAAAACACGTTTAATTCATAGACATAACTAGAGGTAAGACGCACAGAAGGTGGGCAGCAAGAATGCGGGTAAAAATATTGTAGCCACAATTTAACATGGCCAACGGTCGATAATGTCAAAGTCCCCGACCTCTAGACGGCTCGGGAACTGGAATAAACTGATCTTCTGCGAATTCAGGTGGGAAGGGAAGGCCTGGGTTCATCAGCTCTTGATACATCTTAGTCCTGCGTGAGGCCATGACGTCGTGCAATGCGAGCTAAAACTCCAGCGGAAAGTCGTCAGTACCCGGGGATCAGTTTGCCACTCCCTTATGAAACGCATGAGCGAAGTTATCAGCCGTATTCGTTACTGTAGCAATCTCTACAGCTACCCTATCAAGAGTTCCTGTCAACAAGTGGAGGACATCATCCACTACTATGGTGCCCTTGTGCGGCGGCGGATAGAATTAATTGTTGTTAAATGTTTGAATGTTGAAACATTTCATTTCCTATTATTTAGAATGTTATTTATGCTGTCTTTCGCCGTTCTCAACACTGGCTCTCTAACTACAATATTGGCAACCAGAAAGTGATTAGCAAAACGTGAAGCCTGTAATTAGAATTCCTAGTGCCCACTTCATCTGAGAACACACTTATAGTTACAGCTTATAGCTCTGATGAATTAGGAGATTGTCTGGGATTTATAATCAAAAACCGGTCGTGAAAAAAAAAGTTCTGTATTCTGAAAGTCACAGACGAAAACAAAAGAATTCACACAATCTAACTAACAGAGCAGTTCAGAGTCTAATGCGCTGATGCAACTATAAATGTCCAAATTAAATGTTTAAATGAATGCTCGCCATAATTTGATGATTAGTTTCATCAAACGCCACGCTAAATAATGGTAGAATGTTTGTCCCGCGGCGGCACGTGAAAATACGACAATACGCAAACTGAAGATCGATAATTAAAGTCAACCCAGAATTAACACTTCACTCGAAAATGATTTCATGGTTACGCGTATCTCGAGTAACTTAATACGGCATCCGAGGCTGTTTGTAGCAATGATACCGACGCGACGCGACTCCCGACACAGATGGCGTGTTATTCAGCGTCTGGAGAGAACGGGGCCTTGCTTCCTCGCGCAGCGTTCTTATATATAAAGCCGCGGTGCGGACGGCTAAGGGAACGCCTGATCAAATCGGCTCTCCCGACTAGCCGCTGGGCTAGTAATGCACCACTTTAGGTTACCGAATAAATTATAGCTTCTCTTGCTGATGGCCGATGAAGCTCTTAATTTAAATGTGCATTCAGCACGCAGGTAAGTATTGATAATAAAATTTTGACGTGGCTAAGTTAAATATTTTGGGCGAGAGAATTAATTTAATTACACTGCACGCAGTAGACGAGCTCTGAACTGGCCCTTTGGAGATACGCTATCGCTATAGTTTTATAGGTAGTCAAATGAAACTTCTCACATCTTCATAGTTATAGCGGATCTCCAACCTACTTAAATATAAACATCCTAGCCTTATTTATTAGCCTACTTAATCTATCTTGCTTCCTTAAGTTTTAAGACAAAAACCAGAAAATATTGAATTTCAACTAAAATCTTAAATTGTGAGATCCAGAAGACTGTTTCTATTAAATATTTATGAAAAAGGAATCTAATTATAAATTTTGAAGTCTCTAGCTCTTTTCTGTTGCGCCAATGAGTTTTACAGAAAAACGTCCAAATTTCGAAAATGGCTAAAGTTATCGAACTGATATTCAACACATATTAATTTAGTATTACTCCTGACATGCTAGAAACATTTTAGGTTATTTATTTGATTTTTAAAGTATTGCGCAACATTTATGACGTCAGAGCTAGTTACAGCGGACTGGCTGGCACACAATGGAAAGACTGATGTGGATTTACTACGGCATGAGTAGGCGGCTTCCCTACACCCTGGTCCTCTGTTACATACAACTGTTTGTAGAAGTCCACAAAGGCGCCGGCGATATCCTTCCGGGATGACAATCGGCGACCATCTAGCATTTCGAGGGCGTGGACCAGCGTTCTCTGACACCGCTGCGGTTCTATAATGAGATGATGCATGTACAGAGGTTGTCCCCATACCCAAACTTGACATCCCGCACATGCCATTTTTCCCTCAACGTGGCGACACATGATTTATATTATCTTCGAAATAGAGTTCACGGAGAATGGTGAAATAATATTCCATCTTATGTCGTTGCTACTTTATTTTCTAGTGACCGTAATTCATCATTGATCTACATAAAGATGGCTTGGCACAGTCGAGCCACCACTGGAGCGTCGAAGTATACGCTGGAAGGCGTGTCACGCAATTGTTCCAAGGCACCTCTACGAGCTTCCTGCATTCGGCGCCCTAAAGATGGGTGACGTTCAGCTTCCACCTGTCTCGACCGCACCACACCTTCTGCCGCTGAAGGGAAACAGTGCAAATGCAGGCGATTTGGTTGGTGAAGCTACAGGTCAAAAGTCAGCGCCAAACGTGGAAGTTGGGAGACCTTGGAAATAGGCGGGCAAGACGACGCGCTGAATGGGAGATGAAATAAATATATTCAGGCTGATCACTTTGCACATGCGGCAAAATCGGGATGTTGGTCCTTCTAGGATAACACACAACTGAAGTCGCCAGCAAGTATAAAATGATCGTAACGGCCCACAAATAATGGGGCAACCTCTTCTGAATAGAATGGCAACCGTTCCCATCGCTTGGCTGTGGTCAAGGGAGTGTAAACACTGATGATTCTGACATGACGGAAGGTCACAGCAAGACCCGTAGCCGATGGTACTTAAGCCACTTCGTCTAACCTCAACGTCTTATTTTAAAAGTACAGCCGTCCCACTACCATTGACAGCACACAGCATGAGATAAGCAACATAGCTATAGACAGTTGGAAACGTCTCTGGGTGAACTTCTTGCACGAGGGCAACATCGAGGTCCAACGCCCTCAACATTTCGTGAGGCAATTGTAATTTGACAATAGTGTTGACATTGATCGAGCCAATCTTCTAAGCTTGTCGCGAATTGTGACTACTGGGAAGTTCATTGCGACAGGAAGAGCAGCAGCGTACAGTAGTTTCACCCCAGTAGGCAGTACATCCCCATCTATTACCTCTATCGATTAGCAGTCATCGATTAAAACATGAGCATTCGCTGCTGTCACGATGACGGGTTTTTTGTCTGCTACATCATACCACGCAGAAGTGCGTGAACGCTGTCCAGCTGAGTGCTTGTCGAATCTGAAGACTTTTTTGTGTCTGTGGTGGAAGAATGGTGCTGGCTCAGCTGCTAATAACTTCCATAGGCACAGCACTAGGTGCGTGCGATGACGGTTTTACCTCCGACGGGTGGCGGACTTGTAGTTCCGCTATGGAACGGTCCATCGGGAGATGATCTTGGTAGGTGGAATCCTCATCGCTTTAGTTTGTGTCCTGCAGTTGTCGGATGGGGCAATCCGACGTTCCCCACGTCTCTTCGGCGACTATTGCTGTAACACATTGTCCTCAGTGTCAGCCACATAAGCATTGGTAGGCACGAGCATAGAGTCGTAATCCATCCCCTGTGCCGGAGATTGTTTATCATCGCACAAAACAGGCATGTAGGTGGCGGCAAGGGCGTAGGAGGCATTGTCCGCATCACCCTGAGGTGCTATTGGAGGCGGCAGTGGTTCAGTAGTAGGAGTCAGCGTGGCCCGTGGTCAGAGGTCGTTTTGGAGAATATTGGCAAAGATCAACGGGAGCGTCGTTGGGGTGGACGTGTCCCGCTCCTCCCCAGGCGGCAACTGTATGCTTCTTCGTTGCATACAGCTGGATCGGAGGTATCATTCCTGGGCATATTCCGACCACGTCTTCGGTTGGCCACCATAAGTTATACGAGTATTTCAAGTGTCTTCGTTCGTGCATATTCAGTCGAAAAGCTGATCTTCATTGTCGATTTGTAGTGAGCATAAGCCATTCTTCTTCTAAAAAAAATATAGCGCGCTGTGGCTGAATCATGTAAAGAACACCGTGCGCGAGTTTCCTCTACGGTGCCAAAAGCAAGTGACCGTTAGGCTATCGCGAGTGGTCAGCTTCACGTTAGGCTGTCCGAGCATGCTTCACAGCCAGATCAGAACTTTCAGATGTCGTCGTCCATGTGTCACAATCTGCATTCGTACGTAACGTACATTCCCGAACAGGAACGACATATTAATTGAGAGTCGAGGGTCTGGATTTGGAGAATAAATGTGAATTATCAGGGCTGTGTTATCAAGAAGTTCGATGCAATGTTCGTTCGGACCTGGATGCTTGTAGTGACTACAGCCATCAAGAAATGCGGGAAATGTTTACGCAGTTGTGAATATGAACCACTTTCAGTTGCGCACTGCAATAGTGACTATGAAAATTTGTACCTGCCTGGGACTCGAACTCAAACTTCTCGCTTATCGCGAGCATGCATATTCGAAGGGACATTGCATCAGTTTCTGAACAACACATTCACTGCTACATCCTATTTATCCTCGAACACGGGCCAAGTGACTTTCAATTAAAATGTTTCCGCGTACGGGAATATACACACGTCAAAAAAACTTTTGCATCACCTCATTTCCGAGAGTTCCGGAACTTGTACAGAAAATTGGAATAGAGCTCAAGATAAACATTATTTCCGCCCTTTTTATTGTTCATGAAAACGACACAGTGCATGTTGTACCACCATAAAGCGAAACCTTCAGAGGTGGAGGTCCAGATTGCTGTACATACTGGTACCTCTAATACTCAGTAGCACGTCCTCTTGCACTGTTGCATGCCTGTATTCGTCGTGGCATACTATCCACAAGTTCATCAAGGCACTATTGGTCCAGATTGCCCACTCCTCAACGGCGATTCGGCGTAGATCCCTCAGAATGGTTGGTGGGTCACGTTCGATAGGGTACATGTCTGGAGAACATGCTGGCTACTCTAGTCGAGCGATGCCGTTATCCTGAAGTAAGTCATTCTCAAGATGTGCACGATGGGGGAGCGAATGGTCGTCGATGAAGACGAATGCCTCGTCAATATGCTCCCGATATGGTAGCACTATCTGTCGGAGGATGGCATTCACGTATTGTACAACCGTTACGGCTCCTTCCATGACCACCAGCGGCATACGTCGGCCCCACAAAATGCCACCCCAAAACAACAGGAATCCTCCACCTTGCTGCAGTCGCTGGACAGTGTGTCTAAGGCGTTCAGCCTGACTGGGTTGCCTCCAAACACGTCTCCGATGATTGTCTGGTTGAAGGCATATGCGACACTAATCGGTGAAGAGAATGTGATGTCAGTCCTGAACGGTCCATTCGGCATGTTGTTGGGCCCATCTGTACCACGCTGCATGGTGTCACGGTTGCAAATACCGACCACGCCATGGACGTCGTGAGTGAAGTTGCGCATCATGCAGCCTATTGCGCACAGTTTGAGCCGTAACACGACGTCCTGTGGCATCACGAAAAACATTGTTCAACATGGTGCCGTTGCTGTCAGGATTCCTCCGAGCCATAATCCATAGGTAGAGGTCATCCACTGCAGTAGTAGCCCTTGGGCGGCGTGAACGAGGCATGTCATCGACAGTTCCTGTCTCTCTGTATCTCCTCCATGACCGAACAAAATCGCTTTGGTTCACTCCGAGACACCTGGATACTTTCCTTATTGAGAGCCATTCCTGCCACAAAGTAACAATGAGGATGCGCTCGAACCGCGGTATTGATCGTCTAGGCATGGCTAAACTACAGACAACAAGAGCTGTGTACCTCCTTCCTGGTGGAATGACTGGAACAGGTCGACTGTCGGATCCCTCCGTCTAATAGGCGCTGCTCATGCATGGTTGTTTACATCTTTGGGCGGGTTTAGTGACATCTCTGAACAGTCAAAGGGACTAAGTCTGTGATACAATATCCACAGCCAACGTCCATCTTTAGGAGTTCTGGGAACCGGGGTGATGCTAAACCTTTTTTGATATGTGTACATAAAGGATGTACAAGTGCAGGTTGTAGACACATGGTTGATGACAGAAACAATTATGGGTCTAGCTGTGAAGCGTGTTCGAATAGCCTAAGGTAAAGCGATCGCTCGTGAAAAGCGGAAAATCCGGGTTACAGTCTCGTTCGGGCACAAAGTTTCATTGCTCTCCATGTTCGCAATTGCTAATACGTTTCATGTATTTCATAACAGGCGATTCGGCGTGGTTTATCTGCTGTTGCGGTTACACCTCGTCCCCTGTAGTTATGAGCGTCCTACTGCCCGCCGACCAGCACAAAGCCTACAAGATTGCCTCCATCAATCTCAACATGATCTGCACACGTATCAAACTTCAACTGGTGCGCGATATTCCCAGGGTGGCGGACATGAATGTTGCTCTGCTGCAGGAAGTTTGCCTGGAGACCTCGCCAGACTTCTAAAGGTTTACTGCTTATATCACTCCTGCTGCCAAGAGGTGAGTAGTGGAATGGCTACCCTTGTGCGATATGGAACAGAGTTAACCAGTGTGAAGTACTTGCCGTAGGCATGGGGATTGGCGTTCGATATGCAACGGACCCGAATTTTTAATGTCTTGCCCCTTCTGGGACAGAGATAAAAGGCAGGACCTGTCACGGTTTTATGTGGAAGAAATTACGCCTCTTCTCTTGAGTAGCTGTGACCACATCATTACTGGCGGAGAGACTATAATAGTGTTCTGACTCAGAAACACCAACAATCGAACTACACTCTATGCCCCAAATGCGTCTCTTACTATAACACCTGCGTCTTGCTGATACTTGGGAGTTGTTACATGGTATTCGCTCTAGCTTTACTTATATGACCAGCTATTCTGCCAGCAGACTCGATCATATCTACGTCTCCTCTGATCTTCCAACAGTGATTCTAGCAGCGAAACGCTGGCCCACGGCTTTCTCGGACCACAGTGTGTATATCTGCTACGTCAGCCTCCAGAGGCAGATAGTGTGGAGAAGTCAGAGATAATGGAAACTAAATGATGCACCCCTATGGCATCAGGAATGGAGGCAACTTATAGTGAGAATGTGGTCCTCCTATGATGGTCGATTGCCGGCCGGAGTGGCCGAGCGGTTCTAGGCGCTACAATCTGGAACCGCGCGACCACTACGGTCGCAGGTTCGAATCCTGCCTCGGGCATGGATGTGTGTGATGTCCTTAGGTTAATCATAGCGTGTAGGCTTTCACGGCCGGCGTCTTCAGTAATTAAAACTTCCGGGCTAAGAGGCCGTGGTCCAATACTAGAAATACTTCTCCCTGACTTTTCGTTGCCAGCTGCGGGCAACATCATCTGAGGTGAGTCTACGATTGGCTGCTAGGCCGTGGAGGTCCTGTTTATATAGAGCGCGTAGAGGGCGCCACCACTCGTCACGTGTTGTCAACAGTAAAACTATCTCTGGCTGGCGTCATTACTCTCGATCGAAAGTAATCGATTGTCATATCTTTGGTACAGAGTCGATCGCCACATCTTATCTAGCTTCAAGCCTTCTTCTTTCCTGTTAAAATTATTGTGGTGTTTAAAAATCTCTACAGCCTCTCTATACATACGTGCATAATAGTGCGATGTCTTAGCTAGCACGCTCGTCTCACTAAATTTTATTTCATGGTCACCCGTTTCAAAAACATGTTCCGCTACAGCCGATTTGTCCGTGTGTCCCAGTCGACAGTTCCTTTTATGTTCAGTTAGGCGAGTATTGATACTTCTTTTTGTGGTTCCAATGTAAACCTTCCCACAACTACACGGAATCTTATAGACACCAGGAGTAGCTAGAGGGTGTCGTGCATCTTTCGCCGATCTTAAGCATTCACTAATCTGAATAGTGCACGGTACATTCAAACCGTCATCGAACCCATCGTTCTACCATTCCTAGACCGCCAAGGGAACTTGCTGTTCCAACAGGACAATGCACGTCCGCATGTATCCCGTGCCACCCAACGTGCTCTAGAAGGTGTAAGTCAACTACCGTGGCCAGCAAGATCTCCGGATCTGTACCCCATTGAGCATGTTTGGGACTGGATGAAGCGTCGTCTCACGCGGTCTGCACGTCCAGCACGAACGCTGGTCCAACTGAGGCGCCAGGTGGAAATGGCATGGCAAGCCGTTCCACAGGACTACATCCAGCATCTCTACGATCGTCTCCATGGGAGAATAGCAGCCTGCATTGCTGCGAAAGGTGGATATACACTGTACTAGTGCCGACATTGTGCATGCTCTGTTGCCTGTGTCTATGTGCCTGTGGTTCTGTCAGTGTGATCATGTGATGTATCTGACCCCAGGAATGTGTCAATAAAGTTTCCCCTTCCTGGGACAATGAATTCACGGTGTTCTTATTTCAATTTCCAGGAGTGTATTTTTTTTTTTAATCATAGTGGTGAGGGCTGCGTCATGAGAATATATGGTTGACCACTAATTTTAAGTACACAAAATCCTAATCATCAAATATATACAACATAATATATGGAAATTATTAACTATTAACAAATTATTCTCCTTTAGTGAATATCGACACAACTCTAACGCAGTAACATATAGGTTCAAATGGCTCTGAGCACTATGGGACTCAACTGCTGAGGTCATTAGTCCCCTAGAACTTAGAACTAGTTAAACCTAACTAACCTAAGGACATCACAAACATCCATGCCCGAGGCAGGATTCGAACCTGCGACCGTAGCGGTCTTGCGGTTCCAGACTGCAGCGCCTTTAACCGCACGGCCACTTCGGCCGGCAGTAACATATAGGCCCATGCCCTTCTGGAACATCACTGCACAAAACATACATGATTTGACTTAGCATTAAAGCTGAACGCAGGTCATTTCATCTATTCCCTAGGCCAAGCATTCCGTTTTAAATGTTATGAAAGTGATAACAATTTTGAAATTGTTACCAAAGACATGATCATTTTCTATGTTTTAAACAGTCGAAATCTCAAGAATCTTTCACATGTTCGTGTACAAATACATACCACTCTTAAAACATGTATGCAAATCGTCAATCAACTTTTGGGCACTAAAATTATTAGTATCTTTTCGTAAGTGTGTCCACCTTTGAAATACTCTACAAGACAGAGGAAAACATACAGAATCTTTAAACTTGAAAAATTTAAGCAAATTACACGAGAACTTAACCAAGTTCAGTTAATACATTTCCCAGCTTATTTTGGCCTTTCATAAGTATTTTCCCTTTTTTTCAAATTTGCCACACAAATATGATTAAAACTTCTGATATTATCATATAAAGTCGTTTCATTGCTGAACTACGGATTAATGTGGTAAAGTCCTTTCTTTAACATTGGTCCATATTTAGAAAACAAAAGATCAGTTTGAAAGTAAAATTTCCTTTTCGCTACAAAAATCACAGATTTTAAGAAATCAGTCTCTATCATTAACACACGAACATTTTTGAAAAATACCCTCCACTATTGGCCTTGGGGCATTTGGAGGACGTCCGTGTTGGGTTACTTGGTGGGCGGAAGGAGGAAATTCGTTGTGCACGTAGGGACTGTCCCTCTGTCACGCAGATCGACTCCTTGCCTCTGGCCTCTCCCTCACGATTTGGCAGCAGCTCAACAGGACCTGTGGTGCCCCATGTTTACAGCGGCAACAGGACACGGCTGCACGTGTTTCCGCGTCAGGTGAGCGTCGACCTCCAGGGCAGGTTGAAATCACCCCAGCTGTCGTCGCCTTTTGCCGCGTTGCGAGTGCCTGGACCCGCCTACTCACGACGTCACCCCCTCTGTAGCTCCATCCCCCTTTCTTCCTTCTGCGGTCCCGCCATCCCCGACTATGGTGGTGAGTCTGACATGTCTCTTTATTCGGTACTGTAGACACTGATGTTGCTAACACGTCACCACTGGTGCCGGGCCCCTCACGTGCACCCGACCTCTTCTCTCATCCATCCTGCCGCATTGCAACGCCTGACTTATGGTAGCCAAGCTCGCCTCTTGCGGTCAATGCAGTCTTCCATTTTGTATTTGGCAACGGCTGCCGTACGGACTGCCCGTGACCATTTGACGTTTCTGCGCGACTCGCCCAGTGTTGGGGGGCGCTCGGCAGGTGTGTGCCACCACCTCTCGCCACGTCCCTGTGCTGCTCGACCGCCTGGAGTGGCGGCCGCTTGCGCCGGGTGGTAGGGAGGGCCCACGTTGTCGCCTCGGGCGGCCGCGGACAGCGTCCGCCAATCGGGGAATTTCAGACGCGTCCCGCTCGCCCCATCGTCAACCGCTAACCGCCTTTGCCTGTAGCCTCCACTTTTCCCAGCTGCAAGCTGTTTCTTGATGGAAATCTGTGCTCAGGGCAACACTGTTCTCAATACACCCTTCGTACTAATTTTCTAACTTTTATCTCTTCTCAATGATTCTTCATATTATGCCTTATGGGCGTTAACTTTCAAATTATATTTACAATGGCTTGTGATTCAGCCGACTATTACTAATTTACAACAGTCTCATTTCTTAATCATTCCCTCAATAGCTTTACAACAGGGACTTCTTATTTTACAACACTTGTAGTATTTTTACTTAAGGGGGGTAGGACGTCAAACGGGCCGACTTGGAGCAGGAGAGGCACCACTGGACATTTTAATTTCCACTGTCTATACTTTTACAAATAAATTCATAAAACTTTATCAGCATGACCAGGAAGGATTCAGAATTCACACTCATAGCAGTGGAAGTTCGAAAACATAACGAAATGATGTTTTTTACATGTGAAGTTTTATCATTTTTTTCACTTACTAATGGCAGTATTTGTTGCTATACGTACACTTTTCTTCATAAGTAAGAAAGATTCTTCTATGAATTTTGCACAGCATACAAACCATACTTAAAGGTGTATGAAACTCTAGAGTTTTCCAATTCTATTAAAAACTGTGGTAAAAATTGAGGTAATTAAGTATAAAATTTGTGTTTTTTTCTGAACATGAAGTTTAAAATGTAACAGTTCATTCTAAATTAAATAAATTCTAGAGTTCCATACAGCTGTGAGTATGGTATGTACGCTGTGCAAAATTCATCGAAGAATCTCTCTAACTTATGACGAAAAGTGTACCTATAGCAACAAATTCAGCCATTAGTAAGTGAAAAAATGATGAAATTTCACACGTAAAAAATTTATTTTGTTATGTTTTCGAACATCCACTGCAATGAGTATGAATCCTGAATCTTTCCTGCTGATGCTGACAAAGTTTTATGAATTTATTTGTAAAAGTATAGACACTAGAAATTAAAATGTCCTGTGATGCCTCTCCTGCTCCAAGTCGGCCCCTTTGACGTCCTACCCCCCCCTTAATGGTAGACAAGAAATAAATTAAAGTATAATTCCATGAATCGTTTATCGATGCTTTGTGTATCCTATCAACACTGCTTAGGAAGCTAGAATATCGAGTATGAGAAGAATCCACTCATTTCTTTACATTCTCGTGTCATTCACGCCTCAAATTTCACATTCTTTTACACATATACGCAACACACACAGGCCATCTTGACTAACTACTCTGAAAGCATTCCTGGTGACGTCACATTTTCCGCATGCATAACTATTCATTTCAAGCTACTTTCACACTTAATACATAGAACATACAGAATTTCTGCCATGCATATTAACTGATTACAGACTACGTCAATGCTACATTAACAAATATAAACACAGAACTACCATAACGCCAAAGTACCCTCTTCAATGTCTTTCATGCATTCTACAACCTTCATTTATACGGTAATTTACTACTCTGGCTTCCTCATTTTTGTTTTTCCTTTCCGTGCCCCTGGCACGCTTCATGTGGCGTCTTACTTCCTTCCTCTTCGGTCTGTTGAAGACTCATTTGCTGCAACATAAATTCTCCCCACAAAATGTATTGTCTCTTCTTCTGCAATTAAATCTTCCTTTTAAATCTTTTTATTGCCATTTTGACTCTAGCATAGGCGACTTACACTGCCTTGTTGACATTATACAAATATCATGCTAGGGACACAAAATCTATGAGTGATATTTAATCTACAAAGTAACGCTACTGACCTATATTACATACGTTGTACATTGATACACTGTTTGCTATTCTATTAGGGGCTTAACGTTGGATACGTAATGCAGCCCTCTCGATTTCTTTGTCCGTAGGGCATGGACTTCGATAGCATTGGTGTGAGGGATACGGCACACTCGGTAAGGTTCACTGTAAAGGCTAAGGAATATTTTGCAGATCATTTTTCCCTTGTTTGATAGCTTTTGAGATCGAACCCACACCTTTTGTCCAATATAGAAGTCGATTTTTCCTACTTCCTTTTGGTATGTCTTCTGCCTTATTTCGGCAGCGCACTTTATGTTCTTCAAAGCTATGTCTATGATCTCCATGTGTCGGAGTTATCTATCCTTTGGTCATGCTACCAGTTCTTTGATTCGTTTCGGAGGCTCCATATTTTTCAGTACTAATACCGGTGGTAACATCGTTGTCGCATTCGGCAGCTCGTTCAGAATTTCTTGGAATGCTTTTATATGCATGTCCCACGTATTGTGCTTGCGGCAACAGTATAGCCTACATAGCCGCCCTAACTCTTTCATGACGCATTCTGCGGGGTTAGACGATGGGTGGAACAGCGAGATAATGTTCGCCTTCATTTTTCTCCGCTTTAACATCTGCAACCAATGTTAAGAACGGAATTGCGGCTCGTTTGACCGGCCCGACCTCTCGCACGAAATCGTTTACAAATGCCGCCGTCACCGTTTTCCCCGTTGCTTTCCTCAGCGGAGTAAAGCAGACAAATTTTGATGTTGGTTCCACAGCTACGAGAACGTACGCGTAGCCAGACTTCGCCCGAGTTAATGGCCCGAACAAGTCCACCGCAGCGACTTCTCGCAACCTGTTTGGAACTATCGGGTACATCGGAGCGGCGAAAGATGTGGTGGGTGACTTGGTCCTTTGACACGGCTTACACACACTGATCACCCGCTGTATTCCTTTTAGCATGTTATTAAAATAGCACGCCTCGCGTAGCTTCTGAAAGCTCTTCCGCGCTCCTAAGTGTCCCTAGCTTAGGTGGGTGTACCAAACTAGTTTATTGATCATTTATTACCACTAGCCATCGCGGGTCTTCTATGCTCCGTTTCTGGAAAAGAATCCCTTTTTCTACCCTATAATATTGACGAATTACAGCTTGATTTCTGTCCCTCCACCTTTCCTTCACTTCTTTGAGTATGGGATCCTTGTCTTGTTCGCGACCGACATTCTCTAGTGACATTGTCACGAAGTTTTCGAGGGTGACATTTTTCAGGTACAAAACGCCCAGTTCACCGTCTACTCTGTTTCTTAGGCCTACCGGTGCCCGGGAGAGAGCGTCTGCAATCAGGTTCTTTTCCCCTGGTATATACTCCATTGTAAAGTTGCATTCTTGTAGGTAAAGCACCCAGCGATATAACCTGCCGTGGGCCAACTTTGCCGACATCAGGAATTGTAGTGCCCGATGATCGGTAAATACTTTCGTGTTCCTTTCGTATAAGAAGTATCTAAATTTACTGAACGCCCAGACAACTGCCAGCCCCTCGAGTTCCGTGACTGAATAGTTTCTTTATGCTCGCGACAGTACTCTGCTTGCGAAAGAAACGGGCTTCCAGGTCGACGAATCGTTAGCGTCTTCTCCTTGAATCAGAACCGCACCAATGCCGTTCGCCCAACCGTCCGTCATGAGGTAGAAATCGCGACTCAAGTCCGGGTGTGCGAGAATAGGTGCATTTACTAATGCCTCCTTCAACCTTTCGAATTCGTCCTGTGCTTGAGCGTCCCAATACCAAACCGTATTCTTTCCCGTTAGCGCGGAGAGACGTGGCGTTGCCAGGACGCTTAAGTTCACAAATTTCTTGAAAAAATTTGCGACTCCTAAGAATCTTCTTAGTTTCCTCTTCGTTGTTGGCCTTGTAAATTCAGCAATCGCTTTAATTCTCTCGGGGTCGGGTTGTATGCCGTCCACCGAAACTATGTGATCTAGAAACTTCATTCTCTTACGCACAAATTGAGATTTATCTAGGTTCACTCTTATACCGGCTCGTTCAAAAGCGTTTAATAAGCGGTTCAACATCTCATTGTGTTCTTCCCAGGATTTTTCTGCTATCAGCACATCGTCAATGTATATTGTAAGTCTCTCACGTAGGTCCTCAGAAAGGATGCTGTTCGGGCCTCGTATGAACGCTGATGCAGAAACATTCAGTCCGAAAGGAAGCCGTTTAAATTGGTAGCAGTTCCCATTACACAAAAATGGGGTATACTGCCTACACTCTGGATGCAAGACGATTTGTCAGTATCTGGCTCTCATATCAATGGAGGTTAATCCCTTCACTCCATGCAAATGTTGCAATAATTCTTCCATGCTCTCCGGTCTGTCTCTTTCTGTTTTAATAACCGTGTTGATTTGCCGAGAATTGAGCACCAATCCCACCGATTCATCCTTTTTCGGTACTACTAAAAGCGGTGAGTTGTAAGAACTCACGGCGCGTTCAATTACGTCCTATTCGAGCATCTTCGCGACCTCCCCCCTCACTTTTTGTTTATGTGCGGCCTCAGCTGGAATAGACTGTTTAACGTGGATGAGCTCCAATTGTAGGATAAAGGTATATAACCAATCTACAGGGTGTTACAAAAAGGTACGGCCAAACTTTCAGGAAACATTCCTCACACACAAAGAAAGAAAATATGTTATGTGGACATGTGCACGGAAACGCTTACTTTCCATGTTAGAGTTCATTTTATTACAAATGCGGAGTTGGCAGATGCCCATTTGATGTATGGATTAGCACAGGGCAATAGCCGTGGCGCGGTACGTTTGGATCTAGACAGATTTCCAGAACGAAGGTGTCCTGACAGGAAGACGTTCGAAACAATTGATCGGCGTCTTAGGGAGCACGGAACATTCCAGCCTATGACTCGTGATTGGGAAAGACCTTGAACGACGAGGACACCTGCAATGGTCGAGGCAATTCTTCGTGCAGTTGACGATACCCCTAATGTCAGCGTCAGAGAAGTTGCTGCTGTACAAGGTAACGTTGACCACGTCACTGCATGGAGAGTGCTACGGGAGAACCAGTTGTTTCCGTACCATGTAGAGCGTGTACAGGCACTGTCAGCAGCTGATTGGCCTCCACGGGTACACTTCTGCGAATGGTTCATCCAACAATGTGTCAATCCTCATTTCAGTGCAAATGTTCTCTTTACGGATGAGGCTTCATTCCAACGTGATCAAATTCTAAATTTTCACAATCAACATGTGTGGGCTGACGAGAATCCGCACGCAATTGTGCAATCACGTCATCAACACAGATTTTCTGTGAACGCTTGGGCAGGCATTGTTGGTGATGTCTTGATTGGGCCCCATGTTCTTCCACCTACGCTCAATGGAACACGTTATCATGATTTCATACGGGATACTCTACCTGTGCTGCTAGAATATGTGCCTTTACAAGTACGACACAACATGTGATTCATGCACGATGGAGCTCCTGCACATTTCAATCGAAGTGTTCGTACGCTTCTCAACAACAGATTCGGTGACCGATGGATTGGTAGAGGCGGACCAATTCCATGGCCTCCACGCTCTCCTGACCTCAATCCTCTTGACTTTCATTTATGGGGGCATTTGAAAGCTCTTGTCTACGCAACCCCGGTACCAAATGTAGAGACTCTTCGTACTCGTATTGTGGACGGCTGTGATACAATACGCCATTCTCCAGGGCTGCATCAGCGCATCAGGAATTCCATGCGACGTAGGGTGGATGCATGTATCCTCGCTAACGGAGGACATTTTGAACATTTCCTGTAACAAAGTGTTTGAAGTCACGCTGGTACTTTTTGTTGCTGTGTGTTTCCATTCCATGATTAATGTGATTTGAAGAGAAGTAATAAAATGAACTCTAACATGGAAAGTAAGCGTTTCCGGACACATGTCCACATAACATACTTTCTTTCTTTGTGTGTGAGGAATGTTTCCTGAAAGTTTGGCCGTACCTTTTTGTAACACCCTGTAGATATCGCCGAATTGGGACTGACTCGTGCAAATAATGTTATACTCCAAGTCTTAAGAAAAAGGACTAATGTATCAAACAGACTTAAACCATTCCCCATTAAAGAAATTACTCCTTTAAGTGCAGTTAATGTATTAAGCGTACGGAAACGAAAACTGGAAATGGAGGAACTCGAAGTAAAGAAAAGGAGACTGGAGTATATGGAGAAGACAACTGCTATAAAGCAAGAATATAAGCTGCAAGTGGAAAAGTAAGAAGCTATTGCCGATGTGCAGGCCAGGTTTACGTACGCATTTAAACATTCAGTATGGAAATATCTGACTACGAAGGGGGAATACAAAATATTGACATTGGCCTGAGTTCGAACAGTCGCTCAGGACTCGCAAAACCAGATTGGTTTAAATTTGGTAACATCATTATCTTATGCTTTACCCGATCTTGCTCCGACTCGGACCAATAGGCCGGGAGAAACTCGGGCTGAAACTTGCGTACCGTCGTGCACATGCTCGCTACAGCTCTGATTCGTACAGCGGTTTCGAGATGCCCACACATAAATTCTATTTTATATTCATCCGGCCAGTTGGGTGGTAGACAGAACTGGTATTGTTCAAGCCACGCACGTGGGCGTATCCCGTTCACCGAGTTGCGGAAGACTTCGAATTTTCGCACAGAGAGAAAGTGTTTTTGTCAACCCCTTCCGCTTCCCTCCTGAACGAACCTGCGCATGGATTTTTGTGTCCTTCCCGACATTTCCCTATATCCCTACACCCGCTAATTTCTTCGTGGTCCTCCTCATGTCCAGAACCACATCCCTCGCTACTGTCTTGTGCGCCTTTGGCACGTGGTTTCCCTTTTCGGTTCCGCACGCGAGAAGGTTCTACACGTGAGCCACGCGTACGCATACCTCGTTTGTAGTATCACGTTGTCGCCTGTTGACCTCGCATTAGCCTTTCTGAAAACTCCTTAATAAAATGATTTCTTCATTATCTATTGCATTTAGCAACGAAGCATTCTCACTTCTTTCCGATATTGTAATATCTGCAACTTTTTCCGCGAGTTTTTCTAACTCTTCAAAAATGGTTCAAATGGCTCTGAGCACTATGGGACTTAACATCTGTGGTCATCAGTCCCCTAGAACCTAGAACTACTTAAACCTAACTAACCTAAGGACATCACACACATCCATGCCCGAGGCAGGATTCGAACCTGCGACCGTAGCAGTCGCGCGGTTCCGGACTGAGCGCCTAGAACCGCTAGACCACCGCGGCCGTCTCTAACTCTTCTTTCACCTTCTTTAATTCCTCCATATTTTGCACTTTTACCGCATCTACTTTTCCCTCAAGTTCCACGATTGCCCTAGTGTTTACATCTATCTTTTCTTGAGTTGCTTCGACTGCTTTTATCCGTTTTATCACCTTTTGCTTTTCGCTATTACACATTTCTGTTAATGTCTGGAGTCCCTTTTCTAATTTTTCTCCCCGTTTTATTTCGACCTGAACTCTTTTCTGTTCTTTTTCGACAGCGCTTAATCTACTACCTACTACTTCAAATTTTCTGTTGACCTCGTTTACAGCGTCCTTTCCAACCTCTTCAAGTAGCGCCTTATGGTCTTCAAGTCTCGCAGTTACTCCGGTCATGATGCCCTCGAGTTTTGAGTTTATTTCCGTGTCTACTTCACACAAAAGCTCCTCGAGTTTTGAGTTTAATTTCCTATTATTTTCTTCCTGTTTCGCCATACTTTCTTTCATCATCCTGACCAATTCAGCCATCCACATGTTATTCGGGTTTGTATAACCCGACGTACTTTGTCTACTCCCTATTGTCTCGGTTTCGCTCGCGCTCGCGCTTGGGACCAAAGTCCCGCTACCAGTCGGGGAGATAGCCTGCACATTTTCTAAGTTCAGCATTACCGCAGCGTAACTGAACTCGGGGATAATCCCGTCTCACCCGCGCTTATCTCCTCTCTATCCGCGGCTACCTGACCTTCCTCTGCGCCTGACCTACACTACTGGCCATTAAAATTGCTACACCACGAAGATGACGTGCTACAGACGCGAAATTTAACCGACTGGAAGAAGACGCTGTGATATGCAAATGATTAGCTTTTCAGAGCATTCACACAAGCTTGGCGCCGGTGGCGACACCTACAACGTGCTGATATGAGGAAAGTTTCCAACTGATTTCTCATACACAAACAGCAGTTGACCGGCGTTGCCTGGTGAAACGTTGTTGTGATGCCTCGTGTAAGGAGGAGAAATGCGTACCATCACGTTTCCGACTTTGATAAAGGTCGGATTGTAACCTATCGCGATTGCGGTTTATCGTATCGCGACATTTCTGCTCGCGTTGGTCGAGATCCAATGACTGTTAGCAGAATATGGAATCGGTGGGTTCGGGAAGGTAATACGTAACGCCGTGCTGGATCCCAACGACCTCGTATCACTAACAGTCGAGATGACAGGCATCTTATCCTCATGGCTGTTACGGATCGTGCAGCCATGTCTCGATCCCTGAGTCAACAGATGGGGACGTTTGCGAGACAACAACCATCTGCACGAACAGTTCGACGACGTTTGCAGCAGCATGGACTATCAGCTCGGAGACCATGGCTGCGGTTATCCATGACGCTGCATCACAGACAGGAGCGCCTGCCATGGTGTACTCTACGACGAACCTGGGTGCACGAATGGCAAAAAGTCATTTTTCGGATGAATCCAGGTTCTGTTTACAGCATCATGATGGTCGCATCCGTGTTTGGCGATATCGCGGTGAACGCACATTGGAAGCGTGTATTAGTCATCGCCATACTGGCGTATCATCCGGCGTGATAGTATGGGGTGCCAGTGGTTACACGTCTGTCACCTCTTGTTCGCATTGACGGCACTTTGAACTGTGGACGTTACATTTCAGATGTGTTACGACCCGTGGCCCTACCCTAAATATCAGCAGGATAATGCACGATCACAGCGAAACCTTACATTTCAGCAGGATAATTCACGACCGCATGTTGCAGGTCTTGTACGGGCCTTTCTGGATATAGAAAATGTTCGACTGCTGCCTGACCAGCACATTCTCCATATCTCCCACCAACTGAAAACGTCTGGTCTATGGTGGCCGAGCAACTGTCTCGTCACAATACGCCAGTCACTGCTCTTGCTGAGCAGTGGTATTGTGTTGAAGCTGCATGGGCAGCTGTACCTGTACACGCCATCCAAGCTCTGTTTGACTCAATGCCCAGGCGTGTCAAGGCCGTTATTACGGCCAGAGGTGGTTGTTCTTAGTACTGATTTCTCAGGATATATGCACCCAAACTGCGTGAAAATGTAATCACATGTCAGTTCTAGTATAATATATTTGTCCAATGAATACCCGTTTATCATCTGCATTTCTTCTTGGTGTAGCAATGTTAATGGCCAGTAGTGTATTTATCCTCGCACCGTTCCTCGAGCGACCACGTGTCTTTTTTTTTTATTTTGGATCCTGGGATCATACTTTCGCACGAAGTACGTAGTTAATACAGCTTCGTTCACGAAAAAACAAATTCCCTACCTTGACTACGCGAATCACGACGAATTATTTTTCGTAGCCAAGCGCAAACTATAATTACACGCAACCTAGCACACTCGTCACACGCAGCCTAATACATTTACTGTCACACCCAATGTAATTTAAAATTCTCCAAAATACATGAATATATCACACAAAGAAAATTGCCCCCAAAATCACATAAATAAATCCACAAAGCAACGCGGTATATGCAACGCAGTATTTGCAACGCTGATTATTCACAAATTGGAATTGTGACACCTGTGGAAATTTAATCATTTAATAGTACATCCTAGCAATCTCACAGCATCACAAAATAGTTCCTAATTTGAACGAGATCCTAGGCTAAAGGGTCGCCTTTATGCATGGTACCTGCTTTCCGCAAAGACTTGGCAGACATCCTCCACTTGAAAATGGCACCTGTATTTTTTGTGAAAGATGCCTACGACCGTTTGCATGAGCAAATATCACTACAAAATTTCTGATTATTGGTTAACTTTAAGTTGAAAGTTTGAATAACTTAACTGGAATGGTAACGGAAATAAGAAGTTACTGTGAGACAAAGAATTCTATGTAATAACATTTTATTTTATTAAATCATGAAGCCGGCCTTAGTGGCCGAGCGGTGGTAGGCGCTACAGCCTGGAACCGCACGACCGCTACGGTCGCAGGTTCGAATCCCTCCTCGGGCATGGATGTGTGTGACGTCCTTAGGTTAGTTAGGTTTAAGTAGTTCTAAGTTCTAGGGGACTGATGACCTCAAAAGTTGAGTCCCATAGTGCTCAGAGCCGTTTGAACCATTTTTAAATCATGAAAATAACTCCTTGATCACTCACTTTACTTAATGGTACGGTTATATGGAATGCTGGCCCGTCATCAGTGATACAAAAAAAGTAGCAATTTCATGCAACCTGACTATATGTTCTAACGATGATGACTATAGGAGCCATTACGCAGAGCGTCTATACTCACCAGAGTCTCAGTAGGGAATGCCTAATCGTCTCTTCTCGTCGGGGGTCCAGACACTGTGGCCGGAAGGGCTCAGAGAGTCTGCACAGCGGCTGTTTGCCAACCTAACGGGGCCTGCTAACGCGCGGGGAACTTACGTCTCTCTGGTACGGTGCAGTCGCACTCTACTTGATACAATGGTTGATTAAACTGCATCTCCACATTCAGAGAACCCACAGCAGACAGCCCACGTATACGTCAGCAGATGACTCGCATTCACATTTGCAGACTATACTAAGAGTGATAATACAACATAATTCCGGATTAAAATTCCCTTAGTGTCGGAAGGGCACCCAGATGTGTTTTGAACACGTGACTCTTGTAACAATCCATGTAGCGGCTCACATGGAGCAGTTATAATATACAACCGTTCTCTCGACGGAAGATTCGTACCCAAGGTCACACCAATATTCGAGAAAGGCAATAGAAGTAATTCAGTAAATTACAGGCCCATATCATTAACGTCTATGTGCAGCAGGATTTTGGAACATATATTTGTGTTCGAACATCGTGAATTACCTCTAAGAGAACGGTCTATTGATACACAGTCAACATGGATTTAAAAATATCGTTTCTGTGAAACACAACTAGCTCTTTACACGAAGTGTTGAGTGCTGTTGACAAAGGATCTCATATGTATTCCGTATTTCTAGCTTTTCAGAAGGCTTTTGACACCGTTCCTCACAAGCAGCTTGTAATCAAAATGGAATATCGTCTCAGTTATGCGACTGGATTCGTGAGCCAAAGAGGTCACAGTTCGCAGCAATTGACGGAAATTCATCTAGTATAACAGAAGCGACTTCTGACGTTCCTCATGGTAGCGTTATAGGCCCTGTACCCTTCCTTATTTATATAAACGATTTGGGAGACAATAGGGGCAACAGTCTTAGGTTGTTTGCAGGTGATGCTGTCATTTATGGTCTAGTCATTAGAAGATCAAAACTAATTCCAAAACTATTTAGATAAGATATCTGTATGATACGACCTTTGGAAATTGGCTCTTAATAATGAAAAGTGTGAGCTCATCCACATGAGTTCTCAAAGGAATCCGTTAAACTTCGCTTTCACGGTAAATTAATCAAATCTAAAGGCCGTAAATTTAACTAAATATTTATGAATTACAATTACGAATAACTTAAATTAGGAAGAACACATAGAAAGTGTTGTGGGGAAGGCGAACCCAAGACTGCGTTTTATTGGGAGAACACTTAGAAGTTGTAACAGATCTACTAAAGAGATCTCTTACACTACCTTTGTCCGTCCTCTTTTGGAGTACTGCTCCACCATATAGGATTAACGGAGTACATCGAGGAAGTTCAGAGAAGGGCAGCACGTTTTGTGTTATTAAGAAAAGGGAGGAAGAGTGTACGAGACATGATACACGAATTGGAGTGGACATCATTAAATCAAAGGCGTTTTTCGTTGTGGTGGGATCTTCTCACAAAATTTCAATCGCCAACTTTTTCCTCCCAGAGCAGAAATATTTTGTTGATGCCGGCCTGCATAGGGAGAAACGATCATCATAAGAAAGTAAGGGAAATCAGAGCTTGCACGGAAAGATATAGTTGTTCTTTTTTTCCTTGCGCTTTTCGAGAGTGGAATAATAGAGAATTGTTGTGAAGGTTGTTGGATGAATCCTCTGTGAGGCAGTCAAGTGTGATTTGTAGAGTAGCCATGTAGATGTAGATAAAGTGGAAGATATAATAATGAAGTACTGAGTCATGGAAAAAAAATCGGTTAAGAAAATTCCTCGCGTAAAGCGAGATATGTGGGGTCAAGTACCAGTCCGGCACAAATTTTCACTGTCGTCATTGCAATATGCAGCCGAAGGTGATTCATATTCGCAACTGCGAATATATTTCCTGTATTTCTTGGCAGCCGTAGTCGCTGAAGTGCCTGTTCCTTCACTCATGCATACAAGTCCGAAGGAACGCTGCATCATACTTCTTAACAACACAGTCACTGCTATTTCGCATTTATTCACCAATACTAGGTGATCGACGCTGAATAAATATGTCCTTCCTGGACGGGAATATACGTAGCGTACATGTGAAGGTTGTGACATATGGACGATGACTTGTGGAAGTTTGGGTATGGACGAGAGTCGTGTTCGGATGGTTGAAGTGGTAAACGCGACCGTTGGCATACAGCAGGAAATCCAGTTTCGAGTCCGGGTCGGGCACAAATTTCCAATGTCGTCGTTCCAATATGCAGCCGAAGGCGGATCATGTTCGCATTTGCAAATACATTTGTTGTATTTCTTTACGGCTGTAGTCGCTGCAATGTCTTTTCTTTCTGACACGCAAGCAAGTCCGAAGGAATGTTGCATTGTACTTCTTAAACACATAGACACTGCTGTTTCGTACTTATTCGCCAATACCAGGCCTCGACTCTTAATAAATATGTCCTTCCTGGAGAGAAATATAAGTAACGTAAGAGAGCAGGTTGTGACTCGTGGACGAAGATATATGGAAGTTTGGGCGTTTGTGTAATTTGTGCTCGCGGGGCCGAAGCAGTTAACGTGATCTCTCACGTAAAGTGCGAAGCTGGGTTCGAGTCCTGCTCCGACACAAATTTTCATTGTCGTCATTCCAATATCGAGACGAAAGTGGTTCATATTCGCAAGTACGAATACACTTACTGTATCTCTTGACAGTTGTAGTCGATGCAGTGGCAGTTCCCTCACACATGCGTGCATGTCTGAGGGAACATTGCAACGTAGTTCTTCGCCTTCACTAGTACCAATTTAGAAGATACTAGACAAAGGAAGACGGAAGAACCAAAAAAACTTCTAGTTTACGACAGACACACATTAAGCACGCTCTAGCAATGATGATAGATATTACGAGGGTCTTCGATAACTGTGGTAGTCGCCTTTCTTTGGTCACCCGAGACAATGTCAAAAGGAGCTGAACATCTGTCTAAGAGACTTTTTCCTCGGAAGACAACAATCTTTAGTGTGCTCAGGACGCGAAATGTCGAAGGCCATTACGAAAGGTTGTCCTCAAGGGTCAGTCTCCGGTCCAGAGTTTGGGATGTGGCATTGGGGCCTACATTACGGTAGTTACATGATAGCGGTAACGTAAGTGGACCTGCAGCATTAGAAGATGGCGTGTTTTTGTCGTAAGGTGAGACTCTATAAGATTTATAGAAAAAGTTTACAATTCTGAGTTCCATGAACCTGGAGGATGAAAGTGAAGAGTCAAATTGTGACGATCATCTCATAAAAGAATATACCTTCTGCTGAAAGGGGACCTATCAAGGCAATTTCGACTTCCCTTGAAAGCACTCACAGTATAACACGAAACTATGGTAGTTTCAGGTTTGGGATACGATACGAGCTTGTGAAGCCAGGTTTAGATCTCAAAAGAGTACAATGAGGTGAGTTACGGAGTTTAACTGGAGCCTACTAACCATCCTAACCATGCATTGTGGGTAATTCTGGGAAAATGCCTGATGAACCTGGAAATCCGGTAAAGAGGAGATCTACATCTGTGAAAGAAAAGCGATGAAACGAATGTAAGTCATATGCTTAGAACTGAGACCATTACCGAAAAATTAACACACTATCGCATTATAAAATCAATGTGACCCTTCGACACACTCGCTGTCTGGTCTTCTTCCCCACAACAACCCCCTTCGACACAGGTAAGGGAACATCTTAATTTTTCCCTATCATCAGCGAGATACTAAGAATGAGATTGTTTAAGCTGTCGAGCACACTGATAACTGACAGTAAATAAAAAAATTAAAAAAAACTGATCAGTGACAGCTGCAACTCCGCAGAGTTAGCACTTGAGAGTACACGTTTTTGATTTGTGGTCACGGTCGGCGGGCAGGATAGACAATGTATGCCGAAGTAGCAACTAGGAACGAGTCGATCTGGTACTTCTTTGTCGATACTGCAACTGCTGTATACAGGAAGTCCAGGAACGAATTCAAAACACATTCAACCACACGTCAGCATTTTAGGACTACAGATAATATGCTGTATTCCTAAAGAATAAACTAATTAAAGAAGTTACAATACAGGGCGCTTCAAAAGATTAATTCGATTTCACAAAACTATAGATTCCTCATGAAGTAAGATAGAATCTTGTGGTGGTATTTTAACTTACTCAAGGGGAACTTTAACTTACATAACCATCCGTTTTGCAATGATATCTCTTTCTCATGCATTTACAAAAAACTTTTGATCTTTTCTTCAGTTACGTTTATGATGGAAGCTATCGTTTAGCTTTCATAGATGTTCTATGTACCCTCCACCAGGCACCCGACAAAAATCCAGCAGATAATCAAACTCGTCTCATTCTTTCGGTGAGCATGTCTGCAGTTACCGCATTCACTACTGTTGCTGTGAGGGGTCACAGCTGACTGAAACTTGTGGGAAGGCAAGGCACATAGACGTAGTCTTTCACAAAGTACCAGAAACAGAAATCACTTTCCGTGAGATCAGGCGACCTTGGGGGCCAGCGGTGCAACTAGAGATCTATATGCCCTTTGCTAAAGTTGTAAAACCACGGTAGGCTACCGTAGACTACAGTAAGTAAGTATAGAATACGGTAGTTTAACCAGTAGCTTTGACCAGTTAAGATCGTTACCACGTTACTTGTACGTTAGGTGTGTTGCATACCTATATGGCGTTTCCTTATTTCAATTGCTTCGTTCACGTATGCTTTCAGTGTCTTGCAAGGTTCCCCTAGAAACAAGAAGTGATGAACTGTTTAGAAACTGAGAGTGGATATATAAAGAGCTCTGTAACCTACGGAACATTTTTGTTTTACATAGTTATTATCATGTCTGTTACTTAAAATGTGAATTTGTCGATGTTGAAGCCAGGTTTTTTTCGAAAATCTTTGATTTGTAACGTGAAACAGAGGGATGTTTTTGAAAAAAAAAAAGCAATACAGGTTTATCACATAGCGCAAAAAACGAAATTTCCTCAAAAACCGTAACATTTTTTTAAAAAGATGCAAAACAAAAGCTTATTAGACATTGCTTCAATACTTAGCCGAGCTTATATAAAACATGTTTCCGTTATTGCTAAACAACTATCGCACTTATCAGTTATAACAGGAAACTCTTGCCTTTGATCATGATGAAGAACGCTCGATTGAGTACTAAATAACAACAGTAATTACATATAATTTTTGTGTTTGTGCGTGTAAACTGTACTTGCATCAGAAATAATTTTTTGGTTAGATAAAAACGCGGAGGTTACGAGAGCAGCTTTTTTTTCTTACTTGTACAGTGCAATTTGCATCTTGTAAGGATATGAAGTACACAATGGACTAACATCGAACGATGTGCGATTCTACTTATGTGCAAAACAAACAAAACATTTCCTCTTTCAAACATTCATGTTTCTTTCCCTATCAATGCTACCAATGCTACCGGTAATCCTACCACTTATTACGTCATTTATTGTACTGTACCATAACTACAGAACCGTAGTTTTGCAGAAATAGCTCTATTTGTAACTGAATCACGCCTGGTGAAAAGAAAAACAAAAATGCCGTTTGTTGCTGTGTTATCGCCACCTCGACCCGAGCGACGATGAACAATGAAGGAGCGAGCGAGCAGGCTACTGTACCAGGGAGACTCCGGCAATCACAGGAACAGGCAACATACAACTGGCTCCCAGGTAAACGTATGCTTTCGATGAGTAAGTTATAAGTTATCCCATTTTTCTATCTTCATACATGTAGAAGATGTCATTTCGTAAAATCAGACGAATCTTTTTGAAACACTGCACATGAGCTTCATTCCACTACAAATATTTTAAATTTTTTCGTACAGTATAATAGTAAGTAATCGTAACTCGAGTGTATTAATAATACATTCGTTTTGTCTGAGTGAGCGCGGTTCCGTTAAATGTCAGATCTGTATGGAACATTGAAGCCATGTGTTGCCCACTCGTAGAGTTTCGAAATAAATTTTCGTGGTACCATATCTCCAAAGTTACTTTTGAGAGTGCCCGTGTCTCCCCCGTGTCATTCCACATCACATAATCGCATAAAAGGAAGAAACAGAGGATGAAATTACAATGAAATGAACACCCTTAGCTGCTTGCAGGCGTTGACATACGTCAACGGGGACAGATGAAAAGGTGTGCCCCGACCGGAACTCGAACCCGGGATCTCCTGCTTACGTGGCAGACGCTCTATCCATCTGAGCCACCGAGGACACAGAGGATAGCGCGACTGCAGGGATTTATCTCTGGCACGCCTTCCGTGAAACCCACATTCTCAACGTATTGTCCCACACTACATTCGTAGTGCCCCCGCCCATTATACTCATTACTCGCGGCGCGTTGCCGATTCCCGTAAGAGTTCGGGCACTGTTTGTGCATTCGCACAGAAGAAGAAGATGGTCAAGTGGCCGGTGAGCCTTAACTATATATATTTACAGTCTATTAGACTGTTTTTCATAGCTTATTGTTAAACCGAAAAACACGTATCTAAGTTCGACGGTTTTTTTATAATTTGGGCTGGACGAAAAAAATAATTTTTTGGTTATTACCTTTTTACTTACTTTACTTCGAAAAAAAGAAGTTCACATTGTCACAGCTTGTTACACTGTGAATCTCCCATCAACGACTCGTAACGGACTCATTACACATCACGACTTCATCGTACGTGAGGTGTGTCTTTAAGCACATTACCTGGCGTATTAGTTGACATGAAATGCACGGACGTAGTGCGAGCTGCCTATCTCCCAGGCAACAGCTGATTCGGTTTCCACTAAACCAACCGACATCAGCACTAGTGATGAGGTTGGTGCTAACTTCCTGTCGTTCCTTTTTGCGTGCTGCTTTCTAACACGTCGAGCAATCTCGTTTCAAGTCCAGCTTCATAAATTTCTAAGTAATTGGCGGATAGAAGCTCCTGTTTAATGCATGATGAGATGCAGTCTCTCTGACGTCGTGTGCAGTAACTTAACTTGTTAAACTTTTCATATATGTCAACTTTCGTTGATTTACTGCAAGCCGTTTACTGTTTATCGTTATCGTATTTCAAGTCACCACCTTTTGGGGGTAACTTAGCTTCCTCGAAAGCACGTTACCCTCTATATTTTCTACAAGTTTCCACATTTATTTCTGCAAAAGAAATTACTCACTGGAGGATAGCACCTAACCTAACGGAAAGTAGAGTCTCCGAATATTTATAAATTCGCTAGCAGATTGTGACTTAGATTTAAGTTTATATCTACCGCCCTCCTTCCTATTTGCAGCTATTGTCCACATTAGTCTTTTATGAATATTTGAGAGGAGCGAATATTACATTATACTTTCTAGTTTATTTACCTTTTCACGTAGAATTGGCTCCAGTTCTTCTTGTCTAGGAGTCTGATTCTTGAAGCTGAATTTCTCACATCTTAGGTCGTAATGGTTGAATTGATCTAAATAAATTTGAAGATTGTTGTTGCAGAATTTTTGTTGTTACTTTAATATATTTTGTCACGTTTTAGTATATCGTGCAGTCTTTTGATTTCTCACGCTAACAAAGCCGAACTTACAGTGATCACACAAAGTACAAAAATACGTCCGATCACATCAGAGACATGCTTAATAGTGCCTCACTCAGCGGAAATAACCATATTCCAGAGGGCTTACAATTTTTGTTAACAAATGAATTTCTATTAGTTTCGATTATTACTTCACAAATGAATCCAGAAATAAACATAATAAACAGTACTAGGTTGGGTAATTAATAATAGAGATTTTAAGTGTGCCAAATAATTCGTAATTTCAAATGTTTCTAAACAAATAATTTTAATTGTACATTCAGAACTAGTACTTATAGATCACAACAACGGAAATAAAGTAATTCTTTTTCATAAATTTTAGCTTGAAATATAACCTACTGTGTATAAAATTAATTGAAAGTTTTCAGAAAAGCAGCTAAGATAATACTCAACTGTCCAAACTTCAAAAAATAATACTGGTATCGACAACTACTGTTGAGGAAAAGTAATGCCAGAGGAGACTATCCCACATCCCGTTACACGTTAGATCAACAATTTGCTCCCATGTCTGGAAATACACTGACGGAAAAAAAATCGCAAGGCCAAGAAGGAGTTGCGCGACATAAACGACATTTACGTACGATACTATAGCGCCTCTGTTATTCCACATTACGACGCAAAGAACTTTGCATCTTAATTCAGAATAACACAGGAACCACAATATTGTGTTTATCCGCCGACATCGGGCAAGCGACTTTCAATTAAAATGTCTCCCCAGTACAGGAATATGCGTAATGGATGTACGAGTACAGATGGTTGACGACATGCGGAAGTTTGGGTCTGGCCGTAGGTCGTACTCGGATAGCCAAGCGGTAAGGCTACCGCTCGGGATAAGTGGAAAATCCCGGTTCGACTCCTGGGCAAGCACAAATTTTTACTGTCGTTATTCCAATATACAGCTGATGGTACACCATATTTGCAACTGCGAATATATTTCATGTAAACGAAAGTTGGTAGGCATGTTTCTACATCTGAAAGATGAGGTGTGTTCAGATTTCACACCAGTCACGTAAGATGCAGAACTGGTTTGCTTTAAATACACTCTGTAGCCGTCGAGAGCGTTAGTTATCTTTCAGGCTGGACATGATGAGTTGTTAGTCAAGAATGTCTTTAAGGCGACAAAGACACCACTATCACCACCTCGCTGAGTTTGAAAGAGATGGTATATAAGGATACGAGAAGCTGGATGTTCCTTCTGCGATATCGCCGAAGGATTGGCAGGAAAGTAACAACTGTACATGACTGTGGCATCGGTGGTCATGACAATGTACAATCGTTAGACGCAGTACTCTGGATGGTCACATGGCACTACTGAGAGCGAAGACCATCTTGTTGGGCGTATGGCCCTGGTGCATCGTATTGCATTTGCAGCAGCAATTTGAGTAGCAGTTGTTACCACAATGACACAACAAAGTGTTAAAAATAGGTTACTTTAAGGACAGCTTCGAGCTAGATGCCCTGTAGCATGCATTCCGCCGACCCGAAACCAACACCATTTGCGTCTTCAGTGATGTCAAGGGAGAGCGCATTGGAGGGCAGGGTGGAGATCTGTTGTGTTTTCTGATGAAAACTGGTTCTGCCTCCGTGCCGGTGGTGGCCGTGTGTTGGTAAAAAGGAGGCTAATTGAAGACCTGCAACCAACCTGTCTGCGTGCTAGAAACAATGAACCTATACCTGAAGATACTGTCTGTGATATGATTTCTTATGACAGCAGGAGCGCTCTCGCGTTTATTTCACGCACCCTTGTGATTCGACCTGTTGTGCAGCCGTTCATGACGGGAATTCAACGGGATGTTTTCCAATAGCATAACGCTCGCCCACATACCGCTGTTGTAACACGACAGCATTAACCGTCCCTTTAGTGACCGTCCAAGTGCAGCAGGTACGGAATTCCATTCCACAAACTGTGCAACACAATAAATGGTCATTTGCATACTTGCATTCAACTGTCTGGCGACTACACCGCTTATTAATACACCAGAATTTCACATTTGAAATAGCTTATCTCGCGCTTACATTAACCTATCATCTTTCGATGCTACGGTATTCCCAAAATTTCACTACTCTACGTTAATTATTTGTTGGTGTTACGACTTTTTCCGTCAGCTTAAAAAAGGTCTTCTATCCTATAATCATAATTCAATATCCGGAGAATAGTTACAGGCCTCGTAACGTTCGTAGATGTATATTATAGTAAATATACTAGCAAAATTTCGAAAAAAAAGGAATATATAAAACAATTCACTGCCTAAAAAAAAATTTAAGCATCTATATGGGGAAGAACAAACTAAATATAATTTCTAGGTTCATTATTGTACTGCCTGTTAGACAAGTCGAAAAATTTCGCAGTTTATGGAGATTTCAATGCGGATTTCTTAAAAGATTCTGACAGAAAAAAATGAACTACAATCATGATTTGACTGTTTCAATCTAATTACAGTTGTAAATTTCCCAACTTTCCTGCAGGAACAAAACATGAACCTGACTAATAATAATTTTATGGTAAACATTACGAAATAGTTTCGCGTTCTGCGACTACGCACTGACGTCAGTTGTTTGTGACATATGACAATTTGTGTAGGACTGGGAGTCGAATGCAGTTTTTCCGCTTATGGCGAGTGATCACCAACACTACTTCCGCTATCCGACCGTGCCTCTAGAACTGATCTACATCTACATCTACATTTATACTCCGCAAGCCACCCAACGGTGTGTGGCGGAGGGCACTTTACGTGCCACTGTCATTACCTCCCTTTTCTATTCCAGTCGCGTACGGTTCGCGGGAAGAACGACTGTCTGAAAGCCTCCATGCGCGCTCGAATCTCTCTAATTTTACATTCGTGATCTCCTCGGGAGGTATAAGTATGGGGAAGCAATATATTCGATACCTCATCCAGAAACGCACCCTCTCGAAACCTGGCGAGCAAGCTACACCGCGATGCAGAGCGCCTCTCTTGCAGAGTCTGCCACTTGAGTTTGCTAAACATCTCCGTAACGCTATCACGGTTACCAAATAGCCCTGTGACGAAACGCGCCGCTCTTCTTGGGATCTTCTCTATCTCCTCCGTCAACCCGATCTGGTACGGATCCCACACTGTTGAGCAATACCCAAGTATAGGTCGAACGAGTGTTTTGTAAGCCACCTCCTTTGTTGATGGACTACATTTTCTAAGCACTCTCCCAATGAATCTAACCTGGTACCCGCCTTACCAACAATTAATTTTATATGATCATTCCACTTCAAATCGTTCCGCACGCATACTCCCAGATATTTTACAGAAGTAACTGCTACCAGTGTTTGTTCCGCTATCATATAATCATACAATAAAGAATCCTTCTTTCTATGTATTCGCAATACATTACATTTGTCTATGTTAAGGGTCAGTTGCCACTCACTGCACCAATTACCTATCCGCTGCAGATCTTTCTGCATTTCGCTACAATTTTCTAATACTGCAACTTCTCTGTATACTACAGCATCATCCGCGAAAATCCGCATGGAACTTCCGACACTATCTACTAGGTCATTTATATATATTGTGAAAAGCAATGGTCCCATAACACTCCCCTGTGGCACGCCAGAGGTTCCTTTAACGTCTGTAGACGTCTCTCCATTGATAACAACGTGCTGTGTTCTGTCTGCTAAAAACTCTTCAATCCAGCCACACAGCTGGTCTGATATTCCGTAGGTTCTTACTTTGTTTATCAGGCGACAGTGCGGAACTGTATCGAACGCCTTCCGGAAGTCAAGGAAAATAGCATCTACCTGGGAGCCTGTATCTAATATTTTCTGGGTCTCATGAACAAACAAAGCGAGTTGGGTCTCACACGATCGCTGTTTCCGGAATCCATGTTGATTCCTACATAGTAGATTCTGGGTTTCCAAAAACGACATGATACTCGAGCAAAACAACATGTTCTAAAATTCTACAACAGATCGACGTCAGAGATATGGGTCTATAGTTTTGCGCATCTGCTCGACAACCCTTCTTGAAGACTGGGACTACCTGTGCCCTTTTCCAATCATTTGGAACCTGCCGTTCCTCTAGAGACTTGCGGTACTCGGCTGTCAGAAGGGGGGCAAGTTCTTTCGCGTACTCTGTGTAGAAACGAATTGGTATCCCGTCAGGTCCAGTGGACTTTCCTCTGTTGAGTGATTCCAGTTGCTTTTCTATTCCTTGGACACTTATTTCGATGTCAGCCATTTTTTCGTTTGTGCGAGGATTTAGAGAAGGAACTGCAGTGCGGTCTTCCTCTGTGAAACAGCTTTGGGAAAAGGTGTTTAGTATTTCAGATTTACGCGTGTCATCCTCTGTTTCAATGCCATCATCATCCCGGAGTGTCTGGATATGCTGTTTCGAGCCACTTACGGATTTAACGTAAGACCAGAACTTCCAAGGATTTTCTGTTGAGTCGGTACATAGAATTTTACTTTCGAATTCGCTGAACGCTTCACGCATAGCCCTCCTTACGCTAACTTTGACATCGTTTAGGTTCTGTTTATCTGAGAGGTTTTGGCTGCGTTTAAACTTGGAGTGAAGCTCTCTTTGCTTTCGCAGTAGCTTCCTAACTTTGTTGTTGAACCACTGTGGGTTTTTCCCGTCCCTCACAGTTTTACTCGGCACGTACCTGTCTAAAACGCATTTTACAATTGCCTTAAACTTTTTCCATAAGCACTCAACATTGTCAGTGTCGGAACAGAACTTCCGCTCGCGATGGAAGGTCACACTATTTTTTTAGTCCTACACATGCAACTATTCTTATAAAAAACTCTATTTCTTCCCTTTTCTTTTTCCTTTTTTTCCTGTTTACTACCAGTTTTTAAACAGAAGTTCGTGAATGGGAAAGAAGGAGTTGTCCAGGAGAAATAATTCCAGTTAGATTTATTACTTCCTTTCCTACCTATCAGACATTTTATGTTGAGGAAGGAAGGAAGATTGGGTTTATCATCCCATCGACATCGAGGTCATTAGAGACGGAGCACAAGCTCGGATTTTGCCAAATATGGGGAAGAAAACCGGCCGTGCCCATTTTAACAGAACCACCCCGGCATTTGCCTCGAGCCATTTAGAGGAATCACGGGAAACCTAAATCTGGATGGCCGGACGCGTTTTTGAACCGTCGTCCTCCAGAATGCGAGTCCAGTGTGCTAACCAATGCCCCACTTCGCTCGATGACGTTTTATGTTACTGGGCAGGTGATCGAAAACTTTTGTTCCTACATACGTTTCACTCTAATGTTGTAGGCATGGACGTCGCTGTTCTTCTCAAAATGCAATGGATTATTTATGACGAATTTCATTAGTGAATATATGTACTGTGACAGCGCACTTGCTATGCCTAGCTCCTTGAAGATGTCCGTCCATGAATACCACATGTTATTCTTACTGTTCGCTTTTGTGCAATCAGTACTTTCTAAGTGATGAGCTACCACAGAAATGTGTTCCGTAAGACATTATTGAGTGGAAATATGCAAAATCGTCAGGGGAGTTGTAGGGAAGCAGCCTACTCACGCCGTAGTAAATTCACATCAGTCTTTCCATTGTGTGCCAGCCAGTCTGCTGTAACTAGCTCTGAGGTCATAAATGTTGCGCAATACATTAAAAATCAAGCAAATAATCTAAAACATTTCTAGCATGTCAGGAGTAATACTAAATTAATATGTGTTGAATATCAGTTCGATAACTTAAGCCATTTTCGAAATTTGGACGTTTTTCTGTAAAAATCATTGGCGCAACAGAAAAGAGCTAGAGACTTCAAAATTTATAATTAGATTCCTTTTTCATAATTATTTAATAAAAACAGTACTTTGGATTTCACAAATTAAAATTTTAGTGGAAATTCATGATTTTCTGGTTTTTGTCTTAAAACTTAAGGAAGCAAGATAGATTAAGTAGGCTAATAAAAAAGGGTAGGATGTTTATATTTAAGTAGGTTGGAGATCCGCTACAACTATGAAGATGTGAGAAGTTTCATTTGAATACCTATAAAACTATACCGATAGCGTTTCTCCAAAGGGCCAGTTCAGAGCTCGTCTACTGCGTGTAGTGTAATTAAATTAATTCTCTCGCCCAAAATATTTAAGTTAGCCACGTCAAAATTTAATTATCAGTACTTACCTGCATGCTGAATGCAAATTTAAATAAAGAGCTTCATCGGCCATCACCAAGAGAAGCTACGATTTATTCGGTAACTTAAAGTGGTGCATTACTAGCCCAGCGGCTAGTCGGGAGAGCCGATTTGATCAGGCGTTCCCTTAGCCGTCCGCACCGCGGCTTTATATATAATAACGCTGCGCGAGGAAGCAAGGCCCCAGTTCTCTCCAGACGCTGAATAGCACGCCATCTGTGTCAGGAGTCGCGTCGCGTCGCGTCGGTATCATCGCTATAAACGGCATCGGATGCCGTAGTAAGTTACTAGGGATACGCGTAACCATGAAATCATTTTCGAGTGAAGTGTTAATTCTGGGATGATTTTCATTATCTAGCTTCAGTTTGCGTATTGTTGTATTTTCACGTGCCGCCGCGGGCCAGACATTCTACCAATTATTTAGTGTGGCGTTTGATGAACCTAATCATCAAATTACGGCGAGCATTCATTTAAACATTTAATTTGGACATTTATAGTTGCATCAGCGCATTAGACTCTGAACTGCTCTGTTAGTTAGATTGTGTGGATTCTTTTGTTTTCATCTGTGACTTTCAGAATACAGAACGTTTTTTTCAAGACCGTTTTTGATTATAAATCCCGGACAATCTCCTAATTCCTCAGAGCTCTAAGCTGTAACTATAAGTGTATTCTCAGATGAAGTGGGCACTAGGAATTCTAATTACAGGCTTCACGTTTTGCTAATCACTTTCTGGTAGCCAATATTGTAGTTAGAGAGCCAGTGTTGAGAACGGCGAAAGACAGCATAAATAACATTCTAAATAATAGGAAATGCAGTGTTTCTACATTCTACAGAATTTTTACACAGCAAACATATTTTTTCTACCCGCCGCCCCACAGAGTGATTCCTTGTTTCCGAGATTAGCAGTTACACAAAGAGCAAAAGTAGAAGCTCATTGTCAGAAGCTGAGTACTATGCTTCTTGCAGTTCACATTTTCATCAATATGTACACTCCTGCTCATGTGCTACATCAATTGCTGGTATGACTTTTTTCTGTACAAAACTGAATATAGTGTGGCTTTTTCCTTCAAAATTTAGGGAGCGCCCATTTTCTGGGAACCACTTTGTAATTGTTTGCAACGTATTTTTTATCATCTCTTCTGTTGCTTTCTCTCTAATGGGATTTATCATAACACTAGTATAGTCTGAAAAAGGTACTAATTCTCGTTGTTGAATGTTACGTAGAAAATCATTTACAAATATAAGGAATAGGAGTGGAACCAAAATTGAGCCCCGTGGGAGACCCTTTGTTATTTCTCTCCTGTCACTAGAATTTTCTATCCTTCTGAATTGGTGGAATTATTCAGCACAACCTTTTGCATTATGTTTGTTAAGTATGTCTTAAACCGGTTGCATGTAAAGCCATCAGTTACATAAAACTTGCGTTTTTCTAAGAGAGTAACGTGATCTACACGATCGAACGCCTTGGAAACATCACAAAAAATACTAGCTGGCAATATTTTATTATTTAAGACTTGTATTATTTGACAAATAAGTATAAAAATAGCATTCTCAGTAGAGCAGCCCTTCTGGAATCCAAACTCTGATATGCTAGCTAAACCGTTTCACTTAAGTGTGAGACTACTCCTGAGTACATTACTTTTTCGAATATTTTGCAAAAATACGTCAATAAGGAAATTGGATCACAACTGTTAAAGTCTTTCTTGTCACCTTTCTTACGAAGAGGTTTAACAACTGCATATTCTAACTTGTCTGGAAAAATAAGCTGTGCCAAATTTGCATTCCATACGTCACTATGGAGATTACTTACTAAGTTGGAACAACTTTTCGTAATTCTATTTGAAATATGGTCAACACCATTTGAACTCTGTTTTTTTTTTTAGATTTTTTACAATTTCACTAACTTCAGTGAAGAATGGTGGTGCTACATCTACTTGCTTAACATTTTGTGGAATGATATTTTTAATATATCCTCTTGCTTCTTCAGTTGAACCATTTAATCCTATTTTTGCTACTACATTTATAAAATGATTGTTGAAAGTACTTGCAGCTTGTGAATTATCAGTCACCACATTGTCATTTACTTTGTTTTATGTTGCTTCTTGTATATTGACTTGCTGTACTTTCTCTGGTTCACAATATCCCATATAGTGTTTATCTTTTTACCTTCATTATTTATATCAGGACGTGCATGCTTCTGGACATTTTAATGACTTTCCTTAAAATACTACAGTATTTTTTGTAGTATGCTAGTAATATCGGGTGTTGACTTACTCTGTCATTTATATAAATTTTTGTTGTTCCTCTTCCATGAAATTTTAATTCCCTTAGTTATCCGCAGCTTACTTGCTTTTTAATGGGCCTTCTGGACACTTTTTTAGAATAGCAACTTTCAAATATTGATTCAAATTTCCAGTGGAAAAACTGAATTTGTCATTGGCATCTCTTTCTACATACACCTCATCCTAACCCACCCCAGAATCAGCGAGGATAGCTTGATATCCCAGAGTTTGGTGCAGTGATTAGAGCAGCTAAGAACAGAAAAGAACACGCCATTCTACTGGGAGACAGCACTCAAAGAAGAAAGCAACCGACCGCCAAGGACGAGAGGGCGTTGCGCCGCGGCAGTAGAAGGTTGGCGTGGTCTTTAGTTGTCGTTGAGCCGCTGGGGAAGCATCGTCGCTCGCCCGTGTTGTACAGCGTAGCCGGACACTATACGTCAGGCCAATTGTTTGGAACCTCGTGTTCAGTGAGCAGTGCCGCACGGAGATCAGCTTAGGAACTCGTAAAGATTTTAGATACTAACACGGTGATAAAATACGTTTTGACGGTTCAGCACCTTTCCGTCTTGTGAAACACGCAAATTAACATTTATATGCGTGACAACTGCAAAGATCTTTGACAAGCAGTGACTCAAAGATACCGCATAGAAGTTGTAATGAAATTTTCCTAAGCTTGCTAGTTAGTTAGTTAATTAGTTAGTTACATGTCCCATAAATCATTTTTTTAAACGAAATAACACGGACTGAGTCAGTTTATAGGATGTGTATGCACAATACACGATTAGTTTCAGCACTAATGGATATATAACTTTCAGTCTTAAGTAGGCTATTTTATTTTATTGCGCAAATGATAAAAACTTTTTGTTGATGCATACTGAGCTCCCTTTTGGGGACTTCAATAAGATATTTTTTTCTTTTTGTGTCGGAAGTATTGACACCACTATTCTTCCCAAATTATGACGAATCATTTATGGCGAATTTCGTTAGTGAACATGGACATTGTGACAATGCAGTTAAAATGTCTAACTCCTTGAAGAGGTACCCACAATATGACTGCGTGTGAACACCACATATTAACGTTACTTGTCGCTTTAGAGCAATCACTACTGTCTTTCTAACTAATGAGCAACGCAAAAAATTTATTCCATAAGACATTATTGAGTGGAGATTAGCAAAATATGTTATTACTTTGATCCATTTATTTCCAGTGCTTGCAGTTATACGAAGAACAAAAGTAGCTGAGCTTAATTGTTTGCGCAGCTTAGTAACAAGGTTCTTCGTGTTCAAGTTTTTATCAGTATGTACACAAAAAGATTTGTAGCATTCTACTCTGTTTACTGACTCCTTTTCGTGTGATACATCAATTTTTGATACGATTCTATTTGTTGTACAGAACTGCAAATAGTGTGTTTACTCAAAATCAAGGGAGAGTACCTTTGCAGAGAACCCCTTAATAACCCCTTGAAAAAATCGTTAAATATTTTTTCTCTTGCATTCTCTCTAACGGGATTTTTGATAACATTATTGCCGTCTGCAAAAAGTACTAACTCTTCTTGATGTGTGATAGGTGAAACGTCGTTCACATACATAAGGAACAGGAGTGGACCCAAAATTAAACATGTAGCAATAATGAATTACACAAGCACAATGTCGTTGTCTCCCGCAACAGAAATGGGGGTCAGGATGACAATAAAGAAATTAAAAGATAAGAAGTCAGTAGGCATAGATGAGGTTCCAGTTTCTGTTTTGAAGGCGTGCATACACAGCAGACAAAGCTCACTAACGAACATGATGAAAGTGTACTTTAGTTCAGGTATTTTAGAGTCTCTATGCCACGCACGATCTGTTCCCTTACTAATGAAAGGGAATGTGGTGATTATAGAAAGCTACAGGCCAGTTTCACCACTATCAGCGTTCTCAATAATAACTTAATCTTTCATTCAAGAAAGTCTAAGAAATAACAGTTGGGCTCCTGAAGTAGGGCAAGTACAATATCGGTTAGTACAGAGTTCAAAAAAGGAGTACTTGAAGAACTTGGACGAGGAGGATGGTAACACAGGCATAGTCTTAGACTTATACAAAGCTCTTGACAGTAAAATACTACTGTACAAACTAGCCTCGCTAACTGCTAAAGGTAGAGACCGCCATTACTAGTATTGATGATAAACTTTTCGTACAACGGTTGTGAAGCAAGAAACAGATAAACAAAGGTTTTCCTCAGGTTAGTATATTGGGTACAAGTCTTGTCTTAACATATAGCAGTGAATTTCCATACAGTATAAAAGATGGAGAAAAAGTTTTATTTACTATGACGGCAACATCACAGTCACTCCTAATAGAGACGACCAATGAAACCTTCAAGGATGTATACAACTGGACAATATGTAATAAACTGACACGGAACATAATGCACAAAGAGAAGAAATAAACCTGTCACATTAAGCACAGATGATGAACCTACAGACTAAGAAACACATTTTTTTGGGATCAGTGTTAATTGTCAAATAATGTGAAATGAACACGCAAAGATTTTGGCTTTGGGGCTCAAAGAAACAAACCACGGACACAGTTTCCAGACTGTAGAAAAGGGCCATAAAAATAATAACGTATAGTAACAGTCGGTCTTATTCTAAAGAAATATTTAGAGAAACTGGGTATCTTTACTCCATCAAGTGAGTACGTATACTAATCTGTTCAGCATGTCAGGGAAAACATAAGTAAAGATTTCACTATGTATAAGTAACCATAAAACGATAAATATAAATATAATACATGAAAATATAAATATATAAATTGTATACACATAATTATCCAATAAGATCCACACTGGACTTACATTTACCAAGGATAAAGAAACAAAAACTAAAAACAGCATTTTCCATAAAGGAAGGACATTGTATAGTAAATAACCTAAGAGGATGAAGTAGATTACTATAACACACTAATTTATAAGGGCAATTAAAATATACGTCTAAGTAAGGCATGCTAAACAATTAAAGATTACTTAGAGAACTCAAAGTAGAAGTTAATAACGAAAGCGGTCAACTACAGTAGCGTGTCATATTACAATACATGATCACAATGTAATGATGTTACAAGAAAATCATGTGCGCATGACCTGTAGCACATAGTACTAACGTCTTGTCATTCTCCTGAGCTAAACGTCTCGTTCATCAGGGAGAGGGTGGGGACTGTTGGCTCAGTTTTCTAGACGGACTGAAGGGACGACATGAGCGTGGGTGAGGCATAGTAGAATTTTGTGGCCCTGTTGTTAGTTTTCCGGACAGACAGAAGGGAGATAAATAGGCACAGGAGCACTTTCGTGATTCTGGACTTACCAGCAGATGTTCGCACTGTGTGCAAAACTACTGATATTATTTATATCATAAGCTATTGTGTGCAAACTATTCATGAACAAAAGCACATTGAACAACAGGGACTAATAGAATGAGGGAAGCAGTTGTTGAGTCACTGACCTCATATTCAACGGAATAGAGTTTCCTCTGTGTAACCATCTTGATTTAGGTTGTCCGTTATCTTCTTTTTGTAACAACTAGGCTGATTAATGGGTTAAGTTTGTCAGACAGACGCTCCATTCTCGTGTCTCACGTTTCTTAGATTACATTTTAATCATATATATTGCATTAACTGTGGTTCTTTTTGCCATCGTATCTCAATTCCTGCACTGTTCGCCGTAGCGCTCTACCGGTTATTATTTGCTGACTACTACCCTTCTTCATGGGGTTGGATTCTGTGACTACGAACGTTGACAACGTCTCCGTGTGCTAATCTATGTGACACTTCTATAAGTACTTTGCCTTTAGATTTATTTTTATTGTCTGTCATTCTCTTTTTAATTATATAGATTATAAGGATGCTTTCCTTTCTATGCGGTATCACCTGAATATTCTGCCTTAACGCAGCGAAACAGGTCGTGTGAATGAAACATCAACTAACAGCTGTTTGAGGTTTCATTCAACTTCAACTTACCACAAAATTTTTTTCGTTTAGTATAGTATCGTTCAATATTTTTAGTTCTTTATATGAATCCATTTTATGGCTTTCATAATTTTTGTGAGATAGGGCCTACACCATGATCAATGAGTAGTGTATTTATGACGACTCCAGCTCACTTTTCAGAGCCATATACGTACCGTTCTGCCTTTCGTACGGTACCCACAAACACTGGCTGCTTACATGTGGACAGGGGAATGGCTGCTTTATCAGCAGCAAGAACCTGAAAAAGTTTCGTCAACAAAAATTCTACCTTGTCAGCAAATATTCTACCTCGTCACCAAACTGCCCCCCTCCCTCCTTCCCTCCCTCCCTCTCTCTATCTCTCTCTCTCTCTCTCTCTCTCTCTCTCTCCCTCTCTCTCTCTCTCTCTCTTTCTCTCTACACACACAAGAGCGCACACAACAACAACAATAAGTAAAGATATTGACAATACTAACTTACTGCATTTCTACATCTAAAATGTCAGTATTATTTATCAGAAATGGATAATTGTGTACGTAAGTGTGTGTGTGTAAGACAGAGAGAGAGGTGAAATTTACTGAAGAGACAGAATTTCCGCTGACGGAACTGTGCAAGGTTCTACTAAGCACTGTATGGTATGGCGTGATACGGTACCTACATACGTCCGAAAAATGGCCATTGGTCTTCTATTTCCATGTTTATGGTGTTAAATGAGTGGCTAGATTTGCAATTGCGTATAGCGCTGCTAGAATTCGCGAAGCAGAAGTATGAGGCACTAATGTGTTCGTTATCTTATTTTGGAGACCCTTCCTGTATGTCCTATATATAATGGCTTACAGATTCAAAATGTTATTTTATTAATCCTACTGTTGCTTTACTTGTCTGTGTAAGTAGCAATATCTTAGTTTTAGTTCAAAGCGAAACGATTAAGAAGGGTCTGAACAGATTTACTATTTTCTATGAGAACACTGTCATGTATGCATTCTAGATCTCACAGTCTTTGCACAAATGATTGTGAAGATCAAGAACGTCAGTTTCGCTTGTTTTCATTGGAAATTCCTTGTGTGTTGCAATGTCTATTATTTTATGGATAAAATCCCAATTGTAAATGACTTGGTAGGCAAACCGAGCCCAGTAAAATTAAGAATACACATTAATATAAGCGGTTACAAGCCGTCATCAGCTTAAATGCTCACAGTTAGGAAAATATAAAGACAAAAAATTATTAAGATGCTCCTTCTTTATAAACTAACCTTCCAGTTCATTTCTCTGCGAATAAGGCTACTGAGGAAACCGAATACGGCTTTTTCTCTCACTGACAATCTATTCTTAACGAGGAATCCGCGTGTTAAACTTTGTCTTTATAACAATTTCTTAACATTAACGTAATCCGTGTTATAACTACCACCTCATCAAAATATTTCCAACATTAACATTTATTGTTAACTGCTGAGTTTCTTTAACGGAAACAGAACAATGACTCTATTATGAATATTCAGTTTCATAAGTTCTATAAACTGTTTGGTTTACAGTACGTAATAATTCAGTCTTATCAAGTAGCATGTGGAGCAAGTTACAACTAAGTGCAGAAATGTAAGCAGTAAATTAAATTGTCGATGCGAGCGGTTTCGCTTGCGACACTTTAAAAAGATTAGCACATTCTGTTATGAAATTACAAAAACCATAAAGATTTCATAAGACTCTCAGAGAATACCCACAGACGTACTAAAGTACAAGGAAGCTTAACCTAGATTTATTACTTTACTTAAAACTTGGATTCTACTCTGCAGTTTGAAACATAAACCGCAAACTTCTTCTTTACCGCGAGAAAACTTTTATTTAATTCTTTTGTCAACGTCCTCGCAACGAACTGCACCCGCAAAACACAAGAATTTTACTTCAAACGTCGAAGACCTGGTCTTGCTCAAATTGTTAGATGTGAACAACCAAAGAAGTAACAGCATGACGTCTATAACAAATATTAATCTCTCGCCATAATACGAGTAGCGATCCAACAGTTCTCTCGTGTAATTCCGTTCGCTTTTCAGTCGGTAAGCCCCGAGTTATAGGAGCAGTTCCTTCATACACTGTTGTCGGAATAAAAAATTTTATAGCACTGTATATGTACTCCCTGACTTGCTCAAAAAATTCCGTCTTCTTCAGTTTTACTCACTCAATATACATCTCGTAAGATGTTGGACTGACTTATCTGTACATTCACCTCAGACTTATTGATATACCACGAAGAGTTGGATACGCTCACCACCAGAACAAATGATAATTGTGCAGCAGGGCTGCTTTGAGCAGTGAATCATTTTACAGCCCACCATACCTATTCCTTATAAATGTAAATGACCTTCCACTTAAAATTCAACAATCAGAATTGATACTTTTTGCCGACGATAGTAGTGTTATAATAAATCCAATCAGAGAAAGCGACAGAAGAGATCGTAAATGATATTTTCCAATGGATTATGAAATGGTTCCCAGAAAATAGACCCCCCTTAAATTCTGATAGGGAAAAAACACACTATATTCATTATATTCAGTTCTGTACAGCAAAAAGTCTACCAGCAATTGATGTAGCACATGAGCAGGAGTCGGTAAATAGGTTGGAATGCTCCAGATTTTTGGGTGTACATACTGATGAAAACCTGAGCTGGAAGAAGCGTATTACTAAGCTTATCAAACAATTAAATTCAGCTACTTTTTGCTCTTCGTATAACTGCTAACCTTGGAAACAACCGTATCAACCTCATCACCTATTTTACATATTTCCACTCAGTAACGTCTTAGGAATAATTTTCTGTTGTAACTCATAACTTGAAAATGAAGTAGTAATTGCTCAAACGCGAACAGTAAGAATAATAAATATGACATTCACCCACGGACGTGATGCAGGTACCTCTTCAAAGATCTAGGCATTTTAACTTCGCCGTCACAGTACATACACTCCTGGAAATTGAAATAAGAACACCGTGAATTCATTGTCCCAGGAAGGGGAAACTTTATTGACACATTCCTGGGGTCACATACATCACATGATCACACTGACAGAACCACAGGCACATAGACACAGGCAACAGAGCATGCACAATGTCGGCACTAGTACAGTGTATATCCACCTTTCGCAGCAATGCAGGCTGCTATTCTCCCATGGAGACGATCGTAGAGATGCTGGATGTAGTCCTGTGGAACGGCTTGCCATGCCATTTCCACCTGGCGCCTCAGTTGGACCAGCGTTCGTGCTGGGCGTGCAGACCGCGTGAGACGACGCTTCATCCAGTCCCAAACATGCTCAATGGGGGACAGATCCGGAGATCTTGCTGGCCAGGGTAGTTGACTTACACCTTCTAGAGCACGTTGGGTGGCACGGGATACATGCGGACGTGCATTGTCCTGTTGGAACAGCAAGCTCCCTTGCCGGTCTAGGAATGGTAGAACGATGGGTTCGATGACGGTTTGGATGTACCGTGCACTATTCAGTGTCCCCTCGACGATCACCAGTGGTGTACGGCCAGTGTAGGAGATCGCTCCCCACACCATGATGCCAGGTGTTGGCCCTGTGTGCCTCGGTCGTATGCAGTCCTGATTGTGGCGCTCACCTGCACGGCGCCAAACACGCATACGACCATCATTGGCACCAAGGCAGAAGCGACTCTCATCGCTGAAGACGACACGTCTCCATTCGTCCCTCCATTCACGCCTGTCGCGACACCACTGGAGGCGGGCTGCACGATGTTGGGGCGTGAGCGGAAGACGGCCTAAAGGTGTGCGGGACCGTAGCCCAGCTTCTTGGAGACGGTTGCGAATGGTCCTCGCCGATACCCCAGGAGCAACAGTGTCCCTAATTTGCTGGGAAGTGGCGGTGCGGTCCCCTACGGCACTGCGTAGGACCCTACGGTCTTGGCGTGCATCCGTGCGTCGCTGCGGTCCGGTCCCAGGTCGACGGGCACGTGCACCTTCCGCCGACCACTGGCGACAACATCGATGTACTGTGGAGACCTCACGCGCCACGTGTTGAGCAATTCGGCGGTACGTCCACCCGGCCTCCCGCATGCCCACTATACGCCCTCGCTCAAAGTCCGTCAACTGCACATACGGTTCACGTCCACGCTGTCGCGGCATGCTACCAGTGTTAAAGACTGCGATGGAGCTCCGTATGCCACGGCAAACTGGCTGACACTGACGGCGGCGGTGCACAAATGCTGCGCAGCTAGCGCCATTCGACGGCCAACACCGCGGTTCCTGGTGTGTCCGCTGTGCCGTGCGTGTGATCATTGCTTGTACAGCCCTCTCGCAGTGTCCGGAGCAAGTATGGTGAGTCTGACACACCGGTGTCAATGTGTTCTTTTTTCCATTTCCAGGAGTGTATTTTCCCTAATGAAATTCTTCGTAATAGACCATCACAGTTTCACAAGAACAGTGATGTCCATACCTACAACACTAGAGAGAAAAATGACCTTTGTTACCCATTGTTAAAGCTGTCAGTGTCTCCGAAAGGAGTTCAATATGCAGCAACAAAAATTTTTGATCATTTCGCTAATAACATAAACTGTCTGACAGGTTGCGAAGCAAGTTTTAAGTCTAATTTTAAATAATTTCTCCCGGACAACTCCATCTATTCTACTGACGAATCACTACTTTAAAACTGGTAGTCAGTGAAAAAATGTGGTATGTGCTGTTGCATGAGTAGGACTACAAATAATAGAGTGTTCATCAGCGTTAACATTAATCACAGATCATTTCGATAAAAGGATAGTTCAAATGATCTATGGAACAAGTAGCTAACTCACTCAGATGACGGTGTTTCGCTTGTTTTACACAAATTTGGACGGAATGAGCACGTTTGCTGCTCTGCGACGAAGCCGGATGGTTTAGTGTTTAAAGCATGGTGATTCTACTCCCCGACAGGCCATGCAAATGTTCAAGTTTTCCGCGATTTTCCAAAATCGCTCCATGCATAGCCCCTAATGATACCAGTAAAGAGGACACGGCTGAATATGTTAACCAACCCGAGCTTGCACTCTAACGATCGCATCACCGGTGGGAGGTCTTTCTAATCTTCCTTCTTTCCCACCTTGCTGTTCAGGAAAAATAATGGTTTAGTACAACGAGCAATAAGTAAAGTAGAAAGAGTTACCCTAAAGGAGTCATTAAGTAATATGTTTAATAAATTTAAAATCAAGACCATTCTTGAAGCGCATATGTTTTCTGGAATTACACAAATAATTGTCACTATTAAGCACGCAGTTCAAACCTATTAAACTAGAACTAGGAAGAACCCTCATAGAGATGTCCATAGGGAGGAGCAATGTCAAAAACGTTTTTTTCATCCTCATAAATTAAAATCCCCCGTCGCATTTTGAATCTATATGTAAAGGCTAAGGCCGGGGTGGCCAAGCGGTTAAAGGCGCTACAGTCTGGAACCGCGCGACCGCTACGGTCGCAGGTTCGAATCCTGCCTCGGGCATGGATGTGTGTGATGTCCTTAGGTTAGTTAGGTTTAAGTAGTTCTAAGTTCTAGAGGACTGATGACCTTAGAAGTTAAGTCCCATAGAGCTCAGAGCCATTTGAACCATTTTGTAAAGGCTAATCTCAGGAGCTGCTGTAGGCATTCTGGTATGGGTTTCACTTACACATTACGGCTCCACCAGAAAAGTCGTCTGTTCGTATTTAGTTAGTGCTACCCGCGCGAATCCAGCAGGGGTCGCCAGCACTACCTCAAAATAGTCACAAAAAAAATGGTTCAAATGGCTCTGAGCACTATGGGATTTAACATCTGAGGTCATCAGTCCCCTAGAACTTAGAACTACTTAAACCTAACTAACCTAAGGACATCACACACATCCATGCCCGAGGCAGGATTCGAACCTGCGACCGTAGCGGTCCCGCGGTTCTGGACTGAAGCGCCTAGAACCGCATGGCCACACCGGCCGGCTCAAAATAGTCGTCCCTGACCTGCCTGCAGAGTAAAGAAGGTAACGTGGAAAAGCAATTAAAAAACCTAGCATCCTATAGTTTCTCTAGCACTGAGTAATATATCATTTCTTTACTACATTTCGACTTTTTTTAATAGTTGTGTGTGTCGAGGACGCGGTGTTGAAATTACAAGAGGCACTCAATAAGTAATGAAACATATTTTTTCTCGGTGAATTCCAGTTGAAAAAATTCGGAATTTGTTGCGGGACATCGTGGAATATAGCCGCTTCGGATCCTATAGTTTCAAGAAGTTCCAATAGATGGCGACACTATACGTAGCCTCAGAAATGGCGTCTGTAACGGTAGTGCGTTCCAAGGACACACTGTCATTAAGTTTCATTTGGCGTAAAACCAAAAGCATCTAAGAGATTCATAAGCGCTTGCAGTACGTTTGAGGTGACCTGGCAGTGAAAAAAAGCGCGGTGTGTTATTGAGCGAGGCGTCTGTCATCATCGCAACAAAGTTGCGCAAACCCGTCCCATCTCCCGCGTGCCCGGCTGGCAGCACACACCTGTGACTCCTTCAGTGTTGGACCTTGCAGACACTCTCATTTGAGGTGATCAACAGATCACAATCAAACACGTCGCTGCTCCACTGGACGTCTCTGTTGTTAGTGCTGACACACTCGTCCAACAGTTGGGTACTCAAAGCTGGATTCCTCGCCGCCTTATAAAACACCATGGAAAGATACGAAGGGAAATCTGTCTAGTTGCTTTCACGTTACTAAGCTGATCGAGACAATTTTTGTCGAACATCCGCGCAGGCAGTGATACACGGCTTCATCACTTCGTACCTGAAACAAAACGAAAATCCTTGGGGTGGCGCAACGCCACATCTCCTCCGAAGAGAAAGTTCTAAGCTGCACTCTCAGCCTGTAAAGTCATGGTGACGATCTTCCGGGATTCTGAAGGGGTTATTTTGTTTGATGTCCTCCCTCGTGGGGCAACGATCAACTCTGAAGAGTGCTGTGTTACCCTCAGGAAAATGAAGAAACGACTTTAGCGAATTCGTCGTCACAAAAATGTAATGAACATCTTATGCATGACAACGCAAGGCCTCACACAATTCTGCTCACTCGAGGGGAGCTCACAGAACTTCATTAGACTGTTCTTCCTCATCCACCTACAGCCCGGGTCTCTCAGCTTCCGATATCCACCTGTTTGGTCCAATGAGGGATGCACTCCGCAGGAAGTAGTACATGGATGGGGGGAGGTTATTGATGCAGCACGACTTTGGCTCTGGCGTCGACCAATACCCATGCGTGCATACTGGCCTTCCCAGTAAGGTGGCGTAAGGCCATCGTATTAAATGAAAATGTCGTGTGACTAGGGCCTCCCGTCGGTTAGACCGTTCCCCGGGTGCAAGTCTTTCGATTTGACGCCACTTCGACGGCTTGCGCGTCGATGGGGATGAAATAATGATGATCAGGACAACACAACACCCAGTCCCTGAGCGCAGAAAATATCCGACCCAGCCGGGAATCGAACCCGGGCCCATAGGATTGAAATCCTGTCACGTTGACCACTCAGCTACCGGTGGCGGACGCCATCATATTGAACGGAAATTATGTTGAAGAAGAGGGTCTTGTTGCCAAAATTTATGGGAATAACATGGTGTATTGGAATCCTGAATAAAACGAACCTGGCCGGCCGAGGTGGCCGTGCGGTTCTAGGCGCTGCAGTCTGGAACGCGAGACCGCTACGGTCGCACGTTCGAATCCTGCCTCGGGCATGGATGTGTGTGATGTCCTTAGGTTAGTTAGGTTTAACTAGTTCTAAGTTCTAGGGGACTAATGACCTGAGAAGTTGAGTCCCATAGTGCTCAGAGCCATTTGAACTATTTTGAAAACGAACCTGCTTTCAGAAAAAAGTGTTGCATTACTTATTTATCGCCCCTCGTAGTTATGCGTGATACAAGGTTTCCGTCCAATGGCTGAGAGTTCAGCAGGAATTCCACTTCGCATTTTGTCATTATACTCTGCCTTATAAAAGAATTTGAAGCACCTAGCAAACGTGCCCAGATGTCAATGTAACTTCGCACACGTACAAACCATTAGCGGATATGTAATTGATCAGAGTTGCAGTTCCTTGTGACAGGTAAACGGCCACTATACTGCATTAGTCTTGTTCATGTTTAAGCTCTGCAAGTGACGTGAACAGCATTAGATGTTGAGTGATCACTGTGAAACACCAAGAGACGCTGTGTACCAGTGTGAGTCTGCGTTTCCAGCAACTGACAGAGTTTGACGGGGGCCTCATTGTGGGGCAGCATTTGGCTGGTTGGTCGAATGAGCAATATCCAGATTAGTGGGGCATTTGGACGTTACGGTGCTCCGTTGTTGCACTGCATGGGAACGTGAGTACAGGCGTACTCGTCTTCAATGACCACCACAAGGAAGGATAGCCGTACTGTGCACCAAGCACATCGTAACCACTTCACATCTGCGTCTGTCATCCGAGAACAAGTGGTAGACTCCCTACAACATTCTGTGATATCTCACACCATTGGTCGGAGGCTGGTGCCGTGAACTGGAAGCATGAACTGCCGATGAATGGTGTCGCATTGTGTTCAGCGATAAATCGTGGTTTGCACTGCCCAGGATACAATCGTCGGCGAGTACAACGGAGTGTTTTAGAGAGGCACAGCGTTTTCACTCCTGGCATCACGGTCTGAGGAGCCATCGTGTATGACTTCATGTCACTTGTATTAGTGACTCATGTAACACGGCGCAACGGCACGTCACGGGCATTCTGCGACTTCATGTGTTATCCCTCATGTGACAGTGGTGACATCCTCTATGAGCTGTCTGCATGATACTGAGGTACTTCTGTGACCAGCAAGATCCCCAGATCTGTCCCCGATAGAACATGTGTGGGACCAGCTCTGTCACAGTACCAGTATCCAGTATGTCAAGCATTTATTGCACCCTTCTCAACCAAATCAGTGCACGCACCAACGTCAGGGACTGCAAAGTCACACTGACGAGTGGGTTCATACTCTAAGTTATTTGTAAATATGACTCGACATTGTAATCACTGAAATAACATCACTTATCCTCTCAAGCCTCAAAGTTTCATTTCGTTTGCTCCTCTCCTTTTATGTGCTTCACTTTTTTGTCAGACAACGTACATTACTTAGCTCTGGAATGTCCCATAATCATTTTCATTTAATTCTGGGTCATCTCCAAAGACATTTTTCAGGTTGATTATATGGTGCTATCATGTCTTTAGCATCCAACAGGGAATCATGAGTGTACGTTTCTATAGAGTGAATTCCTTCTCCTCTCCCTGTTCTTCACAACACTCTAACTACTGAAAAACTGCAAGCAAAACCCCAAAAGAGCATAAGACGTGTATGTTATAGACAAAAAAGCCAGTCAGGTGCTTGTGCGTCTTTGACTGTAGTTTCTAAAATGATGAAATCATAGCAGAGAAAAAACAAGTTAATGTCTGCAACAATTAGTATTTGGCTAAGCCAACTGTTTCAGACGAGATGGAGATGTTATGAGGGTTGTCTAAGGAGGTGTATCCTTTTGAATATGTGAATTCTGTTACCAAATATGGAAAATATATCTGCAGAAAATTGAGAGAAAACACCACGATATTCTATTCTTACCTCCAAGGGAGTATTGAATGCAAATGTTGAAAACAATGTTGATGTGACGTCTCCATGATCGTTGACAGGTGAGCCTCGCAGGTACAGAAAAAAAATCAGACAACGTATGTTCGTGGTTCATCCCACAGCACACATTAGACTTCTGACAAAGATGAAGCGTTTCATGGTGACATATCGTAAATGTAAACCTACAGACTCACTATTTGCTGACTTTCTATGCTGCACCGTCACACAATTGAAACGTTTTTGGCTAAATGGGTTAAGCTTTAAAGTTAAAATGAATCAAGTTTCCTTTACGTTATCATGTTTATGAAATTGCTTGACGCATTTCACAATGAAATTATGGTCCGTAAGTACTCTCGCAGTTGTTAAAAGTTTTCTGCAACTCGTGGGAAACGAAGTCCATTATATATGCTGACATGACCTGAGTTCTCTTCTTTGTATAGATGTGCACATTTCCATACTGACCTGCTATTTTGACCAAAATCTCTAAATTTCGTAAACAAATCGCCAAATTAGAGAGCAGGATATTATTTTTAACTGTCATTGAATTAACAACTGATTTTTTCATGTTTGGTTTTCCTGCTCGCTCCAGGAAATAATTCTTAAAAAATTTCCATCCTATCGTATGATATGACATCTTTGGGACTCCATGTATGTTTGTCAAAATTGCATCAATTAAAAGCAACATTATAATAATCTGAAACTTATATCTCCTATGAACAACAGACCCACCCACATAGCAGAGGTCGATACGTCACATTAAAGATACTGCGTTAGCTGCCTAGAATCATCCTTGTAAAAGGAATTATTACCATAAGAATGTATACGTCAAGAAAAAGTAAGACTTTGATGCTCAGTTTCTCATTATTAGGCTGTGCACCATAGTGATGAGTCAAATTCAGAATCTCTCCAGAGGATCTTACAGACTGACAGCATGAGAAACCATGAATGATAATCCTGCCATTAGGGTGGGCCGTTAAGACCATTTTGTACGACGCATGGCCGAGTGAACGAGCGACGAGACCTTGTAGTCCCGCAGTTTACATGACACGTAAAGTGACCAATAAGAGTATGCTTGTTTAATGGCTAGTTTGCACGCCAGTCGCAATACACAAATATGAAGTCCAGGCTCTCGTTCACTCATTGCTTCGGCTTGTAAAACAGGCTGTAAGTCGTCAGTTGTTGCTTCTACTCGAGATGTAAGCTCCTGCACCGTGTTTCAATTACTCTCATTACACTCATTCATTTACTACAAAAACAACAAGTACAACACGTTAAACTACAAAAACATTTATAATATTCATACAGAGAACCATCTAGGCTGGAACTTGTTCATGAGTGCACTAAAGAACGCACTGTAGTCTTACTACGGCCGCCTCTTTGTAACATGGAGTTACTAGATGAACAATGGAGGTGCAAATAAATGAATCATTTCTCAAATCAGTACCACTATGTCACTGACACAACAACAGCATTTTTCAATACACAAGGCGTTACAGTGGCAGCTCAATGTTGAAAGCTTCAGCACTCGTCATTGTCATCTTTGTCATCAAAATACGAAGACTAAGATTTGCCGGCCATCGACGAATAGGTCCCGACAGACGGAACAGAAGCTCAGACTGGAGAGGCATTCAGGTGGAAATCGGCCTTGTCTTTGTTAATGGGACTACTCTGAGAGTCACCTTAACCAATTTAGGGAAACCTTCTCCAGAATATGAGTCCAGTCTCTTAATCACTGTTCGCATCTCGCCTGGTGCAGTCGTTTTCGAATATTCGAATTATAAGGGAGGGGAAAGGGTTGGGAGTTGGATAGAAAATTACCTAGTAATTCCGGACTGAGTACTGACCTGAAACTGAGCGCTAAGCTGAGGTTTTCCATTTCGCAAGCAGGCTTCTCATATTTCAGTTTTATCCAGATTTTGCAGTTCTGAAAGTGAATGTATTCAGTTCAGAGATAGAATTAATAAAAACGCCTTCAGTCACTATTTTGTCGTGTTTCATTGAATCACACGATGCATTTCGTCGGTGCAAATCGTCTTAATACGTTCTCATATTAACACTACCAATTAGAATAATTAAAGATAATAAAATCAAAGCTAATATAACTTCATATGAAATTGTTTGAGCAACAGAACGTAAGGAACCTAGTAAAGAATATTTAGAATTAGAAGACCAACCAGCAATTATTACAGTATAAATACCTCTTGAGTGAGGTAATGTGAAATGCATGTACCTCTTGTGAGAAGGTTCGACGTTAGATTTTGTATTTCGCGAGTCAAATGACAGAAGATATGATGAGAAAGAGCAAAACATAGTGAAAATTTATCGGAAATTAAAGGAAGACAATTTTTAACGTTTTATTGCCAGCAGGCGTCAGTTTATCCATTATGTAATCACCCATCACGTCACTCAAGACTCTCACTTGTTTATAAACTTCAAAGCACTTCAGAGATTCAGTTTAACAGGAAGTGATCAAAGAAGAAGTTTGTCATGTAGTGTCAGAGATATGAATTTTAAATAAATTGCCATATGCAAGGACATAAATTTCAAACAAATCTTTAAAATTACTAAAATAACTACGGCTAGCGAAATCTACCTGTTCATTTATCATGGACTCTGGCTGTCTGATATTACTGAGGTATATTTCCACTTGTTCTAACAAGATAGAAAACAAAGTGGTAGTACTACACAATGAAACAAATGGTAAGTCCCTAAATATATTAGAACAACTGGAAATATAGCTCTATAAAATCTAAAGCTGAATCCTTGCTAAATAAACAGACAGATTTCGCTACTCAGAGTTATTTTAGTGATTTTAAAGGTTTATTTTAAATGTATATCCTTGCATACCTTAATTTATTTGAAACTCGGATCTCTCACACTACACGACAAACTTCATGTTAGGTCATCTCATGTTAAACTGCATTTGTGAAATGTTTTCCAGCTGATTAACAAGTGTGCGCCTTGACTGACGTGATGTGTGATTACAGAAAGAGATAAACCAAAGTCCGCTGGCAACAAAACTTTAAAAATATCCCTTCTTTGTTTTTCGGTACGTTTTCATTCTTTTCCACTCGTTTGTTTCATATTTTTCGTCATTTGATTCGTGGAATACAAAACGAAATACCTAACAATCTCACAACAGGAACATATATTACGCATTACCTCACTCAAGAACAGAAGTAAATAATGTATTAAGACGATTAGCACTTGTCGATAGACCCATCGTATGATTCAACAAAACACGAAAAAATTGTGGCTGAAGGCGTTATTATTCAATCTTCTTGCAGGCGGAGTTATTCAGGCACGCCTCAAAACTTCAGTCCCGCGGTATGTCTCTCCTAAATATCAAACTACATACAGGCACCTCTGTATATCTTGCTAAATACCTCATCATCGTCAGGCAATACAATTAAACCATTCTCCACCGTGCCGTATTCCACTACGTCTGACCCTCTTGTCGGACCAAGTCTACTGATGACAATTTCTTCCATTGTTTTATGTAGTGGTCGTAGTTCAGATAGAATAATACGTATTTTCTCTTAACATACTATATTCACTGAATCTGTTTTACTTTAGTTACTTCTACGGTTCTGTACCTACATGCACTTAGATACTCCGCAAGCCACCATACGGTGCGTAGCGGAGGGTACCCTATACCAATACTTGTCATTTCCTCTCCTGTTCCACTCGTAAATTTAGCAAGGGAAACCGACTGTCTGTACGACTCCGTATGAACCCTAATTTCTCGTATCTTATCTTCGTGGTTCTTACGTGCAATACATGTTGGCGGTGGTAGAATCGTTTGCAGTCAGCTTCAAATGCCGGTTCTCGAAATTTTCTCAATAGTGTTTCTCGAAAAGAACGTCGCCTTCGCTCCAAGGATTCCCGTTTGAATTCCTGAAGCATGTCCGTAACACTTACGTGTTGTTCGAACCCACTGGTAACAAATCTAGCAGCCCGCTTCTGAACTCCCGGCGCTGTCTTCCTCCAATCCGACCTGGTACGGATCCCAAACACTCGAGCAGTACTCAAGAATAGGTCGCACCAGCGTCCTAAATACGTAATTCTTTACAAGTGAACTAATCTTTCGTAAAATTCTCCTAATAAACCGAAGTCGACAATTTGCCTTCCCTACCACAGTTTTCACATGCTCTTTCCACCTCATACTGCTTTGCAACGTTACAAAAAATGGCTCTGAGCACTATGGGACTCAACTGCTGTGGTCATAAGTCCCCTAGAACTTAGAACTACTTAAACCTAACTAACCTAAGGACATCACACACATCCATGCCCGAGGCAGGATTCGAACCTGCGACCGTAGCGGTCGTGCGGTTACAGACTGTAGCGCCTTTAACCGCTCGGCCACCCCGGCCGGCTTTGCAACGTTACGCCCGGATATTTAAACGACTTGAGTGTGTCAAGCAGGACACTAGTAATACTGTATCCGACCGTTATAGGTTTATTCTTACTACTCATCCGCATTAATTTACATTTTTCCGCATTTAGGGCTAGCTGCCATTCATCACACCAACTGGAAATTTTGTTTAACAAGGGGAGGCCGCCAATTGTGAAATTCAGATTCGATTCATACTGCGCATAATAAAAGCTCATGTCCAGAGGTGTAATGTGGCAAAGCACCAAGATGCACTTCTCAGCCGTTGTCGAGAAAATCGACAGTTAAAAGAAACCGTTGCGGTGAAATACTCTCTACGATTATTAATGTTCCACAGCGTCGTGGCGCAGCGGTAACCGCTCGGGCTCGTAATCCGAAGGTCGCCGGATCGAATCTCGCGCCATGCAACATTTTTTTTTCTTTTAGTATTTGATTTTTGTAATTCAAATGTGAATATATATATAACAGAAAAAGAAAGAAACAGAAGAAGCGAGAGAATGAAGAGGTAAAGTATAATTCCCGGCAAACAGTTGCAACAATTATGCATATAATAAGTTGTTGAAAGTCGTTTGTCGTGGAAAACCTGGCGACTTCGAACATCATTATGTTTTCCGCAAACAAAGTTGTATTTCACAAATGTTATTGTCTTCATAATGTTAACCACGTATAGATAACGGAAGACGTAGAAACGATATTCCGAAACGAATACGTATAGCATAAGTCAAACGTTCGAATTAGAATAGAGACCCCACGAATACAAATTTGCTGTGGCAGGTATGAAATATAAACTCCGTTACTCGCTCGTTACACTTGAAGGACAGATGTTGAATGGGCCGAAACGAGCCGCCGCATAACAGCGTAGTTGCCTGCTAACTTCGAAAGAATGTAGATGCGGTCCCTAGCGCAACTTATAACATCGTCGAAAATCAGTATGGACTGAGAGCTTTGGTACACCCTGTTAAACAAACGGAAAAATGGAGGCGGTACAATTGGAGAGCGATCCGCCTTCACCAACATGCATAAGCAATTCATTAATAGTTTGTGTGTGTGTGTGTGTGTGTGTGTGTGTGTGTGTGTGTGTATACATTTGAATTACAAAAATCAAATACTAAAAGAAAAAAAAAGTTGCATGGCGCGAGATTCGATCCGCTGACCTTCGGATTACGAACCCGAGCGCTTACCGCTGCGCCACGACGCTGTAAAAATTATTAATCGTAGAGAGTATTTCACCGCAACGGTTTCTTTTAACTGTCGATTTTCTCGACAACGGCTGAGAAGTGCATCTTGGTGCTTTGCCACATTACACCTCTGGCCATGCGCCCGGGTTCCCGGGTTCGATTCCCGGCGGGGTCAGGGATTTTCTCTGCCTCGTGATGGCTGGGTGTTGTGTGCTGTCCTTAGGTTAGTTAGGTTTAAGTAGTTCTAAGTTCTAGGGGACTTATGACCACAGCAGTTGCGTCCCATAGTGCTCAGAGCCACCTCTGGCCATGAGCTTTTATTATGCGCAGTATGAATCGAATCTGAATTTCACAATTGGCGGCCTCCCCTTGTAAGTCGTCTTGTGTCTTCCTACAGTCACTCAACTTCGACACCTTACCGTACACCACAGCACCATCAGCAAACAACCGCAGATTGCTGCCCACTCTGTGCACCAAATCATTTATATATATATAAAGAACAACATCGGACCTATCACACTTCCGTTGAGCACCCCTAACGATATCCTTGTCTCTGATGAAGACTCGCAGTCGAAGACAACATACTGCGTTCTATTGCTTAAGACGTCTTCGAGCCACTCACATATCTGTGAACTAATTCCATACGCTCGTATCTTCGTTAACATCCTGCAGTGGAGCGCCGAGTCAAATGCTTTCCGGAAATCTAGAAATAAGGAATCAGCCTGCTGCCCTTCATTCATAGTTCTCACAATCATATCATGTGAGAAAAGTACAAGCTGTGTTTCGCACGAACGATGCTTTTCTAAAATCATGCTGATTCGTGGACATCATCTTCTTAGTCTCAAGAAAGTTTATTACATTCGAACTGAGAATTTGTTCAAGGATTCTGCAGCAAACAGAAGTTAAGGATATTGGTCTGTAATTTTGTGGGTCGGTTCTTTAACCATTTTTATATGCTGTAATCACCTGCGCTTTTTTCCAGCCGCTTGGGACTTCCTGCTGGGCGAGAGATTCACGATAAATGGAAGCTAGGTAAGGGCCAATGCCGTTGAGTACTCTTTGTGAAATCGAATTGGGATTCCATCCGGACCTGGTGATTTATCTGTTTGCAAATCTTTCAGTTGTTCCTCTACGCCAGGTATGCTTATTTCTGTGTCGTCCGTACGTTAGTCTGCCCGATGGTCAAATGAAGGTATGTTTGTACGGTTCTCCCGTGTGAACGGTTTCTTGAACGTGAAATTTAAAACTTCGGCTTTCGTTTTGCCATCTTCTACTGCCACATCAGACTGGTCAACCAAGGACTCAATGGAAGCCTTATACACACTCATCGATTTTACACACGACCAGAATTTTCTCCGGTTCTCTGCCAGATCTTTCGCTAAGGTCTGACGGTGGTAGCTGTTGTATGCTTCGCGCATAGATCTTTTCACAAACACACCAGTCTGTACTAACCTTCACTTGTCGTCATTTGTGCGTTCCCTTTCGAACCTAGAGTGCAACAGTCTCTGCTTCCTCAGCATCCGCCGAATTTAGTTATTAAACCATCGTGGGTCTTTTCCAACCTTAATCCACTCACTAGGCACGTAACTCTCCAGATCACGATTTACAGTCTGCTTAAACTTGGTCCATAATACCTGTACATCAATTTTACTGGAACTAAGTGATGCCAACTTACTCTTTAAGTGAGACGTTATAACTGTTTATCTGTTCTGTCTAGCAGAAACACTCTCCTAGCCTTCTTGAATGATTTATTAACTTTCGTAATCATAATTGCTATAACGACATCATGATCGCTAATCCCCGTTTCTATACTGACATTGTCGATAAGGTCTGGCCTGTCTGTAGCTACAAGGTCTAAGATATTTCCATTGCGTGTGGGCTGCCGAGCAAGCTGTTCAAGACAGTTTTCAGAAAACGAGTCGAAAAGTATTTTGCATGACTGTCTGTCTGTATCCCCCACAATGAATCCATTGACATCCCAGTCTATGACTTCATTGTCACACTCAACTTCGACCTCAATAGAGAATATTTTTGTTAACTATAATGAACTCTCCTCCCCCCCTCCCCTCCCCTCCCCCCCTTTGGCCACTACTCTGTCCATCTGATATACGTTCAAGGACTCGCTAAATATCTCTGAACTTTCCACTTCGGATTTCAGCCAGCTCTCGGTCTCAAGAATAATTTGAGAGCGACAACTTTTCTGAAGGGCAGTAGATTCGGGAACTTCATTACGAATTCTTCGACAGTTTACTGATAAAAGTATGATAGCCGAAGTGTCTTTACTCTGAACGGGCATTTGACTTCCCTTGCTGTGAATCAACTGGCGAGCGTTATTTAGAGCATGTCAGTCCATCGCCTAGGTTAAAAAACCCTCATGTGCACTCCACAAGTACTCTGCTACCCGAGTAACTGCTTCCTTTGCGTAGTACATCCCTGACCTATCAAGGGTAGTTCTACAAATCCCCACACGATAACGCAGACCTAGAAATCTGCAGCCAAGGTCGTCACAGAGTCGACGAAGGCTTTGGTTGAGACTTGGCTCCAAGCCAAAGGACCCCGATCAACAATGAGATTGCGAGGTCTGCTTGCATCCCGTGCACGAGGCCAACAGTCTTCACCACCACCGCCAGCCGCCTGTACGGACTGAGGATCGCCTCAGAACCCATGCGACAGGCGTCGTTGGTGTCGACCTGAGCCACAACTTGCAGACAACAGCACCCTGCAGTCTCGATAGCCTCAGGGAAGGCCGCCTCCTCATCTCGGATGAGGCGACCCGGCAGACATATCGAGTGCACATTGGCTTTCTTTCCGTGACACTATGTGAGCCAAAAGTGTCGTAAAACAATTTACAGAATGTTGATCAGAAAATTTATAGACAAAACAAACTAAAGAATTACTAAAATACGAAAAAATGCGAGAGAATAAATGAATAAATAATTGATTACAGAGAAAATATTATCAACTACTACAAGGAACTCCTATACAGAACCTACATCTACACTTACGTACCCACTCTACAAGCCACCGTACGGTGCGTGGCGGAGGATACGTTGTACAACTGTTATTCATTTCCGCTTCTGCTCCACTCGCAAATAGAGGGGAAAAAAAGACTCTCTATATGCCTCCGTAGGAGGCTTAATTCCTCTTATGTTCTTGGGCCTTACGTGAAATGTATGTTGGCGTTAAGGAGGATCGTTCTGTAGTAAGCTTCAAATACCGGTTCTCTAAATTTTCTCTGTAACTGTCCTCCCATCCGGAGATTCCCATTTGAGTTCTCGAAGCATCTTCGTAATACTTGAGTGCTGATTGAACCATCAGCAAATCTAGCAGCCCCCCTTTGAATTGCTAAGAGAACTTCATTTATTCCGGCCTATTGGGGATCCTGGGCGCTATAGCAGTACTCAGGAGTGGTAGCACCCGTGTTCTGTATGTGGTTTCCTTTACAGGCGACTCACACTTCCCTGAAACTCCCGGCCGGACGGAGTGGGCGAGCGGTTCTAGGCGCTCCAGTCTGGAACCGCGCGACTGCCACGGTCGCAGATTCGAATCCTGCCTTGGGCATGGATGTGTGTGATGTCCTTAGGTTAGTTAGGTTTAAGTGGTTCTAAGTTCTAGGGGACTGATGACCTCAGATGTTAAGTCCCATAGTGCTCAGAGCCATTTGAATCATTTTATATATATATATATATATATATATATATATATATATATATATATATATATATATATAGGTCGGATTGTAGCCTATCACGATTGCGGTTTATCGTATCGCGACGTTGCTGCTCGCGTTGGTCGAGATCCAATGACTGTTAGCAGAATATGGAATTGGTGGGCTCAGGAGGGTAATACGGAACACCGTGCTGGATCCCAACGGCCGCGTATCACTAGCAGTCGAGGTGACAGGCATCTTATCCGCATGGCTGTAACGGATCGTGCAGCCACGTCTCGATCCCTGAGTCAACAGATGGGGACGTTTGCAAGACAACAACCATCTGCACGAACAGGTCGACCACGTTTGCAGCAGCATGGACTATCAGTTCGGAGACCATGGCTGCGGTTACCCTTGACGCTGCATCACAGACAGGAGCGCCTGCCATGGTGTACTCAACGACGAACCTGAGTGCACGAATGGCAAAACGTCAATTTTTTCGGATGAATCCAGGTTATGTTTACAGCATCATGATGGTCGCATCCGTGTTTGGCGACATCGCCGTGAACGCACATTGGAAGCGTGTATTCCTCATCGTGATGGTATGGGGTGCCATTGGTTACACTTCTCGGTCACCTCTTGTTCGCATTGACTGCACTTTGAACAGTGGACGTTACGTTTCAGATGTGTTACGACCCGTGGCTCTACCCTTCATTCGATCCCTGCAAAACCCTACATTTCAGCAGGGTAATGCACGACCGCATGTTGCAGGTCCTGTACGGGCCTTTCTGGATACAGGAAATGTTCGACTGCTGCCCTGGCCAGCACATTCTCCAGATCTCTCACCAATTGAAAACGTCTGGTCAGTGGTTGGCGAGCAAATGGCTCGTCACAATACGCCAGTCACTACTCTTGACGAACTGTGGTATCGTGTTGAAGCTGCATGGGCAGCTGTACCTTTACACAGCATCCAAGTTGTTTGACGCAATGCCCTGGCGTATCAAGGCCGTTATTACGACCAGTGGTGGTTGTTCTGGGTACTGATTTCTCGGGATGTATGCACCCAAATTGCGTGAAAATGTAATCACATGTCAGTTCTAGTATAATATATTTGTCCAGTGAATACCCGTTTGTCATCTGCATTTCTTCTTGGTGTAGCAATTTTAATGGCCAGTAGTGTAAAATGTTTCAGAGGAATAGTTTTGTAACCACACGTCGTATTTTTGATGAGTGCACGGAGTTTCCTTAAAATATCGTGTTATAAGAGACAACAGACTACGGGCAAGCAAAGTAAACAAGTCTTCACGTGCCAGTGTTTGATACAGTGGAGACTAATCCCAAAGGTAATTTAGCAACATTTACTTCCCGCAAAAGTTCTTGAGAGCAGAACCGCTCGCCTCGGCCACTCCGGCCGACACGGAACGAGTCCATGTCAGCAGTAGAAAGCGCATATCCTGAAAATTATTGGTCCACGTAAATAAATACAATACTAAAATTTTATTTGAGTTGCAGTTGGTGGCTTTGGCGATCTTCTACGACTAAAGTAAAGATGGTATATGTAATCATGGCTCCTGAAGTATAAATGTTGTGAAAATTATCTTCTTGGCAACGGATTTTTGTGATTCAGAGCCAACTAATGAGTGCATTGAATTACTATCCAGTAATCTGCAACATCTGAGGCATTACTGTTATTTATTATTGCTGCCTTCCTTGCCCCCTTCAGCATAAGAGATGTGAACAGTCTGAATGCCAGCCACCGACTGACTGTGTGTCACAAAACTATTTCCAGTCTATCGCCAAACCCACCTTTTCTATTGCGGCCTACCGTTTTTCGTCGGAGGGACTTCCCTTCACGTTACGTCATGCGTTTCTACAGACCTACGTGCCCTATGCATTAACCAGTTCTACATATACTGTTTTGACGTATAAACATTTCAGCAGAACATAGTTTTGAAAAATACACAGGTCAAAATAATTAGAGGAACCCGTGTATCAACTTCTGGTGTGTTACATCTGTTTTGACACAGGCGGCAACAGTGGTGCTATTGCATAGCCTAAGATCTTCACTTTTATTGAATGTGAAAAGTGGCAATTGACCCTGAATAAAAAAAAAGTGAAGTTCTACACATGAGTACTAAGAGAAATCCGCGAAATTTCGATTACGCTATCAGTCACACAAGTCTTAAGGCTGTAAATTCAACTAAGTACTTAGGAATTACAATTACAAGTAACCTAAATTGGAACGATCAGACAGACAATGTTGTGGGTAGAGCAAACCAAAAACTGCGATTCATTGGCAGAACACTTAGAAGGTGCAACAGGTCTACTAAAAGGACTGCTTACACCGCCCTTGTCCGCTCTATTCTGGAGTATTGTTGTGCGGTGTGGGACTGACGGATGACATCGAAAAAGTTCAAAAAAGGGCGGCTCGTTTTGTACTACGGCGAAATAGGGGAGATAGTGCCACAGACACGATACGTGAATGGGAGTGGCAATCATTAAAACAATGGCGTTTTCGTTGCGACGGGATCTTCTCGTGAAATTTCAGTCACCAGTTTTCTCCTCCAAGTGCAAAAACATTATGTTGGCACCCACCTACATAGGGAAAATTGAACATCACGATAAAATAAGAGAAATAAAGGCTCGCACAGAAAAATTTAAGTGCTCGTTTTTCCATCTCACCGTTCTAGAGTGGAACGGTAGAGAGACAGCTTGAAGGTGGTTAATTGAACCCTCTGCCAGGCAATTTCTTGTGAGTAGCAGAGTAATCATGTAGATGTAGATGTAGAACGCAGCAACTCAAGTCAGTCGTCATCTGTCGGCTGTGTTATGCACTACAATATCATGTGATCCATCAGACGGAAGAGAGTACGGGTGTCCCAGAATTCTTAGGTAGGTACGCAGACGGGACTTGTCATTTGTGGACGTTGTATTCTACTAAGGACATCCAATGAAATGAAATGATCGTGTGGCATTGATTGCCGGGAGTCCCCATCCGAGGAAGTTCGGCCGGCGAGTTGCAAGTCTTAATTCAGGTGACACCACAATGGGCGACTTGCGTGTCGGTGATGATGAGAGGATGATGAGGACAACACAGCTCCAAGTCCACGAGAGGAGAAAATCTCCATCCCGGCCGGGAGTCGAACCCGAGCACGCTGCATGGTAGGCAAAGGTGTTAGCCACTCAACTAAGCAGGCGGACAAGGACACCCAATGTGGCATCTTAATGCAGTGCAAGTTGCAAGGCAATCTGTCTGATCCAATGAAGATGAACTTACCATCGTGATGCTGCAGATGCCAATGTCTCTCCATTTCTCAATCGTAAGCTGTGGACACGGTATATGTATACAGATCAGTACAAAATCTGGCATTACAGCCTCACGTAAAAGCCGATATTTGGCCATGTCTGCATTGTGGCGTCTTATGGGTACCATCAGGACACTGGAAGACAATCTCAGAAAGGCCACTGGAGCCGCTGCGTTTGATCATAATCTAAGTAGCAGGTTACGTGAAAGAGCCTTACGACCCAGATGTCTTGATCGAGCACTCTGCTTGATACGACAACATCTCGCAGCTCGCCTTCAGCTCTGCCAACTGGCAACTTCGTCACTGGTGAAACGTTTTATTCACAGACTTCCTCTGACGCAAGGCGATGGTCGTGTTCGTGACTGGAGAAGTCGTGGTCAGCGGTACCTGCCAAATATAGCACTCCGCCTTCAGGCCACAAGTGGCCCATCGGGACCATCTAACCGCCGTGTCATCCTCAGTGATGGATGCGGATAGGAGGGGCGTGTGGTCAGCACACCGCTCTCCCGGTCGTTATGATGCTTTTCTTTGACCGGAGCCGCTACTGTTCGGTCGAGTAGCTCCTCAATTGGCATCACGAGGCTGGGTGAACCCCGAAAAATGGCAACAGCGCATGGCAGCCCGGATGGTCACCCATCCAAGTGCCGGCCACGCCCGACAGCGCTTAACTTCGGTGATCTCAAGGGAACCGGTGTATCCACTGCGGCAAGGCCGTTGCCACCTGCCAAACGAAGTGCAGGAAATCGACAGATTCGGCTAAGGTTCTGTGATGATGTGGGGAGGCATCAATATTGAGGGTCTTAGGGATCTTGTCTTTGTCCGTGGTTGCCTTACAGCCAGGCAGTTCTTCGAACAGACCTGTTGGATCACATTGGGTCTGCTGCATAGATTGGTTGCCTTGAATTCCTTCTCATGCGTGATAATGGCAGAAACCATGTGGCGACCTTCCTCAGGGATGCCTTGCGAAGCCTGAACATTGAAGTAATGGAATGGCAAGCGGTGAGTCCAGACGTAAGCCCCAACGAGGATATGTGGGACATGCTTAAGAGACTTGTTCGTAGTGACACTGTTCTACCACAGACTCCTAAAGAGCTCTCGAGGGATCTCATTAAAGAACGGGAACGGATACCACAGTGTGACCTGCGTAGACTTACACGGAGCGTGACACGTAGATGTCAGGCGGTGATAAGCCCTCACGGAGGACATACAACTTATTGAAGCTCTCTTATGTGTCCATTGAAGAGCACCCAGGATGACGGGATGAATAATTGTTCAAAAATGGTTCAAATGGCTCTGAGCACTATGGGACTTAACATCTGAGGTCATCAGTCCCCTACAATTTTGAACTACTTAATCCTAACTAACCAAGTACATCACACATATCCATGCCCGAGGCTGGATTCGAACCTACGACCGCAGCGGTCGCGAGGCTCCAGATTGAAGTGCCTAGAACCGCTCGGCCACTGCGGCCGAATGGAAAAACTAGTAGTAGCCGACCTCGGGGAAGATCAGTTTGGATTCCGTAGAAATACTGGAACACGTGAGGCAATACTGACCTTACGACTTATCTTAGAAGAAAGATTAAGGAAAGGCAAACCTACGTTTCTAGCATTTGTAGACTTAGAGAAAGCTTTTGACAATGTTGACTGGAATACTCTCTTTCAAATTCTGAAGGTGGCAGGGGTAAAATACAGGGAGCGAAAGGCTATTTACAATTTGTACAGAAACCAGATGGCAGTTATAAGAGTTGCGGCACATGAAAGGGAAACAGTGGTTGGGAAGGGAGTAAGACAGGGTTGTAGCCTCTCCCCGATGTTATTCAATTTGTATATTGAGCAAGCAGTAAAGGAAACAAAAGAAAAATTCGGAGTAGGTATTAAAATCCATGGAGAAGAAATAAAAACTTTGAGGTTCGCCGATGACATTGTAATTCTGTCAGAGACAGCAAAGGACTTGGAAGAGCAGTTGAACGGAATGGACAGTGTCTTCAAAGGAGGATATAAGATGAACATCAACAAAAGCAAAACGAGGATAATGGAATGTAGTCGAATTAAGTCGGGTGATGCTGAAGGAATTAGATTAGGAAATGAGGCACTTAAAGTAGTAAAGGAGTTTTGCTATTTGGGGAGCAAAATAACTGATGATGGTCGAAGTAGGGAGGATATAAAATGTAGACTGGCAATGGCAAGGAAAGCGTTTCTGAAGAAGAGAAATTTGTTAACATCAAGTATAGAGTTAAATGTCAGGACGTCGTTTCTGAAAGTATTTGTATGGAGTGTAGACATGTATGGAAGTGAAACATGGACGGTAAATAGTTTGGACAAGAAGAGAATAGAAGCTTCCGAAATGTGGTGCTACAGAAGAATGCTGAAGATTAGATGGGTAGATCACATAACTAATGAGGAAGTATTGAATAGGATTGGGGAGAAGAGAAGTTCGTGGCACAACTTGACCAGAAGAAGGGATCGGTTGGTAGGGCATGTTCTGAGGCATCAGGGGATCACCAATTTAGTATTGGAGGGCAGCGTGGAGGGTAAAAATCGTAGAGGGAGACCAAGAGATGAATACACTAAGCAGATTCAGAAGGATGTAGGTTGCAGTAGGTACTGGGAGATGAAGAAGCTTGCACAGGATAGAGTAGCATGGAGAGCTGCATCAAACCAGTCTCTGGACTGAAGACCACAACAACAACAAACCTAACTATCCAAGTACGTCACACACATCCATGCCCGAGGCTGGATTAGAACCTACGACCGCAGCGGTCGCGAGGTTCCAGACTTAAGTGCCTAGAACCGCTCGGCCACTGCGGCCGGGTGAATAGTTGTTACTATTTTGTTTTCGATACTTGTCGGACAGTCTTGTTATGTAAATGAACAGGAATGGTTCATATGGTTCAAATGGCTCTGAGCACTATGAGACTTAACATCTGTGGTCATGTCCCCTAGAAGGTAGAACTACTTAAACCTAACTAACCTAAGGACATCACACACATCCATGCCCGAGGCAGGATTCGAACCTGCGACCGTAGCGGTCACGCGGTTCCAGACTGACGCGCCTACAACCGCGCGGCCACACCGGCCGGCCGAACAAGAATGTAATGATGCTTCGTTGTGTACTTCTTTTATGGAAGGTAAAGCTATAATTTCGTAACGTATCCAGTCGTCAATTATCGATCAGTGGAGTATGACAGATGCCCAAAATCAATTTCCTCTAAATCTTCTGAGCAGCGTACATGCAAGGATTAATTCACGTCAGATAACTTCACAGGAAATATTAACAAATATTTACATATGAGCTAAACCAAAGAACATAGTGACACAGATATGACATTAAGCATAAGTAAACATAGAAGTTTCATGAAACAGGTATAGTCGATCTCAGACATAAGTGTTACAACGTGTACATATTGTTATTGTGAAATGCTATAGGGCCACACTTCTTAGTCGTCTCGGACATTACTTTATTCAAGATGTCCTTTGTCAAACACACGCAAACTGCTGAGCATCCAACATACAAGATTTAGAAGGTGATAGTTTCAAGAAAGCTTTTCATCTGCCGTCAGTCCTAATAATTTAAAATGATTAATTTCACTGTCTGTTTGAGCACTGTGGGAAAGCAAAATTTCGCTTTTACAAGAGTTCCGTGTCAGAAATTACACTGAAGCGCGAAAGAAACTGGTATAGGCAAGCGTACTCAAATACAGAGATACGTAAACAGTCAGAATACGGCCGTGCGTTCAGCAACGTCTATATAAGACAAGTGTCTGGCGCAGTCGAGATGGCAAGTTATCAATGGCAAGTTATCAAGATTTAAGTGAGTTTGAAATGTGTTATAGTCAGCGCACGAACGGTGGGACACAGCATCTCTGAGGTAGCCATGAAGTAGGGATTTTTCCGTACGATCATTTCAAGAGTATACAATGAATATCAGGAATCCGGTAAAACATCAAATCTCGGACGTCGCTGCGGCTGGAAAAAGATCCTTCAAGGACGAGGCCAACGACAACTGAAGAGAATCGTTCAACGTTACACAAGTGCAAGCCTTCCGCAAACGGCTGCAGATTTCAATGTTGGGCCATCAATAAGTGTCAGCGTGCGATCCATTCAACGGAACATCATCGATATGGGTTTCCGGAGCCGAAGGCCCACTCTTGTACCCTTGATGAGTGCACGACACAAAGCTTTACGCCTCGCCTGGGCCTGTCAACACCGACATTGGGCTGTTGATGACTTGAAACATGTTGCCTGATCGGACGAGTTTCATTTCAGATGGTATAGAGCGGATGGACATGTACGGGTATGGAGAGAACCTCATGAATCCATGGACCCTGTATGTCAGCAGGGGACTGTTGAAGCTGGCGGAGGCTGTGTAATGGTGTGGGGCGTGTGCAGTTGGAGTGATATGGGACACCTGATACGTCTACATACGATGATGATGATAATGATCATGATCATGATGATGTTTGGAGTGTAGGGCGCTCAACTGCGCGGTCATCAGCGCCCGTACAAATTTTTAATATTTTTTTTTTTTTTTGCAGCGACAGCAACTGAAATTGTTTATATAAGGATATACAGCCTACAGTTGCAGGTTAACTTTATCGTTTACCTAGGTTTCAACGTTATTAATAACGTCTCCTTCAGAACATAAATTATTATTTAATTGTTTGCCTAAAACAGGCCATGTCCTAAGTCAACTTCATAAAACTTTCAAAAATGGTTCAAATGGCTCTGAGCACTATGGGACTTAACATCTATGGTCATCAGTCCCCTAGAACTTAGAACTACTTAAACCTAACTAGCCTAAGGACAGCACGCAACACCCAGCCATCACGAGGCAGAGAAAATCCCTGACCCCGCCGGGAATCGAACCCGGGAACCCGGGAGGGGGAAGCGTGAACGCTACCGCACGACCACGAGATGCGGGCATAAAACTTTATGCATAACCATAAGGTTTTGTCACTTCTAATAAACCAACTGTGACAGTTGGCGGTCAGTCAACAGACGAGGTCGGCCTGTACGCTTTTGTGCTGTACGTGTCCCTTCACGTTTCCACTTGGCTATTACATCGGAAACAACGGACCTATGGATGTTTTTGAGTGTGGAAATTTCGCGTACAGGCGTATAACAAAAGTGACTCCCAATCACCTGGCCACGTTCAAACTCCTGAGTTCCGCGGAGCGCCTCATTCTGCTCTCTCACGATGTGTAATGACTACTGAGGTCGCTGAAATGGAGTTCCTGGCAGTAGATGGCAGCACAGTGCACCTAATATGAAAAACGTATGTTTCTGGTTGTGTCCAGATACTTTTGATCACATAGTGTAGCCATTATTCACACGCCAGTACTTGTAAAATGTCCAATGATTGTGAGATGATGATGTTTGGTTAGGGGACGCTCAACTACGCCGTCATCAGCGCCCAAACAAGTCCCAATTCTTTCACACTCCCGTTTCTTCGCAGTCCATTCTTGTCACTGTCACGAATGACGAGAATGATAATGAAATCATGTGGAAAATACAAACACCCAGTCAATGACTATGAGGACTATGCACTTCAGAGGTTGCGGTCTTGCCTCAACAACAGGTTATACAATACTGGCCATTAAAAGTGCTACACCACGAAGATGACGTGCTACAGACACGAAATTTAACCGACTGGAGGCCGGCCGGAGTGGCCGAGCGGTTCTAGGCGCTACAGTATGGAATCGCGGGACCGCTACGGTCGAGGGTTCGAATCCTGCCTCGGGCATGGACGTGTGTGGTGTTCTTAGGTTAGTTAGGTTTAAGTAGTTCTAAGTTCTAGGGGACTGATGACCTCAGCAGTTGAGTCCCATAGTGCTCAGAGCCATTTGAACCATTTTTTTTAACCGACTGGAAGAAGATGCTGTGATACGCAAATGATTAGCTTTTCAGAGCATTCACACAAAGCTGGCGCCGGTGGTTACACCTACAACGTATTGACATGAGGAACGTTTCAAACCGATGTCTCATACACAAATAGCAGTTGACCGGCGTTGCCTGGTGAATCGTTGTTGTGATGCATCGTGCAAGGAGGAGAAATGCGTACCATCACGTTTCCGACTTTGATAAAGGTTGGATTGTAGCCTATCGCGATTGCGGTTTATCGTATCGCGACATCGCTGCTCGCGTTGGTCGAGATCCAATGACTGTTAGCAGAATATGGAATCGGTTCAGGAGGGTAATACGGAACGCCGTGCTGGATCCCAACGGCCTCGTATAACTAGCAGTCGAGATGACAGGCATCTTATCGGCATGGCTGTAACGAATCGTGCAGCCACGTCTCGATCCCTGAGTCAACAGATGGGGACATTTGCAAGACAACAACCAAGTTCTCGAACAGTTCGACGACGTTTGCAACAGCATGGACTATCAGCTCGGAGACCATGGCTGCGGTTACCCTTGACGCTGCATCACAGACAGGAGCGCCTGCGACGGTGTGCTCAACGACGAACCTGGGTTCACGAATGGCAAAACGTCATTTTTCGGATGAATCCAGGTTCTGTTTACAGCATCATGATGGTCGCACCGCGGTGAACGCACATTGGAAGCATGTATTCGTCATCGCCATACTGGCGTATCACCCGGCGTGATGGTATGGGGTGCCTTGGTTACACGTCTCGGTCACCTCTTGTTCGCATTGACGGCACTTTGAACAGTGGACGTTACATTTCAGATGTGTTACGACCCGTGGCTCTACCCTTGATTCGATCCCTGCGAAACCCTACATTTCAGCAGGATAATGCACGACCGCATGTTGCAGGTCCTGTACGGGCCGTTCTGGATACAGAAAATGTTCGACTGCTACCCTGGCCAGCACATTCGCCAGATTTCTCACCAACTGAAAACGTCTGGTCAATGGTGGCCGAGCAACTGTCTCGTCACAATACACCAGCGACTACTTTTGATGAACTGTGGTATCTTGTTGAAACTGCATGGGCAGCTGTACCTGTACATCCCATCCAAGCTCTGTTGGACTTAATGCCCAGGCGTATCAAGGCCGTTATTACGGCCAGAGGTGGTTGTTCTGGGTACTGATTTCTCAGGATCTATGCACCCAAATTGCGTGAAAATGTAATCACTTGTCAGTTATTGTATAATATACACTCCTGGAAATGGAAAAAAGAACACATTGACACCGGTGTGTCAGACCCACCATACTTGCTCCGGACACTGCGAGAGGGCTGTACAAGCAATGATCATACGCACGGCACAGCGGACACACCAGGACCCGCGGTGTTGGCCGTCGAATGGCGCTAGCTGCGCAGCATTTGTGCACCGCCGCCGTCAGTGTCAGCCAGTTTGCCGTGGCATACGGAGCTCCATCGCAGTCTTTAACACTGGTAGCATGCCGCGACAGCGTGGACGTGAACCGTATGTGCAGTTGACGGACTTTGAGCGAGGGCGTATAGTGGGCATGCGGGAGGCCGGGTGGACGTACCGCCGAATTGCTCAACACGTGGGGCGTGAGGTCTCCACAGTACATCTATGTTGTCGCCAGTGGTCGGCGGAAGGTGCACGTGCCCGTCGACCTGGGACCGGACCGCAGCGACGCACGGATGCACGCCAAGACCGTAGGATCCTACGCAGTGCCGTAGGGGACCGCACCGCCACTTCCCAGCAAATTAGGGACACTGTTGCTCCTGGGGTATCGGCGAGGACCATTCGCAACCGTCTCCATGAAGCTGGGCGACGGTCCCGCACACCGTTGGGCCGTCTTCCGCTCACGCCCCAACATCGTGCAGCCCGCCTCCAGTGGTGTCGCGACAGGCGTGAATGGAGGGACGAATGGAGACGTGTCGTCTTCAGAGATGAGAGTCGCTTCTGCCTTGGTGCCAATGATGGTCGTATGCGTGTTTGGCGCCGTGCAGGTGAGCGCCACAATCAGGACTGCATACGACCGAGGCACACAGGGCCAACACCCGGCATCATGGTGTGGGGAGCGATCTCCTACACTGGCCGTACACCACTGGTGATCGTCGAGGGGACACTGAATAGTGCACGGTACATCCAAACCGTCATCGAACCCATCGTTCTACCATTCCTAGACCGGCAAGGGAACTTGCTGTTCCAACAGGACAATGCACGTCCGCATGTATCCCGTGCCACCCAACGTGCTCTAGAAGGTGTAAGTCAACTACCCTGGCCAGCAAGATCTCCGGATCTGTCCCCCATTGAGCATGTTTGGGACTGGATGAAGCGTCGTCTCACGCGGTCTGCACGTCCAGCACGAACGCTGGTCCAACTGAGGTGCCAGGTGGAAATGGCATGGCAAGCCGGTCCACAGGACTACATCCAGTATCTCTACGATCGTCTCCATGGGAGAATAGCAGCCTGCATTGCTGCGAAAGGTGGATATACACTGTACTAGTGCCGACATTGTGCATGCTCTGTTGCCTGTGTCTATGTGCCTGTGGTTCTGTCAGTGTGATCATGTGATGTATGTGACCCCAGGAATGTGTCAATAAAGTTTCCCCTTCCTGGGACAATGAATTCACGGTGTTCTTATTTCAATTTCCAGGAGTGTATTTGTCCAATGAATACCCGTTTATTATCCGCATTTCTTCTTGGTGTAGCAATTTTAATGGCCAGTAGTGTACTACCATGTCACGGAATATGTTTTGCGCAAACGAATCTTCCCGGCCACTGCATATCCAGCCGAATTTTAAACATTCTGTGGAAACATATTTCAGTGCTCACACAGAATCCCTGCATGGCACTGTCTCATTGTACGGCTCTTCCTGCTTTCGCAGAAGAAGACTTTTTAGCTGTACGGATTGTAGGTCAGAAGCTGATAAAAGACAAGTTGTTAAATATTTAAGAACCAATTCCGGCAGCGTCGAAAAAAACGTACCCAGCACACAGAGAAAAAAATACAATAGGCTTTTTAATATTTTGGCGTACATGACATAATACCTTGACTTATAACTACACATAGTAATTCATGAAAAAATTATTAAGCCAGAAAAAAATTCTGTTACAACTGAGGAAAGAAAGACAGCGGCTATAGCACCGGTAATCCCTTTGAGCAAATTAAGCTGCTCAAATATAACTTTGATGTCAGTATCCCCACCACTCATATGACAGCCGAGGGAGCGCTTCATGGCTCTACCTTTGTTTTTGCGTTTCTGTAATCGCACTGACGAATCCACTTATGAAGAAAGAGCTCGATATAATCGTATGTATCCTGTAATCGCCTTCTCTACTTAATCCAGAAGAAAAGCAGAGCTTTTCTCTCTCGATTTTAATTTTCGTTAAAAAATAAATTTCCAATAGAATCAGTTAAATTCCTCTTGTGTGAGGCCTCGGGCACGTGGCCGTTTGTTTGAAAGCTAGGCTTCACAGTAACATTCAGTAAATTAAAAAGATTAACTCTTCAACGAAAATCCACTTTCTCAGAAGACGAAGGATACATAGCGGATGTCAATAACTGTATTCTTTCACCACATTTTATGACGAGAAAGTGTATACTGGAAATCCGTAAGAATCGAAATTCAGAGATATTTTCTTATTGCGAAAATTCATTTACTTTTAATACACAGAAACCTATAATTAAGAACCAATATTTAAATAGCAAAGACTATTGTCTTAATATTCGTCTTTGTGGGAAAATCAACGATGTTGGGAAATGATTTCTTCTAAGCCATCCGATAAGAAACTCCAGACTGAGCAACGAAAAATCAGGAATCGGCCTCTTGCATAACTAGTTTAATGCACTAATTCTCGGGCGCACGGTGATTTAGTCGTTGTAGACGTGTACAATGTTTCTACAAAATCCGATTTCTCATCGGACGTGTTGCGGAGGGTTGCACGGACGTTGGAACGATTACACGTTACAGTCGTGCCCATCGTCCATACGGTATACTAACACAAGCATGCCCACATCCAACCTGTGTGTGTAGGGGCGACAACATATACACTACTGGCAATTAAAATTGCTACACCAAGAAGAAATGCAGATGATAAACGGGTATTAATTGGACAAATATATTATACTAGAACTGACAAGTGATTACATTTTCACGCAATTTTCGTGCATAGATCCTGAGAAATCAGTACCCAGATACGCCTGGGCATTGAGTCAAACAGAGCTTGGATGGCGTGTACAGGTACAGCTGCCCATGCAGTTTCAACAAGATACCACAGTTCATCAAAAGTAGTCGCTGGTGTATTGTGACGAGCCAGTTGCTCGGCCACCATTAACCAGACGTCTTCAATTGGTGAGAGATCTGGTGAATGTGCTGGCCAGGGTAGCAGTCGAACATTTTCTGTATCCGGAAAGGCAGGTACAGGACCTGCAACATGCGGTCGTGCATTATCCTGCTGAAATGTAGGGTTTCGCAGGGATCGAATCAAGGGTAGAGCCACGGGTCGTAACACACCTGAAATGTAACGTCCACTGTTCAAAGTGCCGTCAATGCGAACAAGAGGTGACCGAGACGTGTAAAGAATGGCACTCCGTACCATCACGCCGGGTGATACGCCAGTATGGCGATGACGAATACACGTTTCCAATGTGCGTTCACCGCGACGTCGCCAAACACGAATGCGACCATCATGATGCTGTAAACAGAGCCTAGATTCATCCGAAAAAATGACGTTTTGCCATTCGTGCACCCAGGTTCGTCGTTGAGTACACCATCGCAGGCGCTCCTGCCTCCGATGCAGCGTTAAGGGTAACCGCAGCCATGGTCTCCGAGCTGATAGTCCATGCTGCTGCAAACGTCGTCGAACTGTTCGTGCAGATGGTTGTTGTCTTGCAAACGTCCCCATCTGTTGACTCAGGGATCGAGACGTGGCAGCACGATCCGGTACAGCCATACGGATAAGATGCCTGTCATCTCGACTGCTAGTTATACAAGGTTGTTGGGACCCAGCACGGCGTTACGTATTACCCTCCTGAACCCACCGATTCCATATTCTGCTAACAGTCATTGGATCTCGACCAACGCGAGCAGAAATGTCGCCATACGATAAACCGCAATCGCGATAGGCTACAATCCAACCATTATCAAAGTCGGAAACGTGATGGTACGCATTTCTCCTCCTTACACGAGGCATCACAACATCGTTTCACCAGGCAACGCCGGTCAACTGCTGTTTGTGTATGAGAAATCGGTTGGAAACTTTCCTCATGTCAGCACGTTGTAGGTGTCGCCACCGGCGCCAGCCTTGTGTGAATGCCCTGAAAAGCCAATGATTTGCATATCACAGCACCTTTTTCCTGTCGGTTAAATTTCGCGTCTGTAGCAGGTCATCTTCGTTGTGTAGCAGTTTTAATGGCCAGTAGTGTAGAAAGTGAGGGCATTCCTGCATCCCTGCATCAGTCAATCAGCGCGCCTCAAGACTACGACTGCGAGCTGCCTCAAGACGACAACTTCGAGCTTTGTCGAAAAAAGTATGTGTCTGTCACCACGACATGGCCACTAAAACGAGAACTTCTCGTACATACACTATCCAGTCACATTAATGAGATTTTCACTCTGCAGCGGAGTGTGCGCTGATATAAAACTTCCTAGCAGAATATAAGTGTGGTGTCACCGCCAGACACCACACTTGCTAGGTGGTAGCCTTTAAATCGGCCGCGGTCCGTTAGTATACGTCGGACCCGCGTGTCGCCACTGTCAGTGATTGCAGACCGAACGCCGCCACACGGCAGGTCTAGAGAGACGTCCTAGCACTCGCCCCAGTTGTACAGCAGACTTTGCTAGCGATGATATACTGACAAATACGCTTTCATTTGCCGAGACGATAGTTAGCATAGCCTTCAGCTACGTCATTTGCTACGACCTAGCAATGCGCCATTACCAGTTTATATTGAGATTGTAATTATGTATCATCAAGAGCGATGTTCTCCAATTATGGATTAAAGTTAAGTATTCCAGAAGCAATGTACTATTTTTGGCTACTATAACTCCTTTAATTGTTCCAGACCTCATGCCAGTCCGCGTGCGCTTAAACGCGTGCCTTTCGGCCTCCTCTAGCAACACGGTGTTGGCTCTTCTGCCAACACATCAATAAGAGTGTGCCGGACACACTCTTTTAATCTGCCAGGAAGTTTCACATCAATGTGGCCACCTGTCAAAAGCCTGAATAACCATCTTTTCCAGCACACACTGTTACGAGACTTGCAGGAAGAGACTCAATGAGATCCTGGAGAGACTTACAGGATTGTAAAGCCTTGCCGACTCCAGTCTCGTGGCCAGCTGTGCTAGGTTGCGCGGATGAGGATCCATGGCGCGAACAGCCGATCGAGGTGGTCGCACGGATCCTCGATTGGATTTTAACCCGGGGCATATCGTGGGCAGGCGAGTACGGTAAAATCATCCTGGTGCTTTTCGAACCACACACGTACACTGCGAGCTAAGGATAGATGCATACTTGTGTTGATCCATGTGCCTTCGAGAATGACGAGATCACCCACGGAATGCCACGAAAACATTTCCCATACCATAACGCTCCCTGCTGGTGGGCCGGCCGGGGTGGCCGAACGGTTCTAGGCGCTGCAGTCTGGAACCGCGCGACCGCTGCGGTCGCCGGTTCGAATCCTGTCTCGGGCATTGATGTGTGTGATGTCCTTAGGTTACTTAGGTTTAAGTAGTTCTAAGTTCTAGGGGATTGATGACCTAAGAAGTTAAGTCCCATTTGACGCATTTGAGCCTGCTGGTGGCAGGGTGTTTGCTTTCAGATGTTTCACGTCATACATGTCAACAGCCATCTGTACGATGGAGCATAAAACGTGATTCATCTGAAAAGGCCACCTGTCACCACTCAATGGACGTCCAGTTGCAGCACTAGCGTGAAAATTCCATCCTTCGTTACCGGTGAACAGCAGTCAACATGGGGGCAAGATCCAGGCGCTTGCTCCGGAGCACTATACGCATCAATGTTCGCTGAACGGCCGTTGGGGAGACACTGTTGGTAGCCCATTAGTTCACCTGGACGTTCAGGTGCTCAACAGTTGCACGTCTGTTAGCCCGTACACATCTCTGAAGCCGTCCTCCACCCCTTTTATCAATGGCCCGTGGTGCTCTACATTTGCTCCTGTGCCGTTTCTGGATAGCCCCATTTTGCCATGCACGGTATACTTTAACTAAGACTGCACGCGAAAGGTTTACAAACTTAGCCGGTCCGGAAATGCTTCCAGGCTTGGCCCTAAAATCAATGACCATGCCCTTTTGGACGTCACATAAACCTCTTCGTTTTCGCATTACAACAACGACTGCACTGTTTTCCGCGTCCCACCGAAGTGCTTTACATACCCTCCACTGCTAGTGCTGCCACCTGCCATCTGTGAGTGGTTATTGCACGTTGAGATCGAACATAGGTGGTGATCACATTAATGTGACTGGACTGTGTAATTACGACAGAAAGACGCCGAACTGAAACTAGCTTTATGTTATCGTCCCACCTTAAATCCTTTCAAATGAGCATCGCTGGATATGTAACGGTCGTGATTCTTGTGATTTATCACCAACTACATCGATACTCTGCAAACCACTGTGAAGTGTGTGGCAGATGATACTTCTTACTGAACCAGGCATTAGTGTTTCTTCCGGTTCCGTTCGCGTATGGAGCGCCGGAAGTATCACTATGTAAATGTTTCTGTGCGCGCAGTAATTAGTCCAGTCCTGTCTTCGTTGCGAGATATGTAGACAGTACGTAGATATTCATTGCACATCTCCAGATTTCTCATTTTTCACTGGTTCTTAAGACTTTCGAAGTATATTTTAGCGGAATAGTTCGTGTCTATCTTCAAACGTCTGCCAGTTAGGTTCTCCAGTGTTTCGATGACACCCTCCAGTGAGTTAAATAAACGCCTGCCACCATTCATGTTAATCTTCTGTTTATACCTATAATATCCCGAGTTATCTGTGTGGCATGGGTTCTGCACACTGGAGAAATATTCTGTGATGGATCGCACTTGTGTTCCGTAAGCAATCTCCTTTGTAGACTGAGTACATTTTCGCAGTATCCGAAGTCTGACACATTTTTCACCTACGACTGCACATATGCGATCATCACATTTCCTATACCCACAGACTATTGCAACCAGAAATTTGTTAGGACTACGGGGCAAAACACGCTAAGTCTATGTGAATCAGTTTGACAGATGAGCAATATATAAAAAAAATTGAACACATACACCAATATTCTGTTTCTCAAACATTATTTTGTTCATAGATGTTCGCAATTATATTTGTAATTTTACACATTTTAGTTCTTATACAAGTATTTCTATAATTAATAGAAAACGACAGTGGAAACTTGTGTGACACGAACCTGAGCAGGGGCAGGAAAGATAATCCAAATTGTGTATACGAAACCAAATTTTGTTCAGTTTGGAGCTTTAAATATATACAAAAACATGAAAAAATTGATTCTCTTGCTTACTGTAAACCAATTATCATTATTCAATATTTTGGAAGTAGTAATATATCATTTCCGTGTTTGTGTGGTTGTGATGAGTAATAGCAGTCTTGGGCAAAATATCACTCTCGAGACATTGACAGGTAATCTGAAAAAATTACGCTCCCTGTAGCACCTAATAAAATAGCAGTTTAATGTGCATTCATCTTTCTTGTGGTATTTTTCGTTGATTCCAGTTCTATTTGGGTTAGAAGCAGGTCTGACTTTGTCTGGTTGGTGCGAGTTGCATCGCAGTTTCTACAATGATGAGGAAATCCGGTGAGATAATTTTAGTTGCTTACATTCGTGCATATTAAGCGACTTACTAGGTTAATTGGGGAGTGTATTCTAAATTTCTGGTCAGTTTACTTCGCAATATTCTTCCGCATGGCGCAACGGAACATCCCGGGTTGTTCGTTTTTGATTAAATGGAAGCTGGTTATAGGAACAAATGTTATCTCTCCAATCCATCGTGCTGCAGATTCAAAGTTATGATCCTCTCCTGATTTATAAAAGAGTCGTTGCCTTCTGTAATGTTGTTTTTTGAGAACGTATTCATCCGATTACGCCTTTTGAGATTCACTTTTGTATTTACTCTGAGGACCCAATGCTCTTGTAATATTTCTACGAATTAGTGATATTCTTTTCTGAAATATTCTCGATCAATCCACGTCCTTTCTTTGTCATTTGTACGCTATGTAGTGGACCGCTGACACGCCGCTTTATTGCTCTTACTTGTTGATCACAACCGCTGCACGTGAATATCCTGATGCATCAGATACAACTCGCTGAATTAAGCCCGCAGTTGCAAAACATTAAGAGTAAATTCTCTCTTTACACGAAATTATATTTCAGATAGAGAAAGGCAAGAAACGGGCGAGCTCTGCTTTCTCAGTGTACCTCGGATTGATCTGGCAATTTACTAAGATATTAGGTGGACATGGTATTTAAAACTTGTGTGCTCATCTTAATGGTTCAATTATTCCTTTATGCTTAGAATCAATGATTACATGTCTGAGGGGACATCCACAGCTACACTTCTGAAAGCTATAAGCCGAAAACAAACAGGTTATTCAATTCTTGGCCAGTTTCTTGATCAATCACTTATCATTCAATGTTTGAACAGAAGCTATGCAAAATCGATTTTCGTTGCGCTTTGATTATGTAAGCTCTCTCTCTCTCTCGCTCGTTTGTGCATGTGCGTGTGTGTATGTGTGTGTGTGTGTGTGTGTGTGTGTGTGTGTGTGTGTGTTTGTTTGTTTATTGTGTTAAATATAGGTGCCCTGGTTGTTTCCAAATTATTTTCTAAGGTATAAAGATTCATACCCACTGCTTACCTTAAAAGCTTTGGACTTTACTTTCGCCACTCGCGGGACTATTTCAGTTGTCCAACACACATAAAGCTTTCAATTGGAGTCAAAATAATGTCCTGAACCTCATTATATTGTCTTCTTTTATGACATTACTTACTGTACTAAATGGTTTGGTTTTGAATTATCGCTTGCTAAAATATGCTCCCAGTGTGACCAATTCTGTTTTGATTTTGGTATATATCAAACTCCCCTTTTCTCACAATCGAAGTATGAGTAGCGACAACGGTGTAAGTGGTCACTAAGAGCTTAATGTGTTTCTTTATGTTCACTGAGTAACCCGGCTAGCGTATGACTGCGTGATTTTTGTTCTAACCACTCGTAGTCTCCAAATATGTACACATGATCATCTTGTTCACTCCGTACATTAAATATAAGGTGGTTCAAGAAGGACACAACTCCATTTGTGCATTATTATCCTTATATTCGGGATATACACAAAAAATTATATGTTACCAAAGTGTCTATGGATGTAGAAAGGGTTCAAAAACAGACGACGTTTGTAATAAACCATATTTGTGTTTATATTTGAAGAAGGAAATTTTAATTGAAAATTCATAGACATTGCCTCAGTACACATATATTTCCTACATATTTTCAAGATTTCTCTAATCCGTTTAAAAAAAATACATCGCGTTATTCTTAAGTGTACATATCTTACATATCAAGTGTAATTGGATGAAGAAGGCTCTTCGCTCTGTTTCGTTTGGCACGTAAAGTCAGAATAGCAATAAATTGTCACAGACAGAACAAGTATCACATCAAGGGTGTAACCAAAATGATACTGAAAAAACCACAGAAAACCGACCATTTCGACTGGTTTAATGTAATATTACCATCATAATTTTCTTTTTACATACCATGAACTTCTTTACACAGAGTTTTTAACAAGTTTCTTTCTCTGCTTGTGAAGAATGGCTGACAGTTTTCACTGCTGTGTCATCTGAAACGTCAGTGGGGCTCTTTGTAGGCTTACTTCGTATGACCAGTAGTGCAAATCTTTCCTCTATCAATGATTTTTATGCTTCCTAATTTCTTTTTCGAAATATTTTTGACATTGCAACTTTTTCTTCGCTGACGTCTTTCAAAACTCTTAGTTTATACTTAAAACTTTTTCTCGAAAAGTTACTTCCTTGCAGTGGTCTGGCAATTTCATAAACAGAAAATAAAGCACTAAGGTATGGTTTGTTTATTCTAGACAGCTAAACTAACAAAGTTAGCTATATCTGAATTTCCCAGAATTGAATATTGTCAAAACACTTCAATTTGCAGCTGCAAGTCATACGTTGCACGTGCGACTGTGCCCTGAATCACTTGTCTGCATCTTTTAATCTCTCATGTTACACAGGCTTTTTAGTAAGATTTGAGGATGTAGCTGTGTCAGTAGTTTATTCAGTCAGAAGGAAACTATTGTTCTACATCATCTTGTAGCTGAAACAATAAGAAACGCAATGAAACTAAGCATATTGGTTCAGATCAGCACAGAAGTGGAGAAAAATCAGCTGTCTGTCTAAGTAGAGGTTGACCAACTGAAAAAAAGTCCACTCTTATGATGAAGGGCAACATTTACTCACTTGTGTGGAGACCACCCACCACCTACCCCCCCCCCCCCTCCCGTCCGTTACCAGAAGACGCTGAACTTGACTCCTTTATCCCCCAATATACAGTATAAAGTATGTACGTATCAACGTTCCACTTTTCTTCCTAAACTACAGAACTGATTCCAGCGAAACTTATACCACTTATTTTCTGGAAAGAAGTACTATTGTGGTAGAGACCATGACTCATTGGAGTGGGGATAAAAACGGGGTAACACAGGAGAGGGGCAGAGAGGCGGGGGAAGGGGGGGAGGAGAAAGGAGATGGGCAGGGAGAAGGAGAGCAGGAGATGGTCAGAGAGAGGATGGAGGAGGAGGACAGTAAGAGGGTGTACGAAGAGATGAACAGAGAAACGGGAGAGAAGGAAATTGACAAAGAAGGGTGGAGAAGGAGATGGACAGAGAACAAGTGCAGGCAGCTGGACAAATGTCTCGAGAAATTTTTACAAATAATGTCAAGAACATAATGATGGTTTACTTTTTGACTACAGCTGATTCTGTAAACTGGCAGACTTTTAAATCGTAATCGTACAACGGATATAATAGTTGAAAATATTTTAATAAACCAAGGAATGTGACAAGGGCGTACTTTATCGCCCACTCTTTTTAATCCTTTTGTAGACAAGTATCACATCCTAAAATGGAAAGAAATAGTCAGAAAGGATCCATACAAACAAGAATAATTACATGAACATACTAATATATGCTAATATCATATCAATGGCAGTGCTGTTGCAGGTGTTTTGCTGCCCTAGGTGAGAAATGAAAAATGACGCCCCTCTTTTTTACTATCACCGGTCTCGCCAATATCCCCACCCCCTCTACGACCACCACCTACATCCAGCGGCACAACAATGCAAATCTCCTATTACAATAAGGTTACCAGATGTCCTTGTTTTCTGGGGACAGTCCCCAATTTTCATACTTGGTCGTCATTTCCCCTAAAACTTACTGAGGACAACAAATATCCTCAGTTTTTTGTCTTTTGTACTCAATTTTAGAAATTTCACAAAATGATTGGAACAGGATGAATGTGCTGAACATTTTAAACTACAACTGAAAGACAAAAAGAGGGACTGGGGAGAAATGGTATCAAGTCGCAACATGATCACAAGTCAGCACATGTGCACCTCTCCAGCGCTTGAGAGAGATATGTCAAGATCATGTCTGTTTCCACTTCGTACTCGGTAGCCCTATTAAGTAACTGTCCCGTATGCTTTTAAGAACAATTTGGTGATTTCATTCCATCTCTTTTTCTTTTTTTCTACTCATTTGCTCAATTTTTTCGCTATATGATTGAAATAAATTTTTTCTGCCCTTTGTTGCCCCTAAACTTTGTCTCACTAGGCTGCCGCCTAGTCTTGCCCAGTACTAGAAGCGGTCTTGTTTAATAGCAAATTATGAATCTTTAAAAATCGATTCATCTTTTCAACTTTATTGGAAGGGATCATAATTGTAAGATGACACTACATAAAACTAAGCAATGGCACTCCATGGGAAATACCTAATACGAAACAAAATTGTAATTGAGAATGACACTTTGGAACAAGTTTAACTCTTAAGTTACCTAGGGAGCTATAACACTTTTAACAAACATAAGTAGTACATTAAAAAAAGATATGAAGAATCGCAAAAATTAAATTATTTAAGTTGATAGCCTTAACTATTCTACTGTATGGCAATGAAACCTGGGTTATGAGTAGCAAAGATCCTATTCTCATTCAGGCACTGAATTGAAATTTTTACGAGCTGTCAATGGTTGTACTAAGTTGTAAGGATTCCTAATGAACACGTAAGATAAGAACGGTATATTTTTGTAGTAAATGACAAAACTGATGAACACAAACAAAAATTCAAGGAACATCCGGAACAAATGAAAGAAACGAGGATTCCAAAGATGTCCTTACAACAAAAATACAAAGGAAAGAGGGACATAGGATGGCCATTTAAAAAATGGAACGTAGGCCAGAACGGGTCGCTATGCCTAATCTGTGTAAGTGAGAAGAATAGGAAAACATAATTTCAATGTAAAAACATTTTTCAAGTCTGAAACGAGCCGAAGTTAACTCATAACGCGGCGGCACTAATGGCCTCGTGCGCGTTGGAATGCATTGGGAATTAGAATTTCGTTTTAGAAGTGGGATTACCATGCCTAATATGGAGAAAGTATATGCTGTATGCCTGAGATTCACCATAACGACTGAGTATGTTTATGTACAACGAAGATTACAGTGATAATCGAATACTGAATATTGTTTAAGTGCACTGATTTAGTTGTAGAACTAAATTTGCATGAATGAATAGTTTATGAACTAACGCTCGCATTCAGTGTGTAGTTAAAATCACGCTGACAGTGAGACGCATTTTGGACAGATAAAATTCAAAAATTCATAGAGAGGAAAATGACATCTGATTAAAACTATATTTATAATGAACAAAAATTTTACATCTAGCTACGCGGTGGTCTTCAACAATTACATGTATCTTCATGTCTGATTTCTCCTCTGTTGGAGATATCGCAGGTAACTATTCAGAAACAGGACGTTGTCGATATTTGTAGGGGAAATGCTTGACCTCCTTACCGAAAGTAAGTGTCCAATTTTGCTGGACACGATTTCAGAAAGAGCGCTAGTAGCTGGTATTCGTAAGATTTTTCGTACCATGTCCGCCAATTTAGGGTAACGATTTTCCTGTAAAAATCATTAATTGCCGAAAGTAGATAATATTTACATAAATAAATTTTCACGTCCTACGAAAAGGAGAATAATTTATCTTAGACTACCACCATTTAAGCAGGTCTTGGTCGTCTCCTGGACTGCCCCTGAGCTGGGCTTGAATTTCATCCTCTTCATCGTCGCGCTCACGCCCTTCGTCATAGCCGTCATCACGTAATCGGTTCGGGAATGATCGGACAGTCGTCTCGGTCGTATTATCCTCGGACGGGATCTGGAGCAGAGTTAAGTCACCGTTTACTTTGTTGCCTTTTCGTTCATACAAAACATATAACGTAAAAAACCTTGCATATTTCGTCCCTCTCCTCTTCTGTCAGAATTTTAAGATGTCGGAATGGTGGCCATAAAACAAGAATTATCTGGCGAAATCGTAAACAATATCTTTCAGACAGTTATTAAGTGGTTCTCCGTAAATGGACTCTCACTAAATTTTGAGAAAACACGTTAAACGTATACAGTTCTGCAGTAAATGGTATAACACCATTGATAAATATAGACTTTGAGCGGAATATTTCTAGGTGTGTGCAATGATAAAGAATTGAAGTGGAAGAAACACATTGATGATCCGTCGAAACGTGTAAGTTCAACTACTTGTGCTATTAGGGTTACTGCAAATTTTGCTATAAACGTATTAGTAAACTAGAGTACTGTGCCTATCTTCATTCACTGCTTTCATATGGCGTCATAGTTTTGGGGTAATTCTTCCCTAAGAGAAAAAGGATTCATCGTACAAAATCGTGTGATCAGAATAATACCTAGAGCCCACCCAAAACCTCCTCGCAGACATTTATTTAAGGAACACGGCATATTAACAGTACCTTGGCATTACATACTTTCACTTATGAAATTTTTTACTAATAACCCTTCAAAATTCAAAATTAATAGCTAAGTGTATAGCTACAACACCAGAAGAAAGAATGATCTTCACTATCCTGGGTTAAATCTGACTTTGGCTAAGAAATGTGTGAAATATGCTGCCACAAAAATCTTGGGTCATTTACCGAATAGCATTAAAAGTCTGAGACACAGCCAACCAGCATTAAAAAAAATTAAAAGAATTTCTGAATTACGACTCCTCCTACTCAGTAGATGAAGTTTTGGGTATGAAGTAGTAATTAAAAACAAAATTATATCGTGTAAAGAAAACTTATATTAAACTGACACGTTCCACATCATTGCCAAATGTCGTATTCATGATCTATGGAATAAGTATTAATGTAATTGTAATGTAATGAAAAACACCGCCACTTTTTGCAATATATGTGGCACAAAATTTCAAGCAGCAGAGATCGCGATTTACATTTGAGATTGCTCTCCACGGCTCCTTCGCTGCTCTTGGATGTGCAATGTTTCACAAGCCTAGTGAATGACAGCAAAACGTACTGAGCTATCGGTGATCTTTCAGTTTCCATTTTGTTTGTTTATACCATGGTAATAGTAAAATAACTGACTAATATCAGAATAGTTTGTTCCTTAGACGATGACAGAATTAAATAGTGTTTGGAATGAGTCCCCGAAATACAATATATCTTTAAGAAAGAACAAATTAATACAGGTTCAAAATATTAATTAACGGTATTGAATCCAGCGATATGATGTGTGTTGATAAAAGTAACTGTTCAAAGTTTCACGGAAATGAATACAATATAAGCAACTTCGAATTTCGCTGCGTCTCTATGTCTTGTTTTAAGGTAATTTCAAGTTGGTCCCCCACTCTACGACGTTTGAAAAGCGTAACGATCTGTTTATACTTATAAAAAGCTGTAAACAATCTAAATCTGCCATACTTTTGTAACCTGTGCCTTCATTACTTTCAAAATTGAGGTATCTTGAATTTTATATATAATGTGCAGAGACAATCGGTTCAAATCAATGTATTCCAGAGCGTTTCTGCAGGTTCTTGGTGCATTCTCAATTACCTCAATGAAATTTGTTAATTCTTTTCTGTCATTCACGTCTTTCGCAAGCTTCTTCTGATCTTGACATACCTGCGAAATATACAGTACACTTTCTTAATATCATCGAAAAAATATACGAAGCTAATTTACTACGAAATTGTGAGTTACTTGTCAAAAGTACGATTCAGGATCTCCAGTGTAGCTACGGAAGACTAGAATACTCTTTTCGTTTGCAATGGAACGTCTGTAGTGAGTCTTTTAAGCACTTGTCGCAATATCTTGCAAAAGCAACTGCAAGTCGAGCTAATGCGATAATCTTCCGCCCAGAATCGCCATAAAGATTTAGATCTGCCACTCTCAGAGAAAACGTGGTCTTCAGAAGAACATTAAGGTAATGAGCGGAGCAATACACTCGCTGTACTTTAACGACGGACAATGCTTTTACGATGTTGGCGCGACCATCTGTTAGAGTTCTCAACATTTCAGGTGTTAGCCCTATTTTTTCACTCTCCCGCAGTATCTCCGTATAAACATTTTCTGCTGTCTCAGATTCATGAGAGAATTTTCTGGTGAATAGAACCCTGTTGATAAGGTACTATTTCTGGTCTGTATAATGGACAGTTAGGGACAAATAATGATTTTTTGTGTAGTTCTAAGTCCAAAAGTCGGTTGTGGCCGCGACGCGTTCGTTCTGTACAGCTTTCAAAGGTTCTGGCAGTACATTGTCTTTAGCAGAATTTGCACGTGGTGCAACCGCAGACGAAACTGTTATAGGTTCGCACAGTAACTCGGATACATTGACTCACGCATACTTTGCTCCAACTCAGTGTATACTTGCACTACATACGAAAATATGGACCTGTGAATGTGGCGAACGGCCGAATTTTACCTACACTCATATTAACATAAGCACCCCTAAACCTGAGCCGGCCGGAGTGGCCGAGCGGTTCTAGACGCTACAGTCTGGAACCGCGCTACCGCTACGGTCGCAGGTTCGAATCCCGCCGTGGGCATGGATGTGTGTGATGTCCTTAGGTTAGTCAGGTTTAAGTAGTTCTAAGTTCTAGGGGACTGATGACCTCAGCAGTTGAGTCCCATAGTGCTCAGAGCCATTTTTGAACCTAAACCTGATTTTCATTTCAGAAGTAACTTTCGTTGCATGTGTGTCCATATGTGTCTTTGCACTGACACACTGATGTTTTGACAGCCAAGAGACACTCATACCTTTTTTGAAATTTTTTATGTTGGAACATGAAAAACATTGGACGAAACCTCTGTACCCGTTTGTGCTCCTTTCTAATTTGTCCCTGGTCTAGGCTCGTTACATGCCTACCTGTTTTGGCCCGCACCTCCATATCACGTGATGAAATTTTTTACCGGGTATTTTGTTTGTGTAATTCTTTCACCACGCTCTTTTTGGAGCTTTCCCCAGAGAACGATTGTCCTGCACCGACGTTCTGCTGTTCCTCACTCATCTCGTGAATAACTCGAGCAAATGAACTAGTACGACTCGTTATAGTCGATAATGTTAATGGCACTGACCAGGAAGAGGAAGGAAGCGCAAGATGTGGTGGTGAGCTTAGGGAATTGCGCATGCGCACACTGCAAATTAGCAGCAAATGTGCAAGCGAGTGCACGCCCGTGACATCCGCGTAGTGCTAGACAAAGTGCGTGTATCGTGACTGTCAAAAAGCGCTCGCACGGCTGCGTTACCAGGCGAGATAGCTTCGGTCGTCTTCGACAACTTCCACCAACGTTAGCCAAGTGTATTCACCCTCTCTCTCGCAAACCACAGCCGTGTGCAGACCACGCGGCCACGTGCCTGCAGTGCTCTAAAAGTACTGTGGTAGTAACATACTCCTAGTACGCCTAGAGAAGGGGATGAGGGATGTGGATGTAAAAATATTCTGAAACAACCAGTTGTTATTTCTTTCCTGAATTTAGTTGATTTGGAATATTTTGAAGATAAAAGTGGGTGATGATGTTTTAAGTTTCAGGAATGATGGAGAAGGGTAAATGTATCAATTTGAGGTGCGGAAACCTGGTCCGGAAACGACGAGGTAAAAAGTTATCAGCGAAAATCGTTCTGTCATCTCCGACAGTGGGCCCTTTCTACTCGAAACAAAAACTGCCCAGTAAACATGGGCCCTAAATTGCATATCTTATGAATTATGAGTACTTCATCTTTCTACTGCAATACACGTCTCTTCTACCGAACGAATGCACATAGCGCTTAAGGTATGCATTTTAAAGCCCATGTTTACTATATATTTTTTTCTTGTTTTGGTTCACGCTACCTCCTCCCAAATTATGGAAGCAAAGAGCTTGCAGCAGAAGAGGTTCACTATCAGAGGTATCAAAACTATTTTCTCTTATGAGTCTACTTTCCGATTCGATCGTTGCCGGAACAGAGTCCCTCAAATTGATACATTTATCCTGCTCCATCATCCCTGAAAGTATGTAACATCGCCACAGAATCACCGTGTATGTGACATACGCGAATGCAGACGCAGCCTTTGGTAAAATGTTAGTATATATTAAAACAGTCAATAATTCTGAGACTAACCTTTTTCTCTCCTAAATCATTCAGGTACTATAAAATACGGAACTCAGGCAACATGAATGCTCCCTAAAATGACGTTAGCAAAAAAGTGAACTTCCCTCTTTTTCCCCTGTGGTCTTCAGCTGTAACTTAATTGAATTTGTAGTCGCAGGGTGTTGTTGTTCTCGTGGTCTTCAGTCCGAAGACTGGTTTGATGCAGCACTCCAAGCTACTCTACCCTGTGCGAGCCTCTCCATCTCAGAAAAACTACTGCAAATTACATCCTTCCGAATATGTTTACTCTGTATGCAGCTCTTGTCCTCTCTCTACGATTTTTGCCACCCCCCCCCCCCCCCAGCACTTCCCTCCAATGCTAAACTGATGACCCCTTGATGTCTCAGAATGTGTCGTATCAACCGATCCCTTCTTTTGGTCACGTTGTGCCACAAATTTCTTGTCTCACCAATTCCATTCTGTACCTCGTCATTAGTTACTTGATCGACCCACCTCATCTTCATCACTCTTCTATAACACCACATTTCGAAAGCTACTATTCTCTTTCTGTCTAAACTGTTTATCGTCCATGTTTCACATCAATACATAGCTACACTTCAAACAAATACCTTCAGAAAAGAGCCGGCCGGTGTGGCCGAGCGGTTCTAGGGGCTTCAGTCTGGAACCACGCGACCGCTACGGTCGCAGGTTCGAAACCTGCCTCGGACATGGATGTGTGTGGTGTCCTTAGGTTATTTAGGTTTAAGTAGTTCTAAGTTCTAGGGGACTGATGACCTCAGATGCTGAGTCCCATAGTGCTCAGAGCCATTTGAACCATTTGAACTATCAGAAAAGACTTCCTAACGCTTAAATCTATCTTCGATGTTAACAAATTTCTCTTCTTCAGAAATGCTTTTCTTGCCATTGCCACTCTACATTTCAGAGGCTCACTACTTTGGCCAATTATTTTGATGCCCAAATAACAAAACTCATCCACTACCTTAAGTGTTTCACTGTCCATTCCTTTCAACAGCTCTTCTAAGTCCTTTGCTCTCTCTGACAGACTTACAGTGTCATCGGCAAACCTTAAAGTTTTTGTTTCTTCTCCCTGAACTTTAATTCGTAGTCCAAATTTTTCTTTATTTTCCTTTACTGCTTGTTTCATGCACAAATTGAACAACATCAGGGATAGGCTACAACCCTGTCTCACTCCCTTCTCAACCACTGCCTCTGTTTCATATTCCTCGACTGTCATAACTGCCGTCTGATTTCTGTACAATTTTTAAATACCTTTTCGCTCCCTGTATTTTACCCTTGACACCTTAAAAAATTCAAAGAGAATATTACAGTCAACAGTGGTAGGTTTGTCTTTCCTTAACCTATCTCCTAAGGTAAGTCGTAGGGTCAATATTGTCTCACGTGTTCGTACATTTCATATACATCTACATCTACATTTATACTCCGCAAGCCACCCAACGGTGTGTGGCGGAGAGCACTTTACGTGCCACTGTCATTAACTCCCTTTCCTGTTCCAGTCGCGTATGGTTCGCGGGAAGAACGACTGTCTGAAAGCCTCCGTGCGCGCTCTAATCTCTCTAATTTTACATTCGTGATCTCCTCGGGAGGTATAAGTAGGGGGAAGCAATATATTCGATACCTCATCCAGAAACGCACCCTCTCGAAACCTGGCGAGCAAGCTACACCGCGATGCAGAGCGCCTCTCTTGCAGAGTCTGCCACTTGAGTTTATTAAACATCTCCGTAACGCTATCACGGTTACCATATAACCCTGTGATGAAACGCGCCGCTCTTCTTTGGATCTTCTCTATCTCCTCCGTCAACCCGATCTGGTACGGATCCCACACTGATGAGCAATACTCAAGTATAGGTCGAACGAGTGTTTTGTAAGCCACCTCCTTTGTTGATGGACTACATTTTCTAAGCACTCTCCCAATGAATCTCGACCTGGTACCCGCCTTACCAACAATTAATTTTATATGATCATTCCACTTCAAATCGTTCCGCACGCATACTCCCAGATATTTTACAGAAGTAACTGCTACCAGTGTTTGTTCAGGTATCATATAATCATACAATAAGGGATCCTTCTCTCTATGTATTCGCAATACATTACATTTGTCTATGTTAAGGGACAGTTTCCACTCCCTGCACCAAGTGCCTATCCGCTGCAGATCTTCCTGCATTTCGCTACAATTTTCTAATGCTGCAACTTCTCTGTATACTACAGCATCATCCGCGAAAAGCCGCATGGAACTTCCGACACTATCTACTAGGTCATTTATATATATTGTGAAAAGCAATGGTCCCATAACACTCCCCTGTGGCACGCCAGAGGTTACTTTAACGTCTGTAGACGTCTCTCCATTGATAACAACATGCTGTGTTCTGTTTGCTAAAAACTCTTCAATCCAGCCACACAGCGGGTCTGATATTCCGTAGGCTCTTACTTTGTTTATCAGGCGACAGTGCGGAACTGTATCGAACGCCTTCCGGAAGTCAAGAAAAATAGCATCTACCTGGGAGCCTGTATCTAATATTTTCTGGGTCTCATGAACAAATAACGCGAGTTGGGTCTCACACGATCGCTGTTTCCGGAATCCATGTTGATTCCTACAGAGTAGATTCTGGGTTTCCAAAAACGACGTGATACTCGAGCAAAAAACATGTTCTAAAATTCTACAACAGATCGACGTCAGAGATATAGGTCTATAGTTTTGCGCATCTGCTCGACGACCCTTCTTGAAGACTGGGACTACCTGTGCTCTTTTCCAATCATTTGGAACCCTCCGTTCCTCTAGAGACTTGCGGTACACGGCTGTTAGAAGGGGGGCAAGTTCTTTCGCGTACTCTGTGTAGAATCGAATTGGTATCCCGTCAGGTCCAATGGACTTTCCTCTGTTGAGTGATTCCAGTTGCTTTTCTATTCCTTGGACACTTATTTCGATGTCAGCCATTTTTTCGTTTGTGCGAGGATTTAGAGAAGGAACTGCAGTGCAGTCTTCCTCTGTGAAACAGCTTTGGAAAAAGGTGTTTAGTATTTCAGCTTTACGCGTGTCATCCTCTGTTTCAATGCCATCATCATCCCGGAGTGTCTGGATATGCTGTTTCGAGCCGCTTACTGATTTAACGTAAGACCAGAACTTCCTAGGATTTTCTGTCAAGTCGGTACATAGAATTTTACTTTCGAATTCACTGAACGCTTCTCGCATAGCCCTCCTTACGCTTACTTTGACATCGCTTAGCTTCTGTTTGTCTGAGAGGTTTTGGCTGCGTTTAAACTTGGAGTGAAGCTCTCTTTGCTTTCGCAGTAGTTTCCTAACTTCGTTGTTGTACCACGGTGGGTTTTTCCCGTCCCTCACAGTTTTACTCGGCACGTGCCTGTCTAAAACGCATTTTACGATTGCCTTGAACTTTTTCCATAAACACTCAACATTGTCATTGTCGGAACAGAAATTTTCCTTTTGATCTGTTAGGTAGTCTTAAATCTGCCTTCTATTACTCTTGCTAAACAGATAAACCTTCCTCCCTTTTTTTATATTCCTATTAACTTCCATATTCAGGGATGCTGCAACGGCCTTATGATCACTGATTCCCTGTTATGCACTTACAGAGTCGAAAAGTTCGGGTCTGTTTGTTATCAGTAGGTCCAAGATGTTATCTCCACGAGTCGGTTCTCTGTTTAATTGCTCGAGGTAATTTTCGGATAGTGCACTCAGTATAATGTCACTCGATGCTCTGTCCCTACCACCCGTCCTAAACATTGAGTGTCCCAGTGTATATCTGGTAAATTGAAATCTCCACCTAAGACTATAACATGCTGAGGAAATTTATGTGAAATGTATTCCAAATTTTCTCTCAGTTGTTCTGCCACTAACGCTGCTGAGTCGGGAGGTCGGTAAAAGGAGCCAATTATTAACCTAGCTCGGTTGTTGAGTGTAACCTCCACACATAATAATTCACAGGAACTATCCACTTCTACTTCACTACAGGATAAACTACTACTAACAGCGACGAACACTCCACCACCGGTTGCATGCAATCTATCCTTCCTAAACACCGTCTGTACCTTTGTAAAAATTTCGGCAGAATTTATCTCTGGCTTAAGCCAGCTTTCTGTACCTATAACGATTTCAGCTTCGGTGCTTTCTATCAGCGCTTGAAGTTCCGGTACTTTACCAACGCAGCTTCGACAGTTGACAATTACAATACCGATTGCTGCTTGGTCACCGCATGTCCTGACTTTGCCCCGCACCCGTTGAGGCTGTTGCCCTTTCTGTACTTGCCCAAGGCCATCTAACCTAAAAAACCGCCCAGCCCACGCCACACAACCCCTGCTACCCGTGTAGCCGCTTGTTGCGTGTAGTGGACTCCTGACCTATCCAGCGGAACCCGAAACCCCACCACCCTATGGCGCAAGTCGAGGAATCTGCAGCCCACATGGTCGCAGAACCGTCTCAGCCTCTGATTCAGACCCTCCACTCGGCTCTGTACCAAAGGTCCGCAGTCAGTCCTGTCGACGATGCTGCAGATGGTGAGCTCTGCTTTCATCCCGCTAGCGAGACTGGCAGTCTTCACCAAATCAGATAGCCGCCGGAAGCCAGAGAGGATTTCCTCCGATCTCTGGATTCCAAACTGATCTTCCTCGAGGTCGGCTTCTACCAGTTTTTTCCACTATCCTGTACAGAATTTGTGTTAGTATTTTGCAACCATGACTTTTGAAACTGATGGTTCGGTAGTTTTCACACCTGTCAGCAACTGCTTTCTTTGGAATTGGAATTACAACATTCTTCTTGAAGTCTGATTGTACTTCGCCTGTCTCATACATCTTGCACACCAGACGGAAGAGTTTTGCCAATGTTGGCTCTCCCAAGGTCTGTCCCCGGGGCCTTCTTTTGACGTCTGTTTCAGAGCTGTGTCCTATTCTTCTCGCAGGATCATATCTCCCTCTCATCTCCATCTATGTCCACTTCTCTTTCTATAATACTGCTTTCAAGTTCATCTCACTAGTGCACACCCTCTACTTATTCCTTCCACTTTTCAGCTTTCCCTTTTTTGCTTAGGACTGGTTTTCCATCTGGGCTATTGATATTCATACAACTGCTTTCCTTTTCATCAAATGCCTGTTTAATTTTCCTGTATGCGGTATCTACACTTCCCGCCGGCCGCGGTGGTCTCGCGGTTCTAGGCGCGCAGTCCGGAACCGTGCGACTGCTACGGTCGCAGGTTCGAATCCTGCCTCGGGCATGGATGTGTGTGATGTCCTTAGGTTAGTTAGGTTTAAGTAGTTCTAAGTTCTAGGGGACTGATGACCACAGCAGTTGAGTCCCATAGTGCTCAGAGCCATTTGAACCATTTGAATCTACACTTCGCCTACTGAATATGGTCCTAAATCTTTACATTTTCCCTCTAGCTATTCCTGCTTAGCCATTTTACACTTCTTGTAAATCTCATTTTTTAGACGTTTGTATTCCCTTTCGCCTGTTTCATTTGCTGCATTTTTAAATTTCCTTCTTTCGTCAGGTAATTCAATATCTTTTGTGTTATCCAAGGATTTCAACTAGGCTTTGTCTCTTATCTGTTTGAACCTCAGCTGCCTTCACTATTTCATCTTTTAAAGCTACCGATTCTCCTTCTACTGTATTCCTTTCCCCTTATCTAGTCAACTGTTGCCTAATTCTCCTCTGAAACTTTCAACAACCTCAAGTTATTTCAACTCATCCAGGCTGCATCTCTTTAACTTCCTACCTTTTTGCAATTTCTTCAGGTTTAATCTACAGTTCACAAAGAACAAATTGTGGTCAGAGTCCACATCTGACACTGGAAGTGTCTTACAATTTAACATCTGGTTCCTAAACCTCTGTCTAACCATTATCTAACCAATCTGAAACCTTCCTGTGTCTCCAGGTCTATTCCAGATATACAAACGTCTTTTATGATTCTTAAATCAAGTGTTAGAGATGACTGGATTATGCTCTGTGCAAAATTCTACCACGCAACTTCCTCTGTCATTCCTTTCTCCCAAGTCCGTATTCACCTACTATTTTTCCTTCTCTTCCTTTTCCTGGTATCGAATTCCAGTCCCCACACCACAATTAAATTTTCGTCTTCTTTGACTATCTGAATAATTTCTTTTATCTCATCATACAATTCTTCAATCTCTTCATCACCTACGGAGTTAGTTGCCATATAGATTTGTACTGTTGTGGTAGGTGTGGGCTTCATGTCTATATTGGCTGTTGTAATGCCTTCGCTATGCTGTTCATAGTAGCTTATCCAGGCCACTAATATTTCATTCATTATTGAACCTACTTCCTCATCACCCTTTTTGGATTTTGTATTTATAGCCCTGAATTCACATGACCAGAAATCTTGTTACTTCTGCTACCGAACTTCGCTAATTCCCCCTATTTCTAACTTCAACCTGTCCATTTCCCTTTTTCAGTTTTTTAACCTACTGCCTAATTAAGTGATCCACTAAATACTGGTTTTGTTTCTCCTGATGATGACACCCTCTTAGTAGTTCCCACACGGAGATCCGAATGGGGGACTATTTTTACCTCAGGAATATTTTACCCAAAAGGACGCCATCCTCATTTAAGCATAGAGTAGAGCTGCATAGTGTCGGAAAAAATTAAGAGTGTTGTTTCTCCTTGACTTCAGATTTTCGCAGTACCAGCACAGCAAAGCCGATTTGGATGATGTTACGAGGCCACATCAGTCAATCATCCTGTACTGGCGTACGCTGGCGCCAGCACACCATGCAACATAGAGGTTACGAGAGTATCGATAGAGGCCAACGACAGACTCGCTGCAAACGGGCCGCCAACGCCCTCTCGGCTGCCAGTATTTAGGATCGCCACCACGCACCAGAGGGACAGTTAGTTCGTTCCAGTTAGTTCAGTTACTTCGAGCCTTTGCACCTAGTGAGTTCTAGCGTGTCACCAAGTCAGAGCCACAGACTTAGCCTCTAGCACAGGCAGTATATAGCAACCTTATGTTGAACATACCGGACTATGTATTTCAACACCAGTGAGGCTAAAGCGTACTATACAGACAGCTCGAACTGCAGCACATGGAAGCTGAAGTTCAGTAGCTCCTTGTTTATAAATAAAGAACCCACTTAATAACTGCGTGCAGTGGTGTTATCCATGCTTCCCGTGGTACAGCTCTACAGAGACAACGAGACGACATAAAACCAGCTAACGAGGATTCAACACATCCAGACTGTTGCCCTTACAACTATTTAAATTACTGTTGACCCTTTTCAGGAACCACACAACTGTCTGGCCTCTCAACAGATAGCCCTCTATTGTGGTTGCATCTACAGCACGGCTATCTGTATCGCTGAGGCACGAAAGCCACCCCACCGACGGCAAGATACGTGGAGCGGAGGGGGGGAAGGGGTGAGTAGGTAGGATACTATACTTTCTTGTTTTGTAAAGTGAATTTTAAAATTATAAATATTTCAAGTAATTTACCAGTATTCCCATTTTATCGAGATCCAGTCGAATGTCTTTCAAATAGTACTCCATTATATACTGAAGAGCCAATGAAACTGGTACAGCTGCCTCATATCGCGTAGGGCCACAGCCTACTTACATAGCCCCCATGCTCCCCACAAAAAATTTTACAAATTGTTTTGGGCAGTGGCCAGTAATGATTTGATAAAATTTTTCATAATTACAATAACAAAGATAAGTAGGCTGTTTAGGTTTTTTTTTATTGGTAACGCCACGTAGCGCTCTGTATAAAAATCTGGCTGTGCTGTGTGCAGTCTGTGGCTAGTTTGCAATGTTGTCTGCCATTGTAGTGTTGGGCAGCTTGATGTTAACAGCGCGTAGCGTTGCGCAGTTGGAGGTGAGCCGCCAGCAGTGGTGGATGTGGGGAGAGAAATGGCGGAGTTTTGAAATTTGTAACACTGGATGTCATGAACTGCTATGTATATTATGATTTTTCAACACTATTAAGGTAAATACATTGTTTGTTCACTATTAAAATCTGTCATTTGCTAACTATGCCTATCAGTAGTTAGTGCCTTCCGTAGTTTGAATCTTTTATTTAGCTGGCAGTAGTGGCGCTCGCTGTATTGCAGTAGTTCGAGTAACGAAGATTTTTGTGAGGTAAGTGATTTGTGAAAGGTATAGGTTAATGTTAGTCAGGGCCATTCTTTTGTAGGGATTATTGAAAGTCAGATTGCATTGCGTTAAAAATATTGTGTGTCAGTTTAAGGACATGCATGTATAATTGTTCAAAAGGGGACGTTTCACAGTCATCAACTGTCCAGTGTCAGTGTTAACAGGCTCAGGCGATGAGTAAAGATTTGTGTTGTGCAGTCATCAAGAGTACACGAGTGGGCCTTCGGCTCCGAAAGCCCGTATCGATGACGTTTCGTTGTATGGTTCGCACCCTGACACGTGCTGATGTCACAGCAGTGAAATCTACAGCAATTTGCGGAAGGGTTGCACTTGTGTCACGTTGAACGATTCTCTTCATTCGTCGTTGGTCCCGTTCTTGCAGGATCTTTTTCCGGCCGCAGTGATGTCGGAGATTTGATTACTGGTATTCACGGTACATTCGTGAAATGATCGTTCAGAAAAATCTTCACTTCATCGCTACCTCTGAGATGCTGTGTCCCATCGCTCGTGCGCCGACTATCACACCACATTCAAACTCACTTAAATCTTGATAACTTGCCTTTGTAACAGCAGTAACCGATCTAACAAATGCGCCAGACACTTGTTGTCCTATATAGACGTTATCGACCGCTGCGCCGTATTCTGCCTGTTTACAAATCTCTGTATTTGAATACGCATGCCTATACCAGTCTCTTTGGCGCTTCAGAGTAGATACTTGAATTATCAGGAGAAACCTAAGATTACTATTAATATTTCACGTCAGGTTACTATTACACAACACGAACAGCTAATGTCTCAACACACTTCCCTCGAGAATACCTGGAGATACTTCTACAGCTATTGATAGACTCTTAATCGAAGGTAAGAATTTGTGTCCTCTTACCAAAAAATGCCCAGTCCACTCACAAGTAATTTCGACAAAGGCATCCGTTTGTAAATGAGTGAGTCTATCAATCAGCTGTTGGCATAACAGTATGGTTACGGTGCGTCTGGATAACTTGTGAGGAATTTTTTTCCGAGCTGAAGTAAACTCGTCTACACATTCAGACGGTTAACGTAATATTTAATACCTCAGAATAGTAATCAAATCACGTTAGTTAAAACGTTATGTGCAACGAAGTAAGAATGACTGCTTAAATGTCTCTGTGTGCGCCAAAATTAGTCTAATCTTGTCTTCGCAGTCCCTACGGGAAAGATGCGCTGGGGGATTGAAGTATACTTCTAGATTCTTCAGTTAAAAGTGGTTCTTGAAACTTTCTAAGGTGACTGAAGTTTAAGAGGATCGTCCGAAAGAATCTGTGTGGAAGGAAGATGGATACTGAAGTGCTGTGGAATGAACAGACGCTTTTGCAGTTTTCTAATGATGTGATTACTGTGATTTAGGAACACCGGAGTAGGCAGTTCAGTTGAAAGAAGTGAACCTCTGTGAAAAGGGCAATCACAGACGTTGGAGAGACAAACACTGGCACAAGGAAGATAACTGCGAAAAAACATTGGCTAACGGTAGAAATACTTCAATCGATTCAAGAAAGTAGTAAGTAGTAAGTACAAAAATATTCAGGAAACCATGAATACAGCAATATAATCAGTTAGGAATGAAATAAATAGGTATCAGAGGGCAGCCAAGAATAACGGCTGCAGGAAAGATGTGAAGAGACCGAAAAAGAAGTAATCGCCAGGGCGACTGACTCAGCAATGGAAAAGTCAAAACAGTCTTAGTTGAAATTAAAAGCAAGGGTGGTAGCTATAAAATTCGAATGGGAATTTCACTGTTAAACGCAGAAGAGACAGCGGATAGGTGCAAAGACTACATTGAAGGCCTCTGTGAGAGGGAGGACTTCCCTGATGACATATAGAGGAAGAAACTGGAGTCGATATGGAAAAAAAAGGTGATCCAGTATTACAGTCAGAATTTATAATAGCTCAGGAAGACCTGAGAACAAATAAGGTAGAAGGGATGGATAACATTCAGACGTCTCTCGAATAACTGTCAACCATACAATTACTAACTTTGATATATAAAATCTATGAGACTGGCGACGTATCATCAGACTTTCAAAAAAAATTCCGAAGGTAGCAAGGGAAGATAAGTGGGAATACCACCGCACAATCAGCTTAACAGCTCATGCATCCAAGCTGCTGACAAGGATAATGTACAGAAGAATGGAAAAGAAAGTTGACGATCAGTTAGATGACAGTCAGTTTGCCTTTAGGAAAGGAAAGACATCCGACAAGTAGTTCTGGCGTTTCCCTTGATGATGGAATCAAGACTGAAGAAAAATCAAGACACACTCATAGGATTCTTCGACTTGAAAAAGGGTATGTTGACAATGTGAAAGGGTGATAGATGTTGGAAATTCTGAGAATAGTAAGCTACAGGAAAAGTTGTGTAATACAAAATAGGAATAAGCTATAGAAAAAGGAGTGTAATACACAATATATACAAGAACCAAGAGGGAACAATAAGACTTGAAGACCAAGACCGAAGTTCTCGGATTAATAAGGGTGTAAGATAGGGATGCAGTCTTTCGCCCCTACTGTTCAATCGATACGTCGAAGAAGCAATGACGGAAACAGAAGAAGAGTTCGAGAGTTGGATTAAAATTCAGGGTGATAGGATATCAGTGATAAGATTCGTTGTGGACATCGTTGTCCTCAGTGGAAGTGAAGAATATTACGCGGTACGTTGACTGTAATGAGCAGTCTACTGAGTACAGTATAAGGATTGAGAGTAACCGGAAAAGGTCAAAGGTAATGCGATGTAGCAGATATGAGAATAGCGTGTAGCTTAACATCAAAATCGGTGATCAAGAAGTAGACGAAATTACGAAATTAAGAAAGCCGGACGTCTTTTTTCCCGGCGTAGTGCAGCAGCTTGACGTCGCATCGATTCAACAACTTGTTGGAAGTCTTCTGCAGAAAGCTTCAGCCATGCAGCCTCTACAGCAGTCCATAAATGCGATTAATGTTCGATGTGATTCATGTCGGGCGCCGGCCGGAGAGGCCGAATGGTTCTAGGCGCTACAGTCTGGAACCGCGCGACCACTACGGTCGCAGGTTCGAATCCTGCCTCGGGCATGGGTGTGTGTGATGTCCTTAGGTTAGTTAGGTTTAAGTAGTTCTAAGTTCTAGGGGACTGATGACCTGTGAAGTTAAGTCCCATAGTGCTCAGCGCCATTTGAACCATTTTTTCATGTCGGACGATGTGGGTGGCAATATCATTCACTCGAATTGTTCAGAACGCTCTTCAGGTCACGAAGAATTGTGGCACATTGTCATCGATAAAAATTCCATCGTTGTTTGGGATCATGAATGAATGCAAATAGTCTCCAAGTAGTCGAACATATCTGTTTCCAGTCAATGATCGGTTCATTTCGACCAGAGGCCCCAGTCCATTCGATGCAAACACAACCCATTTCCTCACCATGCACACACGGTGTCTTTTTAAATTTGCAAATTTGTGGTAAGTTCTTATGGGACCAAACCGCTGAGGTCATCGGTCCCTATCCTTACACACTGTTTAATCTAACTTAAACTAACTTACCCTAAGTATAACACACACATCCATGCCCGAGTTAGGACTCTAACCTCCGGAGGGGGAGACGCACGAACCGTGGCAAGACCCCCCTGACCCCGTGCTTTGTTGACATCACGGGTTCGTGTCTTCGTGGGGCTTGCGCCACACTCGAATCCCTCCATCAGCTCTTACCATCTGAAGACGGGACTCATCCAACCAGACCACGGACTTCCAGTTGTTTAGGAGCCAACCGATATGGTCACGAGCCCAAGAGAGGCGCTGCGGCGATGTTGGGCTGCTAGTAAAGGCACTCGCGCTGGTCGTCTGCTGCCTCAGTCCATTAAAGCCGAATTTCACCGCACTCTCCTAACAGAAACGTTCGTCGTACGTCTCACATTGATTTCTACGGTTATTACAAGCACAGTTGCTCGTCTGTTAGCACTGAGAACTCTACGCAAACGCTACTGCTCTCGGTCGTTAAGTGAAAACCGTCAGCCACTGCATATTCCGTGGAGAGAGACAATCCCTGAAATTTGGTATTCGCGGCACACTCTTTGATACTGTGCGTCTCGGTATATTGAATTCCCCAGCGATTTTCGAAATGTAATGTCCCATGCATGTAGCTACCAGTACCATTTCGCGTTCAAAGACTAGTAATTCCAGTCGTGTTGTCATAATCGCGGCCGGCCGCGGTGGCCGAGCGGTTCTAGGCGCTTCAGTCCGGAACCGCGCGACTGCTACGGTCGCAGGTTCGAATCCTGCCTCGGGCATGGATGTGTGTGATGTCCTTAGGTTAGTTAGGTTTCAGTAGTTCTAAGTTCTAGGGGACTGATGACCTCAGAAGTTAAGTCCCATAGTGCTCAGAGCCATTTGAACCAAATAACTAAAATTTCAGAAAAAAACTGATGATTTATTCAAATGGTTCAAATGGCTCTGAGCACTATGGAACTTAACATCTGAGGTCATCAGTCCCGCCGGCCGCTGGTGGCCGAGCGGTTCTAGACACTTCAGTCTGGAACCGCGCGACCGCTACGGTCGCAGGTTCGAATCCTGCCTCGGGCATGGATGTGTGTGATGTCCTTAGGTTAGTTAGGTTTAAGTAGTTCTAAGTTCTATGGGGCTGATGACCTTAGAAGTTAAGTCCCATAGTGCTCAGAGCCATTTGAACCATCATAATCACGTCGGGAAACTTTTCACATGAACAACGATGCACTGGCCTTTTACACCTTGTGTACGTAATACTACCGCTATCTGTATAAGTGCATATCGCTATTCCACGACTCTGTCACGTCAGTGTATAACGTACTGGGTTCTATTAGTTAAATATTCGTTGAGTATGTCATATGCTTGTGGAGATAAAGAGTATGATTTTATCTTGCTTAAAAGTCGATAACATGGTACACTGTCGATGCTTTTCGAAAACCTAGGAAGACGGACTCTCGCTATTGACCTGCACCTATTGTTTGCAAGGTGCCATGTATGGGTAATGCAAGCTGTATTTCACACGTGTGGTTGTTCCTGAACCCGTATTGATTCTTTGAGATAAGGTTGTGTTCCACAAGGAACGTCGTAATGGGGCAACACACGGACCTCAAAGATATCTGTTTGCAATTACGTGCGTCCTAAAAACAAGAGTAAAACTGCGATTTTTACCAGTTATACGGAACTAATTGCTGCAGAAGAGGACAAATGTGACCTAGAATATGAGCTAATTCCACGAAGTATTCAGTGCAAAATCTAACCGCTTTTCCGTCAGAGCGTGGTGACCTGTTCGCTTTAAGTAGTCTTAACTTTTTTACACCCAGAAAGGGATCGTCTAAGTGTTACTATCATTGGGTATGAGTGACTTACAGCGATGGAATAGAGAGTGTGAGACTGTGGAAGTGAGAGGTGAGTTACATGCTAAAATGAGCGCTAATATGTCGCATGCCAAAATTTTTGGTAAAATTTTTAGATGTATTGAGGAACGTAGAATGAGACGGCTTGTATCCAATTTTTCAGTCCGTGTCTTTTAAACAGGAGCATATTCACCTTTTTGTGCTCCGGTAAAAGCATTTTCCGCTGGTATTTGTATTTCTCATTTCTGAGCGTGTGCGTCGATCAAACGATGGTTCGTTATTTCTTTTTTAAGAGTAAACCGCCATTTGAGTGTGTATTACTATATTTATCTTCTATTCTATCTAGACTTCGGCTACTGTGCCATTATCAAGTCCAATGCTAAAAGTTGTTAGGCCATTATTATGTCATATCTGTTGTGGCCTTAATAGATATGACATAACAATGGTCTAACAACTTTAAGCATTGTACTTGATAATGGCATAAAAGCCCATATCTAGATGGCACAGAAGATAAATATAGTAATACTCATTCAAATGGTCGTTTACTCTTTTAAAAAATGTTGTATGTCTGTGTCTCAACACAATCGAAAACAGTTTACTAATACGATAGTATCCTCAAGCCTGAATACATTTTTAAATGCGAAATGTAATATTTCTACTTTATGTCTGTCGTTTTCAGTTTCAGCACTAAACAGATTTGCGAGAGACTGAATGGAAATTTTGAACCCAGTCAACGACTTCACGTATTTATACGAAATTTCTAAGATTCTTCGATAGCTCTTTCATAGCCGTCTGTATGTGAAAATTACTGCAGATTGCAGACCTAGCCTAAGAATGCACGACTTGCTATGCCGTTATTTTATGACTTTTCTTCGAACGTATTGAACTCGATTTATACAGGGTTATTACAAATGATTCAAGCGATTTCACAGCTCTACAATAACTTTATTATTTGAGATATTTTCACAATGCTTTGCACACACATACAAAAACTCAAAAAGTTTTTTTAGGCATTCACAAACGTTCGATATGTGCCCCTTTAGTGATTAGGCAGACATCAAGTCGATAATCAAGTTCTTCCCACACTCGGCGCAGCATGTCCCCATCAATGAGTTCGAAAGCATCGTTGATGCGAGCTCGCAGTTCTGGCACGTTTCTTGGTAGAGGAGGTTTAAACACTTCACCATTAAGAAAAAATGTTGCTTCATCACTGAAAACAAGTTTCGCACTGAACGCATCCTCTTCCATGAGCTGTTGCAACCGCGCCGAAAATTCAAAGCGTTTGACTTTGTCATCGGGTGTCAGGGCTTGTAGCAATTGTAAACGGTAAGGCTACTGCTTTAGCCTTTTCCGTAAGATTTTCCAAACCGTCGGCTGTGGTACGTTTAGCTCCCTGCTTGGTTTATTCGTCGACTTCCGCGGGCTACGCGTGAAACTTGCCCGCACGCGTTCAACCGTTTCTTCGCTCACTGCAGGCCGACCCGTTGATTTCCCCTTACAGAGGCATCCAGAAGCTTTAAACTGCGCATACCATCGCCGAATGGAGTTAGCAGTTGGTGGATCTTTGTTGAACTTCGTCCTGAAGTGTCGTTGCACTGTTATGACTGACTGATGTGAGTGCATTTCAAGCACGATATACGCTTTCTCGGCTCAAGTCGCCATTTTGTCTCACTGCACTCTCGAGCGCTCTGGCAGCAGAAACCTGTAGTGCGGCTTCAGCCGAACAAAACTTTTCTACGTATCTGTAGTGTGTCGTGACCATATGTCAATGAATGGAGCTACAGTGAATTTATTAAATCGCTTCAGTCATTTGTAATAGCCCTGTATTGACTTTCCGGTGTAACCACAGTTGTTATGCGTTTGCGAGATCTGAACTAAATGTTCGCATCTTGTCCTTTAATAAGATTGAGAGCAACCATTAGCTCGCCCAAACACAAATACCCTCCTAGGTTTCTTGATAACACTTTTTTTTTTGGTGAAAGTTGTACTATAATACACTACTGGCCATTAAACTTGCTACACCAAGAAGAAATGCAAATGATAAACGGGTATTCAGTGGACAAATATATTATATTTTCACGCCATTTGGGTGCATAGATCGTGAGAAATCAGTACCCAGAACAATCACCTCTGGCCGTAATAACGGCCTTGATACGCCTGGGCATTGAGTCAAACAGAGCTTGGCTGGCGTTTACAGGTACAGCTGCCCATGCAGCTTCAACACGGTACCACAGTTCATCAAGATTAGTGACTGGCGTATTGTGACGAGCCAGTTGCTCCGCCAACATTGACCAGACATTTTCAATTGGTGAGAAATCTGGAGAATGTGCCGGCCAGGGTAGCAGTCGAACATTTTCTGTATCCAGAACGGCCCGTACAGGACCTGCAACATGCGGTCGGGAATTATCCTGCTGAAATGTAGGGTTTCACAGGGATCGAATGGTGGGTGGAGCCACGGATCGTAACACATCTGAAACGTAACGTCCACTGTCCAAAGTGCCGTCAGTGAGAACAAGAGGCGACCGAGACGTGTAACCAATGGCGCCCCATACAATCACGCCGGGTGATACGGCAGTATGGCGACGCCGAATACACACTTCCAATGTGCGTTCACCGCTATGTCACCAAACACGGATGCGACCATCATGACGCTGTAAACAGAACCTGGATTGATCCGAAAAAATGACGTTTTGCTATTCGTGCACCCACGTTCGTTGTCGAGTACGCCATCGCAGGCGCTCCTGTCTGTAATGCAGCGTCAAGGGTAACCGCAGCCATGGTCTCGTAGCTGATAGTCCATGCTTTTGAAAACGTCGTCGAACTGTTCGTGCAGATGGTTGTTGTCTTGCAAACGTCCCCATCTGTTGACTCAAGGATCGAGACGTGGCAGCACGATCCGGTACAGCCATACGGATAAGATGCCTGTCATCTCGACTGCTAGTTATACGAGGTTGTTGGGATCCAGCACAGCGTTCCGTATTACCCTCCTGAACCCACCGATTCCATATTCTGCTAACAGTCATTGGATCTCGACCAACGCGAGCAGAAATGTCGCCATACGATAAACCGCAATCGCGATAAGCTACAATCCGACCTTTATCAAAGTCGGAAACGTGATGGTACGCATTTCTCCTCCTTACACGAGGCATCACAACAGCGTTTCACCAGGCAACGCTGGTCAACTGTTGCTTGTGTAGGAGAAATCGGTTGGAAACGTTCCTCGTGACAGCACGTTGTAGGTGTCGCCACCGGCGCCAAACATGTGTGAATGCTCTGAAAAACTAATCATTTGCATATCACAGCATCTTCTTCCTGTCGGTTAAATTTCGCGTCTGTAGCACGTCATCTTAGTGGTGTAGCAATTTTAATGGCCAGTATTGTAGCATCGTGTTTGCTAATACACCTCTCACTGCTGACTATCGAAAAGATCAGGCATATTTTTAACTAAAAAAATAAAATAAATATAGAAGGCCTAAAATACAGGGTGTGACAGGTACAAGTGCAGATATTTCTACTGCTGACTGAGGATGGTGTAGTGAGCAACATTACACCAGTATGCAAACTAATAATTACAGCTATTGCAAGTCGTATGTTTCGAGGTTAGTTAGTACGCCCAGTTATGAGTGGCACAAGCAAACTACACTCCTGGAAATTGAAATAAGAACACCGTGAATTCATTGTCCCAGGAAGGGGAAACTTTATTGACACATTCCTGGGGTCAGATACATCACATGATCACACTGACAGAACCACAGGCACATAGACACAGGCAACAGAGCATGCACAATGTCGGCACTAGTACAGTGTATATCCACCTTTCGCAGCAATGCAGGCTGCTATTCTCCCATGGAGACGATCGTAGAGATGCTGGATGTAGTCCTGTGGAACGGCTTGCCATGCCATTTCCACCTGGCGCCTCAGTTGGACCAGCGTTCGTGCTGGACGTGCAGACCGCGTGACACGACGCTTCATCCAGTCCCAAACATGCTCAATGGGGGACAGATCCGGAGATCTTGCTGGCCAGGGTAGTTGACTTACACCTTCTAGAGCACGTTGGGTGGCACGGGATACATGCGGACGTGCATTGTCCTGTTGGAACAGCAAGTTCCCTTGCCGGTCTAGGAATGGTAGAACGATGGGTTCGATGACGGTTTGGATGTACCGTGCACTATTCAGTGTCCCCTCGACGATCACCAGTGGTGTACGGCCAGTGTAGGAGATCGCTCCCCACACCATGATGCCGGGTGTTGGCCCTGTGTGCCTCGGTCGTATGCAGTCCTGATTGTGGCGCTCACCTGCACGGCGCCAAACACGCATACGACCATCATTGGCACCAAGGCAGAAGCGACTCTCATCGCTGAAGACGACACGTCTCCATTCGTCCCTCCATTCACGCCTGTCGCGACACCACTGGAGGCGGGCTGCACGATGTTGGGGCGTGAGCGGAAGACGGCCTAACGGTGTGCGGGACCGTAGCCCAGCTTCATGGAGATGGTTGCGAATGGTCCTCGCCGATACCCCAGGAGCAACAGTGTCCCTAATTTGCTGGGAAGTGGCGGTGCGGTCCCCTACGGCACTGCGTAGGATCCTACGGTCTTGGCGTGCATCCGTGCGTCGCTGCGGTCCGGTCCCAGGTCGACGGGCACGTGCACCTTCCGCCGACCACTGGCGACAACATCGATGTACTGTGGAGACCTCACGCCCCACGTGTTGAGCAATTCGGCGGTACGTCCACCCGGCCTCCCGCATGCCCACTATACGCCCTCGCTCAAAGTCCGTCAACTGCACATACGGTTCACGTCCACGCTGTCGCGGCATGCTACCAGTGTTAAAGACTGCAATGGAGCTCCGTATGCCACGGCAAACTGGCTGACACTGACGGCGGCGGTGCACAAATGCTGCGCAGCTAGCGCCATTCGACGGCCAACACCGCGGTTCCTGGTGTGTCCGCTGTGCCGTGCGTGTGATCATTGCTTGTACAGCCGTCTCGCAGTGTCCGGAGCAAGTATGGTGGGTCTGACACACCGGTGTCAATGTGTTCTTTTTTCCATTTCCAGGAGTGTATTAATGGTTATTTTCCCCTGGGCAGCAGGTCAGATGTTGAAGTGTGGATGCGTGAATGCAAAGCAGAGAGGCTACACTGTGAGGCATCGTTCACTTTGCGGCTCCGGTACAGCCACGCAGGAAACATAGGTCGTAAATTTTGTGACATGTTTGTGGCAAGGCTCTTCCATGCAGAGAAATGACAACCAACACAGTGATGTATGTACATATTAAGATACCACATTTAAAAATTCCCCCACTTATACATGCTACTCATTGGATGACATCTGAGCTTAGGTTGTCGGACTAGTTGTTCGAAGCAGTTGCCAGACAATGTTTTCAGAAGGACTTGGCAGGACTGTCGTTACCTCCGATTACGAATGGTCAGTTTCCGCAGACGATACTGGACTGATTAATGTCAGTAGCGACTACTATCTTGTCTCGGGGTATTTCGGTCTTATCGATTATCTGTTAATGACATTACGACTCTTCTGTCTGAATCTGGTGATCGGTAGAAACATCAGATTATTAATGTAAGTCCACCGACATCTGTAACTGTTATCCATATTAGCTCGCAGTCGGATTCGTTTTGGTCTGGCTCAACTAAGACTGCTTTTTAGCCTTAAACACTCATGGTCCAGGAGAATCTAACATCTTTCCGACATACGTTCAACATGTTGTCGCAGACTTCCCTACTCTCTAGAATTGTAAGGCTATGGTCACGGGCAAAAAAAAAAAAAAAAAAAATGGTTCAAATGGCTCTGAGCACTATGGGACTTAACATCTGCGGTCATCAGTCCCCTAGAACTTAGAACTACTTAAACCTAACTAACCTAAGGACATCACACACATCCATGCCCGAGGCAGGATTCGAACCTGCGACCGTAGCAGTCGCGCGGTTCCGGACTGCGCGCCTAGAACCGCTAGACCACCGCGGCCGGCAGGTCACGGGCACTTAGTATCTTCCCACAACAGTCCATATCGACCCAGTATTATTCTAATCCGGCAATTATAGGGGACAGGAATGATTTGTTCTCTCATCTTGTTGATTAATAAACCGAACATGCTTATTTACAGCCATGTGAATGCGAGCACGATACCTTAGAAAAAGCAGACCTTAGCTCAGAACACTACTAGCCTCACTGAATAGAAATGAACATTTAGAATGGTGTCATAGACAGTACCAGCTTCCGTTACATTCGATGTTACTGCGTGGTTAAGTGAAAATCACGATGTGACCGCCAAACTTTGAGACTACCGATGCTCCCCTGAATCTTACAAAGGTGCTAAATTAACGTGGCGTTGTCTGTGTAGAAATTTCTACTGTTTTAAGTAGCAGTGTGAGAATAGACGTGTGATACCACTTCACATGTTCACAACGGTCGATATTTCAAGCTTAGTAGCCCATGCAACACCCAAAACCTTATCTCTGGACTCATTTGCTCGCAAGAGGTTTGCAAATAGCACTTCCACGATAGATGTTGATTTTTATAGCATATTAAGGTGAGCGGTTACTACCACGACAGTGGCCGCCTTGTTCGAGGATCCTCTATAAACTTCGTATGTTCTTCCGGTATTGTGATTACCGGGCAAAGTCTTACTATGATTTATGTACGCCGTCATGACACAAATATCATGAGCTACTGTATCCAGTAGTTTGCGATGGTTCCTATAGATGTATATCATCGAGTCATGTTAATGTGACCACCGCATACGTTCGACGTCCATATGCAATAACCATTCACAGCCGTTAGGTGACAGCGCTAGCAGTGGAGGGTATACAGGGTGGTCCATTGATCGTGACCGGGCCAAATATCTCACGAAATAAGCGTCAAACGAAAAAACTACAAAAACGAAACTTGTCTAGCTTGAAGGGGGAAACCAGATGGCGCTATGGTTGGCCCGCTAGTTGGCGCTACCATAGGTCAAACGGATATCAACTGCGTTTCTTTATTAAATAGGAACCCCCATGTTTTATTACATATTCGCGTAGTACGTAAAGAAATACGAATGTTTTAGTTGGACCACATTTTTTGCTTTGTGATAGATGGCGCTGTAATAGTCACAAACATTTGGTTCACAATTTTAGACGAACAGTTGGTAACAGGTAGGTTTTTTAAATTAAAATACAGAACGTAGATACATTTGAACATTTTATTTCGGTTGTTCGAATGTGATACATATACCTTTGTGAACTTATCATTTCTGAGAACACATGCTGCTACAGCGTGATTACCTCTAAATACCACATTATGCAGTAAATGCTCAAAATGATGTCCGTCAACCTCAATGCATTTGGCAATAAGTGTAACGACATTCCTCTCAACAGCCAGTAGTTCACCTTCCGTAATGTTCGCACATGCACTGACAATGCGCTGACGTATGTTGTCAGATGTTGTCGGTGGATCACGACAGCAAATATCCTTCAACATTCCCCACAGAAGGAAATCCGGGGACTCTAGATCCGGTGAACGTGCGGGCCATGGTATGGTGCTTCGACGACCAATCCACCTGTCATGAAATATGCTATTCAATACGCTTCAACCGCACGCGAGCTATGTGCCGGACATCCATCATGTTGGATGTACATCGCCATTCTGTCATGCAGTGAAACATCTTGTAGTAACATCGGTAGAACATTACGTAGGAAATCAGCCTACACTGCACCATACACTGCACCATAAAATGGGGGCCAATTATCCTTCCTCCCATAATGCCGCACCATACATTAACCCGCCACGGTAGCTGATGTTCCACTTGTCGCAGCCATCGTGGATTTTCCGTTGCCCAATAGTGCATATTATGCCGGTTTACGTTACCGCTGTTGGCGAATGACGCCTTGTCGCTAAAAAGAACGCGTAAAAAAATTGTGACATCGTCGCGTAATTTCTCTTGTGTCTAGTGGCAGAACTGTACACGACGTTCAAAGCCGTCGTCATGCAATTCCTGGTGCATAGAAATATGGTACGAGTGCAATCGATGTTGATGTAGCATTCTCAACACCGACGTTTGTGAGATTCCCGATTCTCGCGCAAATTTATTGCTACTGATGTGCGGATTAGCCGCGACAGCAGCTAAAACACCTACTTGGGCATCATCATTTGTTGCAGGTGTTGGTTGACGTTTCACATGTGGCTGAACACTTCCTGTTTCCTTAAATAACGTAACTATCCGGCGAACGGTCCGGACACTTGGATGATGTCGTCCAGGATACCGAGCAGCATACATGGCACACGCCCGTTGGGCATTTTATCATAACAGCCATACATCAACACGATATCGACCTTTTCCGCAATTGGTAAACGATCCATTTTAACACGGGTAATGTTTCACGAAGCAAATACCGTCCGCACTGGCGGAATGTTACGTGATACCACGTACTTATACGTTTGTGACTATTACAGCGCCATCTATCACAAAGCGAAAAAAGTGGTCCAACTAAAACATTCATATTTCTTTATGGGGATTCCTATTTTTAAAAAACACAGTTGATATCCGTTTGACCTATGGTAGCGCCATCTAGCGGGCCAACCATAGCGCCATCTGGCCTGCCCCTTCAAGCTAGACAAGTTTCGTTCTTTGTAGTTTTTTCGTTTGATGCTTATTTCGTGAGATATTTGGCCCGGTCACTATCAGTTGACCACCCTGTATACAATGCCTAATGCAAAAGGAATTATACAAGCCACAAGTCACTGCTGTAGAGTTCGTAGATCAGCTAGATTTAACTCGGGTTGCGGCCAGGCGGCGTGGCGCATATATTCTCTTCGGCTAGGTGCCGCTCCCTTCGTGAAGTTCCTGTCTCTTTCCTCTCCATCCTGGCCAGGCTCTACAATGTAGTCCTTTCCACCGGTTACTACCCCGGCCTGTGGAAAACCTCCCGTATCCTAATGTTCCTTAAACCTGGCAAACCGCCGTCCGCCGTCTCCTCCTACCGTCCCATCAGCCTTACCTCGGTCTTCAGCAAGGTCCTGGAATCTATCCTCAACCGCCGCATCCACCAGCATCTCCGCCAGCACCGCCTCCTTCCCGTTACCCAGTGTGGCTTTCGGCCGTCCTTCTCTTCCGACGACCTTCTCCTTAACCTCACTAATCTCCTTTCCGAACGGCTTAATTCCCGTCGCTCCGCAATCTTCCTCTCCCTGGACCTCGAACGTGCTTATGACCACGTATGGCATTCCGGTCTCCTCTTCAAGCTCCAAACCTTCGCCCTTCCAATTAACTACGTCCGTCTGATCGGCTCCTTTCTCTCCCGCCGTCCTTCCTATGTCACCATCCATAACACAGATTCCTACACCTTTTTCCCCTCCGCCGGTGTGCCCCAAGGCTCCGTCCTCTCCCCCCTCGTGTACCTTTTGTACACGGCGGACATGCCGCCGCCGTCACCCCCCGTCCACCTTCTCCAGTTTGCCGATGACACCGCCTTCCTTGCCCTTGCCCCCACCCTGCAGCGCTCCCACCACCTTCTCCAATCCCATCTTGACCGGTTCACCGCTTGGTGCAACCAGTGGTTGCACAAGGTCAATCCCTCCAAAACCCAGGCGATCATTGTAGGCAAAACCACCCCTTCCTTCCGCCTCCTTGATTTCTATCTCACCATCTATGGCCGTCCTATCGCCCTCACTCCCACCCTTAAGTACCTTGGCGTCACCCTCGACCGTCGCCTCTCCTGGACTCCCCACCTCCGGACAATCCAAGCCAAGGCACGCTCCCAACTCAGTCTCCTCAAGCTCCTCTCTGGCCGTACGTGGGGTCTTGACCCCTCCACCATCCTCCACACCTATAAATCCCTCATCCCCCCTATCCTTTGTTATGCCCATCCGGCTTGGATCTCCGCCCCCCCTACCTTTTATAAATCCCTCCAAATCCTTGAACACCATGCTCTCCGCCTCGCCTATCGCATCCGTCTCCCCTCCCCCACGCGGATCCTGTACGATCTCATCCCCTTCCCCCACCTCCTTCTTTTCCTTGAAAGGATATGGATCCTGTACACCTCCCGTAAACTCGATCCTCCTCACCTGCTCGTCTCCCCGATCCTCTCCCACCCCCGCCCACTGCCGCGCCTGTATTCCCACGTCCCACCCGGTCTCCATCTCTCAACCCTCCTTACCCTCTCCCAAGGTGGCTTCCACCAGCTCCCCCTCCCTGATGATGTCCTCCTCCCCTCCATCTACCCCTCCTATCAACTTTGACCCTGCCCCCCCCCCCAATTCCGGTGTCCTTTCCTTTAGGCACCCTCCCTCCCTTCTCTTCCCTTCCCTTCTCTTTCCTTTTCCCCCGTCCCCTCCCTCCACCCCTCTTCCCCCGGGCTTCCACTCCCCCTTCCTCCCTCCCCCTATCTCCCCTGCATGTGGCATCTCTGCTCTCCCCTCTCATTCTCCCACTCCCCTTCCTCCTCCTCCTCTCTTGGCAGGTCCCCGGACTCGCACACGCACAGTGAACATTCGCGCGCCGGAGGTCATCGCCATCAGTGTCTCGTGTGTGTGCCTTCGTTTGTGTTTAGTGTTTGTTCGCCGCCACTGTTCACGTGTACCATAGCCATCATCCATGTTTTGTGCGCCGTGTCAACTAGTGTCAGTGATGTTTTCTCGTCAGGCGTGAACGGCTCCGTGTTTTTTGTTTTTTAGTGTCTACATTGTTTTGACCGCCGTTTTGATTGTATTCTCTGTGCCCCCTCTATTTATTACTTATTATAAATCTCAAGGCTGAAGAGCAGCGTACTCAGCTGCTGACAGCCCACCTTGTGTAAGGTGATAAAAATCACAATAAAGAAAAAAAAAAGTGCCAATCCTGTCTCGGGTTCGTCCTAGAGGGGGTCGATCAGCGTACTATTGGCTGACGTCGTCTCACAGCACTCTCTACTATAACATTCCTGGGCGACGTGTCAGCGCCTAACTTTAAACCGGAACACGTTCAGCGGCCGTTGCTGCGAATTGGCCTCATCAGCATGCATCCATGCTGACTGTTATTCATCGACGACGAAGGCTTGAATTTGCACACCAGTACCGCAAGCGGACATCCACTGAGTGGTGACAGGTGGCCTTTTCATGTGAATCAAGCACTATGCTCCATCGGACAGATGGCCGTTACCGTGTACGGCGTGAAACGTCTGAAGGTATAAGGCCAGGCCGAAGAAGGGAGCGTTATGATCTGGGTAATGTTTTCATGGCATTCTCTGAATGATCTCGACATTCCGTGGGGCACAATGGATCAACACAAGTATGCATCTACTCTTGCGAAACATGTCCGCTGCTAGATGCAGTTTGTTTTTCCTCGGCCCGATGGCGTCTACCAGCAGGACAATGCAACGTGTCACTGATCTTGCAGTGTACGTGCGTAGTTCGAAGAGCACCACGATGAGTTTGCCGTAGTCCGCTGGCCACCAAACTCCCCGGATTAAACCGCTATCGGGAATCTGTTAGACCACCTCTATCAGGCGGTTCGCGCCACGGATGCTTTCCCGAGATACCTAGCGCAGCTGGCCACGGCGATGGAGTCGCCATGCCCCTACATGTCTGTCGGTACCTTCCAGAACCTTGCTGTCTCTCTTCCTGCAGGTCTCGCCGCGGCCCGCAGTCGAAAAGGTGGCTGTTCACACTTTTTGATAGGTGGTCACATTAATGTGACTGGTCCGCGTGTTAACTGTTTCCATTTTCTTACCGCCTTCTCTGCTCTTGCGTTTTGCATCTTCCTTCCGGCGCTTAGGGTTGAGAGGTGGCATGAGCCCCCTCTCATATTTCTATCTTACGATTCTCCTCTCTAGTTGCATGCGGTGGAGGGTTGCTATTCCTTCACACGCGGACTTCCCATGCAGCGTCTCTCGTCACCCGGGTGGTCCAGTGACAGGCGGGCTCTTCTGACTTTGAAAGGGTAGGCCGACAGGCGTGGGGGGTCGAGTGAATGCTTTCCGGACGCCGGCATTGTCAGGAGACGCGCCCGTTTGGGGCCGGAAGTGGCGGCTGGGCTGGAGGTTCCGTTGCTTCGCAGAAGCTTAGCGAAAACACTTTCTGGCGGGCTACCAGCGAGGCGTGGGAATGACTTATGTACCCAGGCAGCTGTGGCGGGAAAATTCCCGCGCTTTCTGCAAAATAGTAACTGGGATTGGCTTGCTCAGGGCATAGCTCCGCGACGTAGCAAAATCAGCACAGAAATTGGCGCCAAGAATCTCCATTGGTGGAATGGTAGTGCTCCAGCAATGGAGTGGAATTTCCGCCGGTTTTCGGGTTGCTGATTGGAACGTAACCACGGCCACTGTCGTGGGGGCGGGAATGTTGTGTGTTCGGCCTGTACGGGTGCTCTAGGTAGTCGGCTCTCGCCTTTCGGTCGAGGACGTCGAAGCAACCAGCCAACGGCTCCGGTACGCCAGATCGTGTCCTGGCAGTCAAGAAGACAGTTTGGTAATGTATGTCCGCAGCACCGGCAGACAGGGATTTTCCTAGGTGATAATCAGAGCTCAGCAGAGCGCGCCTGTTTGTCTTTTTCTAACTTTGTTCTGTCTTGAGTAGCAGCAATTACTGTTGCGTTAGCTGTGTGTCTCTCTTGAGATTTGAGTGGCAAGGAATTGGCTCCACATACCACCTCGTCTTAAACCTCACGATCTAGTTTAGGGACAACTTCACCTTTACAGTGTTTGTATGAATCTCCAATTTGAGCCAATTTGATGTATTATAAATATTTCCTGTGTTTCTTTTACTATTCTGTGTTTAGTCTTAATAAATCATATTGTTATTTTGGACAGAACTTTCATTCTGTTAATCGATAGAGCAACCCTATCTTTCCTCACTATGCTAATGAAACCTTTGTTTATTTAACTTATTTATCGAATTAAATTATTCCAGGTGCCAAACTCTCTTCTACTCCACTGGCAGGGTTGATTAGAGTCAGTTCGCGTATTTTTTTTATCCTTGTGCAACAGCAAAAGTCGGAGTTAGAATAGGGGGGGCTTAGAGCATGATTTACATATGTGGATTCTAGTAGAATTTAGTGATAAATACACTGCTAGCCTCGGCACCTCGCATAATATGGCGACCCTTAGCCTCGGATCTTTCCTGAGAATCACTGATTAACAAACAGTATTCTTAGTACGAACATTCAAATTTTTTTTTCTCTAATTTTTTTTATTGCTTAATACCCAAGTTTTTTTCTGGTAGTTCCGCGTTTAGTTTTAAGTAGTGGCGCATGATTACAGTTTTTGTTTTCAGTGTATATATTTTTTTTGTTCATTGTTTTTTGTGTTTCGTTGATGTGGTGTCCGTACCACATCGCACTTTGTCGGATTTGTGTGCGGTTTCTGTACCACATCAAATTGTGTTTGTGATTACAGCGTTGGAACAGCGTTGTTGAAATTTTATGTCTATGTGTAAAACTACAGTGAGTAGATAATTTTTACTGTATATTTTAGATAAATTTGTTTTTTCGTGAATGATCACGAGAAGTAAGGCACGACTATTAGCGAGCGAAACTAAAACAAAAGAGAATAGCATAATGGATAAGAGGCAGGTTACTGACGAGGATAGGTTCAGAGATGAGATGGGCACATTTTTAGCAAGACAGGAGGACAGGGTCATTGATGAGGAAGGTGATTTGGACGCGATCTCAGAGCAGCGTTGCGGCCGTGATTATGATAGTGAGGTAGAGGATGAAACAGAGACAGGCACACAGGTCGAGACGGTAGCAGAAGTTTATAATCAAACGAACGAGAGCAGACAGGGGCCAGCTCGGTCACGTCAGAGCTCTAGCGCCCAGGTGTCCAGAGTTACATCGCCCATGTGTGACGAGGATCAAAATGATGACATTAACCCAATACTAAGCTTCCTACGATCAATGAAAGAAGAAGCTGACGAACAACGTAAGAAGGAGAAGGAAGAAGCTGACGAACAGCGTAAGAAGGACACTCAGGCAATAATTTCGCATATAGGGAAAATTCGTGGGGAATTACTAACAATAAAGAAAGAATGTGGAGAAGCAAAACAGATGTCACTGGTAGCACAAAAAGTAGCAGGCCTAGCCAAAACGGCAGCAATGGGGGCAATGAAAGTTGCAAAAGTAACTTCTCAACTCGCAGGTCGCTTGCGACGTGCGACACAAGCCCACTCAAAATCCCTAGCGTTCTTAAAAACCCAAGGTAATATTGCGGTTACGAACATCACGATACAAATGAAAGAAGTAGAGAATCGGATAGCAAAACTAGAGCGAAACGGGCACACGAGCACTGCGCGTTCGGATACCAATGATGGAGTACACAGAATTGTGTCTCCGAGGAAAAGCCCGCCGTGCTCCAGCCCAGTGACAGAGTGCGGAACTAACAATGCACACGCAGAAACACCTAGTAATAGCTCCAATAATTGCAGCCCACTTAGGAGAGTGAATTCTGAGTGCCACTTCCACTGTGATGCAGAGGTAGCACATCACAGTTATCAGCAAGATAGAGCAGGACACTCAGCAGACGTGCAAGTATCGGAAACGAGTGACAACACCAGTGCGAGGATCAGACAGAATTTTGATCACAATCACTTCCTGTCGATACTAAAATTCCAGAAGTTCAAAGAAAATGGAGGGTCGATGCATCCGAAGAGCTGGGTGATGCAGTTTACAAATTCATTACCGGCATCATGGCCAACCCAGGCAAAATTAGAATTCATGTGTGGACACATCGAAGGCCAAGCCGCGGAAAAGATGCGGGGTGTGGCAGTGACGTGTCGGACTTATCAGGAATTTGTTGGTGCATTCCTGCGGACCTACTGGTCAAAGGAAACGCAAGACAGGATTAAGAGGAAATAATATTTTGTCCTGAACTGGAAGTGTCCGGGCATAGGAACGCAACCAAATTTTTTGATGATTTACTCAAGAAGAATCAGTTTTTAGATAGTCCATATAGCAACGGAGAAATCATTAAATTTTGCTTTTCCAAATTGCCTATTAGGTATCAACAGACACTTGTCGGGAAGTGTGGATCTGACATAGAAGCATTCAAGAGTCTATTGCGCGAACTCGAAGTAGTCTTCGAATAACAAGACGCAAAGGACAGGAAGAAGGCGCAAAATAACAAATACCACGGGCCAGCAAGGGCAGACGACAACAGATCGCATAATCGCGCTCGTCGGTTAGGAAACCAGGGTTACGGAAATCAAGGTTACGCAAGTCAAGATTATGGAAACCAGAGACACGGAAACGAGAACGTTAGGGAACAAGGTCAATCTAGACAAGGAATCTGGGACAGGAGGAATGACGAACGGCAAAGCGACCGTAATTGGAGAGAGCGAAATCAAGGACAACAGGAGAACCAGGAGATTGAAATTATACCTCCGAATCCTAATGCACGTCAGAGGAGGGGGAGTCTAAGAAGGGATTGACGCTAGTCCATAGGACTCCACCACTTCTCTCACACAAAGAAGTTCATGGAATAATAGTAGTTTAAGTGGTGTACATAGTTGAATAGGCAAATATATGAATCTTTTTTCGGGGAACAATAATCGTTGCATTAATAGATTAAGATTGTTAAAGTATTAACACGCTGCGTTGTCTCGCATAAGAATTTACTGCTGCTATCTTTTTTTTGTCTATGTTCGGGATCTCCTCTGTCGTTGCGATAAGAGGCACTACCTTTCCATGAGCAATGTTTTTGTCCTTTCCTATCTGGTGTCCATGTTAAGGGATAAAGATGAGTGACGAGATGTCGCACAAACGGGCGCATACAGGAACGTGCTCTTAGAAGCGTTCTGAGAAGTCGTGATACGCTCAATAGCGGCCACAACCAGTTCGTGAAACGTTCATACCAATGCTTGCAGGCACGCGTCAGTGCACGGCAAGATTGTGGTATATTGCGTGATTTCGAGGATGAATATGGGCAGTATAGTTTTTTTGCAGAGCTGCGCCAGCATCGTTGTCTTGCAAGTCGGGGTGATCCTGTGAGCGTTTGACTCCAATGGTGCCCTAGACGAGAGAAATGCGAGCATAAAGCCTACCATGCCAAGGTGCTGGTTGGGGATTTAGCGTGCTGCTCGTGACTGTCACAGATGAATAACCAGGGACTTATACTTGGATATTCGTGACATACTGTGTAGCTGGCGTGTGTTGGGCGACTGAATCCTCAACAGGAACCACCCCTGGCTTGGTCATATTACATTGCTTCTGGAAAGGTGTGCTTTGATCCCGAAAACCGCATCAGATAGAGAAGGAAGTTGCAACTATACATTTATTGTCGTGTATAGCCATGGCTAACCCAGTCTCTGGAGTTTCAGTGAGGCGTAATGAAAACTCGGAGGTCATGTCGTACGGCGCACATCACTGTCGGCAATAGCGGCGAGCAGCGAGACATCTCAACGTAACAGGAATTATGTAAGAGTATTGTATAAGGTAAACAAAAAAACAAAAAAACAAAAAAAAAGGGTACGATATACTAGGATAAGTTAAACTGTAGGATTTACCAATAACTAGATTAATATTGTGGGGGTTTTCTACCACAAGTGTTGTATTTGGCGCGTGCCTGTTGGGATGTTATTTTTCAGGTCATGAAACCACAGACCCGAGATGGAGGGACGACCGGAGAGCGAACGTACAATAGTTGCATGTTCGAACGTACAATAGTTGCATGTTCTTTATAGCTCAGTAAAACTTCAGCCTGCATAATAATATAATTTATTTAGAAGACATAGAATGTAGATCGCTGGCATATGGTAGTTAATTCTTGAGCATGTCTACTGTCGATCTATATAATTAATAGTAATATTAGTGCGGGCCCGCACATTTAGTTGTTCATCCATTACATAGCATCAGTTATCACACACCATGTACAATACTGAGATCGGTCTCTACACATATATCAAAATAAATTATTTCCATGTCTAGATTAGATGTTATAATGATTGCCATAGATTAATAACTATAAAAGTAAAATAAGAGTGTCTGAAATGACAGACCATCAATGTTTCATTATGTAAATTTATTATAACATAGAAGGTCATGGGAAAAAGTTAGGCATAAGATTTTTGTAAGAATTGTGCAGATGACGGGGATCGTGGCAATGCGGAGGCCGGCCGGAGCGGGAACAAGAGGTCTGCGGCTACCTGCAAGAAAAGAGCGTCAGCACCCCACCTGACGTGAAGGGCGAGCGCATCCGGTCCTACAGGCTGACAGTCACGGGGCCTTATACCTGAGGGATTACGCGGGACCCTCGCCGGGCGACAAGCGAAAGTGAGGCTGGCCGTTGACACTGACACGCGACCCACACGCGACAGCCTGCTAGCTCTCCAGACGCGGCAGCCGTTTGGAGGGATTCCCTGCGGCAGACCACGTTGTCGTGAGTACACGAAGAAGATCACATATTGTGTCAGAACCTGCGCCTCATGTGCCTCAGGACAGAAAGGGACGCTCTATACTCACCTGTTTGGGTTTTTACAACTCACTAGCATTGGCCGATCTGCATACACAAAGCAGTATCGTGCCACACTAACAAATGTATGGTCTCATTTCTTACTTCTCCTCTCTATTAGAGAGCAGTTTTAACAATAGTCGCTCCTAGTTCGATCCTGTATGGATGACCTCACACACTTGTGGAGTCACTCCACGTGCCATCATCCCTCGTCGAACTGCAATATTGGGAAACGTAAAGTTCTGTCCAGCGAGAGAAGAGACCTAGACTAGTGATGTATCCCAACGAGTAGACCTCAGAGACAATTAATCGACGTGAGGAGAGCCTATCACTGTGTCTTCCTACCGTACTGCCGTGATCATATGCGTGGGTCTGACTACAATCTCAACAGCGTACTGCAGACACTCCAGAACTCCCTATTGCTGTTGCCACAACGTAGCAACAACACCCGACGTTTAGCCTTATGTGATGTCAGTACTGTGGAATTAGTGAAGTGCCACGGATATTTCTAACAATGTGATTTAGTGCCTCATTCTCAGCACAGTCGTGAACTTTGTGCAATGTGCACGCACAATTTGATGCCCCATGAACCTTGTTTTTTTTCTTAAATTTCTTTCTCTTATGTTGTTTTTGTAATGTATGTTATACCTTGTATGCGTTTGTGTTTTACACTGTAATTCTTATTACAGATTACTGTATTGTTCTCCACATCATGTTTTTTTTGTATTTTGTGTTTATTGTTGTGTGTTTGCAAACAGTGTGCCTGAAGTCCCCATAAACTGAAGCAGATACCACCACTGTCATTGTGAATGGACCATCAGTTCAGGGAACATTTTGTAAAGGTTATTCTTGCTGCAGGGAGACAGAATGAATCGGAGGTTGTAACTAGATTCTGAAAGCTCACAAAGAGATTGTTAACTTATATAGTATCATGTGTGAGTGAGTTCAGGTTAGTTTAATGATTAAAATTGTTGTAACATCTTGGGCATTTAATTGCGGAGCACTCCAACTCTGATTGTAAAGAATAAACTGCTCCATATTTGGCTCAGATGCCCGGGCCATATTTAGAGCGTGAATGTCTGCGTGAATCGGTGTTTGGGAAGGGGCTCCCTGGGTATGGATGTGTGATGTGAGTGTTAGTGTTCCATATTAAGAAGGTGAAGTTGGCTACATCATAAATAATCTTCCCTCTATGAGCCGCATTTTTTCAGTTGCAATGATTTCTTTATAGAGTGCGGCATGTGGAGTCACTTTGTAAGATTGTTCTTGGGCGATTGACTCACTACCTTGCTCCTAAGTGAGCCAACCGCTCACCAATTACAATCTAAAATGGCGTAGGGGCAATGAGAGGTGGCATGAGCCCCCTCTCATATTTCTATCTTACGATTCTCCTCTCTAGTTGCATGCGGTGGAGGGTTGCTATTCCTTCACACGCGGACTTCCCATGCAGCGTCTCTCGTCACCCGGGTGGTCCAGTGACAGGCGGGCTCTTCTGACTTTGAAAGGGTAGGCCGACAGGCGTGGGGGGTCGAGTGAATGCTTTCCGAACGCCGGCATTGTCAGGAGACGCGCCCGTTTGGGGCCGGAAGTGGCGGCTGGGCTGGAGGTTCCGTTGCTTCGCAGAAGCTTAGCGAAAACACTTTCTGGCGGGCTACCAGCGAGGCGTGGGAATGACTTATGTACCCAGGCAGCTGTGGCGGGAAAATTCCCGCGCTTTCTGCAAAATAGTAACTGGGATTGGCTTGCTCAGGGCATAGCTCCGTGACGTAGCAAAATCAGCACAGAAATTGGCGCCAAGAATCTCCATTGGTGGAATGGTAGTGCTCCGGCAATGGAGTGGAATTTCCGCCGGTTTTCGGGTTGCTGATTGGAACGTAACCACGGCCACTGTCGTGGGGGCGGGAATGTTGTGTGTTCGGCCTGTACGGGTGCTCTAGGTAGTCGGCTCTCGCCTTTCGGTCGAGGACGTCGAAGCAACCAGCCAACGGCTCCGGTACGCCAGATCGTGTCCTGGCAGTCAAGAAGACAGTTTGGTAATGTATGTCCGCAGCACCGGCAGACAGGGATTTTCCTAGGTGATAATCAGAGCTCAGCAGAGCGCGCCTGTTCGTCTTTTTCTAACTTTGTTCTGTCTTGAGTAGCAGCAATTACTGTTGCGTTAGCTGTGTGTCTCTCTTGAGATTTGAGTGGCAAGGAATTGGCTCCACATACCACCTCGTCTTAAACCTCACGATCTAGTTTAGGGACAACTTCACCTTTACAGTGTTTGTATGAATCTCCAATTTGAGCCAATTTGATGTATTATAAATATTTCCTGTGTTTCTTTTACTATTCTGTGTTTAGTCTTAATAAATCATATTGTTATTTTGGACAGAACTTTCATTCTGTTAATCGATAGAGCAACCCTATCTTTCCTCACTATGCTAATGAAACCTTTGTTTATTTAACTTATTTATCGAATTAAATTATTCCAGGTGCCAAACTCTCTTCTACTCCACTGGCAGGGTTGATTAGAGTCAGTTCGCGTATTTTTTTTATCCTTGTGCAACAGCAAAAGTCGGAGTTAGAATAGGGGGGGCTTAGAGCATGATTTACATATGTGGATTCTAGTAGAATTTAGTGATAAATACACTGCTAGCCCCGGCACCTCGCAGGGTTACACCAGAACACTTTACATTGTAGCACTTATTAGAGCTTCTTCCTATTCCATTCGCTTATGGTGCGAAGGAAGAATGATTGCTTAAACGCCTGTGTATGCTCAGTTATGACACGAATGTTAGTAGTTACAGTATATTCCTAGAATACTCAAATAATGCTGTTTCTTCTTAATTTTTATCTTTGAACTGTATCACCGCAGACAATTCCTCCTCGTAGGATGGCAGTAAGATCTAATATTTTGGTAAATCAGTACTGTCCCAATAACCAAAGATGAACGCGCGTTTCATAACGTTTTCAGAGACGTAATACACATAGAGGAAAAAAGCTAGCTTGTGAGGCTATTTGACTGTATCAGAAACCAAGTTCGAGAAACAAAATGATTATGTGACGACAATGATATTAATTTGCTCACCACCCACGTGGAACAACCAATTCTTAAGAAGCAATTAATTTAGCCGCGCGGTGTGGCCGCGCGGTTAGAGTAGCCATTTCACGAATTGCGCGGCTCCTCTCGCCGGAGCTTGAGTCCTCCCTCGGGAATGGATGTGTGTCTTGCCCTTCGCGGAAGTTACTTTCAGTAATGTGTAAGTCTAGGGTCCGGTGAACCGAGCAGTTTGGTCCCTTAGGAATTCACACACAATCTATTAATTTAAGTAGTAAACATATACTCATTGGTTGTAATGAAAGTGACGAGCGTAGTTCTCTGTGACTCATCAATGATATGGACATTGTTCGCCGTATAGTTTGTCGACGGATTGTGGTTCTAAAGAATGAATCAGATTCGTCCATTATGTTAGAGTTTGATTGTAAGAGCATTGAAAAAGCTGTTTTACTTCTTACTGAAATTCCATATAAGTAATTGTTGAAGTATGTGTCACATTTTGCAAAGCTGGGTGAAATGATCCCGCAGAAAAATAGTCGTCCCCGACTATGTAGGTAATAAGAAAAATCAATGAACAGCACGATTCATCGCCAACTGATATGATATTCATTTTCAGTTCTGAAATTTAATAAAAAGTGGCTATTAGGTTATTGATTTAAGATTAGTATATTTCTAGATTCTCTCATCTTGCCTATTCACAATACTGTCCTTTTAATAGTGATATTCGTCCTAATCTGATGAAGTGTTTCAAAGGCTGTATAAAACATTTTGCTCTAATTGAGCGAGATGATGGAGTGGTTAGTACAGTCAACTATCATTTTGGAGGAGCGAGGTTCAAATATCTCCTTTCACTTTCCTCGTTTGTGAAATACTAGCAACGACAGGCTGTTCTGAAAACTTCAGCCTGCGGTGAACTAGAACACCGGTTCCCGTCACATCACCGAAATTAAACGCTTCGGGCTGCGCTAGCAAACTGAGGAGCAACTTGATCGAGCAGTAGCGGCTCCGGCCTCGTAAACTGACATAGCGGTGTGCTGACCACATGCCCCTCCATATCCGCATCCAGTGACGCCCGTGGGCTGAGGATAACACGGCGGCCGGTCGGTTGCGTTGGGGCTTCATATCCTGTTAGGGCGGAGTTAAGTTTAGTTTTACTCAGTAAAATAGTATATAATTTGAGGTTTAACACCACACAGTCGATATACACACATGGCAAATCTGTAGACCTCAAGAACTGTTTTAAGGAAGCGAATGTTCAGTAATACGAAGGTAGACAGTTCAACAACGACTAAGACTTTCAATAATTTTTGAAATGAGTGTTAAATACACAGTAATTGCAGATTAACATATGCAATAGGTGTAAAGAAAATCCATGAAAAAGCAATGACATAAGGCCCCTCATGAATTCCTATCCGTTGCAAGAAAGGATGGTTAGAATTTAACCCCTCAACGACGTCGAAATTATCAGAAAAGAGGCGTAAGCTAAGTATTGTTAAAAAACTATAGAAAGTCGGCCTCGCCCCTTTTCAAGGAACCATAGGAGTATAAAGGAAGAACTCAACATCAAAATAGAAATTACTTCTGATTAGATGATTGAGCAGAGTAAATCCGTTTATGGTAGTTAACATGATTTACTGACATTTGGAATTACAGTGATATAAATCCATTCAGATTATTTTTAATGATGCTCTTCTACCTACATCTACATCTACATTCATACTCCGCAAGCCACCCAACGGTGTGTGGCGGAGGGCACTTTACGTGCCACTGTCATTACCTCCCTTTCCTGTTCCAGTCGCGTATGGTTCGCGGGAAGAACGACTGTCTGAAAGCCTCCGTGCGCGCTCTAATCTCTCTAATTTTACATTCGTGATCTCCTCGGGAGGTATAAGTAGGGGGAAGCAATATACTCGATACCTCATCCAGAAACGCACCCTCTCGGAACCTGGCGAGCAAGCTACACCGCGATGCAGAGCGCCTCTCTTGCAGAGTCTGCCACTTGAGTTTATTAAACATCTCCGTAACGCTATCACGGTTACCAAATAACCCTGTGACGAAACGCGCCGCTCTTATTTGGATCTTCTCTATCTCCTCCGTCAACCCGATCTGGTACGGATCCCACACTGATGAGCAATACTCAAGTATAGGTCGAACGAGTGTTTTGTAAGCCACCTCCTTTGTTGATGGACTACATTTTCTAAGCACTCTCCCAATGAATCTCAACCTGGTACCCGCCTTACCAACAATTAATTTTATATGATCATTCCACTTCAAATCGTTCCGCACGCATACTCCCAGATATTTTACAGAAGTAACTGCTACCAGTGTTTGTTCCGCTATCATATAATCATACAATAAAGGATCCTTCTTTCTATGTATTCGCAATACATTACATTTGTCTATGTTAAGGGACAGTTTCCACTCCCTGCACCAAGTGCCTATCCGCTGCAGATCTTCCTGCATTTCGCTACAATTTTCTAATGCTGCAACTTCTCTGTATACTACAGCATCATCCGTGAAAAGCCGCATGGAACTTCCGACACTATCTACTAGGTCATTTATATATATTGTGAAAAGCAATGGTCCCATAACACTTCCCTGTGGCACGCCAGAGGTTACCTTAACGTCTGTAGACGTCTCTCCATTGATAACAACATGCTGTGTTCTGTTTGCTAAAAAATCTTCAATCCAGCCACACAGCTGGTCTGATATTCCGTAGGCTCTTACTTTGTTTATCAGGCGACAGTGCGGAACTGTATCGAACGCCTTCCGGAAGTCAAGAAAAATAGCATCTACCTGGGAGCCTGTATCTAATATTTTCTGGGTCTCATGAACAAATAACGCGAGTTGGGTCTCACACGATCGCTGTTTCCGGGATCCATGTTGATTCCTACATAGTAGATTCTGGGTTTCCAAAAACGACATGATACTCGAGCAAAAACCATGTTCTAAAATTCTACAACAGATGTAATGAAGTAATATCTGTAATAGACAACGGCGCAGATATCTAGTGTAGCCATATCTACAACTACAGTTACACTCCACAAGTCATCTAGCGGTGTGTGGCGGAGCGATCTTTGTGCACCACTGTCATCTTCCCCCTTTCCTGTTCCAGCTGCGAATGGTTCGCGGAAAGAATGACTGCCGGTAAGCCTCCGTGTGGGCTCGAATCTCTCTAGTTTCATTTTCATTGTCTTGTCGCAAGATATTCGTAGCAGGGAGCAACACACTTGTTGACTCTCATAGGAACGTACGCTTTCGGAACTTTAACAGTAAACCAATCCGTGACTCAGGACGCCTATCTTGCAGCATCTTTCACTGGATTTGGCCGACCATCTCTGTGACGCTTTCGCGCTTACTAAACGAACCTGTAACGTAATGCGCTGCTCTTCTTTGGATCTGCTTTATCCCTTCTGTCAGTTCTATGTCATGTGAACCCCGACTGAAGATCACTATTCAAGTATTGGTCTAAAGAGAGTTTTGTAAGCTTACTTTTTTGTTGACGGACCACCTTTCCTGGTGATTTTTCCAGTGAATCTCAGTCTAGCATCTACCTTTCTTGCGATTAATTTCATGTGATCGTTCCACATTAAATCACTCCGTAGGCGTACTCCTAGATGTCCTATAGATGTATCTGCTTCTAGTGATAGTTCAGCAATTGTGTCATCATACAACAATGGAACGAACACTGCGTCTTTCCGTCAATGTATACGTGGTACGCTATATTAGTTTATGCTGAGGGTCAGTTGCCACTCCCTGCACTAAGAGTCGATCCTCTGCAGGTCTTCCAGCTTTTCGCAAAATTTTTCTAGCGTTTCGACTTCTCTTTATAAAACAGCTTTATCCGCGAAATCCCTTATGGAACCTCCGACGCTATTTTTAATAGGAATTTTATATTTATTGTTAAACGTAATGGACACACAACCATCCCTTGGGGCACAACCTAAGTTACTTTTACCTCTGAAGCCTTCTCTCCATTAAGAATGGCATTCTACGTCCTGTTTGCTAGAAACTCTGATATTCCGTACCCTTATATTTTGTTCATTAGGCTTCAGTGCGGAACTGTATCGAGTGCCTTACGGAAGTCAAGGAACACAGCATATACATATGTGCCAGTATATACCGCCTCTGGGTCTCGTGTACGAACAGAAAGAGTTGGGCTTCCCACGATCATTGTTTTCGGAATCTACATTCGTTCAAACAGAGGAGATTTTCAGTCTCGAGAAATGTCATAACATGCGAGCGTAAAATTCTACAACAGACCGACGTCAGAGACATAAGCCTGTTGCTTTATGAGTCTGCTCGGCGACCCTTCTGGGAAGCGGAAATGTCCTGTGCTATTTTTCAATCATCAGGATCACTCCATTCTTCCAGAGACCTTCGGAACCTTCCTGCTAGGTGAGGGCCATACTCTATGTAGAATCGTATTGGTATCCTGTCAGGTCCAGTGCCCTTTCCTCTGTTGAGCGGTTCCATTTGCTTTTCTATTCCATGGTAAGTTATTTCGATATCAGCCACTTCGTTGTTCGTGCGACGCTTTAAAGGGGTAGTACAGTGCGACCTTCTTCCATGGAAGAGTTTTGGAAAAAGACGTTTAGTACTTCGGCCTTTTGTGTGTCAGTGCCATTATGGTCACAGCGTGTCTGGACAGATGGCTTCGATCCGTTTACAGATTTAACGTGACACACAAACTTCTTACGATTTTCTGTCGAGTCGATAGACAGAAATTTTCTTTCAAATTCGTTGAACGCTTCACTAATGGCTCTCCTTACGTTAATTTTAGCTTTGATTGATTTTTGCTTGTTAGTGGGACTTTGGCTAAGTTTAAATTTGCAGTAAGGCTCTCTTTGCTTTCGTAGCGGCTTTCTAACACAGTTGTCGAACCACGGCGGGCCTTCCCTATCCGTCATAGCTTTGCTCAGCGTATTGTACAACGTTCTTGTCCATTGATACTCAAAGTTATTAGTGACGGAGACGAAATTTTCACTTTGTCCGCTGAGGTAAACTGAAATGTGTTTCCTGCCGTACTTGCTGAGCTGAAAGATTTTCTTGTCTTTTTGGAATTTCTTCTTACAACCGTATTCAGTGATGTCGTAACGGCCTTACGGTCACGGATCCACTGTTCTACAATAACTGAGTCGAAAAATTCGGATCTGTTTATCACCAGTAGATGTAAAGTGTTACCATTACGAGTCTGTTCTCTGATTAACTGCTCAACTTAATTTTCGTATGAGACATCTTGAACAATTCCTCACGGTTTCCTGTCTCTATTGCTCGCCCTAATCGCATAAGTTTCCCAGGCAGATGTAGATAAACGTAAACCTGAGCATTTTAGAACACAGAGAATTACTATCCTATGAGTACAATGTCAGTGAGTGACGATTGGAGTCAGTCAACTCGAACAAATACCTAGGTATAGAGGTCTGCATGAAGATGAAATCAGATGAACACATAGACTCCGTCAAAAGTAACACAGGTAAGATACTGGGAAAATGCAGTCAATCTACAAAGGAACCTGCTTATAAATCACTAGTGCGTCCCATCTTAGAATACTAATTAAGTGTTTGAGGCACAGATATGAGTAAAAGGGGGAATTGAACGTATTCAAACAAGGGCATCACGAAATATCACAAACTTGTTCGCACTCTGGCGAACGTCACGGAAACGTGAACAGGTAGACACCTGAAGATAGACTCAAATTATTCTTCGAACGCCAACTTTTTTTTGTCGTCAGTATACTGATTGGTTTGATGCACCCCGCCATGATTTCTTATCCTGCGCTAACCTCTTCATCTCTACGTGGCACTTGGAACTTATGCTCTCAATTCTTTTGGATGTATTCAAATCTCTTTCTTCTCCTACAGTTTTTACCCTCTATAGCGCCATCCGATACCATGGAGTTTATTCCCGGATGTCGTAACACATATCCTACCAGTCTGTCCCCTCTTCTTGTCAGTGTTTTACATATGTTCCTTTCTTTGCCGATCCCTAGTAGGACGTCGTCATTCTTTATTTTATCAGTCCACCTATTTCTCAACATTCATCTGCAGCATCACAACTCAGACGCTTTGATTCTCTTCTCTTCCGGCTTTCCCACTAACCATGATACATTACCGTGTTGTGCTCCAAACGTACATCCTCAGAAATTTCTTGCCCAAATTAAGACCTATGTTTGATACCAGTAGACTTCTCTTGGCTATAAATGCCCTCTTTGCCGTGCTAGTCGGCTTTTTATGTCCTCCTTGATTCGCCCGTCCTGGATTATTTTGGTTCCAAGGTAGCAGGCTTTCTTAATGTCGTTTACTCCGTGATCACCAGTTTTGATGTTAAGCTGCTCTCTATTCTCATTTCTGCAACATCGCATTACCTTTCTCGTTTTCCGGTTTACTCTCAATCCATATACTTTACTCGGTAGACTGCACATTATAGTCAACATATCCTGTAATTATTCTTCATTTCCACTGAGGACAACAATGGCATCACTGAATCTTATCACTGATAGCCTTTCACCCTGAATTTTAATCCAACTCTCGAACCTTTCTTCTATTTCCGCCTTTGCTTCTTCGACATATCGATTGAACAGTAGGGACGAAAGACTGCATCCCTGTCTTACACCCTAATTAATTCGAATACTTCGTTCTTGATCTTCACGTCTTACTGTTTGCTCTTGGTTCTCGTATATATTGTATAATACACACCTTTTTCTATAGCTTACTCCTGTTTTTCCAAGAATTTCCAACATCTTGCACCCTTTTACATTGTCAACAAACGCTTTTTCTAGGTAGACGCATCCTATGAGTGTATCTTGATTTTTCTTCAGTCTCGATTCCATCATCACGCGAAACGTCAGAACTACCTATCGGGTATCTTTCCTTTCCTAAAGCCAAACTGTTCGTCATCTAACTGATCGTCAATTTTTTTTCCATTCTTCTATACATTATCCTTGTCAGCAGCTTGGATGCGTGAGCTGTTAAGCTGTTTGTGCGGTGGTTTTCGCACTTACCTGCGCTTTCTACCTTCGGAATTGTGTGGATGATTTTTTTTTTAAGTCAGATGGACTGTCGCCAGTCTTCTAGATTTTATACACCAAAGTGAGTAATTGTTTGGTTGCCAGTAACTCCAGGGAGGTCTGAAATTCCGATGTAATGTTATCCATCCCTTCTGCCTTATTTGATCTCAGGTCTTCCAGAGCTCCTATAAATTCTGTTTGTAATACTGGATACCCTATATTTTCCATATCGACTCCAATTTCTTATTCTATATGTCAGCAGGGAAGTCCTCCCTCTCACACAGGCCTTCAGTGTAGTCTTTGCGCCTATTCGCTCTCTCTTCTGCGTTTAACAGTGAAATTCCCATTGGAATGTTATAGCTACCACCCTTGCTTTTAATTTCAACGAAGACTGTATTGACTTTTCCATTGCTGAGTCAGTCTTCCAGACGATTACTTCTTTTTCGGGCTCATCACATCTTTCCTCCACCCGTTTCGTCTTGGCTGCCCTGTGCTTGCTGTTTATTTCATTCCTAACTGATTTATATTGCTTTATTCCGGGTTTCCCTAAATAGTTTTGTACTTACTACATTCGTCGATCAATTGAAGTATTTCATCCGTTATCCAGTGTCTCTTGGCAGTTATCTTCCTTGTGCCAGTGTTTGTCTCTCCAACGTCTGTGATTGCCCTTTTCACAGAGGTTCACTTCTTTCAACTGAACTGCCTACTCTGGTGTTCCTAAATCACAGTAATCACATCATTAGAAAACTGCAAACGCATCTAGTCATTCCACAGCACTTCAGTATCCATCTTCCTTCCACACAGATTCTTTCGGACGATCCTCTTAAACTTCAGTCATCTTACAAAGCTTCAAGAACCACTATTAACTGAAGAATCTAGAAGTATACTTCAATCCCACAGCGCTTCATTTCCGTAGTGACTACGAAGACAAGATTAGACTAATTTTGGCGCACACAGAGACATTTAAGCACTCATTCTTATTGCGTTCCATATCGCGTTTGAGCTAACTTTATTTGATGATTATTCTGAGGTATGACGTATTATGTTAAGTCTGAATGTGTAAACGAGTTTACATCAGCGCCAAATTGATTGGTAGACGGGCTCATTTAGTACGGATGCCTTTGTCAAAGTAACTTGTGACTGGACTGAGCATTTTTTGGTAAGAAGGACACAAATTGTTACCTTTGATGAAGAGTCTATCAACAGATGTAGAAGAATCTCCAGGTATTCTCGAGGGAAGTGTGTTGTCAAACTAGCTGTTCGTGCTGTCTATTAATAACCTGACATATAATATTAATAATAATCTTAGGTTTCTGCTGATAATTCAGGTATCTACACTGAAGCACCAAAGAAACAGATATAGGCACACGTATTCAAATACAGAGATTTGTAAACGGGCAGAATACGGCGCCGCCGTTGGCGACTTACGTATAAGACAACAAGTCTCTGGCGTAGTTGTTAGATCGGTTACTGTTGTCACAATGGCAAGTTATCAAGATTTAAGTGAGTTTGAGCGTGGTGTTATAGTCACCGCACAGGCGATGGGACATTGCATCTCCGAGGTAGCGATGAAAGGAGGATTTTTCCTTGCGATCATTTCACGAGTGTATCGTGAATACCAGGAATCCGGTAAAACATCAGCTCTCCGACATCGCTGCGGCCGGAAAAAGAGCATGCAAGAACAGGACCAACGACGACTGAAGAGAATCGTTCCACGTGACACAAGTGCAACCTTTCCCCAAATTGCTGCAGATTTCAATGCTGGGCCAGCAACAAGTGTCAGCATGCGAACCATAGAACGAAACACCATCGATATCGGCTTTCGGAGCCGAAGGCCCACTTGTGTTCTCTTAATGATTTCTCGACACAAAACTTTACGCATCGCCTGGGCCGTTTAACACCAACATTGGACTGTTGATGACTGGAAGTATGTTGCCTGATCGGATGAGTTTCGTTTCAAATTGTATCGAGCGGATGAACATGTACGAGTATAGAGACAACCTCATGAATGCATGGACCCTGCATGTCAGCAGGAGACTGTTCAAGCTGGTGGAGGCTCTGTAATGGTGTGGAGCGTGTGAAGTTGGAGTGATATGGGACACCTGACACGTCTACATACGACTCTGACAGGTGACACGTGCGTAAGCATCCTGTCTGATCACCTGCATCCATTCATGTCCATTCTGCATTCCAACGGATTTGAGCAATTCCAGCGGAACAATGACGCACCTCACACGTCCAGAATTGCTACAGAGTGGTTCCAGGAACACTCTTCTGAGTTTAAACACTTCTGCTGGCCGCCAAACTCCTCAGATATGAACATTGTTGAGCATATCTGGGATGCCTTGCAACGTGTTGTTCAGAAGAGATCTCCACCCCTTGGTACTCTTACGGATTTATGGATAGCCCTGCAGGATTCATGGTGTCAATTGCCTCCAGCACTACTTCACACATTAGTCGAGGCCATGCCACGTCATGTTGCGTCACTTTTGCGTGCTTGTCGGGGTCCTACACGATATGAGGCAGCTGTACCAGTTTCTTTGGCTCTTCAGTGTATAACGGAGTACTATTTGAAGGACATTCGATCACATCTTGATAAAATGGGAAAACTGGTAAATTACTTTAAATATTAAGAATTTTAAAATTCACTTTACAAAACAAGAAAGTATAGTATCCTACCGACTCGCCCCCGCACCCCCCACCCGCCGCTCCTTGAACCACGTATCTTGTCGTCGGTGGGGTGGCTTGTGTGCCTCGGCGATACAAATAGCTGTACCGTAGGTGCAACCACAATGGAGGGCTACCTGTTGACAGGCCAGATAAATGTGTGGAACTTGAAGAGGGTCAACAGCCCTTTTAAATAGTTGTAAGGACAACAGTCTGGATGTGTTGAATCCTCGTTAGCCACTTTTATGTCGTCTCGTTGTCTCTTTAGAGCTTTACCACGGAAAGCAAGGAGAGGATGTTGGTTGGTGGCCAGTATCCTCGTTCTATGACACAACTGCACGCAATTATTAACTGGTTTCTTTATTCATAACAAAGAGCTACTTAACTTAAGCTTCCACGTGCTGTGGTACATGCTCTCTGTATAGTCCGCTTTAGCCTCACTGCTGTTGAAGTACAAAGTCCAGTATGTTAAATATAAGGTTGCTATATGCTGCCTATCCCTGTGCTAGAGGCCTATTCTGTGGCTCTGACTCGGTGGCACGCTGGAACTCACTAGGTGCAACACGCTCGAACTAACTGGAACGAATTAATTGTCCCTCCAGTTGGGACGGCGATCCTAAATACTGGCGGCGGAGAAGGCGTTGGCGGCGCATTTCCAGCGAGTCTGTCATTGACCTCTATCGATACTCTCGTAACCTCTATGCTGTATGGTGTGCTGGCGCCAGCGTACTCCAGTACAGAATGATTTACTGATCTAGCCTCGTAACATCAGCCAAATCGGCCTTGCTGTGCTGGTACTGCGAACATCTGAAATCAAAGAGAAACTACACCTGTAATTTTTCCCGAGAGCGTGCCTCTCTACTCTATGCTTAAATGAGGATGGCGTCCTTTTGGGTAAAATATTCCTGAGGTAAAAATAGTCCCCCATTTCGTGTGGGGACTACTAAGGATGGTATCATCATCAGGAAAAACAAAACCATCATTTAGCAGATCAGAGTGTGGAGTGTTAGATCACTTAATCGGATAGTAGGTTAAAAAACTGAAAAAGGGAAATGGCAAGCTTGAAGTTAGATATAGTTGGAATTAGTGAAGGTTGGTGGCAAGAGAAACAAGAGTTCTGGTCAGGTGAATACAGGGTTATAAATACAAAATACAATAAGGGTAATGAAGAAGTAAGTTTAACAATGAATTAAAAAATAGGAGCATGGATAAGCTACTATGAACAGCATAGTGAACACATTATCATAGCCAAGATAGACATAAAGCCCACGCCTACCACAGTAGTACAGGTCTATATGCCAACTAACTCTGTAGGTGATGCTTTACTTCTTTACACTGTATGATGAGTTAAAGAAGTTATTCAGATAGTCAAAGAAGACGAAAATTTAATTGGGGTGGGAGGACTGGAATTCGATAGGAGGAAAAGGAAGAGAAGGAAAAATAGTAGGTGAATACGGACTTGGAGGAAAGGAATGACAGAGGAAGCTGCCTGGAAGAATTTTGCACAGAGCATCATTTAATCATCTCTAACATTTGATTTAAGAATCTTAAAAGAAGGTTGCATATCTGGAATATTCCCCATTTTAATATTTTCTCCTGCTTTTTCATCAGTAAAATCAATTCCTCTCTGTCCTGCTCCTGATCACTGTTTACAGAAGTTTCATCACTGTTATCCTCCTGCTTTACTTCTTTACACTGTATATACTTATCTTTATCCATTTTTAATAATTGCTTAAACTACATATATAATAATTCATACTGCTAAACCTTTCTCTTAACTGCTTTAACAAATTCGTGTCCCTGAGACCTTTATACGTCTTCCAAAAGAAACCTACCCATCTGTAAAATGTATAACTGTACTTAACTACAAATGGACTCTTAGCTGCTGTAAAATGTCCTGTCACCAGGCGCCACGTATATCCCTACCTCCACTATTGTAATTTAGTATTCTTTCACCTAAATAACATAAAAAGCCTTTCTATATGTTGACACTATAATATACCCAAACACAACAAATAGTCTTGTTACGGGAAAAACCACCTACAACCCTCTTACTAAAATTTTAGTTTCGTTTCCAAATTAAGTACACTATAGGAGGATAGTCCTGCTAATAGGAAAAGCTAATCAATAGAGTTACCCTTTTTACAGGATTTGACCGTGTGATGTGTCTAATGGATAAGTAAATCAGACTATTCAATTCTTTTCCTAAGATTTTACCCAGCGGTTAAATAGAAACGCAGTATGAATACTATTACACTGAAGCTACGACAACTCAGTTCCATGTTCATTTAGTGCTTCAAAACATGTACTAATGGTCGCCAGTCTATCCACTGGAAAAGCAGAAGCATGAATTTTGCACACCTTCTTGCTACTGTTTAATTTGATTCTTCAAATAAATATTACTCCACGTAAATAATGTTGGTGCAGACACTGGAATTTCTTTTTGACTACTACACCCTAATACATTTCGTTTTTAAAAGAGAAAAAGCCCAGTAGATAACTTCAAGGAAGCTAAAAAAAATTGGCCAGGGAGGACCTAAAAGCATTTTCTATAATAAACAAACTTAAACACTAAAATACTTAGATACTAAAGCACATAATTTTTACTGAATATTTCACTTCAAGAAAACCTCTTTCTTGCTGGAATTTACTTTTTAAAAAAAGCTATTATTCTTTGAACTAACTCTGTATAGTCATTTACCAGATTCTGGTAACTTAGCTACACGCTGACTGAATTTTACGCAAGCAAACTTTTACTACAACACGTTGCAATAGTTAAGAAAACACAAAAACAATTTAAATGGTGGCTCTTTATATTAACTTAGCACTTCATAAGTCTGTAAAATAGGATACTCGGATTCATCAAAGACCAGGAAGGAACCCTATATAGGTGTATGATTAGGATGAAATAACAAAGTGAATCACTTTCTTTAAAGTTCAAGAATGATTATTAAAACACCGTTTAAATTAACGGTTCACGTTGTACAAAAGTAAATTTACTATAAAAAAGAGTGTTATCTGGTGACTGTAGGCTTGGGTGTGGAGAACAATTATGGCGGCTACACTACCGACAGTACGGCCTGCAAGTCTCTTGCTGTATGGGCTCAATTTCTCTTCTTGGCGTCGTTCAGTTCTACATACCGTAGCCCAACAACTCGCAGCTATGCCGTAAGCGGTTTTCAGTCTCCATCCGACGTATTTTGTGCGAATTTGCACGTAAAGCTTCTCTTGCTCCACAAAGATGTTGCCTCAATCACTGCTGCCTACCGACTGTGTGACTTACTTCCCGCCCTTGCCACCTTTTCCACTCCCCAGAGCCACTTTCGTTTTAGACAAAAGCACACTGACTTTTATATAACACCTATTTCTTATGTTGTTGCTAAGCTTGACCATTCCTTAGGTCGTCAAATTTACATCAACATGAACAATTTATACACAAAAATATTTTAAATACGTAAGGTCATCAGAAAATTATTTAACATAATAAACAATTCACTTAGTATTTTACTTATATTGCTCACATACAATGCAAAGAACTTCAGTATCCAGTATGGTACACTTTACTTTACATATACAGAAATTTTAAAGCAAAAATATTATGAAAAAGCTAAATGAACCATAAACAAATATTGTTATACATTCTCAAGTGGAATAGGATAGATGGGATCAGTTAGAGATACCAGAAGTACCCTCCGCTACACACCATTATGTGGTTTGCGTAGAATGATGCAGATGAAGGTGTAGAAATACACCTGTTGTGATACAGTGAGAAGGATGAGATTTCAGACCATCTCAAACCACATTAGTCTTCTGGAATTAAAGTAAATCTTCTTACGTACCACAGAGATTTACGAGCGGTTGTCAATAAATAATGCAACGCTTTTCTTCTGAAAGCAGGTTGGTTTTATTCAGGATTCCAGTAAAGCATATTATTCTCCACTCTTTGGCTACAAAACACTATTTTTCAACATAATCTCCGTTCAATGCAACGATCTTTGCCACCTTGCTGGGTGTGCCTGTGTGCCCACATGGTACCACTCTATTGGACGACGTCGGAGCCAACGTCTTTGTGCATCAATAACCTCCCAGTCACCTTCGTACTGCTTTCCGCAGAGTGCAGCCTTCACTGGGCCAAACAGATGGATGTCGGAAGGTGCGAGATTCAGGCTGTAAGGTGGATGAGGAAGGACAGTCCAATGAAAGTTCCTCTAGGGTCCGCAGACTTGTGTGAGGCCTTGCGTTGTCATGGAGAAGGAGAAGTTGGTTAGCATTTTTGGCCGACGAACACGCTGAGATCGTTTCTTCAGTCCCTTAGAGCAGCACTATCCACTTCAGAGCCGATCGTTGTCCCATGAGGGAGGATATCAAACAGGATAACTCTTTCAAAGTCCCAGAATGATTTTACCCGTTGAAGATGTGCCTTTGAACATTTTCTTTACAGCAGAGGTAATGAAAATGAGCGTTTGGCGTCATTGGCCGGGAGGCCCCTTACGGGGCAGGTCCGGCCGCCTTGGTGCGGGTCTTATTACATTCGACGCCACAATGGGCGACCTGCGCGCCGGATGGGGATGAAATGATGATGAAGACAACACAACACCCAGTCCCTGAGCGGAGAAAATCCCCGACCCAGCCGGGAATCGAACCCGGGCCCCTTAGGACGGCAGTCCGTCACGCTGGCCATTTTCTTTTCATAATGGTGTAACTATAACAAACATAAACTACTTCTATTAGTTTTTTTATATAAGACGATGACCTTTATAAAATAAAATATTTCTGGGAAACGTAAATAATTTGACTTTTGTTACATAATAGTGAAAAAATCCTGCTTCTGTCAGTACAAAACAATAACGTACCACGTTACTCTTATTGGGCGCGTACCTCAATAATCCCGTTATACCTCGCGTTGGTGTCGGGTACGTCTTCACGTGTGGTGGTGGATCCTCTCCACTGTCCTGGACCTTTCTTGTTGTGATACTTATAGGCAATAATTACATTCTCCTACCCGGGACACCCCAACTGGGTGGCGGATCAAGCAAGGCGTCACTAAAAAAAGCACAACATGTTCGATATCTCGGATGTCTCATCAGCTGTGAGTGATGTTCATGTAGTAAGTCCCAAAAGTCGAGTACATTCTTACTGCCGTCTCGTAAAAGATAAAGCACAGTCAAACCTCGAATCCAAGTCACTGTCATATCTGGGAGAAGTGGTATCCGTGGTTCTATTGCTTGCGGCACCACCCGAAGGGGGAAGGCGATCATTTTTCGGACCAAACACCATACGTTCGCCGAAGGCCCGCAAATCAGGCGATGTTCCTCTGTGTCTACAACATTGTACTGAGGACATAGTGGCTCGCCCGCCATATGAATTGTATGCAACCTGGAACGAGTCACGTATTTCCCATTTACCACCTGATACCACAGTGCGCGCGTTCCAGTATCAAGGTGTGGGTGGTGCACTGTACGCCATACCACTGACCACGTAACTGTTGGTTGGCGGCGCTCTACGGCAGAGGTCTCCAAACTACTCTCCGCGGGCCGAAACCGGCCCGCGAGGGCCGGCAAACCGGCCCGCGTTAGCTGGCCGGACATTCCCGGTATCCGGCCCGCCAAATATTTGAGGTGGTACCTATACTGCCAACAATTGAGTTTCGAGGCCTATCGCGACCAATACACCGCGACATTGTCGAAGCTCTATCTTTACGAAACGGAGGGTCATGGTTAAACTTGTGGCTATCCACAATAAACAGACAGACCATTCTCCGCGCGATAGTGAAAAAAAGAAAATAACGGTTAACAGACTAGTTTGGCGAAAATATTTTAAGTAAAAAAATTCTTTGCATTTTATTCTACTCACGAGTCTGGTGCAAGTCTTTCAAATGGGCGCCACTTCGGCGACCAGCCTTAGTAACCGATCATTATGGAAGATGCTTCTTAAGCGAGGTTTCAGTTTCTTTTGATTACTTTGTAAAATATATACAGAATGTGCAGTGACATACTTTTTTGTCGGTGAAATTCGCCAGAATAAAATACGTCAGAATTTCGGTCAGGTACGTCCACCAATCAAAATTATGTAATTAAATAAAAATCGTAGTTAGTTTCAGTGCTAGCTAGTCCCACAACCTTAGATTTTTGCGATTTCATCTTTCCTTTAGCCTTACATTAGGGTGATCATGGAGTACTAGGGTGCTTTAATCCCACTAGGTACATCTTGGCTCTTATGACTTCGTGGAGGAGTCAATGTGGCCCGCGGCATTATTCGGCCGTCATCGAGTCAAGATGCAATAGATATCACGTGCCGTTGCCGTCCTGGTAGTCGGTAGCTCCACATGTACATAATTGTGTTCCACAAAAAAGGTTCGCATATGGGCAAGCGATGGTGAGATGTGAGACACCACTACAGGAGCCGAACGAGAAGGTGGATCCAGTTCGTCTATCAAGGTACCCGTCAGACTTGTCCGGTGTCGTGTCCACATCTTTATCATCGTGCTTACATAAATAGCCACTGCTCGGTCGCGTACGTGGACTAGTCCAAGACCTCCACGACTACGAGCAAGGGTGAGGGTTTCGTATCCGACCTTAAAAAGCAGACCTGTGCTCACAAAATATCCTAATGCCGCCAGAATTCGGCGCGCCAACACCACCTGCATAGGAAGAACTTGTGACAGGTGGGGGAAACCATTCAGCTATCGGGGCGGACTATAGTAGAGGTGATGTGGTGCGACTCCAAGGATTGCCGTTTTGTTTGCGGTATGAAGCGATGGATCCATGTTTCATCCCCTGTGACGATGTTCGACAAAAATGCTATTTATGGTCTTTTGTTAGGCAACTAGGAACCTAGAAGGCACACATCTTTGCGTACCCCCAATGGTACCTCGAACGAGATTGTCCGCACGTTCCAATATTGGAGGAGACCAGCTGTGTTTGGCTGGCCGTCACGCGTCAGGTTTGCACGACCTTGTTGCGATTATGTCAGACGCCTCGCCCAACGACTCACAGGCCTTTGTTCACTGCTAGGTCTCCTTAGACATTCTGCAAGCGCCTATAAATATCTGCGATAATCCGGTTTTCCGCCAAAAGAAACTCGCTAACAGGTCTCTGCTTAGAACGCACCTCCGTTACAGACGCCATTCTTGAGGCTATGTATAGCACCTCTACATATCGAAAGTTCATTAAACTATGCGGGCTAAATAAGGAATATTCCCAGATACCCCACTACAAATTCCCCATTTTTTCAACCGAAATTGGCTGAGAACAAAAATGTGTTGCATTACTTATTGAAAGCATCTCGAATGTTAGCACAAATAAGATAGTTCTGAGTATTACTTTATTTTGAAAGGTGCAAATCTCAGCCAAATGGCAGGAGCAGGAAGACAGCCAGGAAGGGACATACTTTTTATAGTTTCCAGGACGAAACTTTGTCTCCTAATCTGGCAGAAAATCGAGTAAAAATGTAAAAGTTGAGTGACTAGGGCCTCCCGTCGGGTAGACCGTTCCCCGGCTGCAAGTCTTTCGATGTGACGCCACTTCGGAGACTTGCGCGTCGATGGGGGATGAAATGATGATGATTGGGACAACACAACACCCAGTCCCTGAGCGGAGAAAATCTCCGACCTAGTTGGGAATCGAACCAGGGCCCTTAAGCCTGACATTCTATCGCGCTGACCACTTCTTTTTTAATCTCATTTTCTCGCTTTAGTTTGTTGCATCTGGGTCAGCACGATGAGCTACCGTGCCGGCTAGGCTACCGGGCACGGACAGAAAATCGAGTGATTCTGATCGTATGTAAAGCATATCAGCCGAAAGACACAATCAGTAGCTTAACTGTGTTATGACAATGACAATGTTACCGACGACAGAGCCACTAAAGCACATGGGTGTTGTGTGATGTCCTTAGGTTAATTAGGTTTAAGTAGTTCTAAGTTCTAGGGGACTGATGACCATAGATGTTAAGGCCCATAGTGCTCAGAGCCATTCGAACCATTTTTTGAACTAAAGCACACAATTTTCTGAAATTTCGTCGCCAAAAAAGATGCAGTAAATATTCCAGAATTCGGACCAAGAACAGTTACTAACATGAGTAATTTGGAAACAGATGCCATCAGTGTAGCGAAACAGCTTAAGACACTTAACAAAGGAAAGTCTTTCAGTCCAAACTGTAAAGCAGCTGGGTACATTCCTGAGCATGCTGGTGAAATAGTTCGCTCGCTAGCCGAACGATTGATACCTAAAGAATGGAAAGTTGCAAGGATCACATCAATGCACAACAAAGGAAATATAAGTAATCTGTTGAATTATAGTTGTATATCACTGACAGCTATAGCAGGATTTTAATGTATGCTGTGTTCCAACATTATGAAGTTCTTCGAAGGAAACGATCTTTTGAATTCAGAAAATATCGTTCTTGGGAAACAAGCAGTAATGGGCGCTGTCGACGGGTGATCTCAAGTTTATTCCGTATTTCTAAATGTCCACAGCGCTTTTGACACCGATCCTCACAAGCGGCTTCTAACCAAAGAGTGTGTCTGTGGAGTATCGTCTCAGTTGGACTTTATGGTTCTTCTGCAGAGACGGAATTTGTTGACATTTTTGTGGAGCCCAAGACACTTCAGGTATTTATTTTTTGCTTTCACGTTCGTTGGCTTTACCATCTCTCAACCAAACTGCCGCTTTCCAACCTAATCTAAACCTCGGTCTAAGCTACAGATCAATCTGTCACCCAACCAGGATTTTTTTTCCCTCCGGCATCTTCAACAGCTCACAACCAAACTAACACATTCCATCCTAACCTAGACCTCGCCTGTACAGCTTCAAACTGGTAAGGGTAAAATAAATGATCACAAAATGTGACTAGTTGCATTACTGAAAAACTAATTCCTAGTAACATGTGTCGTAGTCTACAACACGCTAATCTACAATGCTGTGCAGGAAACATTCTCATAAGGGGACTACGCCAACTCGTCCTCGCTGATTTCTTCCAAGTTTATGGTATAGGCAGGGTTTGGCTAGAAATGTGTTAGAGAAAACAGTATTTTTGATGCGGGTCAGCCACTTTTGTTAGTGTCACTTTCAGGCAGCGGTTGGCGCATCGGAAGGAATAGTGCATATCGGTAATCCGAGGGTTGTGGAATCGGGTCCCTATGCGGGCACTTCCTTTTGTTTTCAATTTTTACGTTACTCACACTGCAAAGAAGCCGAAATTATGTTCAGTATATTGTATTTCTTAATATTTTCACAAAAGGCATAAAAAGAAAAGGCAAAGGAAAATTTGGGATTGTAAATACATTTCCAGGAAGAGATTATAAGGCGAGAATGAGAGCTTCGTATATATGTATAATTCTTTTAAAGTTGATTTATAAGTGCTGGGGTGATATTGTTAAAACAGGTAAAGCAGTAATCTTTTCCAGCATCTTCCATACGTTATTCGTAACGCATCATTTCGCCAAATATTGCCGAGGATACCTTGTGATGGTGATGTACAATGGAATGTATTTTAACGCAATCTTCTCGGGGTTTGATTTCTCCTTCTCTCTCGATAAGAACAGTTTTAAAGTTTTTGATCAAATTTTTTGTTTGACGATGAAAACGTACATCGCAGTGTTGCATTAGCAGAGTGCATTTGCGGGGGAAGCACTTTAATACCGCGCCATCTTCATCTTGAAAAATCTCGTCGTATGATTGTGGATTTGTTTGTCTACCACACGAGCCAATTAACAGGAAAAATAGTTCTCCTTCACGTTGGGCTTCATCACGTCAGTTAATTTTTTTATTTTTTATTTTGTATTTTTTTTTATTTTTTATTTTTCCTTTTTTGTATAAGGTTGTTGTAAGTTTCACACATTTGGACGCTGTAATGGCGACATTGCTATATTTAGCCACGTGCACATCCAATGTTTTTTTGAGTCCTCGAGCCAAAGGGTCAGTCCTCCTAGGCGTCCGTAGACTGTTGTCATTAGTTTTTCCAAAAATGGTTCAAATGGCTCTGAGCACTATGGGACTCAACTGCTGAGGTCATTAGTCCCCTAGACCTTAGAACTAGTTAAACCTAACTAACCTAAGGACATCACAAACATCCATGCCCGAGGCAGGATTCGAACCTGCGACCGTAGCGGTCTTGCGGTTCCAGACTGCAGCGCCTTTAACCGCACGGCCACTTCGGCCGGCCAGTTTTTCCAGAAAGGGTTATAATATATTGCGCTGCTTAAGTGTGGGTGCTCATATTTCGGTTTACTTGCAGTGTAAATAACGTAAAAATTGCAAAAACAGTTTCCACCGAGGGACTCGACACCACGATCCTCAGTTTGTGGTTCTTCGAAGGTTGTCCAATAAGTAAGTTCCGATCGGTTGGGTAATGGAAACCACTGGGAAAATCCGGTAAAGCTTTGCACAGATGCGTTTGGCAGTGTCTCTAGTATGCCCGTCGATCGTGTCGCGTCGCTCTTTTCAGTTCTGAGTGAACAGTGAGCACGTAAAGATGCGTAGGGAATAGCGTCTCCCGCCAGGTATGGGGGCCTGGTTAGAGATTTCGCCTGTGTCATGCAGCCCACATAACAACTGTCGAGCAGTTCCTTCTTCATGCCAATCCTCGGCCGCACACTGCAGGGGCAATGAAGGCGCTCCTGCAGCGTTTCCGATGAGAAGTGCTTGATCACCCACAATACAGTCCGTAATTGGCTCCCCCTGAGACTCATCTCTGCTCACAAGAACCGCTGGCTATGAAGACAAAATTTTTCCACAGATAACGAGCTGCAGAGGAGTGCAGATAACTGGCCGAAAGCACAGGCGGCTGCTTTCTATGACGAGGATATTGGAAAGCTGATACAACACTACGACAAAACTCGAAGTTGGAAAGGCGACTATGTAGAGAAGTAGGTGGAAGGTGTACCTAACTGTTGCAAATAAAACGTTTCTGGTTTTCACTGTGGTTTCCAATCCGCGAACGATCGGAACTTACTTTCTGGTCAACCCTCGTATAATCGTTTCGCTGCGCCAACCGTTGCCTGGAAGCTACGCTAACGTAAGTGGCTCATGCCACTTCCGGCCCGCGCGAAGAATGCCATTTTTTTCTAATTGCTTGGCCATCTGAATCTCCCACTTCTGTCACTTCCATTTCTGGCCAAGCCCTGCATATACGATAAATCTGCATGAAATCGGTGATGACGAATAGGTGCGGTTCCCTTGTTAGTATGCCTGTATGCTATCTGCGAAAAGCTGCTTATCCCAGGCTCCGCAGGACAAGAATGACAACCTCCTCAGTTGCGTGAATGGATTCACTACTCACAGTCAGAAAAATCACAGTTCGTAGTAAATGACGGAAAAGCTTCTAGTAAAGCCAAAGTGACAGCTAGGGCTCCTCAAGAGCCCTCTACTTTTCTTGACCTATGTAAACGATTTCGGAGGCAGTCTGAGCTTTCCCTTCGAATGTTTGCCGACATGCTATCGATTACGTTCTAGTAAAGTCGGAAGATCAAAAGCGAATTGCGAGTTGGCTAGTGGAGCAGTGCTTCACCTCGGATATGACAGTACGAACACATTAATGTATTTTCAAATAACTTCCGGGAAATCAGCCAGGTAAGCCTTTCAGCGACCGCCGATATTTCGGCGGGAGAACCCCCTGCCATTTTCAAGGCAAAGGTAGTTTGCCTTGAAAATGGCGGCGTGCTCTCCCACCAAAATATCGGCCGTCACTGAAAGTGTTACCTGGATGAATTCCCTGAAGTTATTTGAAAGTTGTGTACGCCAGGAGAAACTCAGGTCTCACACATTAATGTATTGCAGTACGAACGTATGACTGTTAATAATTCATTACCAAATCATCATTAATATCGTACATCTTCATCTTTATACGAACTCAGAAAGCCACCGCAAGGTGCGTGACGGAGGGAGCGTTGTACCACTACCAGTCATTTCCCTTCCTGTTCCACTCTCAAAAATAGATCGAGGGAAAAACAATTGTCTACGTGCCTCTGTACGAGAGCTAACTTCTCTCATTTTATGTTCGTGGTCCTTACGCGAAATGTACATTGAAGACAGTATGATCATTCTGCAGCCATCTTCAGATACCGATTCTCTAAATTTTCTCAGTTAGGTTTCTCGAAAAGAAAGTCGCGTTCCCTCCCGATGCATCTCCGTAATAACTGCGTGTTGATCGAACCTACTGGTAACACATCCAGCAGTCCGCTTCTGAAGTCCTTCGATGTCTTCCTTTAATCTGACCTTGTAGGATCGCAGACATGCTAGTGGTACTCAAGAATGGGTCGCACTGAAGTTCTATATACGGCCTCTTATACAGTTGCTTTAATTGAACTGACTGTATCGAGAAGCACACTACTACATCTACATCTACATTTATACTCCGCAAGCCACCCAACGGTGTGTGGCGGAGGGCACTTTACGTGCCACTGTCATTACTTCCCTTTTCTGTTCCAGCCGCGTATGGTTCGCGGGAAGAACGACTGTCTGAAAGCCTCCGTGCGCGCTCGAATCTCTCTAATTTTACATTCGTGATCTCCTCGGGAGGTATAAGTAGGGGGAAGCAATATATTCGATACCTCATCCACAAACGCACCCTCTCGAAACCTGGCGAGCAAGCTACACCGCGATGCAGAGCGCCTCTCTTGCAGAGTCTGCCATTTGAGTTTGCTAAACATCTCCGTAACGCTATCACGGTTACCAAATAACCCTGTGACGAAACGCGCCGCTCTTCTTTGGATCTTCTCTATCTCCTCCGTCAACCCGATCTGGTACGGATCCCACACTGATGAGCAATACTCAAGTATAAATCGAACGAGTGTTTTGTAAGCCACCTCCTTTGTTAATGGACTACATTTTCTAAGGACTCTCCCAATGAATCTCCACCTGGTACCCGCCTTACCAACAATTAATTTTATATGATCATTCCACTTCAAATCGTTCCGCACGCATACTCCCAGATATTTTACAGAAGTAACTGCTACCAACGTTTGTTCCGCTATCATATAATCATACAATAAAGGATCCTTCTTTCTATGTATTAGCAATACATTACATATGTCTATGATAAGGGTCAGTTGCCACTCCCTGCACCAAGTGCCTATCCGCTGCAGATCTTCCTGCATTTCAATACAATTTTCTAACGCTCTACTCTAACATTACGGGACTGCTTTTCCTACTCACCCGCATTAACTTACATTTTTCTACATGTGAGCTAACTGCCCTTCATCACACCGACTAATCTTATGAACGAAATTTTAGGTTAGGCAGCGAGTGGAGCCACATGTGGGGCTGTGTCTGCGAGTGAGAAGAGTGTCACTGATACGGGACAGGCACCCCCCTCCGTCCCTGCACTCGACGCGCGGTGATTTTGCAGAGTGCATGCGGGTGCGTCGCTCCGGGCCAGCGGCGTTCGAAACTGGCGCGAGGCAGCTGCCGGCTGCCGGCAGGCGGCAGCACTGAGGCGGTTGGCGCCCTGCCACAGCTCGGCGGCGCGGCTTGCATTCAGTTAGTCGTCGGAAGCCGAGCGGGCAGCACGCGTCGTGTCATGCGCCCGCGCCCAGCGTACTCTGTGCTGCGCGCCGACGCTCATGTGTGATACCCGTGTCAGGAGCCACTGCGCTGGAATTCGCCGCCTCTGCGACCTGCTAGGACCCGGCCATTCTACGCGGAGCGTGTTACTACGTCCGGTGAGTAACGGCTGCAGCCCCTACGAAACAACAGCGACCCTTCGCAGAAAGCGTCGCGGCTGCTTAGCTACTGCTCTGCACGCGCCACGGACGAGCCTGCTCACGATCTCGAAGCGAGTCGTTCCTCTCCGGTCTCTTCCGAACGCGGCACACTGACAGAACGTGAGTAGCGACTCCGACGGCGGCGCGTGTTTTTTTTTTTTTTTTTTTTTTTTTATGACTACATTTTATTAAACGTATATATGCACTTGCCGGTGAACTAATAGCTCCTGGCGGAATTCAACTCGGAAATGTTTTTCACTGCACGACATTTCGATTTACGCGCGATGTTGCCTTGGCAGATATGTAATTGGCGTCCTTGTATATACAAAGATGACGCGTCGCAGCTGGATATTTTGGTGCGATACACAGGCACTCTCCACCATCCTGCTTCTCTCTTCTTGCACTATGAGGATATTCAACCCCCGTCAGCGAGTCTGAAAGCCACACAATAAAGAGCATCGCTGAGAAAATTAGTCCGTACGACTACGATGTGAAACGAATCAAAAATATTGTAACGAAGCTATTCTTGTGGCGTATTTGAAAAATAAGGAAAGCAGAAGTGTGTTTTGTTGTGTGTAGGCGTGAGCGCGTGAGGCTGTCGGCGTGACAGTGGGTTTTGACATGGCGCGATGGCGGCGCTGGCCACGCTCGCTCCCCGCCACCTCCTCGCGTTTTTCAAGCCGTTCGCGCGCCCTTCCCTAACTATGCATTCCAGCGACGGATACCAGCCGATACGGACATCACTCGCACGCCACCACAGCCCTCGTGTCATTCCATTTTGAGTTTAAACCCTGCTGCGTCCAGCACACATCTCTTGCCCGAGTTAAGTGGCAGCAAACGCTGTTTATGCTCTGTTACTAGAGATTTTTCGGCGGCGCACTGTAAACGGTGGACGTACTACCTTAAGACTTCTTAAGGAATGATTGTCTTTTTCGAATAAAAAACCAGTTGTGCACCACAAATATTAATGATTGTATCGCTTTCTTAACTTCTAGGAGAGGACATACGTAGATCCCTCGTACTGCACATCCAGTTTCTCCGCTTATAGTTGTATAGTGTAACCCTCAACGCTACGCTTTTTAGGGGTAGTGTATTTACTGCGTGCAGACATGAACAAGAGCACTGCATACCTTCAGTTAGTTGGCTGCGAATACGACAGTCTAGTAGGTTTTCTTTCTGTTGTAGGTACTTCGCTGCTCATAGAAATAGCGTTTAGCTGTGTATGCAGATATGAGCCACCTTTTTTTCTTTTTTTTACTCAATGCAGTATGCCATAATTACTTGGCGTATGTCTACACTATAGAGCGGGCGGAGTTTCATCTGTTGTGTCGGGTATGTATATGAATTTCAATCCAACCTCTGGCTTTTATTTTACTACCTAAAGCTCTTTTAGTAGAGTAAGATTTCCTTCCATCCTTAATTTTTTTTCCGAAGCCAAACGATATGTGCAACGTACGAGCACCATCTGTGAACTCACTTCCGTCTGCGTATTAGCTCAGAAGCCGCAACGAAACATTAGGAACAAAAAACAAAAACTGGCTTGTTATTAACATACTCAAAGCGTACTTGTGTAATTTGCAACTCTGGTCACAATATTTGTAATTACGTTAAAGCCATGTTATACGATGCCACTCTTCCGACATTTCGAAAGCACAAACCTTTCAATCTGCGATTCTCTGTTACTAACCTGAAAACACAATAAAAATGTTGGTTACTAGACGTATGTATCGAGGGCGTCGCTATAACCTCTTGATTTCGTGAATGTAAACTACAGTCGGTTATTATACTGATCAGAAATATAAATATAATAGCTAACAATGCAGCGCTTGGTTTTTGTCCCATTAATGATCTTTAGCAATGGGACAAGTTTTCAAACAGTCTGCATTATGACAAAAAATAAAAATGTCTAAACTACTTCATGTTATGCTTGATATGAAATTCTACCGCTTGTCGATACTTTTGTCCTCTAAAAGTGTTGTCTCAACACATTCAGATTTTTAAATTATTTTCCGTACTACAGATAGTTCCGAAATTACATGAATGAACAGATTATGGACTAAACAGAAATAGCAGATGTTCATGTTAGTCGTGCGATGGTTGTTTTTTTTCTGTTCTATTACTGGTTTTAGTCCGATGTCGCTTGTTTTCAGGGGGCAATGAATTTTAGTACGAGTTGTAGCGTGTGACAGAGCGAGAAGGCACATTGTGTCAGGAATGGATTTGTATTCGAGAGGAGCGGGTTCTGATCCTGCCATCCAGCTTTACGTTTCCGTGGTTTCCCTAAATCACCTAGGGTAAATTCCGGCATGGTTCCTTTGAAAACTACACGGCCAGTTTCTTTGCACACCCATGTACAGTCAGAGAACGTGCTCCGTCGCTCATGCTTCGGCGCCAGTGGGACTTCAGACCGTAATTATTCTTCCTTTCTGATGTTCGTCGTCCATACAGCACTTTCCTATATGCAATGGAAGTGATCTAGTTTAGCATTTCAATTTATTGTATATTTGCCAAATAAACTTACAAGCGTTGAAAATTTTCTGAGACAATGCTGAGCGAGAGTAGTTTCCGCTAATACACACAATTACGAGGCTCGTTCAGAAATTAAAGAACGTCTTGGCATAACTAAATAAAGACGAAAGATGTCAACACAATACTTTATTTATAAGGTTGTAGTACCTTACGCTGTTAGTCAATGTAGTCGCCGTAGATGTCAAGGCACTTATTGTAATGTGAGACCAATTTTTCCATTTCCAAGTTATACTCCTCGCCCGCCAAAGACCTGAGGCAGGATATCACTGCTTGTTTGAGGTCTTCATTGTTTGCAAATTTTTTCCACCCAAAAATTTCTTCAGGTTCGGTAATAAGTCAAAATAGATTGGTGTCAAGTCAGGGCTCTAAAGGGGAGGGGGGGCCCAAAAATTTCCCACTTAAGACGCTGAAGTTCTTGCTGTGTTCCTCCTAATGCATGAGGGCGCGCGTTGTCATGAAGCAAAAAACAACGTTACCGACAACATTCCACGTATCCTACTCGTAAGAAACGTGGAATGTTGTTCGCAAGGGTGTTTTTGCTTCATGACGATGCGTTGCCTCATGCATCGGCACGAGCACAGAAGAACATCAGCGTCTTATGTGGGAAATTTTTTGATAGCCTTCTTACAAGCCTGACTTGGTGCCAAGTGGTTTTCACTTATTTCCGAAACTGAAGGAATTTTTGGATGGAAAAAATTCGCAAACGATGAAGACCTCAAACTATGCGAATGGAAAAATTTTTCTCACGTTGCAATAAGTGTCTGGACAGCTATGGTGACTATATTGAAAAATAGAGTAAGGGACTATCTTTGTAAATAAAGTTTTTTGTTGACATCATTTGTCCTCATTTAGTTATGCCAAAACGTTTTCTGGGCAACCCATGTACCTCTTCCGTACCTCGGCGCGTGTCGAACCACTGTGAATAAAAGTATTTCATATTATAAATTATTGTATCTATTACACAATGTCTTCAGGTAAGTTACTCGGGGGGTTGCAATTGCGAAATCAACGGATATGTATTAGAAAACCTACAGATTGCAGTTTCAGTTCAGGTCCTATTACTGCGCTCATAAGATGCACTAATTTCTTGTTCTTCGTTCATAAGAAGATATGTTTCACGGGCATCTCTCCAGTATCAGTTGCTGTACTATTCAGGGATTATTCTGAAAGTCTGTTTGTGGCAAAATATTCATTATTTACCTCCTTCCTATGTAAACGGGTAATGGCTTGTCTTGAGGGAATAAGAGAGCTATTCTGTTTGCAATGAGCATTCACATTTCGTGATAGGTACTGTTGAAAACTAGTCACACGCACACGCGCGCACGCCAACTCGTTCCTGTTATGACGTCATTGAAAGTAGAGGTGCTAGTGTTTACTACATGGAGATGCTAATCAGCCGTCTCAAATAGTGACTTAACGGTTCACTCAGAGTGAGGTGCACGTCCATCCACTTAGCGCAGCAGTGCGGATGTCTCTCCTATGGATCGTCAGGCGCATTTTCTCTGGTGTTTCGGCAGATATTCGCTGTTTCAATGTGCACCTGAAGTCAGCCCAAAGAAATCCTGGTCGTCACGTCTTTCATACGACGTCCAGCATCGACGGAGGGAGTCGGTTTGTTTCCTACTGCAAACAAATTGATCTTTGAAGTGGAGTTTTAGGTGCCCGCTCGATAGAGCGGTTACAGATTAGTCTAGTGAATTATTCGTCTTATCAGTTTGTATTAACATGGCCAGTAAAACACGTAGAATATTACGTACTTCAGCAGCAACTGAGCAGCGCTTGTGCATGGCGACAGCAGTTAGCGCGGGCCGGGGCGGCGCTATCGCTGTTGGAATACAGGTCATTCGTCGTGTTTTACTGTTCCTGTTAATACTCATCGATAAAACGAATAACATTCTAGACTAAGCTGGGTCGTCTCTGTCAATTGGGCACGTAAAATTCCACTTTAAAAATTATTTTGTTTGTTATGAGAAACAAACCGACGCTTTGCATCGAAGCTGGGCATCGAATGAAAGACGTAGGTGCAGTATTTGTTTCAGCTGACTCCAGTTGCACGTAGCAAAAAATAAACGACAAATATCTGCCGAAACAACAGAAGAAACGCGACTGACTACTCATAGATGAGATACCTTGTGTAGTGAAGTAACATCAGTCGCTAATGTCAAACACCACCAGACTGAAGTTTGAAAATATTTTTATGTAGAGAAATTTCTAGGTTAACCTACCCAACCTTCAGCATTTCTGTCGAAACGTACAGTCTAAAGCATCGTACTGCAGCTGCCGATACTACTAATTCGAAGCTTGTATAGTTTGCTCATCAAAATTATTACTACTAGTTTTCTCCTGAAGATAACGTTACTTCGAAATATGCAATGTCGTACATAAATTACAACAAGCTTTTACCTGTGTTGTATCAGACTTAACGTAGAACTTAGTGAAAACATTTGATGGTTTAGCCGGTCGGTTGTGGCCGAGCGGTTCTAGGCGCTACAGTCTGGAGCCGCGCGACCGCTGCGGTCGCAGGTTCGAATCCTGTCTCAGGCATGGATGTGTGTCATGTCCTTAGGTTAGTTAAGTTTAAATAGTTCTAAGATCTAGGGGACTGATGACCTCAGAAGTTAAGTCCCATAGTGCTCAGAGCCATATGAACCATTTGATGGTTTATAAAAAGAGGTTATTGTGCCAAATTTGTCTGCCGTGCACATACATGAATGAAATGAGCGATATAGCGGACCGGCAGACGGAAGAAAAGAATGCGCGGGGCTGCAACTAGAATAAGTCTGTTTGCTATTCATGTCACCTTCACACAACACTCGCCACACGAGTTTAGTTACTTTCAAGCCGTGCCGGATAAGATGCATCTACGTGAACAGTTTCAAAACTAACACGTCAAAGCAACGTATGGGACAGTAAAGCAAGAGCTGGAAAGGGGCGGTATGTACGAGATTTACGCGACGAGCAGAAGTACGCCACGGCTTGACTGTAATCTCTCCATCTGAAGAAATATCGAGTTTCTGTGTGCGGCCTGTTCCTGGTTCTGCTTTTGTTATCGTACGAGCTTACTGACATTACGGTTGATTCATTCGTGCTTCTACATAAACCTATGGGTACTCGGTTGTGGTTGTTTGTTACGGTATACTACTTTATGGAAATTTGTAACTGGTATGGGGCAACAAAACAATGGAAACGCTATCGGATTCCACCGGCACAGCTCCTATGATTTCTATTTTCTGTGGTTTTCTAAAACAACGTGGACGAGTGCCCCTCGCGATATTTCAGAGACGTCGATTCAAATTAGCTCATAGACACAACTGAAAACGCGGGGAACGCGGAAGCTCCGATGTGATATTAAAACTAGCCATATAGAAGAGAGAACAGAACAGATGCTTCGTAGATCATATACGACTTTTCAGGTTTTCCACTATTCCTCTGACACCTCTAGAACAGTTTAGCACGCTTAAAGAGTTTTCGGCTTACGAAATTAATATAGGTATCAGTATGGATATTGATTTGAACACCATAGTGCGTCTACGACCATTGTGATAGCTGAAATATGTCTTGGCATTCCTCCGACCTGACAAGTAGCTCACCAAGCGTTATGAAGCACCTACAGTTTAGTGTGGCGACCGAAACTCCAAGCACCTTACCAGTTTTCAAATGCACAGAGTATTTCTGCATTTAAAATATCACGTTCATTGTCGTGAAAAATCGTAGGACCAACCTGGTATCGAGTGGATTACTAGAGTGGCCTTTAACTGACTTAACAGCCAGTTTTTCCATAGTGGTTGTAAACGGCAAAGTTGTTTCGTAACCATCCAGTTGACTCGATGTAGCTTCGAACTAATCGCGAGTTCGTAATTTCGAACAACATTCGTGTGCAACAAAAATCCATCTTGATCATCCATTGTAAACTTCACCAAATACCTTGCACCACATAAGAAACAACCATACCCTTACTTGACACTCGTGTTATTCGTCATGAAATTAATCTCTATGTTTTCAGAGTCATGAAAGTCTGTACTGAATTTCCCCCCTCTTGAAATCCGTACCAGGGAACGTATCAACATACATCCTTAACTTAGACTCAAGAGGTTGAGGAAATAAGACAACTGAGCGGAAAGTAACACTTACAGAAACAAGTGCTTTAGTAATGGGGGCGGCGATAGTGTTATTTTAGAATCCCATTTTGCGCGTTGTTATATAAGCAGTAAATATGACTGCAACAGCGGTAGAAGAACCTCTAAGTTGCCGCCACAAGTATTGCCCATGATTTGTGATACTTGCCTTTCTTTCTACGCTGTTTGGTGTTGTCTAGCTTCAAACGCTATCGGAAAATTCTTGCCGCAGTTGGCTGTTGCCTGGGACTGCGTGTATTGTGCAACATTATGGAAAAGATGAAATCTGAAAAAGACCCTCACGCATAAGGGGCGTATGCAAACGAATGCTGCCACAGGTCAACCCTTCCCAGCGCATTGCTAAGCTGGAGCCGTACGAAATACTTGCATCCTGAGGCTTAGTAACGGACTTACGGACTTACGATTTTGCTATCTCCGTCTCGGCAGCTGCGCGGCGGATTGCCAAGCGAAGGGGCCCGGGTTCGATTCCCGGCCGGATCGGATGTTTTATGCGCTCGGAGACAGTGTTGTGTCGTCCTTACGTTTGTATGTCATAATTAACACACCACTATTGAGCTGGCTGAATGGCCACGTCTCGAAGGCCAATAACCAAAAAAAGAAAAGATTTTGCTTGTCTTCTGCATGTGTGACCTTATCATTTTCCTTTCTTTAGAATGTAGCGTTACGTTCACTCTAACTACACCGCAAGTACTTGAAAGTTTTAAGCAATCTGTTTCTATTGAATATGACAATGTAACTTTTTATTTCCGTAAATGAACGATCTTCAAAATTAGTGTACCATCTATATTTTCAGGAACAGGCATGCACGCGTGATGTACCACCTACCGAAAATTATGGAGGAAGGTTAATAATTAACAGAACATCAAAGCTCAAAAATTTAACAGCATAAGCCTTTATACTACTTTTAAAACAGTGGAAGCTACGTTTTTATTTACGGCTTCATGGCATATGAAAAAAGTGGCTTTTTCGGCGTATTCTAGAGTTACCAGCCGAGTAACACCGTAGACGAAGTCGACAAGCAGTGAACTCATCGAAACGTAACTTCTGTGCGACGCCGTTACTTCCCCGGTAACCCGGGAAGATGTCATCGGCTACATGGTATATACATAATAATATATTATTCACTGACTGTATGGGCTTTCCACTGTTGCAGTATCACCGGACTGGAGTAGGTCAGAGGAAATCCGTTCTGTATGTAACCGGAGTATAGGATAGCGTTCGACACGAGGTTAATATTCATCCAGGACGTTTTTCATAAGCGAATACTACTTTCAAGTTTATTATAATATATGGATTCAACCCTTCTTTCGCTCTACGTGAAGAGCTTTCAACTACTACTGTTAGTTCACTTTACTTCTTTCTTATGCTAATCGGTCTTTCGTGACTTCGGGTCTTGCACAATACAAAACGGAAACAAGTTACTTGAGAATACATCATTTTATTGGTACACGACTGCACCATGCAATCCCCTTCTAACCTTCTGCAATTTTTGTTTAGAAGAGGGAACTGACTGAAATGCATCCCTTGTGAGGGCGCTTGTGAGTCTTTGATCTCTGGTATTTTTCTGAAACTCAGTATTTAGTCATTTACATATGCAACGTAGTATGCAGTGAATGCAAAACTTTGTACTGAACAATAACGTAACTTGATGCCACAGCTCTCGACGAAATGCATAAGCACGCTCTCGCAACCAGCAGAACTAACGTGTTATACTTTCATTTGAGCGGCTAAGTGTTTTTGTTGTATCTCTGCCGACCTATGGACGCGTTCGTATAAAATACTGATGTATGTGCGTCAGTTCAGCATGAATTATGTGCAGCTGCGGAAGCGTTCGTGTACAGCTACCATATGTAAGAGAAACGTGATGTATGAAGCGATTTTCTGTTTAGCATACGATTTATGCGCCTCGCAGCGGCATTCCAGTATTGGAGAAGAATGCCGGTATACATTCAGAAGTAAATGTAGCGGATGTAGGGCACCGCGAGCTGCTCAACGACGAAACTTTCTTGAACTCGGCTTTCAAATGAAGATGAATACTAATCGTAAGTGAGTAGTGCACATTGCCTGCGATTTTCTCGGAGGTCGACTTTATTTCTCTGTTTTCAGTGCTGTCTAAGTTTAGTGATAACGTTTGTGTCCGTACAGAGATCTTGAAATGACTTACTTCATTATTAGTGAACGCTTACTGAGGAAAAGCGCTCGTTGCAAAATTGTATACAAGAAAGATGAGGCACTGCCTACAGAATTCAGTGCGCTCTCTACATGAAAACGCCATTTCCAAACCACCTGTTTTTTTTTTGTACTGCACTGTCTCCTGTTTATTTTGCAACCTTGTAGAGATGGAATTTTCGTCCAAAGAAATTTGGGTAACAGTGTGACATGCGCCAGGCCAGAATGTCGACCCGTTGTTGTGATAGAAGTTGTGGTTATACATCACGATTCTTTACACTACAAATAACATTTTATGAAACAGGTGTACATATATTTCAGAAACAGTATAAATATTTCGACGGTTGAGCCACCGACGATGTTAATACCTGGACAAGATGTTCTCTACATGCTCTGGTGAGCTTTTGATACCTCTGTATTTGAGTCCAAGTGAATCATTCCCGATCACTGCTATCTCAGAGAACCGCCAATTTCTTCCCGTGATTCGTATGCTACCTTAAGTTACACTCTCTACCTATCTGTAAAGGTAGTATCATATAATTCGTGTAAGATATCTGAGGTAGATGCACATAAGCTTCACTTCTGTGGACCATTTTGAAGGTAGGTGAATTTCAAGAACCTAAAGTCTCAAGTGACTCGACAAAAAAATACAGCAAAAAATTCTACGAATACATTGTACGAAACGCAACGCGTGGCGCATGTTTTATTTGACAAAGACTGTTTCGGAAACGGTCGGTTCAAATGGTTCAAATGGCTCTGAGCACTATGCGACTTAACTTCTGGGGTCATCAGTCGCCTAGAACTCAGAACTAATTAAACCTAACTAACCTAAGGACATCACACACATCCATGCCCGAGGCAGGATTCGAACCTACGACCGTAGCGATCGCTCGGTTCCAGACTGTAGCGCCTAGAACCGCACGGCCACTCCGGCCGGCGAAACGGTCGGAAAAACGTTCTCTACCCTAGCGTCTTATACGAAGATTGTCATCGTTTTCTGGAAAAGGCAAGAAGATTAGGTTTGAACTTCCAGTCGACGACGAGGCTATTAGTGTCGGATCACAAGCTTGGAAGGAAACAATCTGTTGCTTCTCAAAGATACTATCCCGACATACGCCTCAAGCGGTCCAGGAAAATCGCGGGAAACTTACATCTGGATGACCGGTCGGGGATTTGAACCGCAGTCCTTCCGAATAATAGCCCACTGTCTTAGCACTGCTCCCGCTCGCTCCGTGTCACCATTCGGTACGGCCATCACTGAAGTATAGCCAGTGATACAGGAGGAATACTTGATTTCGTATTGTCGCGTAAATAACAGTATGAGCGTGCACGGAAACCTATAGACAGGGGGCGAAAAATTAGTAATTACTTGAAATGTATTCACAGCAGTTCCGAATACGAATAGCCGTTAGCTGTATGTATGCCGGACCGGGACTTGAATCCGAATTTCTCGCTTTACGCGAGCGATCGCCTTAATCGCTTCGGCTATCCGTGCACGACTCACTGTCAGACCCAAGCCTGCCTGTGTCGTGGTTCCTGCGTCACAACCTGTACTCGTACACGCATTATGTAATTCCCATAGAGGGGAAGACACTTTAATTGAAAGTAGGTGGCCAGTAGCTGCGGATAAATAGAATATTGCAGAGCCTGTGTTGTTAACAAGAACGTGCAATGTTCCTTTGGACGTGCATGCATTCACCGTTCGTCTTAACAACACAAACACTGCAGTATCGTGTTTATCAGCCGGTACCAGGCTCTGACTCTCAATTAAAATGTCCTCCCCTGCACGAGAACTACATAATGTGTGTACGTGCACAGGTTGTGTCGGAGGAATGACAACATATGGAAGCCTGGGTCTGGTTCGGAGTAGTGCAGGGATAGCCAAAGCGATTAGGGGGATCGCTCGCGTAACGTGGGAAATCCGGGTTCGAGTCCCGATCCGGCACAAAATTTCACTGTCGTTATTCCCCTGTACAGCTGATGGTTATACACATTGTATCATTCCTCTTAACAGCACAAGCACTGCAATACCGTTATTAATTACTACCAACATCCAACCCAGGTACCACAAGTCAAAGTCACATGCTCGACAGCCTGAATCTCTCCACTCCAAACAGGCTGTCAGTTACCTAACAGCATAGTATGTGTTAACTCTTCATTTAAAAAAAAAATGGTTCAAATGGATTTGTGCACTATGGGACTTAACTTTTGAGGTCATCAGTCCCTTAGAACATAGAACTACTTAAACCTAACTAACTTAAGGACATCACACACATCCATGTCCGAGGCAGGATTCGAACCTGCGACCGTAGTGGGCGCGCGGTTCCAGACTGTAGCGCCTAGAACCGCTCGTCCACTCCGGCCGGCTCTTCACTTTAAACGTGATTCAATATAGCTAGTTCCAGAATCCTAATAAGACGAGCGTGAATGGAAAGGGAAACACGTTCTGAAATATACGCATGGTCTGTTCTTGGATCAGAGCGTACAGACACGTTAGTTATAGTCTACGACAATCTCATGTGAAGGACGGAAAGGGCAATGGTTAGAGTAAAAAGATAGGGATATTAAACAGCATAAACAATAGTTGTAAAAAAAATCCGATGTGAGAGACAGTGTAGGGCAAAAGTCGTGTCATTTAGAGAGCACCTTGATGGTGACGAACTGGAAATATGAACGGGAAAATCTTTCTCCAGTTAAATCGATGGAAAGCTACAGAAGATATGACAACTGAATTTGACCCGATATATGGTTCAAATGGCTCTGAGCACTATGCGACTTAACTTCTGAGGTCATCAGTCGCCTAGAACTTAGAACTAATTATACCTAACTAACCTAAGGACGTCACACACATCCATGCCCGAGGCAGGATTCGAACCTGTGACCGTAGCGGTCGCTCGGTTCCAGACTGCAGCGCCTAGAACCGCGCGGCCACTCCAGCCGGCTGGCCCGATATATTTAAGAACTCTGATTACAGCGTGTTGAACTGTGAAGCTACAAAAGATGTGTGGCTGTGGCTGTGTTACTGTCACCGTCATATGACAAAAAGCACATATCACGCAACCTCTTTTTATGTGTTTTAATCTGTAGTGCACCCTCGAATACGTTGAACAATTTTCACAGAACAAATTAAAATATTTCCATACTACAAACAAGGGTATAATCGAAACTGCAGTAAGAGAAACTTGACGATAAAAGCATATTGGTTTTGGCCGTGCTGTCATCAAAGTCACAGGAATTAGCTGCGTGTGCTTATCGTCTTTGGTCATCTTAACACACTAATCTAAGAATGTTCGTGGTATTTTTTCTTTATTTAAAATTCCATCTTAATTTTTATGTGTTACAGACTTCAAGAACAGGTTATCGCGTATCGTTGACTTAGCTGTTAAGGCTTCAAAAGTTCCAGATGAAGTGAGCAATTAAAGAACAAACCAAACCGCCTTAAAAGTAAGGCATGTGTTTCCATTTGCCAAACAGTGCGACAAGTTCTCTTGAAAGTTAAGTTCAATACGAGAACTTTAGCAGCACAATATAGGATGCAGTAAAAAAATTTTTTAATCGTGGGATCAGTTGTATATCACCCGTGTTATCTGCCAGGTTCTGTGGCTGTGTATTCACAGTTCTTTGGTGACGTCTGTACGGAACTTCGTAGGCCAGATGCTGAGTGACTACTTCCTGTACGTCTCCAATCGAAGACGTGACTTACGAATGGGAGGTCAAGAGAAAAATAACGTCCTCCGTACTGTGAATATTATTCGGGCATTATGGGTTACTCTTGGTTGGGCATTGTCCTGTTTGGAAATGGCACGAAGTGCGTACTAGGAGAAGTATACGCCACTGACCTCCGGCTCTTTCTTGATGTAGGCGGTCCTCTTAGCGGTACCCACAGTGTATTGGAAACTAGACTGTCGGTCGTGTTCACACGTACCGCTCACCTAATACGAAGCAACAGATTGCACTATCGAAAGAGGTCCTGAATCAATGAGGCATCAAAGGCTGTACGAAAAAGTGTCGTGAGAATTGTTAACAACTAGTGTTTTGAAAGAATTCTCTCCTGCCCTGTGGTAAAATGACGATGTAATCATGTGTTTCGGAGCACCATGTGGACATTCACTGGGCCTATTTCGTCGCAAAGACGATTTCATTACAGTGTGGAAAGCGTCCAGCGCTCCATCCCCCAGTTTTTTAGACGTCTTAAAACGTTATTTTAACGCATTTTTTCGTTAATGTGTACTGGCAGACTAGGAAGAGAGATATATAGATTTGGATATACCATCCATGCCAGACTAGAGATAAGTCGCGGATACGTACTGAGGTTCTAAGACTACTCTCTCAGTACACAATAATGAAATTTATGTGAAAGAAACCACCGAGAATGCATCGGTACAAAAAGAACTAAGCGTGTCTACTGACAAAAAAAAAAAAAAATATTACGAACCCTATCGTAAGAAGAATTTCACTAAATAGACATCCGCCCCCGGTAGCTGAGTGGTCATCGCGATAGAATGTCAATCCTAAGGGCCTGGGTTCGATTCCCGGCTGGGTCGGAGATTTTCTCCACTGGGGGATGTGTTATCGTATTCACGATCATTTTCATCCCCATCGACCCACAAGTCGCCGAAGTGGCGTCAAATCGAAAGACTTCAACCCGGCGAACGGTCTACCCGACGGGAGGCCCTAGTCACACGAAATTTACATTCTACTAAATAGACCAAACCCTTTGTGCACCAGTCGCTTATCAATTACAAATTAAAACTGGAACAACGAGATTCGGCAGCATGTAGCTATTTTCGCGTGCCTGCGTGACTACCCCCCCCCCCCCCTCCCCTCAGTCAACATGTTTCGAGACTTGATTAATAAAAAGTAGAGAAACATTAATATGGTGGTTTTAATACTTCAGGCGCTCTACATAGTCTCCCCTCACTTGAGTGCAACACACAGAACGTTCATGTAACCGTGTGAAACTATATGAAAGGTCCTGTTTTTGATGTTTTCTAACTCGTGCGTCGCATTGACTTGAATAGTATGTCGTCAAAGCGTTAACGCTTGCGTCATTTTGTGATATGTTCATACTGAGAGCACCAGGTCTCGCGACCCGTGATGACATTTTTCCCAGAAAAGAGTTGTCCGTGTTTTTCATTTCAATCAAGACACGTCACGCGTCCAAGCGTCGTTGTTTTTATGAGTGAGTCAAGGTGTACGGCACAAATTTCTCTTCTTCACATTCTGGAGAATGTCTTGAACATTTGATTCAGAGATGCTGCTCCACTGCGATTTGTGACACAATAACGTTGACGCACGACGGCCGCATATCCACTGCTTGACACTACCTGCAGCTCACAAATAGCTTGTAAAATGCAAATACTTTTTTTAAAATTTTTTGTACTGTCATTGGTTCAAGTTGTCACCGTAGTTATTACGCTGAAGTCGCTTTTACGTGGCGACGTCTGCACAGCTAACTACGGTGGGAGCTCGAACGAAAGATTGTAAACAACAAATGTGCATTCAGGGGACTAGACTGAGTATATATTCAGTGATTAGCCGTAGAAAACGTGTTTAAGTGCAGGGAAATAACACTGCAACTGCTTTCTGCTCGTTTCAGGAACTTAAAGTATTTATTGCAGAAATACATAACAGCTCCTCTAAAATAATGTATCTTACTCTTTTCGGGTTTATAAATCGTTTCCAGCATTGTGAAAAGTGACGAGTATGTGAACAGTATCTTTCCCATGTGCGAGGGGCGCTCAGTAAGTAATGCAACACTTTCCTTTCTCGACCAGTTTCGTTTGGAAAAAAAGGCGGAATATGTTGTGGGACATCGTGGAATATTCCCGCTTCAGCCCCTATAGTTCCGTCAGACGGTCTTCAAATTGTCGTCCCTAACGGAGGTGGGTTCCAAGCAGAGAAGTGTCAACGAGTTTCTTTTGGCGGAAAGCCAGAGCACCGCAGAATTTTTTGCAGAGTCTCTAAGCAGACCTGGCAGTGAACAAAAGCACGGTGAGTCGTTGAGCGAGGTGTCTGTCATCTTCGCAGCAAGGTCGCGCAAACTTGTCCGATCTCCCTCGCGCCGCCCGGCCGCACACAGCTGTTACTCCTGCAGTGTTGCGACGTGCGGCCTCTCATTCGAGGTGATGGACAGATCACGATCAGACACCTCACTGCTCGGAAGAACGTCTCTGTTGGTAGTGCTGACAAACTCGCCCACCAGTAGAGCGACATCAGGCGTTCATATAGGCCCTCGCAGTAAGGTGGCGTAAGAGCGTCGCACTGAACGGAGATAACGTTGAAAAACAGGGCTTTGTAGCCAAAAGAGTGAAGAATAACAATATATTGTAATCCTGAATAAAACTAACCTGATTTCAGAAAAAAGATCTGTTGCATTACTTATTGAAAGCCCCTAGTACGTAAGGTGTAACCAAGTCCACCAGTGCACTCAAAGATTCCTCGTCCACCCGTAAAAAATTCCGATAGTCATCTGGCTCTGCTCCAGGTTCTACTAGGGTGTTTGTATGGCCAAGTAAAGAACGCCTTTCAAGTCATTTTTTCGCCCATCGCCACTTCCCCTTGTTTTTGTTTTCGCAGCACGTAGCGACTGCAATCGCCTCGACGTTCTCGCCACGATAACAAAAGTTCTAACTGATACGTACTGGGCATAAATATTGCACATTAATATTGTATCGATCTCGACCTCGAACTTTCGCGCAATTATATTGACACGATATTATTGCGGAATACATATCGAGCGTGCGAGGGCCCCGTAAGTAGGAAGCGGACGCCAGGAGCCGTGCGTGTGGCGTTATTGGCTGGCGCGCCGCCTGCCTGGATAGTAAGAATGGCAGGGATAATCGCAAGGGTAGCGCGCGGCCCGGCGTCGCCGCGAGATGCTGCGGATATTTCGATCGACCGCGGCGGCAGCGGCGGCCGGCCCGGCCGCTGTCGCAGTCCGCGAGCACCGCACGCCCGACATTCCCACGCAAAAACTCGCGCCCTCCCCTGCCATCGCACAATTAATACTCCTCTCCGTATCACGCGTCCTCATTTATTTTACGCGCTGCCCTCTTATTCCTTTTTTGTACGTCGTAAACATTTCTTTTGGAGGTTGAATATTTCAAATGAATTATCATTTTCATGAACTTATGCTGCTAAGAAATAACTCGAGCATTAGCAGAGAACTGAGGATATAATTCATTTTGTGGTCGAAGCTCTCTTTTTTTTTGTCGTTGTTGGCTTCCTAAAATATACTCTAAGAAGAGAAAAAAAGGAACACCACGAAGGAATTATCCGAATGGGATGGAATTCGGTAGATATAGTGTACACGTACAGACAAACAAATTATTACAATTTCAGAAAAATTCGGTGATTTATTCGAGACAAAGAGCTTCATAAATCGACCAGTTCGATAGTGCGTTGCTCTACCTCTGGCCCTTCAACAAGCGTTTATTCGGCTTGACATTTATTGATGGAGTTATTGCATATCTTCCAGAGGGATATCGTTCCAGACTTTGTCCAATTGGCGCGTTAGATCGAAAAAATCCCGAGATGGCTGGAAGGTCCTGCCCTTAATGCTGCAAACGTTCTCAATTGGAGAGAGCTTCGGCGACCTCGCTGGCCAAGGTAGGGTTTGGCAAGCACGAAGACAATCAGTAGAAACTGTAGCAGTGTGCGGGAGGGAATTATTCTGCTGAAATGTAAGCCCAAGATGTCTTGTCATGAAGAGCAACTAAACGAGGCGTAGAATAAAGTTCACGTCCCACTGTTCTCTAAGGGTGGCGTGAATGAACCAAAGAGGTCCTGCGATGAAAACAAATGGCACACAGATCACGAGTCCTGGCTCTCTGGCCTTACGGCGGGCGAAAGTTACTAGATCATCAGTCCTGGCTCTCGGGCCTTACGGCGGGCGACAGTTACCAGATCATCTGTCCTGGTTCTCGGGCCTTACGGCGGGCGACAGTTACCAGATCATCTGTCCTGGCTCTCGGGCCTTACGGCGGGCGACAGTTACCAGATCATCAGTCCTAGCTCTCAGGCCTTACGGCGGGCGACAGTTAGCCAGATCATCAGTCCTGGCTCTCGGGCCTTATGGCGGGCGACAGTTACCAGATCATCTGTCCTGGCTCTCAGGCCTTACGGCGGGCGACAGTTAGCCAGATCATCAGTCCTGGCTCTCGGGCCTTACGGCGGGTGACAGTTACCAGATCATCTGTTCTGGTTCTCGGACCTTACGGCGGGCGACAGTTACCAGATCATCTGTCCTGGCTCTCAGGCCTTACGGCGGGCGACAGTTAGCCAGATCATCAGTCCTGGCTCTCGGGCCTTACGGCGGGCGACAGTTACCAGATCATCAGTCCTGGCTCTCGGGCCTTACGGCGGGCGACAGTTACCAGATCATCTGTTCTGGTTCTCGGACCTTACGGCGGGCGACAGTTACCAGATCATCTGTCCTGGCTCTCAGGCCTTACGGCGGGCGACAGTTACCAGATCATCAGTCCTGGCTCTCGGGCCTTACGGCGGGCGACAGTTACCAGATCATCAGTCCTGGCTCTCGGGCCTTACGGCGGGCGACAGTTACCAGATCATCTGTCCTGGCTCTCAGGCCTTACGGCGGGCGACAGTTAGCCAGATCATCAGTCCTGGCTCTCGGGCCTTACGGCGGGTGACAGTTACCAGATCATCTGTTCTGGTTCTCGGACCTTACGGCGGGCGACAGTTACCAGATCATCAGTCCTGGCTATCGGGCCTTACGGCGGGCGACAGTTACCAGATCATCAGTCCTGGCTCTCGGGCCTTACGGCGGGTGACAGTTACCAGATCATCTGTTCTGGTTCTCGGACCTTACGGCGGGCGACAGTTACCAGATCATCTGTCCTGGCTCTCAGGCCTTACGGCGGGCGACAGTTACCAGATCATCAGTCCTGGCTCTCGGGCCTTACGGCGGGCGACAGTTACCAGATCATCAGTCCTGGCTCTCGGGCCTTACGGCGGGCGACAGTTACCAGATCATCTGTCCTGGCTCTCAGGCCTTACGGCGGGCGACAGTTAGCCAGATCATCAGTCCTGGCTCTCGGGCCTTACGGCGGGTGACAGTTACCAGATCATCTGTTCTGGTTCTCGGACCTTACGGCGGGCGACAGTTACCAGATCATCAGTCCTGGCTATCGGGCCTTACGGCGGGCGACAGTTACCAGATCATCAGTCCTGGCTCTCAGGCCTTACGGCGGGCGACCAATCAGGTTGGTATCCACCACTGTTCAGGGTGTCTCCAGACACGTCTTTGCTGGTCATCGGGGCTCAGCTCGAAGAGGGACTTATCACTAAATACGGTTCTACTCCAGCCAATGAAATTACAGACCGAAAACCTGTCCGGAGACGCCCAGGACAGCGCTGGGATGCCAAACAAACTGTCCCTCGCCAAACTGCCCGAAACCCAGAGTGATAGTCCGAAATGACATTTCATTTTATAAAAGGACCCCTTTGTTCGTCATTCGCGGAACCCTTACAGAACGGCGGTACGTCGACGATATTCCATTCCCCGTTTTGTTGCCCTTCATGGCAAGCTATCCTGTACTTATATTTCAGCAAGATAATGCCCGCCCGCTCAGGGCGACAGTTTCTACTGCTTGTCTTCGTGTTTGCCAAACCCTACCTTGGCCAACAAGGTCGCTGGATCTCTCATCATTTGAGAACGTTTGTTGCGTTGTGGGCAGGGCCCTCCAAACATCTTTAACGTGCCAGTTGGACAAAATTTAGCAGGATATCACATAGCAGGACATCCAACAACTCTGTCTATCAATGCCAAGCCGAATAAGTGCTTGCATAAGGGCCAGAGGTATACCAACGAATTATTGATTTGCTCAATTTCTGAAGCTTTTTCTCTTGAATAAATCATCCAATTTTTTTCTGAAATTGTAATCATTTGTTTGTCTGTACGCGCACATCACATCTACCGAATTACGTCCCATCCGGATAATACCTTCATGGTGAGACTTTTTTTTTCTTGGAGTTTGTATTGTGGTAGTAGGGTTCTGCCTCGAGCAAAGCTGAAAAAGCCAATAATTTCATTTTCGTCCTACCATTTTGGTAATTGTATATAGCAAATACAAAAATATTCTGATTAATTGCATATGACAAACTGGAACAAAATATCAGCAGTATTGCTGTATTAACTTAGAGATGTTGCACCATTGCGATTTCTGACACAACAATGATGATTACGATGGCATGAACTCGGGGATGAACATCGGCAGCTAGAAGTTATAGGGTGAGGTGAAACCAAAGAAAGTAAGTGACAGTTTTCTCGTTACGAATTTGTAGAACACGCGTAAGAATGTCGGAATCCATAACTTTTAGGTGATTTTATGCCGTCAACCCGATTTCGGTGGCGACACCCGCGAACTGCAGCTTGGAGTGTTCCTTTTACAAATTTAGATATTTGTAATCGCGTAGAATTGCATTAAGGGATGAAACACAGCCACATGAAGATAGGTATGTAATACGAAGGTACACTTTTTTTGTTAATAATTTTATAAATGTAAATAGTAATCTCAAAACTGGTATGTATTGTCACGAAAATTTACTTTACATGTTATCCGACAGAGAATAAATGAATCCACTGACGAAGGTGAAACTTCACCGAAACATGTTTGGGTGTTAAACGAGAAGAATTTCTATTTTCTCAAGGCAGAAACACATTTATACGCAATAATATTTTGATCTCGAGGACTGAGTGTCGGTTGCCATCATCTTGAGAGTGTGTGGCACGGAAGCAATAAACGATGTAATAATTATTTTCTTCATGGTGAATATGTTGAACTCAGGAATGAGTGTCAGTAGTTCAAAATGGTTCAAATGGCTCTGAGCACTATGGGACTCAACTGCTGAGGTTATTAGTCCCCTAGAACTTAGAACTACTTAAACCTAACTAACCTAAGGACATCACAAACATCCATGCCCGAGGCAGGATTCGAACCTGCGACTGTAGCGGTCTTGCGGTTCCAGACTGCAGCGCCTTTAACCGCACGGCCACTTCGGCCGGCTGAGTGTCAGTAGCTAGCAACGTATAGGCTGAGAAAAAACCAATGAAACTAAATAACAATTAACTTTTTTCGTAAAGAATTAAAGAGCAGGGAAATAAAAATATTCTTGTTTGACGACGGCTTAGAAATTCTGGTAGACACCAGATCACTTCGAAAATCAAATGAACAGCATGGATAGTGTCATGAAAAGAGGTTGTAAGACGTACATCAGCAAAGGTAGAGTAGTCGTTGTGTAGTCGAATTAAACAGATGATGCTGGGAGAAGTAAAGTAAAAAATAAGACGAAGTTGTGGATGACTTTTTCTATGTGGGCTGCAAAGTAACTGGCGATGGAAAAATTAAGAGTATGAAATGCAGACTAGCAATAGCAAGAATAGCTTTTCTGAAAATTATAATCACCCTCTAGCAACACTATATGTTATGTTGGATGAAAGAGAAGAATAAATAATTCTTTGTGTTAGAAGATACCTCACAAAGAATAATGTATCAATACTGTAGTGGTTGTAGAACAGGTGATAAAAAAGAGAAAATTACAGTCTTATGAACATTTTTTGAGAACTCAAACACCAAGTTAACGAAAAGAATATTCGTATTTTCTTAGAAAAAGAAAAACAGAAAAATTATGTGCTGGACAGGATAATTAAAGGTTAAACAATGATCAAAGGAAAGTTCCGACAACTCAAGGATTTTAGAAGTGTCTTAGACGCGCTGGAAGAACAAGAAGCACAAGGAAGAACCTACGTACAAGAAAGAACGTTGCAACTGACACAACAACAAAAAAAAAAAGAAAGAAAAAGCGTAACCGTTAAGACGTAATGCAAACCTGAAACAGGAACACAATGCAAGGCGAAAGTATTACAATAAATTGTAAATGGATCATAGTCCATAGTTTTCAATATAATGTCTACATCTACATTTTTACTCCGTTACCGATCTGAAGGTGTGTGGCAGAGGATATTTAATTCTACATAGTTTGTTCCAATTCTCTTCCATTCGCGAACTGCGCGTGTAAACAACGACCTATAAGCCTCTGAATAACCTTGCTTTTCCGTGATTTTTTCAAAGGCCGCTGGCAGCACTTGATCCGCATATCGTACCAAATCCCACGGCAACCATACTGAGCACACATTAGGCTTCCTTCCCGACGTTACACCTGTTTCCCTGAGGAGCACATCGCCCACCCGATGTTGGTGCTCTCAATGGCGAGAATATTTATCATCTGTGTTTGTCCAGATTTTTGAGGAAGATCGGCCCCAGTCCCAACAGATAAGTCGTCTTGTGGTGGCTAACATGTATTTTCAGTAAACTGTAACGTTTTCTATCTATTTTAAACAAACGTGGGCAGCCGTGCAGTGAGTAACCAAATTCACCTTTCATATGGGGAAGCGTTCAAATGTCAGCTACCTTCTGGCAATGACGAAATGCCACGTCAGATGTGTCTGAAGGTTCAAGAGCCGTCACGATTTCCAGCTGACATCATTGGCCCCAGAGGTGCCTCAGCCATCGACATAGATGTCACATCGCCATCACATAAAAGATTCCATCTGCCACTGATTGCAGTGTCAGTGATCAGCAGAGAATTGATGCGGACATAGAACATGCAGAAATGTTGAAAATGGAAGTAATCATGATCGAAGACAGGTTAACGAGGATAAATGCGCTTTATGAACTGTCTAATCCTTGCTCAATATAAGACGCTGTAAATATACTTTTACGTTCAACGAACAGAGAAAGTAGTGAAGGACTAGTCTTGAGGATAAAAATAACTGTAAACTGCAGAAACTAGAATGACAATATGGTGAAGGTAAAGAGTGCAGAAGATAGAAGAAACGACGGAAATACTCAGTTTTGAAGGAGAAAATAACAACACACGTGCCGAGCAACAAAATTTCATGTAGCTGTCTAGTATTTGGCGAAGAAACATTTTTCAACACGAATGGACAGCTGCCTAAAAATGACTTGCGATTGGTAAAACGTGTTCTTGAGTTATGTATTTGATGCAAAGACCTGCGTTTCCTTTGCGTTGGTACAATAAATAGGCTTATCCGGCCGCCTCCGTCGCTGCGTAGTATGAAAAGCTGGACAAGAAGAAAATTGATCGAAACCGTGTGGGGTTTTACAAATGGATGTCGAAAAGGAAGGCAGCAAGCATAATCCGAAACAAAGGTAAGTCAGGTTGTACACACTAGAAAAGTCGTGCGCGGGAAGCCTTAGTACGATAGACCTTTGGGGATACATGCTCTGGGGTACTAGGAGTAATTAATTGCTGCAGCTTACCAGATTAATTAATCTAGTAATGGAAGGCGATTAGCGGGTAAGAACTGTGGGTCAGGGCAAAGACTGAGAAATATACTAGACACTATCAAGCTTGGTACGTGTAACAGGAATAAATCAACGGCTGTGTAAACCAGTGCACAGAATACTTACAAAAGAATATCATTTTCTGAGGGGTCGCACTTGGAGTTGCAAACTACGTTAAGTTTTTCAGTTTGGTGCCACTCTTGTGTCATGGGAAAGCGTGATCATAAAGTGAAGCAGTATTTATCGTGGACTATAATCTTCGATACGAACACTGGCCAGCAAAACGTATACTTTGTTTTTGTAATGTTTTACACCAAACATTTCAGTTGATAATGAAATGGTAAACATTAGAGATGAAACACATTTTCAAATGTTCTAATGGACTCCATTACAATCAGAACATTAATAGATACTGCGCTAAAATGCATGAAATATTTGAAAACTTAATGTTTCCCCATTATAAACAGTGTCAGGTCCGTGGTATATCGTATAGGTAACGTTTCGTAATTGCATAATAAGTGACATATAACAGCATAAGAAAATTACACTACAAAAACTTCGGAGGCAAGAAAGCGAATACTTGTCACAACACAACTTCATAAATACTGAGGTTGATCAATATTCTTGTTGCACAGTTACGTACGAGCTGGTACACTGCGCGATAATACCAATTTAGAGTTGTGGTAAATCCAAAATAAAAGCTAAGTTTCTTTGTTTTTCCCAAACAACGAAAGGTACAGTAAATGTAAATTTTAACGGTACTCGCTGTACGTGTTTCAGATTTCTTCGCTGCTGGAGATTAGGCTAAAGGTAAGATGTGAGGGTCTTTAGAAGTTAAGGTAGAGCTCTCACGTTCTGGCCTTGGCGGACCAATCAGGTCCGACCGACCGCCATGTCATCCCTTGACCATTGCGTCAACGAATGCGTGATGGAGATGCATGCGGTCAACACACCGCTCTTCTAGCCACTGTCGTGTTTCATGACCTTGGAACTGCTTCTATTAGGCCGAGTAACTCCTCAGTTGACGTAACGAAGCTGAGTGCTTCAGGTATCAAGCCGTTCCACCAAAGGCAAAAATCCCTTGCAGTGCCGGGAATGAACTCGGGTCCCCCTGACGGCAGTCTGCCGCCCTGATCACAGCGACAGAGGCGGACACGTATTTACTGCAGCAGCACAAAAATAACGGAACTCTAAAATTTGGCACGTAGTTTCAGAAAGTTCTCCGTACTTGTGGCAAGTCAGAAGAGGACATTTTAGTGGTCGCTGTACGCACGTGTTTTCTCTATGTTTGATGCCTGATGCATCGATACCTCTAATTCTTCAGAACTTTCGTTCGAAACGGCTGGACGCTCCTCACCAGCACACAGCTATTTACAGCAGCTTATTACAGATAATACATACTTACAGGGCCGCACAGAGTAGCCGCGCGGTTTGAGGCGTCATGTCACGGACTGTGCGGCCACTCCTGCTGGAGGTTCGAGTCCTCCCTCGGGCATGGATGTTTGTGTTGTTCTTAGCATATGTTAGTTTAAGTAGTGTGTAAGTCTAGAAGACCGATGACCTAAGAAATTTGGTCTCTTAGAAATTCACACATATTTGAACATACTTACATTATATATTTCTAGCCCTGCAGACCACGCATTGCTTCCACAAACTTCTCCGTTCCTTTCTGTTTGGATCTCTTTTCCTCCTAGTGTGTTCAATCCCCAGGGCCGTCAGGTCATTCGCCAGATCTCCATCCAGCGCTGCCTTGGTTGTCCTATATGTCATTTGGCGTTTGGTTTCCCGTCAGGTGCTTTCTTCACTGTCTTCCCTGTGGCATACGGGCTACATGGTCCGCCTACTTGACTCTTGTGCTCTTCAGCTTCTGTAGAAATGTTGGTTTGTTGCATCAAGAAGTAACTTTCGTCATTCTCCCTCCTCCTACATTCTCCTTTATCTCTAAGGTGGGTCCCCATATCATCATCATTACTCGTCTTTCAAGTATTAATAGTTTTTCATTTTCTCGTTTAGTCATGCTCCAAGTTTCTGAACCGTACATGACTGCTGGGCATATCGCTGCGTTATAGACTCTCACCTTATTGTTTGCTGATATTGATCTTGAACTGTGTCTCTCTGAGGGAATACATGCATTTCGTCCCCACTGATATCCTTTGCTTGATGTGGATTCCTATATTATGGCAAATAATTCACTCCAGGTAAATGGAAAAAAGAACACATTGACACCGGTGTGTCAGACCCACCATACTTGCTCCGGACACTGCGAGAGGGCTGTACAAGCAATGATCACACGCACGGCACAGCGGACACACCAGGAACCGCGGTGTTGGCCGTCGAATGGCGCTAGCTGCGCAGCATTTGTGCACCGCCGCCGTCAGTGTCAGCCAGTTTGCCGTGGCATACGGAGCTCCATCGCAGTCTTTAACACTGGTAGCATGCCGCGACAGCGTGGACGTGAACCGTATGTGCAGTTGACGGACTTTGAGCGAGGGCGTATAGTGGGCATGCGGGAGGCCGGGTGGACGTACCGCCGAATTGCTCAACACGTGGGGCGTGAGGTCTCCACAGTACATCGATGTTGTCGCCAGTGGTCGGCGGAAGGTGCACGTGCCCGTCGACCTGGGACCGGACCGCAGCGACGCACGGATGCACGCCAAGACCGTAGGATCCTACGCAGTGCCGTAGGGGACCGCACCGCCACTTCCCAGCAAATTAGGGACACTGTTGCTCCTGGGGTATCGGCGAGGACCATTCGCAACCGTCTCCATGAAGCTGGGCTACGGTCCCGCACACCGTTAAGCCGTCTTCCGCTCACGCCCCAACATCGTGCAGCCCGCCTCCAGTGGTGTCGCGACAGGCGTGAATGGAGGGACGAATGGAGACGCGTCGTCTTCAGCGATGAGAGTCGCTTCTGCCTTGGTGCCAATGATGGTCGTATGCGTGTTTGGCGCCGTGCAGGTGAGCGCCACAATCAGGACTGCATACGACCGAGGCACACAGGGCCAACACCCGGCATCATGGTGTGGGGAGCGATCTCCTACACTGGCCGTACACCACTGGTGATCGTCGAGGGTACATCCAAACCGTCATCGAACCCATCGTTCTACCATTCCTAGACCGGCAAGGGAACTTGCTGTTCCAACAGGACAATGCACGTCCGCATGTATCCCGTGCCACCCAACGTGCTCTAGAAGGTGTAAGTCAACTACCCTGGCCAGCAAGATCTCCGGGTCTGTCCCCCATTGAGCATGTTTGGGACTGGATGAAGCGTCGTCTCACGCGGTCTGCACGTCCAGCACGAACGCTGGTCCAACTGAGGCGCCAGGTGGAAATGGCATGGCAAGCCGTTCCACAGGACTACATCCAGCATCTCTACGATCGTCTCCATGGGAGAATAGCAGCCTGCATTGCTGCGAAAGGTGGATATACACTGTACTAGTGCCGACATTGTGCATGCTCTGTTGCCTGTGTCTATGTGCCTGTGGTTCTGTCAGTGTGATCATGTGATGTATCTGACCCCAGGAATGTGTCAATAAAGTTTCCCCTTCCTGGGACAATGAATTCACGGTGTTCTTATTTCAATTTCCAGGAGTGTATGTTTACTAATTCTGTAACGAATATATGTTTTGAACTGTGTCTGTCAAATGCAAATCAAATACATGAGGTTAGTACTGTTGACCTTCTTCATTTCTCTCTCTCTCTCTCTCTCTCTCTCTCTCTCTCTCTCTCTCTCTCTCTCTCACACACACACACACACAAACGACTTTTGGGAACAAAATTCTAGTCTTTGGTTCAAACTGTATCTGGCGACCACCCATTATCGCCGGCCGAAGTGGCCGTGCGGTTAAAGGCGCTGCAGTCTGGAACCGCAAGACCGCTACGGTCGCAGGTTCGAATCCTGCCTCGGGCATGGATGTTTGTGATGTCCTTAGGTTAGTTAGGTTTAACTAGTTCTAAGTTCTAGGGGACTAATGACCTCAGCAGTTGAGTCCCATAGTGCTCAGAGCCATTTGAACCACCCATTATCCGTCTACGTGCATTAAGTGAATTCTAAAAATAAATTTAAAAATTAAGAGGTTTAGGTCCCTCTCAAAGAAGATGGTACAGCTGTGTAAGGTCATTGGTGACGTAATTAGTGGCCGTCAACAGTCATCAGACATTCTCAGCTGTGTAGATTTGTCTGTGAATCATTTGTGAGTCCAGAGTTGACTACACAGTCCGATGCGAGAGGTACACAGTTTGCCACAGTGATGACAGATGCTCCCTGGTGGAGCAGCTCCTATCCTTCCATTTTGTCTCAAAATTTCCTTTTCGTTTCTACGCTGCATCTTATCAGTCGGTATTTGTCGGCTCTTTTCTTCAAAACTAAGTTCCCCGCGATAAATTTGTGATCTTCAGGACGAACAGTCAAGACCTAAGGTCTAAGTTGTTAACATTAATGTGGCACATCTTCGTGTTAGCCTTAATTACATTCTTAAATCGTTTCCCTGGCATCTCACACAGCGGGTGCGCACTTTTAACTCCGAATAAATCATTTGTTTGGTAGTGCGGTTATTGGACATGCGGACTACACGACCTGCCCATCGTAACTGGCGCCATAAAACCATCGCTTCTAAACTGTTGCATGTGTCTCCTCAAGAATGCTGACATCTGTCTTGGCATATAGAATCCAATTCGGGCTTCGCTGGTGATTCTGTTTCAGCTTTTTAAGATGCCATCTGTAACACGTCCAAGTTTCAGATCCATAAAGCAAGGTGGGAATTACAACTGAATTCTATACGATGATCTTTGTTGCAACATTGACATCATGACTGTCAAGTACACGACAGCTTAGACTGGCTCTGTTCCGGCACGACTAATTCTGTACTGAATTTCCGAATCTACATTCGCACTTGATGGGATGATGTTGACGACGTAAGGAAAGCTGTTCAAGACACACTACGTCGATGGTGACACATATCTCCGTTTTCGCAAATGCTGGTTGGTGAAGGATCGGTATTATACTTGTATTCAGTCTGAGACCAGTCTTTTTGAACACTTTAGAGAAGGCATTCAGGGTTAACTCTACTTTGGACTGAACTACAACTGCGTTATCATCAGCGCACTGTAGTTGAAACAATGCTACAGAAAATGGTACAGTTCTTGCTTTGAGACGGCTCAAATTACGCATCTTCCGTATTCCTCGGCGAAGAGTATCTTTGGTAAATCGCATGACAGCAGCAACATTAGCGATAGTTATTGCAGTTTGTGCGATTTCCTCCTTAATTATGTGAACTGCCAGGTTATTTCCGGAATTAGGAGGCATTTCTTCAGTGTTTCATATTTTAACAGTCAGTTTATGTACGTTTCTTTGATATCTTCCTCTGGTATAAGATCAGGACAAGAGGCCCTGTGTTGCTTTACTTGATTGACAGCACGCATAACTTCATCTAATGTTGGGGAGCCAAGATCTCCTTTGATGGGTGCTTGTTCTATTATTCCCGATTCAGAAGGTCTTAAGAATGTTCCCTCCACCTATTCACGATGAGGCATTGATCTTCTGGAAGTGTACTCTTGTTACTAGACCAAAGTGGATTTCTACCAAAGATGGTTGGACCATAAATAAGTTTCGTGGCTTGGAGGAACTGCCGTACATCTTTGTCTGAGAAATATTGAAGCTGTTTAATACTTGTTATCCACCACTCATTCTTCAGCACACACGTAGCTGTTTGTAATTTTGCTTTGGTAAAACGAAAGGCTTGTTTCTTAGCGATGAAGTTCACGTCTTTTCGCCATGCATGCAAGGCTTTTCTCTTCTGAGATCAATGCTTCAAATTCTTCATTTTCGTCAAACAAGTTCTGATGTTTCTAATTTTTATATCCTAACCTTTCTTCGCAGGCATCCAGAATAGTGGTCTTCAAGTTCTCCCAGTGTTGTATTACATCATGATGACATTCCTTAAAATGTGTTTGATAAAGCTGTTTCCTGTACTGTGAGGCATGTTCTGACTTACCCAACTTCTCAATATCAAATGTGCGTCCACAGTTCTTGTTTTGTTTCTTCTTCTGGGCGGATAGCGACAAATGCATGCTGGATCTAATAAATCGGTGATATGTCCAACAGTCATCGACTCACGTCACTGCTTTCGTGATGAAAACATGGCGTAGATTTTTCTTGCGAGCAGTTAATGAGATGCCAGTGCTTCTGTTTAAGGTGCTACCATGATATTTTTAACAGATCCTTTTCACAAAAGAGAGTGTTGGTAATCGTTAATTCGTGTTCAGCACATTTTTGAGGTGTCTAGTACGACTGGAGCTTGACAACTCCCTTCTTGTTTGTGGCACCACTTCACTTCACACTGTGTGGTCCTTACCCATTCTAGCATTAAAATCGCCAAATGAGGCTATTTTGTCCTAGTGCTTAATGTCTGGCGGTATGTCATCGAGATCAAAATACAATATTTCTTTGATACCATCATGAGAATCTAGATTTGGGGCATATGCGCTGATCATTGTGGCATGCTTGTTCCCTTTCAATCGAAGTCTTAATGTCGCCGGCCAGAGTGGCCGAGCAGTTCTAGGTGCTACAGTCTGGTACCGAGCGACCGCTACGGTCGCAGGTTCGAATCCCGCCTCGGGCATGGATGTGTGTGATGTCCTTAGGTTAGTTAGGTTTAAGTAGTTCTAAGTTCTAGGGGACTGATGACCGCAGAAGTTAAGTCCCATAGTGCTCAGAGCCATTTCAACCATCTTAATGTCATGAGGCGTTCTTTATGCCCAATTGGAAGCTCCGATATGTCCCTGAGAAGCTTGTTCCAGATAACAACGCCCACTCCATGAATTCGATGTTCATTGAAAGCGTAGCCCTCCCGGAAGAAGCTGTGCCGTACACCTAATTCATTTAATTGATCTCCACTAGCAAGGCGAATTTCCTGGAGTGCTACTATGACCATGCTGCATCTTCTTAACTCTCAGATTCCGGGCCTTCCACTTGCACCGTCATCAGTGAGTATTCTTACATTTCTTGTTGCATAATATAATTTCTCGTCCGTTCGACCGCACTGAAGTGATACCATCATACACAGTAGTAAGAAGTTGCTGACAATGTTTGGGCCTTTTCAAGCCCCTTTCCCCACATGAGGTATGCAGAGGGGACCCTAAATAGAATTACTCAGTCTTAGATGGAGCAGCCGAACTGATCTACAGCGAAAACCTTAAACAAGACGACCGATCACACACTTACCGCCTCCTTGCTAAGCTATCGCTAGAGTCTTGTAGACATCATCATCCTGTCCCCAACGCAAGTTTTTGATCGCTGCAGGACTTTTCCGAGTCAGTATTTTGTTAGAAGGCTTGTAGGGTGAGGGCGGTGCTGCACATCAATAAACGCACCTTTCTTGATGACCTGGGTGTGGTGTCACCGCCAGACACCACACTTGCTAGGTGGTAGCTTTAAATCGGCCGCGGTCCATTAGTACATGTCGGACCCGCGTGTCGCCACTGTGTGATCGTAGACCGAGCGCCACCACACGGCAGGTCTAGAGAGACTGACTAACACTCGCCCCAGTTATACGACGACGTTGCTAGCGACTACACTGACGAAGCCTTTCTCTCATTTGCCGAGAGACAGTTAGAATTGCCTTCAGCTAAGTCCATGGCTACGACCTAGCAAGGCGCCATTGGTACCATTGCATGTATCTCAAGATAGTCTCACTTGTATCATCAAGAATGCTGTATACCAAAGGACGATATAAAAGTTAAGTGTTCTAGTAGCTACGTTCTTTTCTTTATCACATTCATTACGAATCCTGTTCCAGATTTCGCGCCAGTCGGCGTGTGTGTACGTGTGCCCTTTCGGCTACCCGTCACTGTTGACTGGCTGCCTTGTCAGTCCACTACACTGGGAACTATGTTCAGTGGTAAGCAAATACAAGACAGCTGATGAACTCCTAATTGCTGCCGTCTTCATTCACCATTCCAGCCGAGATAGGAACATCTGGTCCACCATAGGGGATTTTCTATGCCGGTGACCACAAGTGGCTCATCCGCCTTTAGGGGAAGTTTCCCGTCTCAAGGGCAAGAGAGTCCCCTATCTACTACCAGCTCATACACATTCCTGCACAGGCGTTGCCACGGTAGCGAGGGCTCCTTACCCCGGGAGTCAACAGTTACTTCCCGAAATCAGAGAGATGGTAATCAGTGTCAACCTTATGCTCCAATCCAGTTTCAGCAGGGAGCTAAACGGAATGTTTTATTTCGTTGTAAAATGCTTGGAGCTGTGCAGAACACAATTTTCGTGACGTGTGCCCCAACCAAATTTACCTATTTGTCTTAGAGATTTTGAATTTGAAATATTTTTATTCATTTATTATTATTTATTATTAATTATGTGGAGCATAGGGCTGCGACAAAAGATCGCCATCTTGTTCTGTCTTCTGCTAGTATCTTCATTTCTTCCCATCCTATTCCTTGCTGATGGCCTTCTGCTTCAACTGACCGCCCCTATACCATTTTGGGCCTGCCTCGTCTCCGTCATCCTTGCGGGATCCAGTCAAGTGCTTCTCTCGCAATATGTTCATTTGGTCTTCTAAGAGTATGTCCTAACCATCTCCACTTCTTGCTTCTGATTTGCAGTTCAATTGGCTTCTGGTTTGTTCTTTCGCAAAGAGCTTCGTTAGAGATGACATTTGGCCACCGCATGCCGAGGATGTTCCTCAGGCATCTGTTGTTGAATGTCTGCAGCTTGTGGATTAACTGTTTTGTCACTTCCATTTTTATTCATAATCAACCATCAAATGGACTTAAAAAGATATTTATTTTAGTAGAACAGTCTCCCAGATCAGTCTGTTATTTTTGATGTGATCGTTTCTCTGCATAATTTTTCAAAGAGAAATGTGGGTGTTTTTCTCTTATTACAGACATACGTCAATGTACGCCATAACAGTCTCTTGTATTACTTAAAATCTCAGTAGAGGATTACCTCTGACTACTTTAACTCTCTTGACAGAACACTAGTTTAAATGCTAGCCTGGTAGAAACGATAAAAAATTGTTTTATAGTTCTATTCCCAACATTCTGATGCTAAGTCTGAAAGTCGATTACCCTGTTTCTGTTTGGATACGGAGAGAAACTGTGTCTATGCACTCCTGTTTTGCTGTAATTATGTGTATAGACTAAACCTATGTGTACGAGAGTTTCTGACAGTGGTGGGTAGCGAGCAAAGTTAATCTACAGGAAGTGATCTGTAATATCGATCTCCATTACTAATGAAGATTCGCCTGTCACAAGTAGTAGAATATTAGAGTATCCATGGAATTATAGTGAATCTTGTTCTAAGGCATCGCTTCTAACAATTCACTGGCCCGTAGTACTTTCGTTTTGAGGTCCCTCTCATTTTAATTGACTACAGCAGAAGAGTTTGATAAAATACTACAGCAAGCACTTCGCAACGAAGAGAACTTATAACCTCTCTCTCTCTCTATCTCTCTCTAACCCTCCCTCCTCCCCCCTCCCCCACCCCCACTTCTCACTCTCTCTCCCCTCTCTCGTTCTGACGATCACTTTTCAACCCTCTTCAGCTTTCACTGAATTTCGTTCCTCTTTCCAGTGAAAGCACTGCCACGAAATAAGGTTTCCTGATAAGAACAGGGGTTATTCGTGTCGAATACGGCTGTTACTTTGAAGACAGTATTAAGACATATCACAATTTTTCTCCTCATTTGCAGTTTTTGAAGTCTTAGGCAAGTAAGTCAATAGTGGAATCAGACAAGGTTTCCTTAAAGTATTCGAAGCATCTGAAAACTTCTTCAAAGCTTTTTTCTAGACATTGCCCATTCCGTTCAACTGCACTTCCAAGTCCTTTGCTGTTCCTGACAGAATTACAATGTCATCGGCAAACCTCAAAGTTTTTATTTCTTTTCCCTAAACTTCAATTCCTTCTTCAAATTTTTCTTTGGTTTCCTTCAATTCTTGCTCAGTGTATAGATTGACTAACATCGGGGATAGGCTACAGACCTGCCTCACTCCCTTCTCAATCACTGCTTCCCTTTCGTACCCTTCAACTCTTTTAACCGCTGTGTGGTTTCTGTACAAGTTGTGTGTAGCCTCTCGCTTCCTGCATTTTACCCCTGCTATCTTCAGAACTTCAAAGAGTGCATTCCAGTCAACATTCTCTGAAGCTTACTCTAGTTCTACAAAAGCTGTAAACGTAATTTACCTTTCTGTAACCTATATTCTAAGATAAGCCGTAAGATCAGTATTGCGTCGCATATTCCAACGTTACTCCAGAACGCAAACTGATTTTCGCCGAGGTCGGCTTCTATCAGTTTTTCCATTCTTCTGTAAATAATTCATGTCAGTATTTTGCAGCCATGACTTATTAAAGTGATAGTTCGGCAATATCACACCTGTCAGCACCTTATTTCTTTGGAATTGGATTTATTAGATTCTTCTTTAACTCTGAGGGTGTTTCGCCTGTCTCGTACATCTTCCAAATCAGGTGGTATAGTTTTGTCATTGTTGGGTGTCCCAACGACATCAGCAGTTATGAGAGACGTCGACTGCTCCAGGGGCCTCAATTCGGCTTGTCATTCTGTGCTGCGTCAAATTCTTCTCACAGTATCATATCTTCCGTCTCATCTTCGTTTACTTCTTCTTCTCTTTACATAATATCGCCTTGAATTTCGCTTCCCTTGTATATCCCCTCTAGGGGCTATCCATTCCAAAATCGACACTTCCGAATCGTGTGAAGAACTTTAGTACCGGTGCACATAAAAAGGTTGGTTGTACAAGGAATTAAACGAGACAAACGAACAAATATTGTGGCATTAGCGACAGACATTCTTCGCGTGGTACAGTTCATTCAGCGTCTCTGAGCGATAAGGCAATTTTATATTTCCTGGAATCATGACAGATAAATTAGCCAAATCTGAAGTTAGTGCTCCTCGTGCTCTTCGAAACATTTTAGTTTGCGCCCACTTATGACCGTATGAATTATCTCTCATTTTTCAATGAGGGCAGAGCCACAGTAGCAAGAAACGCAGCCAAATATAATTTTACTGCTGAAAAGTGTTACTCTGTTGACAGAACTAAAACTATTTTTCTTATGTACTTTTTCAATATGGACGTAGTTACACTGACTTGTCGGTGTCACCACAGATGTCGCGATAGTACTTCACCGTCCTCTGTATATGTGGACTCAGATGATGTATGCGGCCGTTTCAGATAGCTGAAAGTAGTGCGAAAAGCTAGTCTTCGGAAACTATCTACACCAGGGACGTTCATTGTTGTTGCAATTGTTGCTGCGGTTATTTGTCTGCTCATCGATGTTATTAGACATGAAGCAATGTATGAGTCGAGAAAGATGAGAGGAGGCACTGGTCGTGGTCTGAAGGGAACCCTACTTTCATTCGTCTACATAGCTTTTTTGGAAGGCAGCGTGGAGGGTAAAAATCATAGAGGGAGACCAAAAGAGGAATACAATAAACAGATTCAGAAGGATGTAGGTTGCAGTAGATACTGGGAGATGAAGAACCTTGCACAGGATAGAGTAGCATGGAGAGCTGCATCAAACCAGTCTCTGGACTGAAGACCACAACAACAACAACAATAACAACAACAACATAGCTTTTAGGGACTTCAGGAGAAATTAAACTCTAGCTGGGTGGGCAGAAATTTAGATGCTCCACCCAGTTATGTGTGGCTTACCACTACACCGCCTTCTCGGAGCGTCTGGTGCGTCTTCTCTCAGAAAAGTGTGCTACATCGTGTATTTTTTATCATGTCACCCAACGAGGTTCGGGATCTTTCTGCAATCTTCATACTTCCAAACCAGCAATACTGTGATACACATCGATCTGGGCATAAAATGTCTTAATCGAAATTTAGACTACGTCATAAATTGCTATTGTGACTTCTAAACTCACGTTATGTTTAGAATGCTGCGTGAGGGGGGATTGGGGGGGGGGGGAGGAAGGAGGAGTTCTTTAAATTATGACTATCGAAATCTCAGTAAATATATGTAGTAAATTCTGTACCTACATCTACATGATTAGCCCGCAGTTCACACTTAAGTGTTTGGTAGAGGGTGCTTAGAACCACTTTCAGACTATTTTTTCCGCCTCCGAATAGGAGTGGGTGAAATGACACTTATTCCTTCTGTGTGAATTCTCTTCTCTCGTATTTGATCACTATGGTCATTTCTCCCCGCGAAGGTGCGAGCCATTAAAATACTTCGGGATTCAAAACAGGAAGTTGACGATTGAAATTTTATGAACAGTTCTCACTGCAATGAGGAACACCGTTGTTATAAGGACTGCCACCACAACTCACTTTATCATATCAGATATTTCGCGACAATACAGAACTCGCTTTCCTTATTTGAATTTTTTCGATGTCCTCCTTCAATCGTACGTAGTAAGGATCTAGTACTACGCAACAATATTCCATAAGAGGACGGACAAACGTAGTGTCGGCAGTCTCTTTAGTATATTTGTTACACCTTATAAGCGTTCTGTCGATATAATACAGTCTTTGGTTCGCCTTCCCCTTGAACATTTTCTGTGTGATGTTTTCAGTTTAAATTGTTCGTGATTGTAGTCCCTTGACATTTGGTTGAATCTACAACCTGTAAGTTTCAGCTTTTAATGTACGTTTCTTTTCTTTGTCTTTCTTTTTAATCATCCGTCTTCAGACTGGTTTGATGCAGCTCGCCACAGACCGCTGTCCTCCGCTAACCTCTTCACCTCGGAGTGGCCCCTGCATCTTACGTCTTCAATTATACGTTGGATGTATTTCAATCTTTGTCCCTCCCCACGGTTTTTACCCTGCACGGCGCACTCTAATGTCACGAAGGATATTCCCTGATGTTTTAACACATGTCCTAACATTCTGTCCCTTCCTTAGGTCAGCTTTTACCATATATTCCTTCCTTTGCCGATTCTGCGGAGAGCATTCTGATTCTTTATTTTATCTGTGCACCTAATTCTCAACATTCTTCTTTAGCACCACATCTCAGAGGCCTAATTTCGTCTACTTCGTGATCAGTTTTGATGTTAAGTTTCTAGCTGCTCTCGTATCTGCTACCACACTTTACTTTTTTCTCTCAATTCATATTCTGCACACGTCAGGCTGTGCATTCCGTTCGATAGATTCTATAATTCTTCTTCACGTTCACTGAGGACGGCAATGTCATCGGACAATCTTGTCGTTGTTATCCCTTCACTCTGACTTTTAATCCCACTCTTGAAACTTCCTTTTATTTCGGTGTATAGATTGAACAGTAGGGCCGAGTTCTTCGTTGTTGCTCTTTCAGTCTCCTTGTTCCCCTTTCTGTCTTTTACATACGGTATGTGACCCGTTTTTCCATACAGCTGACACCTATTTTTCTCAGAATTTCGAATATCTTACACCATTTTACACTGTCGAACGCTTTTTCTAGGCCGATGAATCCCACGAGCGTGTCTTGATTTTTCTTCAGCCTTGCTCCCGTAATCAAACGGAACGTCGGAGCCGCCTCTCTGGTGCCTTTACAATTCCTCAAGCGAAACTGATCGTCATCTAAAAGATCCTTAATTTGGTTTCCCATGTAACCGAATGTTTACGAACTTTTCTTAGTACTCATGTGGAGCACCTTTTTCTTTTATTTATGCGGATATCTTGTCTGAATCATTTTGTAATTCGCTTTGATCGTCTGTTATCTTCACAAGACGGTAAACGACGACATAATCTGCAAACAATATAAGACAGCTGCTCTGAGTGTCTCCTAAATCGTTTGTATAGATTAAGAACATTGGTGGGCGTATCACACTTCCTTGAGGAACCCCAGAAATAACTTCGTTTTCACTGGATGGCTTCCCGTCAAACACATTGATCGGTGGAGGGGCAGTACCAGGTGTTCCTTCTGGCCAGGTCTTGTGACAGGGTAAAGGATTGGACGGTGCTACTACTTGGGACAAGCTGACGTAAAAATGCCAAATAGCAAAAGCGTCGTATGTAGATGCTTAGGACCGTACTTAAGAGATTAACGTCAGGCCACGCACCTTCCTGAGCTTACGCACGGCTGCAGTGAACTGAAGAATGTTAATATCAACAAGGACGCCGTTCCATTGGCTGGATATAAAAGCAGAGGGAGAGGAATGTTGTTCCTTGACTTTTGACATCGGCCGTAAGGCTGGGCCAAGCAGCCGACCATCTCTAATGATAACCGGTTTTGAAAACGAGATTAGCTAGACCGACTGCGGACCCTTGTTCCTCGCCGATGTGCGTACATTCAGCATCCCAACTGCGTTTTTGTTAACTAGGAGAAAGTACGCTGACCAAAGCAACATTACACCTAGTACTGTGACAGTCTATAAACACATTAACGAACCACTGTCAATGGAAGCTCCATATCCGCTAGAGCAAATTTGTGTGAATTGTTCCATATATTCATTTATTTATTCTGCCGGCAGTCGAATATGTACATCATGTCTATCTGGTTAGGAAAAGTGATACCGAGCAAAAAAAAGAATGAAACAATAAAGCTGCCTTAATCGTTTGTGAAATGACAATCCTGTCTTAAATTTCCAGCACTCTAAAACACGTTTCTGAACTATTTTTGGTTGTCAAATGGGATTATGAGGTGTGACTGCAGAATAGTATTTCCTTTGTTTTCGTTTACTGTTTGAAATGGATGAATGAAGCCAGTAAAAGTTTAAGTACCAGAAGAAAGTGTCCCGCGTACATTGTACAACTCTTGAAACTATTGCTTGCAGTAGGTACGTGCCGTCTCTGGTTTATTGATTCCGTTTTTAAAGCGAGGAAAGGACAGATTAATGCTCTATACGCGTACTTCAGTGGTAACCTAGCCGTTTCTTGTGATCTAAGTAGTAAATAGCAAGTTGAGTCAAGGGCATAAACCTCTTCTTTACGGACATAATTACGGCAATTTCTTTGAAGTGGGGCTAATTTCCAATTTCATTGCAGTAATAATAAGGAATAAATTGTAAATTCTTTCAGGTGGTCACGTCACTTTAGTCTCTCAGCAGCCAGAAGCTCCTAAACGACAAATTACTAAAACGGTACTCAACTCTTGAAAGGTTTTTTGACGTCAATAATAGAATTGAGACCTATAGTAGGCGATGGCAGGCTAAGTTCTAAGATTCCTTTAAAAAAAAAGCGTATTGTTACTGACGTTTTGGCACTCCTAGAGTAATAAAATCGATAAAGGGATGGAGTTAAATAAATTCAGTATTTATCGTAGATACTTTAGGAAAGTGTTTCTTTTTGAAAATAGATAAAGTGAAAGCTATTAATGTCTTATTGTTTAACGGGACGATCGAGAGTTGTAATACAGACTCAGCAGGACAACACTCTCCTACAAATTATATCCAGACAAGTTACAGGTTAATTTGGAATGAATTGGCCGCGTCTTTCCGATGTTGGTACCGTATGTAAGACTGTAGTTGCGCTTGTATGGATGACTAGAAAGGCAAAATATTAGTTTCATTATTGATTAAAACAGGAGCATTTGCGTGAATTCGTTGACAAGTTTTGGCCTTGTTCTGACATACGCGTACACATAAGACTGCCGCAACATTAGCTCTCGTGCACCGCGTTTTATTAAAGGAGAATAATTCAGAAGCTAAGATTTTCGTGTTATTGTCACTGGTCTCATAAATTACATTCCTACAGATGTACAATCACTTAGATGTGATTTGCAGAGTATCCATTTAGATGTAGATGTACCTCGTACGTACGCTGGAATAACGCGCCGTCAGTTGTCCCACGTCGCATTGAAAATTTATTATGGCTAAAATGGCAGTATCCTCAGTAGTACGAGAACCGTTAAAAACAAACGAGTATGTGTGATCTTTCTATACGAAAGAAAAGCTAACTATGTGATTACTATTTTTAATAACTGTGGGAGCTAACTGAATTGGAGGCAATTCAGCACTTGAAAGTATTCCTGAAGCAAATTATTTCCTCAAACTCTTGTGCCGAAACGGTTCCCTTTATGGTACGAGAGCCCAGTAAATAAAATATTTGTCGTGAGGTATGGAGTTCAAAGTAACTCGCTCCGGTCTCTCGTCTCCCATTTCTTTATTCTACCCACTCTTTCGCTGTATTCTCTGAAAAACGTATCACAGGAAAATAAAACTAAGTCGCAACTTATCCTGTGATTATTTACATTAATTTTTCAAAATAAGAGAGAAAATTTATTTTTATTGGGAAGAAGCGGAGCTCATCTTGTTTCCGAGTATCATATCCATATAATGCACCACCATATTACGTCACTGTGAGTACATTGCCCTCAACGAATTTTCACCCAAAAAAATAATAAAATAGTCATATTTCCGTTATTATATCAGGCCCTACTCATTTCTTTTCTTTCTAACCACCTACAATCAACGACAGATTTCTCAGTAAGTTGAAGGGGTATTCTTCGCCAGTTTTTATTGTGAGTATGCCTCAACAAGTTTTGATTAATTGTTTCCTAGAACCGAGTATAAGGAACAGGTCCGAATACGAGCGTTCCAGGTTTGCGAACAAGTACTCTGTGTATGTTATCACGACATTCAGAAGTCGAAAAGAGATGGAAAAATATTCTTATTCGTTACTGGAACTTGGAAAATAAAAACATTTAGGAAATTCCTGCGATGTGAATTTTACAGCTCTTATTTGAAATACTTCTCTGTCGAGGCAGTGACCTATATGCTGAGTTTTGTACGGAATTAATTTCATGATTTGTGATATTGCCCTCTGGAGCGATAAGAGGTAACGGTAAAATACCCGAAATTATCTGTAGGTTATCGTTCCAGCTCTCAGTACTATCAGTCTGGTTTCAGTTCACTTTCTTTCCTAACTCACGTCATGCAGATATAATTTATTTCGTCAAAGCTTCTGTCACACCCTTCATTAATTTCCCAAAAACCAAGCAAAACATCCTGGACACTTATATTTATGTTCCAAATCCTCGTGAACGAGTTATTACCATGTATGTTATGAATTAGCCCGAGACACGCTTTTCGTAACAGTCAGAAATAAATTTATTTGTGTTGATTCCAGTATAAAGAAACATTTACGTAACTGATTTCAGATGGTGAACAATCGTCTTTAGATCTTAGCTCCTAATTCAAATGATATCATAAAGCTCAATGTGAGGAATAATCAAGACTTGAGTCTTGCGGTGATAGTTTGTCGTGTTGGTAATGAAATGGGAACGTTTTGAACGCGTTGACAATTTGGTTTGCAATGGATCCTTGTCCGTTGCTTAAATTTATCCATGTCGTATGGAATTTGTTGAAGTCAACGACTGCATTATAAATTTGTGATATAATTTTTATTGCTTCAGTCAGTTTTTACTGGTATTTATTATAATGAAGCTTTTCGGCAGCATGCTGCCACCTTCACTTGCATTACAGTTCATGTAGATTAATTTCAAGTGTGGTGATGATTATTTACTGGGTGTGTCAGTGAGGTTATGTACCGAAATTTAATCCTGTACAGAAAGATTCATTTATTTTACTGTATACCTTAACTTATTGCAAAAAGAATGGATATTTGTGTAGAGGGTTATATTTCGGCGTATGAGCTCAATGGAACACCCAGAAAATAACTGTCATCACACTTAAAAGTAATGAACATGTAACAGTTATGCATCTGATGATGGCAGCATACACACCGTACTAATAATTATTAGTAAAAAGTGAATTGATCAGTAAAAATTATTTCATAAAAATATTTTATAATTGGTTACATCTCGTAAAGTGCTAGGACAGCAGTCGCATTAGGAGCTATGGTCTGAAGTAAGTTGTTCAACGACTGAAACAAGTTATGTAACTGCTGCTCAAAATTGTTATAAAAAATTAAATTTAAAGACATTAATTAATCGCGTAAGCGAAAAACATAATTTTGCTCTATGTATTTTTGTTTGTTTGTTGAAAAAAATTAAAATGAAATTTTAGTTTATCGATCTATATGTGACGTCCAGTGGCCCACAGAAATAGCAATATTCAAGACAGCACGTGGCTACTATCACCAGGAAGCGCAGATAATTTAAACTGGAGTGAAATTCCCTCTTGTGCAAGACACTGTTTATTTTGTTTAGTTTTGCTTTGATTCAGCACGATGTGTGTTATCTTCAGTTGATTTTCATTATTATTCAGGCTTGCAAGACACTACCACCTGTTAGTTGTTCATGGTTTTGTACCTACGGTACGTACTACAGCTTGTCATGGTTTCTGATGCTTTAGTATTGCTTCCCACTAGTTCAGAAGCGTTAAAACACTAGTTTCCCTTGCTATTGCCGTTTTTAACTTCTTCTTTCGTTTCATCCTCTTTCGAGTATGATGACCCAGTCATATCTTTGCGTGTTGGTCCTTCGTTTGTGCCTAGTATTCCTACATTCTCTATAATCTTCTTCTAATCTCCTTTTCCGTAATGATGGGTTTCGACTTTAAATTCGTATTGGAACCTCATTTTTTCGTCTTTAGCACTTATCTTAGCTGTTCTATTGAGGAATGCTTTTCTGTAACTCTTTTTGTCTTAGGCCCTTTTCAATTTTCGTAAACCAGTTACGTTTCGTTACGCGTTTATGGAAGAAATCAAGAATTCATTTATTTAGTCTAATAGAATTCATTCTGGGAAGATATCCGTAAAAATGAAAGTCTCCGTTTTTGCATACTATCTGAGGGTTTTTCATTTTCTTGTAGAGAGTTTCATTCTTCATTTATACTATTTTACAAACCAAAAACTTTGTTGTTACGATTTTTCTCAAAATTTTTGTTTATTTTAGTTCTAATTGTTCTTCCTGACCAACACGATTCATGGTTAGGGTTTCTGCTGTATACAATGCTTCTGGTTTGATCACTATTATGTAATGACTAATTCTGCATCCCATGAAAGGGTTTTCTTGTTATTTATCTCTCTTGTCAACTGGAAGTTCGTATTTTCTGGAGTCTACTATCCTGCGTTCTGTTGCATTTCAACTAATCCACCAATTCCCCCCGCATCCCCTAGATATTTAAATTATTTTACTATTTTCCGTTTTTGGAATTTTAGGTACTCATTTCGGTGTTTGTTGTTTGTCATGATTCTAGCTTTTTCAAAGGAAACGTTAGATCTTATTTTATCTGCTTGTTATTCGAGTTCAAGGATATGCTCCTTTGCTTCCTGCATTGTCTCAGGAAACAGGGCCAGATCATCTGCAAAGACAATAGAGTTGATTTTGAGGTTCTTTTTGCAGCCCAGTCTTTATCTTTTTGATCCATTCTCTGAGTACTTCTCAAGTGCACAGTTAAATAATGATGGGGAAAGCCCATCCTCTTGTCTTAGTCCTGTTTTTATTTCAAATGGATCCTGATACTTCATCCATGAATTTAACTTTTGAAAAAGTATTTATAATAGTGTCTTATGTTAGTTGTTTCCTTACCGAAACCCAGTTACTCCTATTACTGATATTAGATATTCTCTATCAGTTGATTCATACGACTTCTTGAAATCTATCACGGAAATTACATATGTCTTTGTCCTTGATTTTTGGTATTCCGTAATGTTTTTGAGGGTTAGTATTTGTTCAGAACATCATCTACCCTTTCTGAACCCTCGCTGGTACTACCCCAGTAGTGGGTCAAATAGTGGCTCTGCTATATTTAAAAGGACGTTTGAAAGAGTCTAGTAAGTACATCCAGCACTCCTCTGTAATTGTGTGGGTCTGATTTGCAGCTTTTTTTTGAAGAGGGTGAACGAGAGCTGTTTTTCAGTCTATTGGGATCGCTTCTTCTTCCCAAATTTTATGAAAGACACAGGAAGAGATTTAATGGTACTTTTATTAGCATTTTTCATAGTTCGGACACTACTTGATTTTCACTCGATGGTTTATTATTTTTTTTAAAATTGTGAGACGATTTGTTTTTTAATTCCTCAATTGTTAGCTGCTCCTAAACCTGCCTTCTCAGAATTATTTGGAGTTATTAAAATTTTTCAAGAATAGGTTCACAATTCAATATTTTATCGAAGTATACTGTTTTTAACTGTTACAGTCATTTAATTTTTTTTGTTGCAAAACTGAAAGGTTTCTGCCGTCAGCTCACGTTACAGATATTTCATGTTGCTATTATGGAAATGTCTCGGTTGCTGTACGGAAACGAATCCGTCATCTCTAGCTCTATTAAGTGCCAGAAATACAAAACATTACACACTATCTTGAGAAGTGTGTTTTACATGTGAAGGGCTTCTTTCAGTTTGCGTTCTGATCGAGTCTCAAGAACAGCGAAACAACGGATCACGGGAAAAAATCACGACTGTCACGAATACGAATAAATGGAACAGTAAGTTAAAGCGAAATTGAAGGGAAAAGGAGAGAGTGGTATGCTGGTGGGCGCGTGTTTTTGGTGGGCTGCGAGAGGCAGGGCGCACGGGTCAGAACCCGGTAACAAAGCGCCGGCTGCGGTCGGCGCGGCAGGGGCAGGGCGGCCGGCGCATGCGCAGTAGCCGGTGCGCAGGCGGCGTTGCGCTGTCGCCGCGCCGCGCCGCGCCGCGCCGCGCCGCACCGGGCCGGGCCGGGGGAGGCGAGCCTTTGTACTGCTCAGCTTGCGGGGCTCGGGCATCGCCAATTCCCTGCCCGAGTCCGCTCGCAGACGCACTCATCCGCTGAATCCTAACCTCAATACTGCCTCAGAGCGCGGCCAAATACGATACGATGCACCCTGCTATATGTCGTCGACGCAGGCACTGCGATACAGTAGTTTTTCCGTGTGACCGTTTCCGTTTGTTTCCCATTGTATCCGTCAGATTTCCAAGGCTATTTTGAAGATTTGTACCCGAACACTCGAATGTCGCCTACACCCAATCGAAAATGTCTAGCTAGAATGACAGAGTATTTCACTAGGGTTGGTTCTGTGCTGATATTGTTATTGTCATGAAACAGGTAATTGACAAAAGAAGAGAGCGGGACCCCACACGTACACGGTATTTGTAGACTATGTGAAAGCTTACATGTACGTCTCAAGGAAGAGACGCTGTTGACGACTCACAGCTGTACGAAATTCCGGGTGATCAAAAAGTCAGTATAAACTTGAAAACTTAATAAACCACGGAATAATGTAGACAGAGATGTAAAAATTGACACACATGCTTGGAATGACATGGTGTTTTATTAGAACAAAAAAAAACAAAACAAATTAACAAAATGTCCGACAGATGCGCGTCGTTTGGTGATGATCGTGTGCTCAGCCGCCACTTTCGTCATGCTTGGCCTCCCAGGTCCCCAGATCTCTCAGTCCGTGCGATTATTGGCTTTGGGGTTGCCTGAAGTCGCAAGCGTTCATGATCGACCGACAATCTCTAGGGATGCTGAAAGACATCCGACGTCAATGCCTCACCAAAACTCCGGACACGCTTTACAGTGCTGTTCACAACATTATTCCTCGACTACAGCTATTGTTGAGGAATAATGGTGGACATATTGAGCATTTCCTTGTAAAGAACATCATCTTTGCTTTGTCTTACTTTGTTATGCTAATTATTGCTATTCTGATCAGATGAAGCCCCATCTGTCGGACATTTTTTGTACTTTTGTATTTTTTTGGTTCTAATAAAACCCCATGTCATTCCAAGCATGTGTGTCAATTTGTACCTCTCTATCTACATTATTCCACGATTTATTCAGTTTTCAAATTTGTACTGACTTTTTGATCACCCGGTACTTTCGAAATTAATTCGCTGACTGTGAATTCTTTGGCATCAGCTATACTGGATACAGATCTACTGCCCAATAGTGACATTTGAAAATTTGTGTTGGACCGGGATTCGAACCCTGATTTCACCCTTATAGCGAGCGGCCGCCTTAACTATTTAATCTGTGCCTGCAGGCTCCCCGAATCGGCCCAAACTTCCATATCCTGTCTTTCTACCGTAGTCCACCAAATTCATCACACAATGCTTACATCGTTGCTTGGATCCCCTGCAACATTCAGAATCAGACAACGAGGAATCGCCACCAATGTTACTATCGTCGTGTGCCCTACTGGGCTTGCAATACTTACATGCATGTGTGAGAGAACAGACTGTGTGGTTGGAGTTTATGGGCTCTCAACGGCGAGATTATCAACGCCCATTCTCATACTAAAAGAAACGGATGTGGATCAGATGGCTAAAACTGATGTTACACAACTTATAAAATGACACTCATTAACGTACTCCTACGTCACTCGCGCCGAAAAGGAGACGGTGCGTACTCGTCATCGCCGAATTCGTCCAAATTCATGGTACGTGCAGGGCGTGGTGAGACAAGAAAGTGCCCCAAGTGGAAACCCCGGATGGCCAAGCGTTTAGGAAATATAAGAAATTTTGATACAGATCTATCACCATGTGCACCTTATCGATTGTCCCCGTGAGAATGTGCTAAGTACCTGTGTTTTGGCTCGCCGGTAAGAGCTAGAATTCGCCTTGCAAGGGTCGCAGGTTCGACTACGCCCAGTGGCAAATATTTTTGCGCTCCTTAGCCATGCGTACACTACTGACATCACAATTAACCGCAAAAATGCACTTACCTCATTGAGAAAGAAGAGGAAATCACTTCCCGAGAAGCTTGCATCGAACTACATTCCATTATACGTCACCAGGTATCCTCGCACGTATTGAGCTACATGCTGCGTTACGCGTGGTTCGCTACTGGACTGTGCGATGAAAGAAGTTGTTTTCAGAATGTCAATCAAGTTTGTTTTTCTATGGAGGTATTAAAAAAACCATGTCACTGCAAAAAAGGCGGCGTTTATAATGTGCGCAAGATGCGGTAAAAATAAATGCTTCCCCTGTTTCTATGACGAATATCACCCCGGTACATATAATTGATCAATTGCAAAAGAATGGAAGTATCGATTTCCATACACGACGTTGGCGTGTACGCGTTAACTAGAATCCCTTATTAAATGTTTGCAGTCCCGCATTTCATCCTATGCCTTTACTTTTTGTGCTTATGTAAGTTAATAAAATAACCTATATAATGTCGTGGTTAGTTGTGATGTCAGTAGCGTGCGCGTTGCCAAAGAGCTCAAAAATATTTACCGCCGCGCGGAGTGGAACCCGCGATCCTGTCAATACGAACCCGTTCTCTTACCGCTGAGCCAAACACCGCTTCCTAAACAGTCTCACAGGGACAGTTGATAAGGGGACATGGTGATAGCTCCGTATCAAAATTCCTTTTATTTCCTAAACGCTTGGCCATCTGAAGTTCCCACTTGGGGCACTTTGTCTCACCATGCCCTACATGTACCACGAATTTGGACGAATTCGGCGATGACGAGTAGGCGTCCTCTCCTTGTGAGCCTCACTCTGGTCACACACTTTGACACAACGGAGAAACGGTTAAAGGAGCGATACCTGGAATGAAAACACAAGTAAAACGACACTGTAGATAAAAGGAAGGCACATGGAAATGTGACTGGCTGACCACCTGGAATGAAAACACAAGTAAAACGACAGAGTAGCTAAAAGGAAAGCACATGGAAATGTGACTGGCTGACCACTTACAAAACATGGCTGAGCCAGCCACCCTGTTAACACCCTAAGAATATCTCCCTAAAATCTGAAGAAAAAACTTGGAGATATCACAAAACTTAAAAACTCACACCGAGCGTTTTGGCGTAATGGTTAGCACACTGGACTCACATTCGAGAGGACGACCGGCCATACTGATTTAGTTTTTCCGTGATTTCCCTAAATCGATTCAGGCAAACGCCGGGATCGTTCCTTTGTAAGGGCACTGCCGACTTCCTTCCCCATCCTTCCCTAATCCCATGGGACCGATGACCTCGCTGTTTGATCCCGTTCCCCAAATGAACCAACCAACCAGCCTTAAAACTATATGGAGATGGTATCTGTTATTTCGGACAGATACCATCTCCTTATAGTCTGACCATTGACCTTCTTCTTCTGTGCGGATGCACACGCATTGCCCGAACTCTTACGAGACTCGGTAAGATTGTCTGCCGCGAGTAAAGAGTGTAGTGGGCAGGGCACTACGAATGTAGTGTGTGGACATTAAGTTGCGAATGTGGGTTTCACGGGGGAGCGTGCAACGGATAAATCCCTGCAGTCGCACTATCCTCTGTGCCCTCGGTGGCTCAAATGAATAGAGCGTCTGCCATGTAAGCAGGAGATCCCGGGTTCGAGTCCCGGTCGGGGCACACATTTTCAACTGTCCCAATTGATGTATATCAACGCCTATCGACAGCTTAGGGTATTGTTTTAATTATCATTTCAACCATAAAACTCTCACCGCGTATGTTTGAACGTCAGTTAAAAACAGAGGGCAGATCTGTCGGCAAATCTGCCGCTGCGCTCTGGTCTGAAAATAAAACTCTGTTCTAATAAAATTTAGCGCACAGTGATCTGTAAGCCAGAAGCACCAACCATTGGAGGGTCCTCTCGCTGGAGGAAGAAGCCATGCGAGATAGGGGTGTGGCGTGTGCAAAGACGACTAAAGCCGTGGGCACACGGACCGTGTTGTCGAACAACTTAGAACGTGCCAAGTTCAACGTGGTGCTGAACGCTCAGGAACGATGCGAGTTGTGCATACGGTACGTGTTCTCGACGTGGTATAAGCGATCGCAGCACGCTCCAGCAGCACTTGTCGCCTGTATCTGGCTCGCACATCACACTTTACGAAATGTACGGGCGTAAAATTTCTACGATAGCTTTGTTAAAACGCACATTTACTCCCTTGCCCATATGTTACTTATGTTGTTCTGGCTGTAGTATCCATGGACATGTTAGAAGGCAACATCGGCTTGTAAGAGTGGTGGTCGTAGTTAGTGTTTAACGTCCCGTCGACAACGAGGTCATTAGAGACGGAGCGCAAGCTCGGGTTAGGGAAGGATTGGGAAGGAAATCGGCCGTGCCCTTTCAAAGGAACCATCCCGGCATTTGCCTGAAACGATTTAGGGAAATCACGGAAAACCTAAATCAGAATGGCCGGAGACGGGATTGAACCGTCTCCTCCCGAATGCGAATCCAGTGTGCTAACCACTGCGCCACCTCGCTCGGTGAACTGGCAAGAGTTCCAGAAGAAGTAGTGTGATACAAATTCTTACGTGTCACTGTTCCTGTTACCAACAGAATCTTTACAACATGTGAAACAGGAAATTTAAAACAAGAACGTCTAAAATATCTTACTGCAAGCAGTGCAAGCTGTCTTGTAGATTAAGCCACTCGAATAAACTCACTCCTCAGAAAGAGCGCACTTATTTTTAAAAAATGTCCAAATGTGCGTGAATTGCTATGGGACCAAACCGCAGAGGTCATCGGTCCCTAGACTTACACACTACTTGAACTAACTTACGCTAAAGACAACACGTCCGAGGGAGGACTCGAACCTCCGGCGGGAGTGTTCGCTCGATTCGTGACATGGCGCCTCTACCAGCGCGGCCACTCCACGCGGCACTTATTTTTACGTAACATCGAATATTACAGAATATGGTTCTATTAAACCAATAAGCAAGTAGCAGAAACTATTACAAAATACGAAGGCTAGTAATAATAATGTTTGGATATAGCGAGGCGCGAATCAGCTACATTACGATTCTGCGACGCTACTCATTGCGCTATACCGACCAGGATTGTTGAATGACCATAATTCTCATCTTATCGTGTACTGAAAATTTTAATCATACATATGTTATTAACTAACATTAAATTATAACAAATTGTATCAATAACAGTGCATTTCTTATGCATCTTCAGCGTGCCGTTGCATTGAAAAGTCATAGTTCCATAATACACAAGTTAAAATAATATTTTAACCACCAATGTGACATTTCCCATAATTTTATTGCATCTAGTCACACAATTAATGACACGTTTTGGAAAGATCCTGGATTGAGCGTTATTATGTAGGGAAACACATCAAGATGCGGCGTAAAATCTTGCTCTAAGTTCAGGTAAACAAACCGACACAGGAGGTACAGCATGATATCCTTGATGAATCCCCGTAAAAAAAAAAAAAAAAAATCGGGTGGTGTCAGGTCTGGGGAACGTGGGGGCAATGCAATTGGTGTATCACGGCCAACCCATTGGCCTGGAAAGCGGTCACTGAGAAAATCCCAGACGTCAGCCAGGTAGTGGGGTGGTGCACCATCTTGCGTGAAGGAAACATTTCGTTCTTGGTAAACTTCATCGATCTGTGGTATCAAAAATTTTTGTAACATATCCATGTACACTATCCCTTTGATGGTTCTCTCACGGAAAAAAGGGGGCCGTACACTTTTTTATTACTCAGTGCACAAAAAACGTTCAGTTTAGGCCTATCACGAACCTGTTGCAATGTTTGATGTGGATTTTCACTGCCCCAAATCCTACCGTTATGTGTGTTAACCTTGCCACTTAACTGAAAAGTCGACTCGCCAGAAAAGATGATTTTGTCCAAAAAATGTTCATCCTCATGTACTCGATTTAACATATCCGCACAGAAGTGCTTGCGAGCAGTTTTATCATTGTCTTTTATTGCTTCTACGATCGTCAGTCTGTACGATTCCAAATGCAAACCGTTTCTCAACACACGCCAAACAATCGTATGTGGGATTTGTAGTTCACGAGATGCACACCGGGTCGATTTCGTAGGGCCGTTGACAAAACGTTGTCTCATTCGCTCAACGATGTCGTCGGATGTGCTTGGACGACCTGATGATTTCGCATGTCTTATCGAGCACCCTGTTTCTACAAAACATTTATGCCACTCATAAATTGTAGGCGTACGCTGTGTATATGTTACTAATAATAACAATTAATGCAAGCATTAGTGCAATCTGACTTCTGTATTAACTCAGTGCAGTATTACAGCCACTGTAATTATGTGTCATAAAACGATTATATGTTTCATGGTGCATGGCAACAATAGGCCGAAAATTATTATACGCACCTCACTGTACTGAACACCCACATATTTCGTGACAAGTTTGCTATTACATTTTTAATGAAAATATGTTCAAGATTTTTTCACTTATTCCACAATCATGAGAATCATTTCACTGGGGGTGTGCGGAAGGTACATTAGCATATTTTGATTTTCTTTGTAAATATTTATTGTATTTTCTTGTTTTTCTGACATGCTCTACATCCTGAAGGATCTCATCACTATAGATATATTCTAACTAAAAGTACATCTAACGCAATCTGTTAAATTCTGAAGCTTAGGTTAAACGAGCAAGGACAAATGTAAAGTCCCATCCTCCCAGATGCAGTTTCTTCGATCAGTTGTCGGCGTGACGAAGAAGGATAGAAGAGAAAGGAAGATATACGACAGACACTCAATTTTTACAGCTTAAAAAACAGAATTGGAGATCTCCTATAGAACAGATGAGCGATAAAAGTTTGCCAAAATCGGTCAACAGGAGTTATTTTAGAGCGTTCCGCAGCACACCAAAGAACAGATGGAAAGATCAAGTTCTAAGTTCACAATAGGTCGGAGGGCTTAATGCTTCATGATGATGACGATGATGATTATAAAGAGGATGACAGATTACCCAACAACGGGTACTTCAGGAAGGCCACAGCCGATTCTTTGTCTTAGACTTGTCCAGTCGTAACTGGTCTTCCGAATGATAAACTGTTACAAATAATATTTTATTGAGGGCAACCGCAGCTGAAGCAAACCATGTTTCAACAATAAACCGCCGCGCGGGGTAGCCGAGCGGCCCAAGGCGCTGCAGTCATGGACTGTGCGGCTAGTCCCGGCGGAGGTTCGAGTCCTCCCTCGGGCATGGGTGTGTGTGTATGTCATTAGGATAATTTAGGTTAAGTAGTGTGTAAGCTTAGGGACTGATGACCTTAGCAGTTAAGTCCCATAAGATTTCACACGCATTTCAACGTTTGAACAATAAACCGCTTTCATCTTTATGAGCTTTTATTTACAGTAACACGAGCGGTTTCGTTATATCAAATCACATCTTCACGTGTACATCTGAACAAGGTATGAAACATACAATTGACATAATGATAAAAACGGATATCTATCCTAATAAACTAAGCCGTATGAATATACACACACGTCAGTTAAACATTAAGCCCATGATAAGAGAAGGAGGGGGGACTCAACCTTCTCAAAATAAAGTACTGTTATCCGCAACAAGCAGGACGTCTCAGATCAAATTCTCCAGTTGAAAAACTAACATGTTAAAAGCGTGTTAACATACAATGGAAAGAGCAAAACAAGAAAACAGAAAGGGTAGAAACTCCCAGCTACTAACGTTGACAGCCCTATGGTTAGGGAAACTCACATCATATCAGGAAGTAGTGGGCTACAACCCTCCAACCGTCTCGTCGTGCAGGGCCGTGACACACATGACCACGTTGACTAGCAGTGTGGCCCTACCCGGCGAATGAGTTCAAGATGCTTGAAGACATCTGCCAACTATCTCGCAGGAGCTTGCTTACAAAGGTCCAAGAACCAGGATTTAGCAATAAATCGAGGAATATACTACAGCCTCATGCGTATCGCTCCCGTGGTGACCGAGAAGACAAAATTTAACCACACGATGGGAGAGAAATACTGACGTAGCCTCCTGAGGGCTTTGGAATAATTCACTGGCGACAATTGAAAATCTGATCGGGATCGGACCTCGAACCCAGCTTTCCCGCTTTACGCGAGCGGTCGCCGTAAGCGCTGTTGCTATCCGAGCACGCTTCGGACGTGTTCGAAAGAACAGACACCACACGTATAATAGTAATATCTAAGCCTTGACGGCGATTCGTGATATTTCAAGTGCGGATGCACCTTAGGTCCGACCTCTTGCGGGGATCAAGCGAGATGCTGCGAGCAACGAGGAAGATGGACAGGAGAGCGCTACGATAACAGTGTGCGATAATTTAGGAATTTGGGTTGAATGTGAAGCGTGTCCGGATAGTCCAATCAGTTAAGGCAACAACTCATGTAAAGAGGGAATCCCCAGTTCGAGTCCCGGTCTGGTAAAATTTTCACTTGCCATCATTGAATCATTTCAGTACCCTCATGCGGATGACGTCGGTATTTCTCTCTCATCATGTATATACGGTCGCGGAATCATGACTGTGTGTTGTCCCCAGAAACAGACACATATAAAAGTAAATTTCAACTAACTGCGCATACGTAGAAGCATTTAAGCTAGCGTTTCTCTTGCAATCCTTTCGCGATTGGAACACGAAGAGACCCTAATATGCGGTATAATGGGAAGAATGCACATCACAGTGGTTTGCACAGTACGGATGTACGTCTACATGTTCAGAGAAAGAAGAGTGACTGCCGAAAATATCTTTTAGAACACAAATCGGTTAAATAGGGTAATGGCTACTCAATACCTACCAGTCATACTCGACAGCGACTTCGCTCAAGAGTTGTGCTGTCAGCATATCGTATTTCTGCTAAAGAGCCCTGCGGAGGACTGGAAGAGTCCTTGGGGAGTGTTGACGAGCTGCCATTTATGCTCGGTGCATCCCAGGCATGTTCTAAGAATTCACATCAGAAGAATTCTCTGGATACAGCTCGAGGTGATTGTCTACTACTCGTCTACCATAGCAATAGGCTGCAGGAATGTTGCGTACGTGGTTGTAGCTATCCATCTCTCTATCTTTAAACCTTAACAGTATCGCTCCGACCACCAGCTAACAAGTGAAGTAACTCGGCTATAACGGCTCAAAAAAATGATTTTAATACACAAAGATGCGTCTGTTCTACCACCCACCTTTCATTTGCACACAAAACTCCGGATATGTGTACGATCAGTGTTCCAAGGTTAACCAAATTAAAGATTACGGAAGAAAAGGAAAAAAATGGTTCAAATGGCTCTGAGCACTATGGGACGTAACATCTGAGGTCATCAGTCCCCTAGAACTTAGAACTACTTAAACCTAACTAACCTAAGGACATCCCACACATCAATGCCCGAGGCAGGATTCGAACCTGCGACCGTAGCGGTCGCGCGGTTCCAGACTGAAGCGCCTAGAACCACTCGGCCACAGCAGCCGGCGAAGAAAAGGAGATTCAGAAGTCATAAATGAGGTGTTATTTGGCAGATAACCTTAGGTTAACACATATAGTACTTACAGATCCGTCTTTCTCATAATAGAAGTTCTGTGTTTTCGTGCGTTCTTAGCTTCTTCGTAATCGAACCTAATATGTGGAGTTTCAGTGAAATTGTTAAAAGCACTCCGTCTTCAGGCCACGAGTGGCCTACCGGGACCATCCGACCGCCGTGTCATCCTCGGTGGAGGATGCGGATAGGAGCGACGTGGGGTCAGCACAACGCTCTCCCGGTCGTAAGATGGTATTCTTGACCGAAGCCGCTACTATTCCGTCGAGTAGCTCCTCAGTTGGCATCACGAGGCTGAGTGCACCCCGAAAAATGGCAACAGCGTATGGCGGTCTGGATGGTCACCCATCCAAGTGCCGACGACGCCCGACAGAGCTTAACTTCAGTAATCTCACGGGAACCGGTGTATCCACTGCGGGCAGGCCGTTGCCCAGTGAAATTGTTAAAACAGAGCGAAATGGGACAGATCGTGACAAAGATGCCGCACTATTAAAGTAGGTCTGCGCTGCTACCATGGTTGAAAGTGTCTGCAATGATTTCAATTTACCTGCTCTCTTCAGTGATAATACAACACGTCAGCCTACTTTCTAGAAGAAGGTGGCATTTTCAGGGGGTAAATATGTGACAGCTCTCATACGCAACACACAAAGTATCTGACCAAAAGTATCCAGATACCTATTAATGGACTTTAATACGCGGTGTGTCCACCCTTCGCGTTTATGATGGCTTGAGCTCTGGTGGGGACACTTTCAGTGAGGTGTCTGTGGAGAAATGACTGCCCACTCTTCCACAAGAGCCGAAACCAGAGAAGGCAATGACGTCAGACGGTGGTGTCTGGAGCGAACGTGTTCCATTCGGTTCAGGTATGGACTCTGCGCACGTCAGGCCGTTCCAGTAATGTTATTTTCCAGAAACTATTGCCTTACAGATGCTGCTTTATGGCAGAGTGCATTGTCAAGCTAACACAGTCTTCGCTTCTGAACTGTTTCTCTACTGTACGCAGACACAATTCTGCAGAGTTTGTTCTTATCCTTCCGCATTTAACGTTTCCTTAAGCAAATTGAGGGGCCACACACTAACCGCCGAAAACACCCCCATACCCTAACAAAAATGGCTCTGAGCACTATGGGACTTAACATCTGAGGTCATCAGTCCCCTAGAACTTAGAACTACTTAAACCTAAATAACCTAAGGACATCACACACAGCCATGCCCGAGGCAGGATTCGAACCTGCGACCGTAGCGGTCGCGCGGTTCCAGACTGCAGCGCCTAGAACCGCTCGGCCACGCAGGCTGGCCCCCATACCCTAAGACCACTTCCTCCGTACTGTACTGTTGGCACTACTCATGATGGCAGGTAATGTCCTCCAGGCATTCACCAAACCCAAACCCTTCCATCGGATTGCCACAGGGTGTAGCGTGATTCATCACTCCAGTGGCTTCGCTCTGTGCATCACTTGGCCTGCTGGTAGCACTTTGGAACTCTCGACTGACTCCTGTACGTGATCTCTTACGATTGTTTACCACCACCCTCCGGAATGCCCGATGGTCCTTGTTAGTACATGAGCTCTGCCTCGTGTTGGTTCTTCCTTCGTATTTCCATTTCACAATCAATCAAACATATTCGACTTGGGCAGCTTTAGAGGCGTCGAAATGTTCCTGATGGATTTGTTACTCATGTAACATCCAGTGACTAGACCACGTTAGAAGTAACTGACCGACCCATTCCACTGTTATTGCATCTGTACGACAACACAATACTCAACTCACCCCGCCCCCCTGCCTCCTTTTATGCTATCCGGTCAGCCTCCCGTGACGTCTGTTGATCAATTCAGCATTACATACGTGTGTCCGGATACTATCGATCAATTAGTGTAGTGTAAACGAGAAAGTTTTATTTACACGAGAACTGCTTTGGAATTGCAGATGATGCAATGTGCAATTGCATGGAAAAAGAGAGAGTGCGAATAATGAAATTCTTCTGAAGGTATTAATAATAAACTTCATGGCAGATTAAAACTGTGTGCCGTACCGAGACTGGAGCTCGGGACCTTTGCCTTTCGCGGGCAAGTGCTCTACCATCTGAGCTACCCAAGCACAACTCAGGTCCCTTCCTCACAACAGTACTTCTGCCATTATCTCGTCTCCCACCTTCCAAAATTCACCGAAGCTCTCCTGAGAACCTTGTAGAACTAGCATTCCTGGAAGAAAGGATATTACGGAGACATGGCTTGGCCACAGCCTGGAGGATGTTTCCAGAATGAGATTTTCACTCTGCAGCGGAGTGTGCACATGATATGAAATTTCCTGGCAGATTAAAACTGTATGCCGGACCGAGACTCAAACTTGGGACCTTTGCCTTTCGCGGGCAAGTGTTTTACCGTCTGAGCTACCCAAGCACGACTCACCCCCCGTCCTCAGAGGTTTACTTCTGCCAGTATCTCGTGTCCTACCTTCCAAAATTCACAGAAAGGCAAAGGTCCCGAGTTCAAGACTCAGTCCCGCACACTCCGCTGCAGAGTGAAAATGTCATTCTGGTATTAATAATAGTTAATATAGACATACTTGAAAGATCGCAATTTAAGTGTTACCATAATTGAAATCGGTGTTAAACATTAAAAAAATCCAGGTTGTTGGTGATAACTGCAAAAACTGTTTTAAAAACAGGAAATAGAAATATTAAGCAGCAGACACCAATATAACGAGCGTCATCAATAACTAACTGTTACGGTCGCAGGTTCGAATCCTGCCTCGGGCATAGATGTGTGTGATGTCCTTAGGTTAGTTAGGTTTAAGTAGTTCTAAGTTCTAGGGGACTGATGACCTCCAATGTTACGTCCCATAGTGATCAGAGCCATTTGAACCATTTTGAAAGTAAGTTTTAGTCGTCAGTTACATTTGCCTCTCAGCAAATTTGGAAATTTGTGGTAAGGTCTTATGGGACCAAACTGCTGAGGTCATCGGTCCCTAAGCTTACACACTACTTAATCTAACTTAAAGTAACTTACGCTAAGGACGACACACACACACACTCACTCACACTCACACACACACACACACACACACACACAGACACACACACACTTGCGCTACGGAGGACTCGAACCTCCGACGGGGGTGCCTCTCAGCACTCGAGACAAATTTTAATGGTGGCATCTGGAATTGGATTGATCCTGTGGGAGTTGCAGAGTGTAAATATGCTTCCCGAATCCCGCCTGAAATTATTATAACTACCAGGTGGGGGTAGTTTTTGTGTAGTTCCGCATTCAACTGGAAGTCACACTGTTTGCTTTCTGTCAACAAAACTGTCAATATAGATTGTTACATTGCTTTTAGTTTAACTTTTTAATTGATAGCAGTATCATGTTAAGGTTTGCCACACAGAAATTTCACCCTGAGCGTTGGTCATCTTACGAAAGCTAGCAGTGAGTGATCGTCGTCTATCGAGTAGTTGTGCTATAAAATCGGAATACAGGATACTACTGACAGACGCAAAGGAATGCAGTATTCTAGTAAGTAATTCCAAATGTTGGAAAATGAGCATCCAGAGTATTTCAGGTGTTACTAATCTCGACAGCCTATGGTATCTTCAACGAAAATGCTGTTTATTTGAAATCTTCTCTTATTTCGCCTTTTACATTCATTCATCAAGAGAAGTTTACTCGCACGGTGTACTTCCCTTACACGACAGCCGATGAATATGAAGTCTTTAAAATTTCCACGCAAATAACTGCCTCAGTTTGCCACTGGAGTTTAAACAGTGGCTATATACAAGTGCGGTAATTAGGGTGCAGCGTTCGCTGAACGCCCGAAGCTTTGTGAGAAAGGGAAGTCCTGTACGCGAGACTAAGGACTTTCCTTAACGATGGAACGCAGAAAAGTTGGGCTGAGGCGGGCGGCCGCCTCTGTTTGTGTTTTTCTTCAGGTCGTCGTTGCCTGACGAGGATGTCCTCAAACTTAGAACCAAATTTGTCCGTATGTGAAGACTCGCGCACAAGCCACTGCGCTGCAGCGAAGTTTTCCCGAAGAAATAAAATGAGCCCTTTTCTATTGACTCAAAATGACGTACATGGCGAGACAAATGCAACTGTCGATAATGGCGTAGGTGTGGCAGTGCGATGTTACATTTACTACGGCCAATAAGACTCCGAGACGTTGATCGTTCCAGAGGCACTATATATGAAAGTAATCGCACGAAGGACATCCTTTTGCTAGAGAAATAACATTTAGTCTTCGTGGCTAGCTCACCATTCGGTGACTAAGTGGGCAAGTGTTAGACTACACATCCACTGCTCCTGAGTTCCTGGAATTTTTTCGGTCAGGCTCGCGTCATTTATTTTTTGCAATGATTTGTTAACACGAAACGTTCCGACGTGCGGTGTAGTTCCACGCTAACCTGAAGGTCACCCTGTAACTTGCCAGGTCATCAGTTCAAAGGTCGGAAGAAGGTCAGGGAATACGTCTCCAATAGCACTGTGGCTACTGAAGCACCCTGTTGTTCAAATCATTCGTCAGGCCGAGAATAGTTTCACATTACACAAGCTTGCCACTGTCTTGTGTTGCATGAAGACGGAAGTTCTTTACTTCAGCTACAGGATTCTAAATATTTTTGGTCGGGATTTTAGATGAATTAACTTAGCAGGCAGACGACTATTTCATCCCAGACATGTACCGTAAGGTTCAGATTGACATTAGGAGAAACCATAGCATTTTTATCGAACTACTTTGCAGTTTTTTTTACGTCCTCCAAAAGATTATTTCCCTACAGATACAGAGAACTCATTACAATCTTTTACGGTGCTGGTTGCAGAGTCTTGTCTAAAATGTTTTCATAAATATCTATATTCATTTTACCTTCATCTAAGCGTAATGGTTGAAGCGCAAGATACTTAAAACCGTCTCAGGTTATCATACCACCTCCACCAACGAATTTCAGTATCGTCGTAACAAATTCCTCTAAAACCCGCTCACCTGGTATTCAATATATCCAGACACACCCATCTGGCTTCCACATCGTGCATCGTGACTCATTATTCCGTAAAACCCTACTTTGCTGCTCCATGAGCGAATGACGATATTGTTCGAAACCCTGAGCGACGCTGCGGATTTGTTCTTCTAATTAGTGGCTAACTGGAAGTATCCCAGCCATGAAAACAAAAATCTACCGCTTCTCCACAAATCATTCTTTTACTGGCTTACGTGCCTGAGTTTCAATTAAAGTCCTCTCAACGTCTGACAGTGTTCCACGATCGGTTGGGAGAGGCCTTTTATTAAATAATTTGGGCTAACACAGCAGTGGATGAGGTTTGTCCTTCCCTGAGGCCTCCATTTCGCAATAACATCAGTACCAACAGCCCTTCACAAGTGTAACGTATGCCGGCCGGGGTGGCCGAGCGGTTCTAGGCGCTACAGGTTCGAATCCTGCCTCGGGCATGGATGTGTGTGCTCTCCTTAGGCTAGTTAGGTTTAAGTAATTCTAAGTTATAGGGGACTGATGACCTCAGAAGTTAAGTCCCATAGTGCTCAGAGCCAGCCAAGTGTAACATATGTGAAATCTCTGTGATGAAAAACTGGTTTTCGTAGGTACATACAGTGACGACTCGACCAAACTCTGCCCTCTCCGTTGACATCTTCTTACAAGATCTATGACGTGGATGCAGACTGAAATAACAGAACGTCTTCAGTGCTGACCTTTCGGCCACCTTCGTTGACATCGAAAGTGGGCAATCAACAAAACTTTTCACTCACTTTCTGTTAGTTCATTTGACTGTAAAATCGAAACATCCCGCCATTTGTTTTCACACATCTTGCTTATACGCGAACATCACTTTTTGCCGTCCGTTTCAGTTATCATTATCCTTATTTGTCTTTCATTCCACGGTTATGCATATACTTACTGTGATGTAATCATTGTCACGGTGACAAATGTTTTGCTATCATGACTTGCTACACCCGAGATTGGCAGGTCCGAATCCCAGTGGTGGAAGAATGTTCCCTGTCGACATTTCGAGAGGATGAAAGAAATAGGTTACAATTAATTGTGACATTTTGTATCAACATCGCAAGTTTACATCCAAACCTTCTGATAATACCCGAAAGAACAAGGCCATAGGGCACATTTGATAGTGTTTCATCGGGCGGATGTGTGTTAATGATTGTGATCCTCTGCAGAAGAATGGGTGTCGGTCTCTTGTTTCACTTTCCCTTCCATTTTCATTAATAGTGCAGCTCCAACATACTGTTGCACTTCAATTTAGGAATCAATGTTCTGTCAGTATTGTCTTTATTACAAATGAGCTGCCGTAACTTCCAACTAATTGTAAATCCTGTAACAGTGGGATTGGTGGTACGAAAATTTGTAACTGAAAGTTTATGAATTTTCCGGAATGTAACTTACTTTTGACGACAGATCGATTAAGCGACATCGTACTGGGGAACAATAACGGTATTTGTCATGAGCATGGAAAGCGGATAGAAACCTGCCTTCAGCTGTCTGAAGCAGCTACGAGCATAAAAAAGTGATACGAGACCAGTAATCCGATGAAGGAAAAGAAGGAAGGGCAATTACAGATCCTCGTCCGCCCTGCATCAGACGTTACAGATGGGAAATTTGAGAGGAACAGGTAAGGATTTCGTCATGGTCTGCTTAAAGAAACAATCTTGGCAGTTACCAAACCTGATTTAGGGTAAGTATGAAATATCCAATTCCAGATGACCGAATGGGCATTTGCACTCTCCTTTGTATCAGTCAACAGAATTCCTGTATCTAGGCGCTCATAATCAGCCACCAAGAGTAAGAACGGGTGATCTGGGGACTTCATATTCTCTTACAGACACAGAGGTTGGACAGAAAAATGTAAACATCCACTTAAAACCGTGTAGGACTACCTCTCACATCCACAACAGACTGGAGAGCGATTTGTATAAATCCAGACGGATTTTGTAGACTTCCGCGCTAAGAAACATTCATTTCCTTGCGATTCTATGAATAATTACAAATGCCTTACATTTGTCCAAATAGAAGCCACAGTAGCTCGATAATAATGATATGTGACGGTTTTTGTTACCAAGGAGTAAGTTATATCATCCGCTTTCTCATTAAATAATTGTTCAATATCGTCAGCCATTCGAGTGGGGTAGACAGATAGTTGCAATCCCTTGATGCCAGCGCTATTGAGTGAATATGGGCATCTAAAATGGTGTTTTTAATATCCAAGCAGCTACGTTTCATTTCAGTTTGGCTGTAAAAAAGTGGACTTATCTGGTCACATTACATTTTTGTTTGGTCAGTTGTCCAGGTTTCGAGCTTCACGCAGGTGGCACTGAAGCATCTTTTTAGCTCCCTAAGCACTATGGGACTTAATATCTGAGGTCATCAGTCCCCTAGACTTAGAAATACTTAAACCTAACTAAGCACATCACACACATCCATGCCCGAGGCAGGATTTGAACCTGCGACCGTAGCAGCAGCGCGGTTCCGGACTGAAGCGCCTAGAACCGCTCGGCCACAGATGCCGGGACATCTTTTTAGCATCTGCTTGGTGTGCAAGTAGTTTGGCAGTAGCTGTCCTTCCATGACTTTTTGTTTGTCTCTTCCGTGGCACAGTGTTGTGCAGATAAATGCCAGCATTCACTTTCTTGGCAGAGGTCTTCTTGTTAGAGACAACAGTCCACTTTAATTCCTCCGTAAGCCTTATAAGTTAAGCGTTTCTACATTTATTGTGTCTAGCCTACGAATATTTCTCAAAAACTGTGTATAATTTTCTAAAACTGTAAGGGGTGATAATAAGTTTCCGTTTGAGGTGTTGCTGCATCCTATACGAGGTGTGGCTAGAAAAAAACCGGACTAGTACTGGTGAAACAATAAAACGAATGCAATAAGGCTGAAAGTCGCGTGGCCTGTCACGTGACTCACGCTCCGACTACTGCTCGAGTTTCATCTGCCTCCTGCACTCAGTCTGCCCGTGGCGTCTGTTTTAAGTAGTTGACGTTTTGTCTGTGCGTCGGAAAATGTTGAGTGTACAGAAAGAACAGCGTGTTAACATCAAATTTTGTTTCAAACTAGGAAAATCTGCAAGTGAAACGTTTGTAATGTTACAACAAGTGTACGGCGATGATTGTTTATCGCGAACACAAGTGTTTGAGTGGTTTAAACGATTTAAAGATGGCCGCGAAGACACCAGTGATGACACTCGCACTGGCAGACCATTGTCAGCAAAAACTGATGCAAACATTGAAAAAATCGGTAAACTTGTTCGACACTTTCCTTGTCAGCTCCTGTTAACTCAGACACTGCTCTGATTGTTAAACGGCGATCTTGTCGAACAAGTTTACCGATTTTTTCAATGTTTGCATCAGTTTTTGCTGACAATGGTCTGCCAGTGCGAGTGTCATCACTGGTGTCTTCGCGGCAATCTTTAAATCGTTTAAACCACTCAAACACTTGTGTTCGCGATAAACAATCATCGCCGTACACTTGTTGTAACATTACAAACGTTTCACTTGCAGATTTTCCTAGTTTGAAACAAAATTTGATGTTAACACGCTGTTCTTTCTGTACACTCAACATTTTCCGACGCACAGACAAAACGTCAACTACTTAAAACAGACGCCACGGGCAGACTGAGTGCAGGAGGCAGATGAAACTCGAGCAGTAGTCGGAGCGTGAGTCACGTGACAGGCCACGCGACTTTCAGCCTTATTGCATTCGTTTTATTGTTTCACCAGTACTAGTCCGGTTTTTTTCTAGCCACACCTCGTATACAACGTAACGCGACTCCGATGCCGGTGTATAAGCATCGACATGTAGGCAAGGGATTAGGGTTATGTAAATTGAAGGTGGATGGCGGAGAAAGGAAGAGGAAGGGAACGGCCCATTGATGTAAGCTGCGTCAGGACTTTATGCGGAATCAGCGGCGACGAGTGAAAATGTGCGCCTGACCGGGATTCGAACCCGGGATCTTCTGCTTACTAGGCAGTTGCGTTAATCACTGCCCCACTCGGACATTTCCGAAAGAACAGACATAATGCATGCATATAATAAGGAATTTGTGGGCAACTCCTTTCTTTCCGATGTGCGTGCAGGAAATACGGAAACTTGAACTATGACAACTTATTACCAAATGCGTCCAAACAGGACCAACGCGGTGTTATTCTTTTCTTGGCTGCCGGACAAACATTAGTAGACACCCATAGGAGAACGAAGAATGTATATGGGGCAGCATGTCTGTCTAAAACCTCCGTCGTGGAATGGTGAGACAATGGGTGCTGCTGCTTCATGATAACGCACGTCCCCATATCGCAAATGTAACGCAGACGTTACATCAATTCAAGCGAGAAACACTCGAGCACCCACTCTTTAGCCCTGACCTCTCCCATGCGATTATCGCGCCTTAGGCCCCTTAAAAAAAGGCCTTGAAAAGTCGGCGACTCCTGTCTGATGAGGATGTGCAGCAGGCAGTCACGGACTTCTTCGCGCATCAGGACACCGTGTTTCACCAAATGGTTACCTTCAAGTTGGTGCGTCGGTGGGATGATTGCCGCAATTCTCACACCGATTTTGCCTGATTGGCAATCCGATTCCGGAATGTACGGTCTTCGAACGGGAACTCTTTGTTCGCCCCTTATAGATTTAACAGATATAGTATATTTGTGAGTACTGAGTATTGTCGCGGATGCATCAATTAAACGGAGACCACGTCTCTCCTGTCAAGATGTCTCTAAAGACTGACACAGTACCAACAACCATTGATGTACTAGCAGATCAGAACTCTTTCAGGAATGCTATAGTAGAGAAGGTAAACAAAAGACCTTACCAATCTTTTATTGTGAAGCTAACCAACAAACAATGTAGGGGAACTGCTTTGGTCTAGGTGTTCTTGTTATTTTGTTCAACGCCTGCGCTGGGCTGCTAGTTCCATTTATCCTTCGGTCATCCTACGGCACTGCTATTTTTGGCAATTTCTAGTGATGCCAATGAACGACTTAAATTCACTACTATCTAGAGGAATGAGCAAAACACAAAAGCAGAATTCAGTCGTCAGTTCTGGCACCAGCAACTCCTCGATTGGAGTGAACACAGTCTCGTCTTGACGGTGCCAACCCAGCTATATCTCACGAAAAAGCGACTCTCTTAGATCCATCTTTTGCGCCTGCGCTGCATCCTAAGACAGAGCTGGGTGGAATGATAACGCTGCAGCAGTCTCGTGACCAGACTGAGTCCTCCTCCAATCTATGGTACGTTCGGAATACTTAGAGAGCGATACGTTCGTAGGATATACAACTGAAGTCAACCTTGCCTAACGAAATGAAACCGCTCAAACCTAAGGCTTCGTGTGCACATCGTGGAACTGAGACTAATAAATATTATAAACCAACTACTTTCAAACTGTTTTACTTTAAGAGTTTGCTAAATATTAGCTGATGAATTGGTCGGGTGCGGTGTTAACGGCAGCATACGCATGGGTCGGCAATTCCCTATTCCGGTTGTGAGATTCGACTTTCGAAATTTAGGCGAGTTCATTACATGAAGACGAAACGTAGTCTTGAGCTCATAATACTTTTTGCATTTATCCATTGCACCAGATTGCTGTATTGCAATTCGGATATAACTAGACATCGCTAATTTGTAACAAGAAAGAAATCTCCCCTCAGTCCTGCATTACATTATGCGATTAGTATCACATTCATTGTATAAATGGGTTATTTGGAGGATAAGACCAGACAGCGAGGTCATCGGTCTCATCGGATTGGGGACGGACGGGGAAGGAAATCGGCCGTGCCCTTCCAAAGCAACCATCCCGGCATTTGCCTGGAGCGATTTAGGGAAATCACGGAAAACCTGAATCTGGATGGCCGGACGCGGGATTGAACCGTCGTCCTCCCGAATTCGAGTCCAGTGTGCTAGCCACTGCGCCAACTCGCTCGGTCATTGTATAAATGGTGAAGCCTATGAAAGGCACCTATTTCATTAAATCTTTCCTTTTATTTTCTTCCTTTGTGCATCCCCCGTCCCCGCCCCTTCTCCACCTCCCCCTCCTCTCTCTCTCTCTCTCTCTCTCTCTCTCCATCGTTCTCTGTGATTCACGTCATTCATACGCACGCGGACACGAACACACACTCCCTCACTCTTCGACACACACACACATACACACACACACAAGGCTCGAAGGCACAAGGGAGGTTGTTTAACCCTTTGAGTAGCAGTGCTTTCTGCCCGCCTGAAACCACGATTTTACTATAATTATTTTTGTAAGTACCCGGTCTATCGCGTGAAACCACCAATCCTATTGCAAGACAGACATTTTGTGGTACACTGAGGTACATCTACGATTGTAGTGCATTGTAGCAGTCATTTACAGAGTTCAAAGTAACAGTCGGCGCGGAGATTTTGCTTCGTGATTGCGGGAGATTGTGACATGTGTATTTGTTTTTATAGTGACAGTGAAAATAAGTATATCTAAGGTTCGGGTAGCGTAAATAAGAGTTTTTACTGCTGCTGTTATGAATGGTTTCTAAATGAAATTACTGGAGCACTACGTACATTTTTTTTAAATTTTAGGCCCAATTTTATTTTTTATTGAGAACTATAATTTGTTTTAGGCATTATGAGTTCATGGAAGTTTATAGACGTGGGATTGCGGCTAGGACAAATGCGACAATATATCTCACGAAATGATTGGTTGTTGAAAACTGTATGTCCCAGAGGATTCAAAGTGAAACCACCTCCTCAAAATAAGTGACCGTTCACTTTCTGCCAATTTCTTATTTTATTCTTTCCTTGCTATGACGATCATGGTCAATTTTGTGATAAAAGTAGTTTTTATCTAAACATTTCAGGGACTCAAAGAGTTAATAGAGCTCAACAGTACTTCAGCAGTGATATCGTTAGAGGGGACACAGAAATTTAGATCTGAAAACAATATGATTACGAATGGACCGTGCTGTAGAGATCAGGCGAAGACGCTCCTGGAGCAGTCCAGGGAAGCTGCAGAACACCTCAGCTGGGACAAATGATCTCGTATTTGGTTAAGTTACCCTCCGATACCTTCTTTGATAGTTGTGCCACTCGCTGGGTAGCTGTTGGTGTCATTCGAATTATTTCCCTGTAGCTTTTTATTTACGATGATGAGCAAGTAACTCACGGATAAGTTCCATGTTGGAGAGACAGTGCACTAGTCGGCTGTAGCAGTGTCTCGGTTTGGGCACAGCGAGTCTGTGAGAATCCTAACCAGTCATCTGGCGGCCGTACACGTCAACGGCAAGCCACGAGATCCTAGCGCATTTGATGTGACTTAGCAACAAACTTGCAGCAGTCCATCTCGGAAGACGGGCAGGCGCGTGGTTTATCACGGCCAACCTTGTCAAGGATATATTGTAAGCGCTTCGACTGAAGTTAACTTCTGCCTCGAGGCAAAACACTATTATCAACAACCTCTGGGAAATAACGGATTTTAATAGCGAATAAAATGGCCACAATGGAGCTGCGGTTGCTAACACGCTCGATTGCGATGACGCTCGACTGCGATCACGCTCGATTCGAAGGTAGCTGATTCGAGTCCTGGATGTGGAAAAAGGGTCCATCGCCTGTTTTTGGATGCCGAGGAGAGACGACGGCATACAGCTCCTGACCACCAAACTGTGTGTCAGTGTTATGGGTTAAGGCCAAACTCTCCCCCGTGTAGTCTCCTGTAGTGATGACATATGAGTGGTGATTGTGATTAGCTTGTCTGATTGTGAAACTTACTACAACGCTCCTAATGCTGTTGTCCGAGGGGTTCTAGCTGTCTGTCTGTGCCGGACCTCAAATTGTCTATTCTTTCTCACACGCATCAACGTCATCAGCCTCGCAATTGCATGGTTAATCAGACATCTATATTACGCTGTTAAACCGTCTCCGGGTAAACCAATGAAAACAGCTAGGAACGGGAAAGGTGCAGGTGACGGTAAATTGAGATACTGTTATGTTATGGTTTGTACGAGGGCCGTTCAGAAAGTAACCTCCGGTTGATTTAAAAAAATACACCAAGTTAAATAAAAATATTTTAATATATACATCTTACAACTACATCTTTGCACTATTTTTCCACATAGTCTCCATAGCGATTGAGGCACTTATCGTATCTCTTCAAAAGCTTTGAAATTCCTTCTGCATAAAAATCACCCACTTGTGCCTGGAGCCAGCCTGTGACCGCATCTTTGAGCTCTTCGTCGTCATCAAACCGCTGTGACCCGAGCCATTTCTTCAAATGCATGAAGAGGTGATAATCACTTGGCGCCAGGTCTGGGCTGTAAGGTGGATGGTTGATAACGTCCCACTTGAAGGACTCAAGAAGGGCCGTTGTTCTGCGAGCAGAGTGAGGACGGGCGTTATCGTGCAAAAAAACGATACCGGAAGTCAGCATACCACGGCGTTTGTTCTGTATAGCCCGTCGTAACTTTTTTATTGTTTCACAGTACACGTCTTGATTAATGGTCGTACCACGTTCCATGAATTCAACCAACAAACCCCTTTGGCATCCCAAAACACCGTTGCCATCAGTTTTCTGGCAGAAAAATCTTGCGAGGCTTTTCTTGGTTTGGTAGGCGAATTTGAATGTGCCCACATCTTTGATTGTTCTTTTGTCTCAGGGTTCACGTACTTAATCCAGGTTTCGTCACCGGTCACGATTCTGTTTAACAATGGTTCTCCTTCGTCCTCATAACGTGACAGAAAGTCTAATGCAGAGGCCATTCTTTGAGTTTTGTGGTGGTCGGTAAGAATTTTGGGCACCCATCGTGCACAGAACTTACGGTAACCCAATCTTGCTGTCACTATCTCGTACAAGAGAGTCTTAGAAATCTGTGGAAAACCAGTAGACAACTCCGACATTGAGAAACGTCGATTTTCACGAACTTTTGCATCAACTGTCTGAACGAGTTCGTCAGTCACCAATGATGGTCTACCACTCCTCTCTTCATCATGAACGTTTTCTCGTCCACTTTTAAATAAACGTACCCATTCACGGACAACTCCTTCACTCATAACTCTTGGTCCGTACACGGCACAAAGCTCACGATGAATAGCTGCTGCAGAATATCCTTTGGCTGTAAAAAACCTTATGACAGCACGCACTTCACATTTGGCGGGGTTTTCTATTGCAGCACACATTTCAAACTGCCACAAAAACTAAACTAGCGCAGGTACGACGTTCACTCGACCACGGCTTGATGCCGACTGACCTGTTGAGTGCGTGAACGCACAGATGGCGTCGCTACTCCCCCCACAACCCGCACTGTGACCAATCGGAGGTTACTTTTTGAACCGCCCTCGTATAATTGTGTACGTTTCCTCACGGAAGGTGTTCAGACAATCCACCGTCAACTTGAATGCATGTTGCTGCTCTTGTAGACAGGTGTTGTGTTTTTTATTCCTTTACCTGGGCACAAGCATGTAAAATACGAGCGAGAAGTTCCTCTCTTGTGCCCACTCTGCGCTTGTAGACGTCGCTCTTCAGCCACTCCCACAAACAGAAATCCAGTGGAGTAAGATCGGGTGACCTCGGTGGCCAAGCAATGACTCCACGGCGATCGATCCAACGACCAGGATACCTTGTGTTGAGATACTGTGTCACTGGCCGTACGGAATGTGTAGGGTCCCCTCATGCTGAAAGTACACACGAGCTCGTGTTGCCAAAGGGATATCCTCCACGTATTCTGGTAATACGTTTTGAAGAAACTCAAGATACCGTGTCCCAGTAAGGCGGTTATCTAAAACAACTGGACCGATGAGTTGGTCATCAATAATACCGCACCACACGCTGACTGAGAAACATCGTTGAAAATTCGTTTACACAGTAGCGTGCACATTTTCATTTGCCACTACATGAGAGTTGCGCGTGTTGTTGATTCCCTTGCGGGTAAATGTTGACTCATCAGTGAACATAATACGTGGAATTAATCGCTCATTGGCAATGATCCATTGACAGAATTCTTGCCGGGCGGAATTATCTCCTTCATGCAGATGTTGTACACTCTGCCGATAAAAAGGATACAGACCGTGCTCGTGTACTGTGCGTATCACTCGTGTTTGTGGAATACCAAGTTGGGCAGCAGTTCTTCTAAAGCTAGTAGTAGGGTTGCGTTGCACTACTTGAATAATGTTCTCAACTTCAGCCAGAGTTTGTTGTACGGGGCGTTCAGAGACAACATTTACGCTGGGAAGCGTACCACGCTCACGCAATCCGTGAAACACCCTGCTAAACACCCTGATATCTGGCACTCTGCGATTCGGAAATCGTTGTTGGTATTCTCGGGCAGCAACTCTGGAATCCCCATTGGACAAACCATAGACAAACACCATGTCAGCATGCTGTGCATGTGTGAAGATCCGTGGCATTTTCACAGCACAAAACTGTATTCCTTGTTCATGTAACAACACTGTAGTACCGTGCACTACGACAAGCACTGTCGCACTGAGACTTAAGGTCAGCAACTGCACCATGCGCAAGTGAACTGCGTACTGACACAGTTAGTAAAGACGACGATACACGTTTCCTGTTCCTAGTTGTTTTCACTGGTTTACCCAGAAACGGTTAAGAAAAGGGCATATGTTTATTAGGAGTTTTTTTGTTCAGAATCACCACTAGTTCAAATGGTTCAAATGGCTCTGAGCACTGAGCATTGAAGCGCCTAGAACCGCTCGGCCATCGCGGCCGGCAGAATCACCACTAGCATCATCCCTAAAAGCGTGTACCTTTCCTCCTGACTCATTCTCGGAATAAAATGTTTGAACTTGTGTGGCAAACGAACATTATTTATGTCTAGGAGGCGGAATCTACGCCCCACTGCCTCCCCACCTGATATTCAGTGCAACAGGTCACTCGCCAGTTTAATGTTGGACAACAAAATCCTGTATCACCCTGAACAAACCACTGCATTATGATACAATAACCACATTCCCTTATGGATGCTTCTGCTATGTACTCATCACAGCGCACGGATGCGACAAAATCACAATTAGACGGCGAAAGAGGCGAGTAAGATAAGAGTGCCTAAACCGATGATTCGCCTGCGAACCGGTTGGTGCATGTATTGATACACGCATGTATGTCAAAAAGCACACGATTTCGTCTGTACCAGGCCAGAGGACGCGGAGTGTCATACTGATAAGTGGGCCCATACAGCCAAGTTCTTTGTAAATCAGACTCGATTCTGTAATCACTGATAAAACGCAACATACCCTATCAATCCATGAAGATTTACTTCCTTTCATCGTCCCCTTCTAGGTGCTTCCCTTTTTTTTTCAGGCAGAATATACTGGGTGATCAAAAGTCAGTATGAATTTGAAAATTGAATAAATCACGTAATGTAGATAGAGAGGTACAAATTAACACACATGCTTGGAATGACATGGGGTTTTATTAGAACCAAAAAAATACAAAAGTTCAAAAAATGTCTGACAAATGGCGCTTCATCTGATCAGAATAGCAATAATTAGCATAACAAAGTAAGACAAAGCAAAGACGATGTTCTTTACAGGAAATGCTCAATATGTCCATCATCATTCTTCAACAATAGCTGTAGTCCAGGAATAATGTTGCGAAAAGCACTGTAAAGCATGTCCGGAGTTATGGTGAGGCATTGGCGTCGGATGTTGTCTTTCAGCATCCCTGGAGATGTCGGTCGATCACAATACACTTGCGACTTCAGGTAACCACAAAGCCAATAATCGCACGGACTGAGGTCTGGGGACCTGGGAGGCCAAGCATGACGAAAGTGGCGGCTGAGCACACGATCATCACCAAACGACGCGCGCATCCTGCATAAACATCCTACGTTCCAGCAGGTATTTATCAGCCAGGCTGGGGATGATGCGATTCTGTAACATATCGGCGTACCTCTCACCCGTCACGGTAGCAGTTACAAAACCAGAATCACGCATTTCCTCGAAGAAAAAAGGCCCGATAACGGTAGATGTGGTAAATCCAACCCATACCGTGACTTTCTCGTCGTGCAATGGAGTTTTCGCGACAATTCTAGGATTTTCGGTACCCCAAATTCTGCAGTTGTGGGCGTTGACAGACCCTCGGAGCGTGAAATGAGCTTTGTCGGTCCACAACACGTTACTCAACCAATCGTCATCTTCCGCCATCTTTTGAAACGCCCACACCGCAAATGCCCTCCGCTTCACTAAATCGCCAGGTAACAGTTCATGATGCCGATGTATTTAATACGGATAGCATCGGAGGTTACGCCTAAGTGCCAGCCAAACAGTACCGGTAGTGTATGGAATGCCGGTGCGACGTGCGACTACACGAGCGCTGACTTCCCCGTGCATAGACGAACCCGCTACAGTCTTCATTTCTTCCTGAACTGTCTCAGCAGCATTACGCCTTGTGCTCGGTCGGCCACTACGAGGTCTATCGTCTAAACAATCCGTGGCTTCGAACTTCGAAATCATTCTCGCCACAGCTGCATTTGTCAACGGACCTTTACCCGTTCGAATCCCCTTCCTATGGCGATAGGATCGTAACGCTGAACTAGCGCATTCCCCATTCTGATAATACAGCTTCACTAAAAGCGCCTTTTCAGGTAACGTCTACATGCTGCGACTGCTGGCGTATCTGATTCTCTCTCTCATTACAGCTCCTTTTATACACGATTGTCATGCGCAGTCACTGACGTTTTGCTGTCCAGCGCCATCTGTCGGACATTTTGTGAACTTTGTTTTTTTTTTTGTTCTAATAAAACCCCATGTCATTCCAAGCATGTGTGTCAATTTTTACCTCTCTATCTACATTATTCCGTGGTTTATTAAGTTTTCAAATTTATACTGACTTTTTGATCACCCGGTATTATCCACAGTGAGAGGTTTTCAGAGACCGAGCGCAATCTCAGTTGGAGAAGTGTGTGCGAGGAAACCGGCCGTTTCCTTATCAGGTTAAAGTCCACATCGTTGCAGTCACTAACCCGCCACTCTACCGATGCACTGTTAAAATTATCACTGTGTATACACGTGACGGAACTGTACTGCGTATCCAGGTGCAACGAAGTCCCTCGCGGAAGTTTCCTCTTTCTACCTTTGCCGCACGATAATGAGAAACCACTTCAGTTCGTTTCATTTGGTCGAGATGGAAGACAGCAATTTGCGCGACTTTCTAGCACTTCGGTGCCGGCGTTAGGCAGCGATAGGGCGACAGAACGGTGCAGCGTATTACGGAGAGGTAACAATTGGCGCTAATGGCGGGATTAAGGCGCACGCTCGCGCCCAGGCAGCGGCCGCTCGCTCGTGCGGCTTCGCCGGCATCCGGCCTGGGAGCGCTTCGCTACCGCTGCCGCTGCCGACGCCAGCGACTGATTTGCGGCCTTTAATCGACGCCGGCCAATAAGCGACGCCTAACCGAATTCTGGCCGCGTCGCTGCCGCCAGGGCAGCTACTACCGTTTTTACTGAACTCTCTCTCTCTCTCTCTCTCTCTCTCTCTCTCTCTCTATCTCTCTCTCCGCCCTAACCACCCTCCCACTCCTCCCCGCCTCAGGCTCTATTCCGGTTTGTGGGGTCCGCATTTATTACGGATCCGTCCATCCTCGATCCAGAAACGATGATTCTCCGTGCTCGAATGTCATTCCTATCACCACACCTTTAAAACCAAACGCGTATGCACAACCTGGATGTGATCAGTGTATTCAGAAGGAATTTTTCACGCGTCAGCGGGGTGTGTTCCTTTTCGAGATTTACTTCGGAGCGAGACTCGAACCCGGGACCTTAAATTTTGTGGGCAGTGCTCACACTACCATTTTTTTAAAAAAAATATGTGCACATTGGACGTGTGGAGGGAAGAAAAGAAAGGAAAGGAACTGCTGCATCGAAACTTTATGCGGAATTAGCGGCGACGAGTGGAAAACGTGTGCCGGACTGAGATTCGAACCCGGGATCTCCTGCTGAGGAGGCAGTTCGTTAACCATTGCACAATCCAGACACAGTGTTATCGCAACTGCACGGACTGTCTCGCCACGCCTCCCGGCCGATCTACTTTCCCACCTAGCCCCACCTATCCACAGTCCCAGTCCATATCTTCCATGCTCGCTACTTTGAGATTGAGGTCGAAAGTAGCTGTGTCTATTCTCTCAAACATGTTCGAAAGAGCAGACACCACACGTTGTTGTAATTTACAGCCGGATATTTTGTGAAACTGATTTGCCTAACTTACTTCACGCAACAATAACACTAAAAGTAGTGGCTTGGTTCAAATGGCTCTGAGCACTATGCGACTTAACTTCTGAGGTTATCAGTCGCATAGAACTTAGAACTAATTAAACCTAACTAACCTAATGACATCACACACATCCATGCCCGAGGCACGATTCGAACCAGCGACCGTAGCGGTCGCTCGGTTCCAGACTGTAGCGCCTAGAACCGCACGTCCACACCGGCCGGCACTAAAAGCAGTCTTCTAACATCAATCACCATTGGGTTTGGTGGTTGGTCATAATAATACAGGAAGAACTGGATGCAACAAGTGAAGCATAAAAGGAAATCAGTGTAAGAACCAAAATAAATGTGCCTTTGCACGTGATGTAGCGTTAATCGCTTAGAATCTAGGTAACCTGGAAATACTGTCAAGGAAGTTATTTCGAAAAGCAAAGGAAGCTGGATTAGGGGTAAGTGACGAGAAAACAAATTTCATGAGAGGAGAACGAAATTACAGGACAGAAAGGCTGCAAACCATGCTGATTGATAACTATGTACTGAGGGTATCTTCGTTCTGTCGTTGCAATTACAACTACAGAACGAAAATACCCTCAGGAATTATAAAGCAACTACGGACAATATGGCGACACAAATGAATAAATTGATAACCATGTGTTTGGAGAAGCGGAAGGGTTTAAATATCTGGGGTTGAAGTAAATAACAGAAATGATGAGAAACGAGGAATAGAAAGGAGGATAAAAGCAGCATCCAGAGCGTCATACACTTAGGCAGTATGTAGTTTTAGTGTGTTCCGAAGAAGGCGTGGTTCTCCGCGCCGAAATCTAGGTCAACATCCGGTTTCTATTTGCAATCGAGGCGGATTCTTTATAATCATTAAATTATTCACACTTGCTGACGCGCTGCTATGTTAAAAGTTCTCAAGTTTCAAAGAGTGTCATAGTCATCTTCTGACTTCTTTAGAAGACAAATAAAAAGTGCTAAAACATTCTGTGGAGTATTTTCTGCCACAACTGTGTGAAGGCAAAACATTGATACAGTTTCCTTGCATTTCTACCCCTTTTACAAATCAAACTTTTGTAGCATCGTTATGTCATTTACTCTTACAGTCTCATTTCTATAGCCTGACTGCGTCTTACCTTAGGGAGCCAACTGCAGTACTGATCGTGGAGTAAGCAAACTGGATGGACTCAATATGTGTCAACAATTCTTAGGTTGTGGTATCTTCTGTTCTTCTTTAGAACCAGGATGACTTTTCTACTGTGCTTCAGATCTACACCTTCCGTCCAAAAAATTCCGAGGCTGATTTTATTCCTGGGGTACAAACGACGTCAACGCAGTACCTAAGATGGCAGCTTGAACTAACAACTGTAAACAACAGTTGTGAATTCGACCAGTTAGCTGCGAGCAGGCAGTGTTAAGCAGTGGACGTACGGCCACAGAGTGTCAACGTTGTATCACAAACCGCAGTGAAGCAACGAACTGAACATTTCTGGATCAAGTGTTCAACGCATTCTCCAGAATGATTTGAAGAAGAGAAAAGTGGGAGGCAAGTCTGTCCCGCACGCCTTGGCTCCCGAATAGAAACGACGACTTGTCAACGGCTGCCACGACTTGATTGAAAAGCAAAACGCCGTTAATTCTTTTCTGGAAAAGATCGTTATGGAATCTACATCTACATCTATACTCCGCGAGCCACCTTACGGTGTGTGGCGGAGGGTATTTATTGTACCACTATCTGATCCCCCCTTCCCTGTTCCATTCACGAATTGTGCGTGGGAAGAACGACTGCTTGTAAGTCTCCGTATTTGCTCTAATTTCTCGGATCTTTTCGTTGTGATCATTACGCGAGATATATGTGGGCGGTAGTAATATGTTGCCCATCTCTTCCCGGAATGTGCTCTCTCGTAATTTCGATAATAAACCTCTCCGTATTGCGTAACGCCTTTCTTGAAGTGTCCGCCACTGGAGCTTGTTCAGCATCTCCGTAACGCTCTCGCGCTGACTAAATGTCCCCATGACGAATCGCGCTGCTTTTCGCTGGATCATGTCTATCTCTTCTATTAATCCAACCTGGTAAGGGTCCCATACTGATGAGCAATACTCAAGAATCGGACGAACAAGCGTTTTGTAAGCTACTTCTTTCGTCGATGAGTCACATTTTCTTAGAATTCTTCCTATGAATCTCAACCTGGCGCCTGCTTTTCCCACTATTTGTTTTATGTGATCATTCCACTTCAGATCGCTCCGGATAGTAACTCCTAAGTATTTTACGGTCGTTACCGCTTCCAATGATTTACCACCTATGGCATAATCGTACTGGAATGGATTTCTGCTCCTATGTATGCGCATTATATTACATTTATCTACGTTTAGGGAAAGCTGCCAGCTGTCGCACCATTCATTAATCCTCTGCAGGTCTTCCTGGAGTACGTACGAGTCTTCTGATGTTGCTACTTTCTTGTAGACAACCGTGTCATCTGCAAATAGCCTCACGGAGCTACCGATGTTGTCAACTAAGTCATTTATGTATATTGTAAACAATAAAGGTCCTATCACGCTTCCTTGCGGTACTCCCGAAATTACCTCTACATCTGCAGATTTTGAACCGTTAAGAATGACATGTTGTGTTCTTTCTTCTAGGAAATCCTGAATCCAATCACAAACCTGGTCCGATATTCCGTAAGCTCGTATTTTTTTCACTAAACGTAAGTGCGGAACCGTATCAAATGCCTTCCTGAAGTCCAGGAATACGGCATCAATCTGCTCGCCAGTGTCTACGGCACTGTGAATTTCTTGGACAAATAGGGCGAGCTGAGTTTCACATGATCTCTGTTTGCGGAATCCGTGTTGGTTATGATGAAGGAGATTTGTATTATCTAAGAACGTCATAATACGAGAACATAAAACATGTTCCATTATTCTACAACAGATTGACGTAAGCGAAATAGGCCTATAATTATTCGCATCTGATTTATGACCCTTCTTGAAAATGGGAACGACCTGCGCTTTCTTCCAGTCGCTAGGTACTTTACGTTCTTCCAGAGATCTACGATAAATTGCTGATAGAAAGGGGGCAAGTTCTTTAGCATAATCACTGTAGAATCTTACGGGTATCTCGTCTGGTCCGGATGCTTTTCCGCTACGAGACTCTGTGTGATAAATAGGAATGTAACAAAAATGATAACGTGTAGAAATTAACATGGAGATTCAACGTTTTGATAACATAACCGACATTCAAGCCAATGTGACGCACTTAGCTGAACAACATTCCAAAGAAGAACTTTTCTGACAGTTTCACATGGTTTTATGAACATTCTGTGAGTCGTATTCATATAGGTCACTATCTTAAATTTTTTGTTTTTTAAAATTATTAATTCAGTTTCGAAACTTTTTGGACTAACGATCCCTAATCAATTTCCCCACACATTACTTATACACTTTGAGATATAGAGTGCACACGTCATCATTCATTTCACCTTTCAAAAGCTTCTCTGAAAGCCATATCAAAAAGTAAGAATCATACTTTTTTTTTAAATGATCGCAGGTTTGTTTAATGCTATTCATTCGGAAAGCTTTCTCTATCATGAGATTCTTTAGTTAACTGCAGGTGGTCCTGAAATGCAGCCACTTCCAATTGACAACTCCTACATTAATTTTTCGTGAATATTCTTATCCATATTCCGGATTACTGACAAGGGAACCTCCCCATCTCACCCCCCTCAGATTTAGTTATAAGTTGGCACAGTGGATAGGCCTTGAAAAACCGAACACAGATCAATGGAGAAAACAGGAAGAAGCTGTGTGGAACTATGAAAAAAATAAGCAAAATGTACAAACTGAGTAGTCCAGTCGTAAGATGGGCAACATCTGAGGACAGAGTAAGCGCAGGAGCGCCGTGGTCCCGTGGTTAGCGTGAGCAGCTGCAGAAGGGGGGGTCCTGGGTTCAAGTCTTCCCTCGAGTGAAAATTTTACTATCTTTATTTTCGCGAAGTTATGATCAGGTCCGTTCGTTCATTGACGTCTCTGTTCACTGCAATACGTTTAGTGTCTGTTTTGCGGCCGCACCGCAAAACCGTGCGATTAGTAGACGAAAGAACGTGCCTTTCCAATGGGAACCGAAAACATTTGATCGCAAGGTCATAGGTCAACCGATTCCTCCACAGGAAAACACGTCTGATATATTCTATACGACACTGGTGACGGCATATGCGTCACATGACAGGAATGTGTTGTCGACCCACTTTGGCGAATGGGTAGAAAGATTCATCTACCTTGCCCGATTTAGGTTTTCTTGTGGATGTGATAATCACTCCCAAAAAAGTGATGAAAACATAAGAGTTTGTAACATAAACTGCAACAAATGAATGCAACAGTTTCACAGTCGCACAGTTTTCCCTGTGCTCTGTCAAAACATGTTTTATCGTTTCAAATTTTTCCGTGTGTAGACCGTCAAATCCTGCATATGTCCAAGCAAATCTGAACATGTCCTGGAATTTAGGAGAGCGAAGATGATTATGTGTGAGTGCCTGAACTTGGATAATTGACACACGACCACTGACAGATAATAGTCTGAAAATAAAAAATTTAAAAATTTTACTCGAGGGAAGACTTGAACCAAGGACCTCTCGTTCCGCAACTGCTCACGCTAACCACGGGACCACGGCGCTCCTGATGCTAAATAGTCCCTGATATTGAATATCTTGCAACATGGACTACTCAGTTTGTATATTTTGTTTATTTTTTTCATAGTTCCACACAACTTCTTCCTGTTTTCTCGATTGATCTGTGTTTAGTTTTTCAAGGCCTATCCACTGTGCCAACTTATAACTAAATCTGAGGGGGGTGCGATGGGGAGGTTCCCTTGTGAGCTATGTAGGCGTGGTTACAAAATGCTAACACTGGTTCTTTACACAAGAATGCAAAACTGGTTGAAGCCAACCTCAGCGAAGATCAGTTAGGATTCCGGAGAAATGTAGGAACACACGAGGCAATACTGACGCTCGTCTTATCTTAGAAGAGAGGTTAAGGAAAGGCAAACCTACGTTTACAGCATTTTCAGACTTATAGAAACCTTTTGACAATGTTCACGGAATAATCTCTTTCAAATTATGAGGGTAGCACTGGTAAAATGCAGGGAGCAAAAGGTTATTTACAATTTGTACAGAAACCAAATGGCAGTTAAAAGAGTCGAGTGCGTGAAAGAGCAAAAATTTGTTGAGAAGGGAGATAGATAGGCTTGTAGCCTATCGCCGATGTGCTTAAAGCTGTACACTGACCAAGCAGTAAAAGAAACAAAAGAAAAATCAGGAGTAGGAATTAAAGTTCAGGGAGAATAAATAAAAACTTTGAGGTTTGCCGATGACGTTGTAATCATTTCAGAAACAGCAAAGGACTTGGAAAACAGTTGAACGGATGAACAGGGTTTTGAAAGGAGGATGCAAGACGAACATCAACAAAAGGAAAAAAAGGATAATATAATGTAGTCAAATTAAATCAGGTGATGCTGGGGCAATTAGATAAGGAAACGAGACACTTAAAGTAGTAGATGAGTTTTGTCATTTGGGCGGCAAAACGACTAATGTTTGCCGAAGTGGAGAAGATATAAAATGTAGGGTGGCAATGACATTGGTTCAAAATGGCTCTGAGCACTATGGGACTCAACTGCTGAGGTCATAAGTCCCCTAGAACTTAGAACTACTTAAACCTAACTAACCTAAGGACAACACACACATCCATGCCCGAGGCAGGATTCGAACCTGCGACCGTAGCGGTCGCGCGGTTCCAGACTGTAGCGCCAGAACCGCTCGGCCACCAGCGGCCGGCAGGCAATGACATTAAAAGCATTTCTGAAGAAGAGAAATTTGTTAACATCGAATATAGATTTAAGTGTTAGGAAGTCTTTTATGAAAGTATTTCTATGGAGTATAGCCATGTATGGAAGTGACACATGGACGATAAACAGTTTAGACAAGAAGAGAATAGAAGCTTTCGAAATGCAGTGCTACAAAAGAATGCTGAGGATTGGGTGGGTAGATGAGACGTAACTAATAAGGAAGTACTGACTAGAATTGATGGAAAGGAAATTTGCTGCACAATCTGACTAGAAGGAGGCAGACATCAAGGTATTAGACATTTAGTAATGGAGGGAAGTGTGGTAGGATAAATGTTGTAGAGGAAGATTAATAGATCAATACAGTAAGCACATTCAGATGGATATAAGTTGCAATAGTTATTCGGAGATGAAAAGGTTTGCAGAGGATAGAGTGGTATGGAGAGCTGCTTCAAACCATCCTCCGGACTGAAAGCCAAAACATCGATATAGTCCTGCTCCCCCCTCCCCCTTCCAAATACACACACATGCATAGCTTTACTTCTGCCAGCTGGATAGCAAGGTGGTAGTCTCTTCCTGTTTGATGAACCTGAAGAAACTACCAAGAATTACTACACCGTGAAAGCCTATGGATAGCAAGTCCATTGCCCGTTATGGTGTAGATGGGAAATAAGGTGAGATGGGGAAAGAAAACCATCTAAACGTCACAGGCAGGCTGTCGAGCATAATAGATCAACTATCGACAGTCCGGTGGGCCGTTTGGACCCGACCTGAAAAGTATCTGTCTCAAAAAGTAGTGACGTACGCATTAAGTAATGCAAGGAGGTAGGTAGGTGGTTAATTTTTGCTGAGATCATCAGTCCATAGGCTTACTCATTACTTAATATAACTTAAACTAACGATAACACACACACCCATGACTGATGGAGGACTCGAACCTCCGACGGGGGTAGCCGCGAATGCAAGGAGGTAGGACAGTTCTCTTGCGCATATTAAAAATGAAGAAATTCCTCCTGCTGTATTTAATGTGTCGATTTTATTTTGGCAACTGGTTTCAACTTTGTAACGTCATCTTCAGGCCCATACAATTGTTGACGTCAACTGCGTGCGACTGACACTAGAAGTCAGTGGTGAGATATGGACGTCCATAGACGTTCAGAGAGATCTTTTGGACGGTACTAATTTTTTCCCGTGTTCCCTTTTGAAATTTCGAAATTGAGTCCGTTTTCTCCACTTTCCACCATCTTCTAGGTACTGTTGCGTTCATCATTCTACTTCCCTCATCGGTTTACCTAAAACACATTTTATCCGAAAAGGATTCGACGCATCTTTTCCGATAAAAGTTTTTTGTACGGCAGAAACGAGTCTGAAGTGGCTGTATATTCCTTGGTCGAAGTATGACATTCTTCAAAACCGTCCCATAGGGTGCAAATTTCTCTCCTTCGATCTCTCTCTCTTTCTTTTCTCTCTCTTCTCTCTTTCTGTCTCTTCTCTCTCTCTCTCTCTGTGTGTGTGTGTGTGTATTTCCCAGCACGAGCCATCAGGAAAAGAACAGCAGTTTCATACAGCCGGTACACTGCAAAGATACGTGTGTTTAAACAGCTGTTACATTCCTTTCCGTGTTGCACAATGCCGTCTCTTTGTTTTCTTTTCTCAGGTGTCTCTGAACCCTGCCCGATGCAAACAGCGTAACTGACGTGTCATGTGTAAGGTACCTTCTCTAGAAACGAAATGTTCCTCAATTCTGTTTTTATGCCGTAATCTCTTTTCTCTTCAAGATGATTTAGTCCCAAAAAGTATTGACTGCAAAGACGAGTATGCTCTTTTGATTCTTTGAATGCTTATGTATATTTATTACTCACCTTGTAGGATTACCCATGAAGCAAACTCATTGAACCGTTCATAATTCTCTCAGATTAGCATGATTAGGCAGCTAAATAACGTACTGGTGTAGACTACTGTGAGCATAATCCATGATTTGGAAGTGAGCCACAGTTCAGTTTACTGTATTCGTAGAACTTTGTCTATCGTTTCGTCATTAAAAATGGAGCGCTATCTCGGAGGGTGAAGGAGTTCGGCCTGAACCTTATCCAAAAAACTCTTATAGTATCCACTTGAACCGATGTAGAGAGTTACTAATAACATAAATTAGCCAACCGAGAAATTGCAGCCCGCTCGTCTCCTCCCTCCATCAGAGCGCCACCAGGCTTAGGGCTTAAGGACGCTGGGCTTGTTTTCACGAGGAGCGGAGTTTAAAACCACGGTCGGAGGTCTGATTTAAATTTCATGTAGCTTCTCAAAATCACTTCAGGCGAATCTCGTTAATTGTTTGATAAACAAGGTCACTGCCGAATTCCGTCCCGGTCAATGTCGAGCCAACCTTCCTTCCTTCTTTCCCGCATAAGGCTCCCGTGCATTCAAGGAAAGTAAAGGATACAAGTAAAATATTCGTAGTCGACTTGTCTTTGGGGGAAACTGGACGACACTGATGTGGTTTATTGCTATCACCAAACACTACTACACCATTTCACGTCGAAAATTTGAACTGAGAGTGCCAAATCAATTTCTGATGAAGGTACGATTCCTCAAGTCTATGAAGCAACCTGAGTACTTGTGCACAATATGAGAGTGGTGGTGGGCTTACATCGGGTCATGAGGTGTGGTAAAATAGCCCACAGCGACCGTCTTCATCCGAAAGAAAGACAGGGGTTCAGTGCCTTGCCTGCGACACGGTTACAGTGTCGTGTTTACGATGTAGTTCATAGAGACAGAATGAAAACATGACTTGAACGGAAGTGACTAAAAAATGGCCGTATTCTTTTCAAAGGAACCACCCCAGTATTCTCATAAAGTGATTTTGGGAAACCGCATTAAACCTAAATATGAGTCCCCGGAAAGTTATTAGAAGCACGCTCCTTGCGGATGAACTACTACTATTTCGCGCAGTCGCAGATCAGAGATCAAATTGCAGAGTTCCTACCTGACAGAAGTTTCATTTCGTCACAGTGCCCTCTTTTCGTTCGTGTGCTGAGATACCTGGCAACAGTGCACTCGCTGTATCTTTTACGTTATTGAGCCCTTCGCGTGTGTGCTGCCCGTGTGCAGCTGACCTAACACACCGCAGGGCATAATCAAAATGTTTGGATGTTCACTTCTGCTTTCCTTTCTGTCTAGGAAGGAAAGAGGATTCTATTTTGTCTAAAACTGACATGGTGAGACCGTGGCTGTGTACAATTCATGTAGGTTAATTCCTACAAAGAAGAAGAAGACAGCAACCAGCCACTATTAATAGTTGCTGGTTGCTGTCTTCTTCTTTGTAAGGAAAGAGGATTATTTAAGTACCTACCTAATACCAATCTTATGTTGTCCTCACCGAGCGCGAGAGATGTTAATCGGTTTCTAGTATGTCCGCTGGGATACAGAAAAGGAAACTTTGGCAAGAAATTTGATTATAATGTATTCATAAGATTGTATGTTTCTTTCTGAAACAGATTTTCCGTGCGGATGTGATATCCCTAAATTTGATCGGTACACCATTTCTATTTAGGAGAATACGTGAGGCTTTCCGAACGTAGTGTTACTACAGCTAATTTCTAGTATTTTAAAATTTGTTTACAACAACATCTATCTATTTGAAAAAAAATTCGAAAGCAAAGAAATTTCACTTTTCCTGTTTGGATAGTTCCGCAATGTTATCACGTAGATGAAACTATTTGGGTTGCCGCCCCATCGACGGCAGTCATTGTAATTGAACCACTGGGAACAATGTGATTAACACTGGCCTTCTCTAAAGAGACGACAAGAATTTCGTGTTGTCCGATTTAGGGAACGTCCGGGAAATTAAAGGCAGGATGACTGTGCCCCACCTCGATCGGTACGTGGCTTCGACCGTATTCAGCTGCTCTAGTGTGTGCTCGCCAAGCACCAACTGTGACTTCAGCCGCGTAGGTATCCTTCGCGCCGGCCAGTGTGGCCGAGCGTTTCTAGGCGCATCAGTCTGGAACCGCTCGACCGCTACGGTCGCAGGTTCGAATCCTGCCTCGGGCATGGATGTATGTGATGTCCTTAGGTTAGTTAGGTTTAAGTAGTTCTAGGTTCAAGGGGACTGATAACCTCAGATGTTAAGTCCCATAGTGCTCAGAGCCATTTGAACCATTTTGTATCCTTCGCACTCGACCAGCAGGTGTGTAGTATAGAGTTGTAAAACTGCCGGAGGCTTCAGTAAGTAAGCGTAAACCACACGGTAGTTTTCTCAGTAACTTTGGTCAGTGAACATCGTAACCGCGTTACCTGTACATTTCCGTATTGCATCCACGTCGGTCGTTAATTCATTACGATCGCTTTCTTTGCGTATGCGATCAGATTCTTCAAGAAATCGGAAGCGTTGAACCGCCTAGAACCTTTGTGGGGCTACATAAAGGAACGCGTAACCTGTGGAACATTTTTGTTTTTCAGAGTTATCATGCCTGTTACTTAAAAATAAACAGTATTTAGAGCAAAAAAGGGATGTTCTAGTACAAATAGAAAAAAAAGATGCAGATTTATAATATAGTGCTAGAAAACACAGTTTCCTCAAAAAAAGGTAAAATTAGGAAAGATGCAAAATTTAAAAACTGCAAAACAAAAAATATCAAACATCGCTTCAATACTTCATCGACCTTATATATTCATGATGAAGAATATTCTATTGACTACAAAAAGGTAACAATAATTATACAGACATTTTGTGTTTTTGCATGTAAAGTGTACTTGCATCAAACGTAATTGTTTTGGTTATATATAAACGCAGAAGTTCAAGGACCAGCTTTTTTTTTACTTATAAAATGCAATTTATGTTTTATAGGGATATAAAATACTCAATGGACTAACACTGGACGATGTGCGGGTCTAATTATGTGCAAAACAAACAAAAAACATTTTCTCTCTCTCACATTCGTTTATGTTTCTATCCCTGCTACTGTTATCAATACTACCAGTACTCCTACCATTTACTACGTGATTTATGTACTGTTCGAAAACTACCGAACCATAGTTTTGGTACAGCGCAGCTCTAGTGTAGACTGTCTGCCTCGTAATCCTTATTTCTGTCTTAGCCAATACGTGTATATTAATATTTCGGCTTCATTTATTGTCTTGGCATTATAATTTCGAAACTGGACAAAAACTTTCTTAATGGTAAACGTCAAAACCTGTCACTTGTTTTCTGCTCATCATTTACCTAACGCAACTTGGCTTTCGCCGATCATATTACTGTTTCTCCTAGTTGTTATTGTTATCATTATCACCATCATATGTGGAGGTACAAGTAGATTAATACGATCTACTACCATTCATGTTGTGATAAACTCCATGTGGCCACCATTCATAGCATTATAAGTTAGAACCAATGACGAACATCGTTATTTTACTTTAATAACTTCTTCTACAAAGGCATTTGTTTTTAGATCCGCTGTATTGTCTTAGTTTATGCAAGAGAACCAGTTTACAGATGTTTTCGGCCTGTTGCATGCAAGAAGTTTCTCTTGTCTACATGCAATCCAAAAGACTTAGAATCACATTTTTACTGCAGATGAAACGAGAATTAGTAAAGTCCTTTGTCCTGCCAAATTTTTATTACACTGATGTATCTCAACACGGCACAAATGGTGGAAACTCCAAACGATGCACCGAGCGAGGTGGTGCAGTGGTTAGAACACGAATCGCATTCAGGAGGACGACGGTTCAATCCCGCGTCCGGCCATCCTGATTTAAACTTCCTGGCCGATTAAAACTGTGTGCCGGGCCGAGACTCGAACTCGGGACCTTTGCCTTTCGCGGACAAGTGCTCTACCAGCTGAGCTACCCAAGCACGACTCACGCCCCGTCCTCACAGCTTTAATTCCGCCAGTACCTCGTCTCCTACCTTCCAAACTTCGCAGAAACTCTCCTGCATACCTTGCAGAACTAGCACTCCGAGACTCGGCCCGGCACACAGTTCTAGCGTTAGCGAGGCAGGGGAAACCTTCTGACGCTGTTGAAACGCACCTGACAGACGCTTTTAGAGAGTTGAGTGTCTGTTACTCTAACAATCAACTTTGTCCAAATCATGCTAAAACCCAACCATATGCATTTCATCTTAAGCACAATCAGATGTCTCGCAAACTTCACATCACGTGGCAAGGGATACAATTAGTAATTATGGTCGGGAAAATATCCTGGGAGTCACTCTGGACCGTGCTCTGGCGTACAGGCAGCACTGTGAGAATACAAGAATGAAGGTGTAAGCCAGAAATAATATACAGCACGACGTCAATGGCAGTACATAGGGCTCTCGACCGCAAACAATGAGAACGATGGCTCTAGCAACATGCTACAGAGCTGCAGAGTATGTGTGCAGTCTGGAACAAATCTACCCTCACAAACAAAGTCGACTAGGTACTAAACAAAACGTGTAGACTTATTACAGGATGTTTGAAACCTATGCCACTTGTAAAACTCCACCAGCTCGCGGGCATAGCACCACCAGATATTCCTCATGAAGTATCTGCCACTATGGAGAAAACAAATCAGGCTTATCAGGAAAACAACCTAATATATGCGCGCATTCCAGCAGTCCCAAGAGTTGAGGTGCAGAAAAAATTTCACCAAGACCACTTCAGTATTACAAACAACAGCAGTTACAGCAAGGAAACAACCGTGGATCTTCAGACTTGATGGTAACTCGATCTGATTTCCTTCAGAAACCTTCCCACCTGGGAATGACCAGAACTGTATCATACGGAGGTCACTTAGCTGCCTTTGATCTGGAGTTGGGACATCCAGGAGCATACTCCAGAAATGGCACTTAGTAGTTTTCAAGGGCCTATTGCTGTGCAGGAAACAACTTATCATGTTCAATGTTATATTCCACATTTGGTGTCAGGTTACACACTTGGACTTCTGCTCTTCCCCCATCCCCCCCCCCCCCCCAATCCCCCTCACCACCAAAGCAACCACTGGTAACTGATCAACGTCACCCTGGAGAATCTCCCAGCTCCTCCCATCCTCCTCCTCTACCCCTTCCCTCCCCTCCCCTTCCCTCTCGACCAGTGAGGTTCAAAAATGCCCTCCACACCTTCATCTTTTAAAACTGGGACGCAACGCTCTGGACATGGGCATCATATGGAGAGGATGTAGGATGTATTTGTTAATAACAGATTACATTAAGTCATGTCACTCGACAGTTTAACATTTCGCTATTCAAGACATGAGCAGACACGACATCCATGCTCATTTTTCCATAATTTTCACAATTTTATGCATTTTACCCAATCACATAGCTATGTGTGAACGTCAAATCAACATCGCATCATGTTGTATCACAACGTCATGGAACCATGTCACAGTGTCCCTTTGTGCTGTGTTACGTCAACATCGTATCATGTCGTGTTGACGTAATGATCCTCTTAGCCAATCACAATGTGGCAAGGGCCAGATAATTTACCATTGCTAAGCCACCACTCCATTGCTAGTGTGTGTGTGACATCAGAGTGTATGTGTTAGAACATTTAAGACAGCCAATATCTGCTTCCCCCACATTAGCAGTCACAATTCGCACTCTTAATTCAATAGAAATCCTTCGAACAATGGACAATGAGTAACTCAACTTTCAAGTATTCTAATTAATGTGACCAAAAACGAAAAGATAACCACCTCGTCATGTGATGTGGTGATTTTTTTGTATGGCACAGCAGAAATGTCTGCTGTGAAGACTCATGACAAAGAACTGCGACAATGAGACTCAACAATGTATCACAGTGCGAACTAAGCTTCATGGAGTGCTGTAGTATGGGATAAAGATTGTACATAATGTGTGGTTATTTAAAATTATTTCCTTTTATTTGTGCCGGCTTCATCTAGCCTCAGATGCGTACTGAATTCCTCAAATACAAACATACAGTCATGGTTCACATACACTATTTACACAGGTATTAAGCCTATTAGTTACATCATTGCCATGAAATGTCATTCCAAACGCCAATTCTATATGGAACACATATTCACGCCTCTAGACAAAATCCTTGTTGTGTGCTGCTTACATCAAATAAGTTATATGAATGTGATGATATTCACTTATTGAACATTGTTCTTTGAAAGTTCACAGCTACACCCTACACTTTGGTGTCTGAGGGGAGGGCTATCCTGCTGGCGACATACTCTTCCCTGGGGATCTTGCAGAAATTGCTCTCCTCTGTAGAGATGTATTTTGTGCCGCTGTGATACACATACGGAATCATGGTTGCAGGCATCAGAATTTCACTGTGATATCACACACTCCAGTAATGTAGTTGTGGTTTCGCGGGGATTTTTCTATCACCGTGTGGTATTTCTTATGTATTCAATATCTTTGGTTTGAAATCGGTAGTTTTTATATAATCTGTTACGACATTATTTATATGACGTGACATTATTTCTACCAATGTGTTTGTTTTTAACACATTCACTGTTACACCACATTCACACTGGTAATGCAGTGGTGGCCTGGCAGTGATAAACAGATCAGGCCCAGGCTGCATTGTGATTGCTTGAGAGCATCATGACGTCGAACTGACGCGATGTGACATTGATGCGATGTGACACGATATGGTGTGATGCTGGCACATACCTCATGTAATTGGGTGTCCGCAGCTCGTGATAGTGGTCAGCGTTACTGCCTCTGGATCACGGGGCCCCGGGTTCGATTCCCAGCCGTGTTGGTAATTTTCTCTGCCCGGGGACTGGGTGTTTGTGTTGTTCTCATCATTTCATCATCAACATCATTCGTGATGGTAGCTAGATTGGAGAGAGTTAAAAACTGGACTGTGTAAATATTGGAACTTTGTACGGGCGCTGATGACCGGGCAGTTGAGCTCCCCACAAACCAAACATCATCGTCGTCATGTAATTGGGGAAAAATGCGGAAAATTGTGGAAAATATGGAGAAACGAGCGTTCTTACATATCTGCCCGGGTGTGGTGTCTACTGATGTCTCAAATGACGAAATATTAAATTTTTATTAACAAATCAACCTTGAGAGACACGACTTCACAAATTGTTATTAACAAATAGATACAGCCTACAAACTCTCGGTATGTTGCCCACTTCCAGAGTGTCCCACTTTTAAAAGCTGGATTGCGGGAGTTGCTTCAATATCAGTGATACCTAATTCGGGCGCATACTGCATTTTGATTGGGTGAGAGCATCATGACATCGACACGACATCGGGAACACTAGGATGCATCTTGCGTAACTGGATAAAATACACTACTGGCCATTAAAACTGCTACACCAAGAAGAAATGCAGATGATAAACGGGTATTCATTGTACAAATATATTATACTAGAACTGACATGTGATTACATTTTCACGCAATTTGGGTGCATAGATACTGAGAATTCAGTACCCAGAACAACCAGCTCTGGCCGTAATAACGGCCTTCATGCGCCTGGGCATTGAGTCAAACAGAGTTTGGATGACGTGTACAGGTGCAGCTGCCCATGCAGCTTCAACACGATACCACAGTTCATCAAGAGTAGTGACTGGCGTATTGTGACGAGCCAGTTGCTCCGCCAACATTGACCAGGCGTTTTCAATTGGTGAGGGATCTGGAGAATGTGCTGGCCAGGGTAGCAGTTGACCCTTTTCTGTATCCAGAAAGACCCATACAGGAAATGCAACATGCGGTCGTGCACTATCCTGCTGAAAAGTAGGGTTTCGCAGGGAGCGAATGAAGGGTGGAGCACGGGTCGTAACACTCTTAAATGTAACGTCCACTGTTCAAAGTGCCGTCAGTGCGAACAAGAAGTGACCGAGACGTGTAACCAATGGCACGCCATACCATCACGCCGGGTGATACGCCAGTATGGCGATGACGAATACACGCTTCCAATGTGCGTTCACCGCGATGTCGCTAAACACGGATGCGACCATCATGATGCTGTAAACAGAACCTGGATTCATCCGAAAATATGACGTTTTGCCATTCGTGCACCCAGGTTCGTCGTTGAGTACACCATCGAAGGGACTCCTGTCTGTGATGCAGCGTCAAGGGTATCCGCAGATGGTCTCCGAGCCGATAGTCCATGCTCCTGCAAACGTCGTCGAACTGTTCGTGCAGATGGTTGTTGTTTTGCAAACGTCCCCATCTGTTGACTCAGGGATCGAGACGGGGCTGCACGATCCGTTACAGCCATGCGGATAAGATGCCTGTCATCTCGACTACTAGTGATTCGAGGCCGTTGGGATCCAGCACGGCGTTCCGTATTACCATCCTGAACCCACCGATTCCGTATTCTGCTAACAGGCATTGGATCTCGACCAACGCGAGCAGCAATGTCGCGATACGATAAACCACAATCGCGATAGGCTACAATCCGACCTTTATCAAAGTCGGAAACGTGATGGTACGCATTTCTCCTCCTTACACGAGGCGTCACAACAACGTTTCACCAGGCAACGCCGGTCAGCTGCTGTTTGTGTATAAGAAATCGGTTGTAAACTTTCCTCATGTCAGCACGTTGTAGGTGTCGTCACCGGCGCCAACCTTGTGTGAATGCTCTGAAAAGCTAATCATTTGCATATCACAGCATCTTCTTCCTGTCGGTTAAATTTCGCGTCTGTAACACGTCATCTTCGTGGTGTATCACTTTTAATGGCCAGTAGTGTATTAACAAATAAATAATAATCTCGCTTCAGATGGAGGTTTACCAGCAACCTTTCTTCCTGCGAACCACAAGCGAATGGAACAGGAAAAAGGGAAAGTGGTACAGAAAGTACCCTGTGCCACAAAAAGTAAGGTGGCTGGCGGAATATAGAAGTAGATGTACATGTGACTGTGAAGCCCCTGATAGCGGCGTGGGTCCGAAACTGGTCGTGCTAATAATTATTAGTAAGAAGTGACTGAAACAATTGACAAAATTATTTTATAATGTCGACTTACTAAAGACGTCTAGTGAGATGTAAGAAAGGGCCTTACGTCAAAATATTGTCAGGTGAAATATATGTATAAAAATAGATTTCAGATGGCTTGAGCCCGAATTTAGTGATATTTTAAAACGTCACTTAGTGTATCTCCTTATGTACGGCGAGCGCATGGCCACAGGCGGCGCGAGACGGCCGGTGGCGCGCGGCCGTGACTCAGAATGCCCGGGGAGCCGGCGAGCCGGGGTTTCCGCCCGCCTTTGTGGGGCCGCGCACCGGCGCATGCGCACAGACGCGCGGCTGGGCTCCCTCGTAATTGGCAGGGTGTGTACCTGGCGCGCTCAAGGCCGCACCGCCCGCTCCCGCCGCCTTCTCTCCAGGAAGGGACCTGCAGCATTCCATTGTGAGCTCCGACACACACACACTCGCACGCTGCCTTTCTTCCGCCGTACTTTCCTCAAGAAAGTATAACGGCCGCGACACGAACACGAGACATCCGCGGTTAAACACAGAATTTCTGCTATACCCCCGTCGAACTGATATATATCTGTTGGCGGCGTGAACGAGTAGATACAGATCCTCGTTCGCCCGCGACGACCCGGTCCGTGAACCCTGTCGCGGATAAGATTTATTTCTTCCCCGATTTTCTATCCTCGGTGCCGGAATAGCAAACAGTTGAACGAACAAAACTGCACTTGGAACAAGGTCGTTAACTGACGAAGTTTTAGAATTCGTAGAGTTTGTTCAACCATCTATTGCGCAACAGAAACCTGCGATTGTTTTAATCGTGCGCTGGTTTGCATATTCGATGAGTGTTCTCATCGAAACCGAAAGCAGTGAACCGCCTAGAAACAGTTATTGATATATAAAGGGCCACATAACTCACGGAACATTTTTGTTCTGCGTAGTTATCATCCTATCTTATACTTAAAAATAAACAGTATTTATACCAAAATTGAAACTGTCATTCCTTAATTTAGACTTTATTTGAAAATCGTTGATCTGCAACGTGAAACAGAGGGATGTCGTAGTAAAAATTAATAAAAAACGCTAGAAAAAGTAGTTTCCTAAAAAAAACAGTAAAATTTTAAAAAAATTACAAAAGAAAAACTTATGAAACATCACTTCAACACTTCGTCAAATTTATAAAACAACATGTTTCTGTTATTGCTAAACAACTTTCGCGATTATCAGCTACAACAGGAAGCTCTTGCCTTTGATCATGATGAAGAACGTGCTACTGACAAGGAGACGGCACGACTGTGGGGTCCGGGATTTGTCCGAAATTTTGTATGGTGAAAGAGGACCCCTAACACCTCACGTGGTTATAATATTAGGACGCACTACTCGGAAAATCCCGAGAAAAATCGATCCAAAGTTTCTTAGGTGCCTTATGAGTATAAAATGTTAGTCCATTGCCGAGCCGCCGTCTGGCCTACATGGTTAGCGGTCGGACCCTTACGCCAGAGGTCTTGGGTTCGATTCCTCCTCCGGCACTTTTTTTTCCTTCTGTTGCATGCAAAATTGCAGCGCATTGTTACAGGAGAATCGTCAAATTAATTCCCGGGAAGACTGTATAAAAATTCATTCTATTATTCACCATCAGTTATCGTTACTAATATTCCGAGATATGGTTCAATATGCCTGGTTTGCCTCAAAATTATCAGAAACTCAAAACATTTTCGTAAATGTTAATGGGGCATATTTTTGTACAGATTTATTGCAAACGCCCTGTGATTGTAGAAAATCAGCTTTTATATGTTATGCAAGATGTCGCAAAAATTATTGCTTTGTTTGTTTTTACGATAATTACCATTGCGGTTCTTGTTTATAATTATTATATGTATAAAAATTGAATGTTTCCCAATCGAATTTGTTATTCTGATAAAAAAAACCAATGATTTTCCGTATATACTTTACAATGAAAAATGTAAAACCCACCGCCATGAATTGTGTTGTTGGACAAAAAGAAAATCATTTTTATTCAATAATGCAACTAATTTGTTAAACATAATGTAGGTTTGGGAAACTTTCTGAATAATTGGTGGAATAACAAAAGAAAATGAAACAGAAGAAAAAAAGTGCCAGAGGAGGAATGGAACCCGAGACCTCTGGGGTAAGAGTCCAAGCCCTAAACGTCTTTTTTTTTTTTTAATCTTATTTTGTTCGTTTTAGTTCGTTGCATCTGCTCGGGGCGGACGTCGCAAGACACCCGTTTCAGTTCGTCGTTGATCCATTAACTCAGTTTATTATTATTACAGAGGGCTGCTAACCCTTTGACCGAACACGCTGAGCTACCGTGCCGGCGAACATCTAGGCCAGACAGCGGCTCGGCAATGGACCATCATTTTATACTCCTAAGGCACCTAAGAAACTTTGGATCGATTTTTCCCGGGATTTTCCGGGTAGTGCGTCCTAATATTTTAATCACGTGAGGTGTTAGGGGTCCTCTTTCACCACACAAAATTTCGGACAAATCCCCGACCCCACGCTCGTGCCGTCTCCTTGTGAGTATAAAATAACAACAACAATTATATAGATTTTTTGTGTTTGTGAATGTAAACTGTACTTGCATCAAAAGTAATTGTTTTGGTTACTTAAAAGAGCATAAGTTACGCGAGCAGCTACCTCTTTTACTTATTAAATGTCATTTATATTTTGTAAGGATATAAAATACAGAATGGATTAACAGTTAACGATATGTGGTTCTAATTATGAGAAAATAAATAAACAAAAAGCTGTTCCTGTCTGACACGTTCATTTATATTTGTTTCCTTACCAATGCTATCAGTACTACCGGTAATCCTAGCACTTACTACGTGATTTATGTACGGTGCTGTACCGAAACCACCGAACCGTAGTTTTGGTAGAGCGCAGATGTAGGCACAGTGGTCAGCACCCTGGACTCGCATTCTGGAGAACGACGGTTCAGATCCGCGTCCAACCATCCTGATATAGGTTCACTGTTACTTCCCTTACACACTCCAGGGAAATGCCGGGATGATTCGTATGAAAGGGGACAGTGCTTCGTCTCTAATGGCTTCGTTTCCGACGGGACGCTAAACCCTAACCTTCCCTTCTTTTCTTTATATAGTTGACGAGGGATCCTTCTTTATTATGCATATGAAATGTTAAAGGTGGTTGACACGAGAACAATGTCGTCTTAACAGGAACGAAGATGCATTGGCGCATCTCATAGTTAGGTAGGTAGTAATAAAACTTTTAAAACATTAAAAATAATTAGGCTTTTATACATTTTTGAGAACAGAATGTATACATAAAACTATATGGTTCTGTTAGCAACGTGACCGCGTCCGTAGCTCAGTGGGCCGCTTCTTGGAGAACTCGCGTTCAAATATTTGACACGTTGACTCACTTGTGAGGTAGTCAGACTTCTGAACGTTTTATGTATAGAGAGTTTGATTCTTTAAGGAATCGGGGGTATGCGGATGCCGGTTATGATATGTTCCAGGTAGTGGCAAGGATTTTTCGTTGGTGGGAGGACTGTAAGAGAGTGCACTCAGCCGAGTGATGTCAACTGAGGAGCTGCGTGAATGAAATAGCGACTCCAAAATCAAGAGAGCAGACAACGGCCGAGAGAGCGGTTTGCTGACCCCACTCAGCTCCATAACGTATCCAGTGACGCCACTGGCAGAGGATGACACGATGGTCGGTCGGCCCCGATTAGCCTGTCAGGGTCTGAACGTAGAGCTTTGCTTTCCGGTTTTTCGTCATGTTCGATTCCATAGGAATGTCTGTGCCCCACGACCGTGGTGTAATTCAGGGCAGAAAGAAGGTCAGCATCGGTCGTAAGGTCATCTGTCCATTTTATTGCTCTGCAGATCTAGATTTCAACCGACAGTGCAGCTATCATCAGTGCGTTGTAAGTAATCGTGTAGACTAAACGTAATTATAACTACGCATATTCCAATCTAGCTCAGGCATGTATAAGCCTTTGTCCTTGTGCTAATGCTTGTACATGCATGAGTTTGATTGGAATATCTGTCGATAGATTACGGTTAGTCTACATGACTTGTAACGCATTGATTATAGCTGCACATTTTAGTTGAAATCTAGATCTTGAATGTAATAAAAACGACGGTTCATATTACGACCGACGCCGATTTTCCTTATGACCTAGTTTTCTGTTTCTTGCTTTTAGCAGTTTATGTTGTTACAGCTGTTATCTGCAGTCACAAAACATCCGAAATCGCGATCGTCAATACGTACGATCAACACCACTCCATCCGGAAAATGTTACCATTTCTAAAGCTTGTCATGTACGTTGTGTGCAGTCTTTTCTCATTTAATTTCTGTAATTTTTATCCCTGTGTAAGTTTCAGCATATATTCACAATTTAGTTATTGATGCTCACATCCGTATGGCGTAATTTATGCTGAATGACACGAAAACAGAACTGGACATTGTGAATACCTCAGGAATTACGATCCCAATTAGTGCTTTTTGAGGACGATCTAAACAGAAACCGCTACGAGGAGAATTCGTAGAGCCAGAACCACTGTTACTTCATCAGGCAATATGGCATATTCCAGCAGGTCAATGAGTGACACATGTGACGCGAAGCACGCAAGCCTTCCTCGGAGAAGACAAGCAACACTGTTTCCCTGGCGAGCACATTCGTCCGCCGTGTCACACTTCGAACATATGTGACGATTTTGGTTGGCAACTCTTTAATCAGACCCACCCAGAGTCTGGCTGTACCGAGGGGAACAAAACTGAAATGATATTGTGTGTCAGAGATACTGACGGAAGGAAGAATGAGAAACAACGGTCACATATAAATAGTACTGTATGGAATGACCATCGTAATGAACCTGGTCACGTTCTGCAACGATAGGAGAACAGTGCAGACGAAGGAATGTTGCATAACTGGGCGGGGATGCGTCAACGGGAGAGAAGTGAACTAGTGAATGCGATGGGGGAGGACTATGCAGCGCGGATCAAGTATGTGTATTACAGATGTGTACCAGCTGAAAATCTCACCTGTCCATTGGTAATAAGCTTCAACAGCGTTTTGGTAACTCATGTCTTAATTTTTTAGCCTATGGCACTTCAATATACGTAGCTGAATGTACGCTGTACTAGTGCTTAATTGTGTCTCTTTCTGTAACAGTGGCATTGTGATCATCCCGTATTTTGTTAAGATACATCACAATGTTTGTCTTTTTGTGACGCATTTCTCCTCCTCCCTATATTATCTTTCGCTTGTAGCCTGCGAACGAAAACAAACAACATGGTTTTCTAGCTACTGGCTGTAATTAGCTGATGCGTGATGCTGAATGCTATTTTACCCGTTTGAGGTCGTTATCCTAATTTTTGCTCTGCTGGCTTACAGGTTCGTCGCATTACGTGTGTCTCCTTTCTGTACGTTTTTGTGATGTCTTGTTCTGAGGTGCAAAAAGATACGTTGTCATTATAGGACGTAATGCTGTTGATTGTTTTTAGCACTGCTGCTTTACCGACAAGGCTCGTTGTTTTGTTCCTGTTAATCCCTCTCCATGGACGTCAAATAATATGGGCTCTGTAAGCTGCTTTGTCCACAGTACCATCCCGTCATCTGGAAGTCATTACGCGAGCCCTGCTGAGCGACCTATCCATTTCACCATATGCCATCAGTTTCTTGCATTCTGCGTCTTTGATGGCTTGGCTAACGTTACCTTGCAAGTGTTTATGGATTACTGAGATTGCATTTGAAATGTGCTCGTTAGTTCTTATCTAGACATACAAACGAATCATTTATAAACTTTGTTATAGCAATTCCTCACAAATTTGTCTCACTTTGCCCTTCTGAAATGGAATCCACGCTACGCTTTGGATAATTACGACTCAAACTGTAGCTTAGGTAGTTCCACACAATTATTCCCACTGTGGATATTCTTACCATCACGAAACGGGTCATTCTAACAAAAACTGCTTCGTTGCTCATTGTTCCTATTCAGAAGACCCGATTGGAATCCAGCTCTTTTCTGAAAAACTCTATCCCGACAACACAGTTTCCGCGTAATGACATTCAGTCAGATAATAAGAGTCTTAAACAGAGTAGTGCTGTGTGGGTCTGTTGTTAGAGAATAAGTTTCCATTTCTGTATTTCGAAGAGAGGGCAATGAATGCCCGAAGGTTAGTTACCGGACTTAGTTGGTTAGTTGTGTACGATATTGGAAACTTCAGTTTGCCTGTAATTTCAAAAATTAAATTATTAACTGAAACAGTGGAATGGTATATTGCTTACTCCTAACCGCGTTCTATACGATTTATTTTTCGTGGCATAAAGATATGTTAAGCAATCCATAACTGAAATTTTTCGAAATGAGAAGCATCGATTTTAAAGCGGAAGGTTTGGCACAGTATAAACTGTATTCATACATCCTTCCGGCAAAAACATAAAAACAACTTCCTCTTAACAGCTCTGTATAGTAAAACTTTTTTTGTAGTTCGCGATCAAGAAAACTATAAAGCTATATATGTGCATTAGGCATAGTATTTCTCATTGTGTGGTAAAATATTCTTTGTAGATATTGAGGCGTTTTAGGGCAGAAACTTATTTGCGAATGCTGAAATTAGAAAGACTACTCAAGACAGTGCAAAGGGGAGACTCTGCACCCCTGATAAAGCCTTCAGTTAGCCAGGGGCGCACGGGTTCTCCAGTAGTTTATATGCTTCTCTTTTCAAACCACTTTTCGTTGTTATGAGAACTAGTAATGCAGTAAGACTTATTAATCTCTATTGAAGTACTGACGGAACTGTAGTAGCATACGAATATTAGATTCCTAAAATCTGATAATCTCAGAAAAAAACTTTGCTTCATGTAGACATTGGTAACAGTCTTCAACTATTAACTGTTAATCGGTCATCTGGTAAAACAGCCTCATTATTGCCCTATTTTGGTTATCACCATTTGCATCCTTCTTGGTTCGAGTCACTCTTAACGTATTTTGTACTATTACTGCTGTAGAAATTTCTATCCAGAATTGAATTAACTTCAGAATTGCAAATGTTTGTGTGTACCGAAATGCTAACATTGCCGGAAAACTGAATTCTTCATGCTTTTCTTCTTAAATATCTGCTGGTATCCTTTTTTTAACTGTTCAGTCGCTAAAACTGCTTCATTGCTAACATTAACTCTTTCATCATGTGCTTCCTGTTGTAATGCTTCCTCCCGCAGAAGAAATGAATAGCACATCGTGTAGGCAGTGAAATGCTTCTTGATGGACTATCTGAGGGGCAAGTGATGTGGGAGAAAAAAGTATCTGGCAAAATTGATCTCTTTCAGTTTCTTGAGCACAATGGCTACGTCGCTGACATTTATTCATATATTTAGAGAGCAGTATTTCTGTCGTAATAATTTGGCTACAAGTTCTTACTGAATTATTTTTCTCTTTCATCGTGCCTTTTTCCCAGCGGTGACATGTAACAGCACGAAACATCACTGATTCAGTTCTAGTAATGTGTTTCGCTGTTGCCCAAGATTCTTCTACGTAGTCGCAGAGAGTCAAACTATAGGATTTTCAAAAGTTTTTGTATTAATTTTTACAGGGTCGACAGTGACTCTGATTAATGTTTATAGATGGCCTGCACACCGAAATTACCTCAAACACTTAATAAAGCCACAACGCTGTGGTTTTCACACTATTGGCTTTTTTAGTAATGCTAAATTCCCTCATACTTGCTGTAACGTCTCTTAGAGGTTGGAAGAAACTGCTGACTTGACTCATGAAGTGAAATATGTTGTTTGAGGTAACATTATTCTTTAGATTGCGCTAACATTACCTTAATTTTTATTTTCATTTAAAATATGGAGTGTTATAGTAAGGAACTGCGCATCATCGACATTTCAAATGTAAATCAGAAGATTTCGGCTGAAAAGAGAGACTATAAGAGGAGAATGCGTTAAAACTCCAAGCCATTGAAATATTATCAGCTTGTAGAAAATAAAAGACCAGACAGTAGTACCTCACTGCCACACCTCAGCGAATATTGTCAGAAAACGCATTCTGCGAAGACAGGGTGGTGGTTTTTTACTTACAGATAGTCGTACAATGGTAGATACAGCCAGATGGACTACAGTCGTATTTGTTTCACTCGCCGATTGGGTTTTCGCGAGTTAGTTCCATATATGCAAGCTAAAGCATGTGAAAATTACAGTACCCAGAAGGATTCCTAGAACAGAAGATGCGTATCACGCTATATGTGCAGCGGCCACTTTTGTATGATTGGAGAGATCAGTATTATGATAAGCTTAGTCGGCGAAGAGCAGCGAAATGAAGTGCAAGCGCTGAAAGGGCATAATATAAGTGCAGGTGAGAGTTCTAGAAGGACAAAATGATGAGATGGTCATACTCTGCACCTGCTTCTATAGCAGCAAAGGGTGTATGGAACCAGTGGAGCATCGTAAGCAGCGACGACCAGGTACTGGATTGGGTACTTTGACCACAAGACGAGAATTGTCCGCTTGAACTAACCCCAGTGCGGATCGCTCTCTGTTGATGGTTGGCCGTAGTCTGCTGCGGAGTGGACGTATGGCACGCACGTCTCTGCATTGTCTTCAATTGTCCGGAAATCAGAAACGCTTAGCACCACAATATGCAAGTGGGCGCCGTCGTTGGTTCTGGGCGTCACGATTTTAGTGACTACTGCTACTGCTACTGTTGTGGAAAGCCCATGTCCAGGATCTTGTTCAGAAACTAAATGCTGCTTTATTTACCATTAGAACAGTATGTGAAATAAGTGACACTTCAACACGAAAAGTAGTCTACTTCGCATATTTTCATACGCTTATGTCGTATGGTATTATTTTTTGGGGTAATTCTTCTGATTCGAAAAGGGTATTTTTGGCTCAAAAACGGGCTGTTCGAGCGATATGTGGTGTAAGTTCGAGAACGTCTTGTCGACCCCTATTCAATAGTCTGGGAATTCTGACATTGCCCTCACAGTATATATTTTCTTTAATGTCGTTTGTTGTTTGCAATATTAGCCTATTCCCAAGAGTTAGCAGCTTTCACTCAGTTAATACTAGGCAGAAATCCAATCTGCATGTGGAATGCACTTCCTTGACTCTTGTGCAGAAAGGAGTGCAGTATTATGCTGCATCCATTTTCAATAAACTACCACAAGAACTCAAAAATCTTAGCAGTAGCCCAAACTCTTTTAAGTCTAAACTGAAGAGTTTCCTCATGGCTCACTCCTTCTGTTCTGTCGAGGAGCTCCTCGATGATCTAAAAACTTAAGCAAATTCCAGTGTTACATTGTTGATTTTCTTTATTTAAACTTACTTGTCACCTGAATATGTTTTTTTTATATTTCATTTTATCTGTTTCTAATATCGTGTTATAATTTCATGTATTGACTTGTTCCATGACCATGGAGACTTCTCCTTAATTTGATCCCACGGAACAATAAACAAATAAATAAAATAAATAAATACATCCTGTCCAACTGTGATGGCCGAATACGTGTTACACAGTACTGCTGTGACCGCACTCAGCCTACGTTGTTGTGGCACGTAACGCACAAAAGCCAATGGCGGTGGTTTGCAGCACCTGTCAGGGCAGCACGTTCTCCTGAGATGTCGTCGATCTAATACGTCCGGGGCTATGATTGGTCCTCAACTTATTTCACCACTCACGCCTACTGATACTTTGTAGTGCCGTACTCAAACTGCACGCAGAGGGCTAATCCAAGCTCTCTACTATTCAATGCCACAGCGCTTCTATAGGGAATGTCGGCGGGTGGGTTAGCGGTTTACGTCTCTCCGACAACGAGGTCATTAGAGACAGAGCAGACACTCAATTTTGCGAAGGACTGGAAGGAAATCGAGCATGGCCTTTTCAAAACGCTAATTTTGTCCTTTGTCTAAATCTGAATGGCCAGACGTAAAACTGAAACGCTCCCCTTCCGAATACGAGTCCACTGACTCACCACTGCCCCACTTCGTCCCTTTGACATTTCCAGTTTCTGACTGCAACGCTTTGGAGCTTGCCACAATTCTGAATCCTCAGAGTGAGAGAGTGTGTACTGTTCTGTAATCCTAATGATATCTGAGTTGCAATGTGACTAAACTGTCGTATAACGTTCACTTCGTCCACATTTCTGATAGAACTCTCGCAAAAGTTAGTGAAGACGAAATAAAATAGACTAACAGTGAAAGTCTAAAATAAGGTGAGGCATCCAGACGTTCAGTGCAGTCCGTTTAGACAACAAATTATTTTGCCATGATTAATATCAGTGACAACTGAGGAGACTGGGATCTCGCGAGTAGTACGTGTAATTACTATAGAGTGAATTAAAATGGGAAGAATGGGAAGGGAGTAAGTACAGATAAAGCATGACAATATCACATAATCGGTGTTATTAAACGGCTACCTGGGGCCATGGTTCTAATTGAAAGTTGCCTATCTAAAGGCTTCCAGGGCAAATAAAATTTCTTTACAGTATTTCTAACAGTTATTGTCCGAATTAAAAAAAATTAACACCATCATAATATACTCATTAAGAGCTGTAATCTTCTTAAAGGTTTAACAAAATAGATAAAGTATTACAATTAGAAACTATGTATGTGTCTTGAGGCGGGATAACTTACGGTGCGCAAATTATCCAGATTATATTTACCCTGTATTACAGAGTGAGAGCACTTAGCGGCGACAAATGAACTTTAAACATAATTTCAAACGTTTACAAAACGTTCTCACTAACACCCTCACAAAACGATGAAAGGAAACCGGGTTTATCGTTCCTACATTTTCGCCGATCATGCAGTAAAACTGCACCACCAGACACGACGTTCTCATTTATTACTTCTTTACTCCTAACTCTATTCGCAACACATTTTTCAGGTAGCATCGACATATGGCTCTGAATGTACCTGCCAAATTATATCATTGTACAAAACATCGTTCGGGAGATATAACGTTTTATACATCGGAGTTGGATTCTTTATAGAATCGGGGATGAGGGTTTACTGGTTTTTCCTTATGTACTAGAAGCCAGCGGGTTTCTGAAATATTGTGTGCTGTAAGCTGACAGCAGACATTTTTCATCAGTTTCGCAAAGTCTACACTCTAGTTTGTTTTTCGCATTTTGAAAAACTATAAAAAAATTATAAAATCTCTGTCCGTCCGGAAAGGTTGTAGCGGTGCGATTCATGGTTCAAATTGCTCTGAGCACTATGGGACTTTCCTTCTGAGGTCATCAGTCCCCTAGAACTCAAAACTACTTAAACCTAACTAACCTAAGGACATCACACACATCCATGCCCGAGGCAGGATTCGAACCTGCGGGCGTAACGGTCGCGCGGTTCCAGACCGTAGCGCCTAGAACCGCTCGGCCACCCCGGCCGGCAAAGGGATCTATGATCCCACGAACATAGATATTAGTATCCGATACCCAGGTCGATAGCAGACAGAAGTCGATTGTCGAGCGCTGCAGGAGGCAGTGAGGTTAGTGTCGGGTGAAAGCAGTACTGGAAAGAGTGGCAAAAATAAAAAAAATGGCGGTCGAGCTGAGTACGGTGTAAATGGCGGATGTGCCGAGTGAGGAGTAAATTGCAAATTCACCGGAGTGTGACAAATGAGCGCATCCCCTTATCGTCGGGGGGATTGACCCTCATCAATACCGATTCGCGAGTGATATAAAACCAAAAGTGACAAGTGCCGAATTATGTGTTCCGCGTCAACCGCGTCGGCCAGCAACAACTATGGATTGCAGTGAGGATTGTTGTGAATGTTAACCATCATCATTCCGTGTGACGAAGTACTTAAAATCAGCAACCAATAAAAGACATAATTGTAATGAAACGTGTAAGGCGAAGGTAGCAATTGCCTCAGGATTTGTGTGTTAATAGAAAATACATATGAGTTTGTATATCGCAACATTTTGGTCTTTAATAACAGAAAAAAACTTTCAATCATTAACTATTCCGTCTTAGAACAGCCGCACTCTGTTTAAATACCCCCGAAACCACAGCAGAAAAACCGATGCTCTTTCATCCATTAAGCACTCGGTCATATATTCATAATAATTAACTGTTTGGCGGCTTCAGTAAATCACAAAAAAACCAATAAAAGATATAACAGGGGTGTTTCAGACAGAAAGGTCACAGTTCGTAATAATAGACGGAAAGGCATCTAGTAAAAGAGAAGTAATATTCGACGTTCCCCAAGGGAGTGTTATAGGCCCACTGATGTTCCTGATCTATATTAACGCCAAAGGAGACAATCTGAGTAACCCTCTGAGAGTGTTTGCTGATGCTGCTGTCATTTACCGTCTTTTAGAGTCATCAGATCACCAAACGAACTGCAAAATGATTTAGATAAAATATCTGTTGAAACTTCTTAGTATTTGTCCACTGAAATAAGTGAGTAGGTGAAACTTTTTAGTGTTTACTTAAACTGCTGAGTGCAATGAACCTACTGACTCGTTACTTACTTTTATCATTTTTACACTGACAAAGACAACACAAACTTAACCTATTCATTTATTACCCACAGTATACAAGCCCAACGCAATATGACTGCTCTACAATGACAACATGACCTCAAATAATTAACACAAAAGAATGGCCCTGAATTGGAAGAAATCCCAACAATAAATCATACTTTTCATAAGTCACTTACCTCACAGAAAATCTTCATAACACGAACTGCAGCAATTACAGCAAGCAGCAACTACAGTCAGCTAAATAAAAGGATTCTAAGTACTATAGACTCTAACTACTACGAGGCATATGGTTAGCAAAGGAAGATTTTGTTGAAGAGCGAACCATGTATTTAGCAGATTTTACCTTATTCGTGTGACATCCAGATCCAAAAATCATATAGTCGTCAATATTTCCACCACCCAGACATTACCAACTACATCCATCATCATTTTATCCTGCATATCCTACCAACACAGTCTCCACGAAGTACACATGTCCAAGCCCTTCGCTCGCTAACTGCTAACTGGTAGTCCGTCCAACCACAGAGTCTTACCAAGGGCGCAGAGTGCTGTCAGAGATATTAATTACAGTATATAGCGTTGCCAACATACAAACATATAAACAGGCCATTTAAAATGTATGGCGCGAAAAGTGGCAATTGACCCTGAATAAAGAAAAGTGGGAAGTTATTCACGTGAGTACTAAAAGAAATCCGCTTAATATCGATTACGCAATAAGTCACACAAATCTGAAGGCTGTAAATTCAATTAAATACCTAGAGACTGCAATTAAAAATAACCTACATTGGAAAGGTCACATGGATAATGTTGTGGGTAGAGCCATCCAAAGACTGCGATTCATTGGCAGAACACTTAGAAGGTGCAACAGGTCTACTAAAGAGACTGCTTACACCACGCTTGTCCGCCCTATTCTGGAGTATTGCTGTGCGGTGTGGGATCCGCATTACGTGGAACCGACGGATCGAAAAATTTCAAAGAAGGGCAGCTCGTTTTGTACTATCGCGAAATAGGGGAGATAGTGCCACAGACATGGTACGTGAATTGGAGTGGCAATCATTAAAACAAAGGCGTTTCTCGTTGCGACGGGATCTTCCCATGAAATTTCAATCATCACTTTTCTCCTCCAATTGCGAAGACATTGTATTGGCACCCACCTACATAGGGAGAAATGATCATCACGACAAAATAAGAGAAATCAGGACTCGGACAGAAAAATTTAAGTGCTCGTTTTTCCCTCGCGCCTTCGAGTGTGGAGCGGTAGAGAGACAGCTTGAAGGTGGTTCACTGAACACTCAACCAGGCACTTTATTGTAGATAGCAGAGTAATCACGAAGACATAAGCGTAGGCGTATATTCCTGATGGTGATAACTTTTGCTGAAGAAAATTTGCTCATCACATTACACGTTCAAATGGCTATGAGCACTATCGGACTTAACTGCTGTGGTCATAAGTCCCCTGGAACTTAGAACTACTTAAACATAATTAACCTAAGGACATCACACACACCCATGCCCGAGGCAGGATTCGAACCTGCGACTGTAGCGGTCGCGCGGCTCCAGACTGTAGCGCCTAGAACCGCTCGGCCACTCCGGCCGGCTCACAGTTTGGAACATGAAACGTTGTCCGCGAGTTAATACGATTGCTGTGTTGAGTTCGCGCATTTAACACAGTGTTTACTGACGGTATAATTAGAGGTGCATTTCTGGTTACGGCAAGCATAGCTCTCCTGTTCCGGAACTTGACCTTTTCAATGTATGCATAGTCATTTCAACAAACAGCAACGTTCTGTTCTGTAAATTGCACCAGTTGAAATGCACTTGCTGCGTGTAATCAATTATACGGGGGAAGTAGCTGATGCGCTGCTAACGTATCAGGCTGATTGTCGCTTTCAAACGCGGACTGCAGTGTCGGCATTGATCGGTGTTTAATCTGCCCGTTGAATCTTCGTCCAGTTTCTTTTCCTTTTTACGATAAGCCCAGCACGTCAGTGAAGCCGGCAGAGTTTTTTAAGGGCATTTTATTACTCGCTATCACAGAAGTAATCTGCTTTGCAGATCGAGATGCCAGTCTCCCTCTTCTGACATATCGTACTGATCGCCTCTAAATCATCGAAATTGAAATAAACCTTTAAAGTTACTGTTTACTTTTGGCTGGCTATGGGATGATGTAAACGTTCAGTGCCAGTTTATTTTGTGTTGAATCATGATTTATTAAAATACCAGCAACTGGTTAGGCCAAGTAAAATCACTGTTTAAAGACGTACAGTACTTCACTTTATTCGACTGCTCCAATGAAAAGACGCGAAGCAACCTGTGCCTCGGCCCCTCGCATCCTGTGCTGTACCAACATACAAAGTAGTTCCCCACAAAATGACAATAATTTGTACAAATTTCGCACTTTGTGACATTATCAAACGAATTACTATGAATTTAAATGTTATTTTAATTATTCTTTATAAAATGTAATAGATCTGTTTAAACTCAATGGAGAAAATTCTTCATTACGCGTTTCGCATGGATACAAACATTCTCACAACGTTGCGTGGCGCATGAATACAATGCCCAAAAGCTCAGACTTCCAGTGGAAACAACTGACGTGTGCAACTAATATCTTTGAGATCTTCATAGGTTCTGGGATATTGTTGCTACAAGTTAAAGATATTAACTGTAACGTTATACCTTTATTCTCAACTATTTCGTACACTGTAGCAAACATAGAAGCTGAAACTCAGTCTAGTCTGCAAGATTGTGAGCTCAGTCCCAAATAGCCGTGGATTCCGCCCTCACCACCTCTCTTCAATATTCTCTGATACAGACAATCAGTTTAACTTGGAAACCTGTCGATGTGAATACTTGCCTTTTTTCTTTTTTTTTTTTTTTTCGAGTGAGCTTACTCCGCTCAAAAAGTGCCCAGGCATTCGTATCAACATGTAGGAGTGACAAGAAACATCCTGCATATACAAATAAACGTCGAAAGTTTGTTCGATTAACGGGAAAGAATCAGTCAATTTCTGAAAAACTGAACAACCGGACGTCCGAAGGAAGTCCCCTAGCCGCGTGGGATTAGCCGACCCGTCGTCCTGCTCCTGCAGCGGTTCATTAAAAAAAAAAAAGAAAAAAAAAGCGGTCTAAGGCGCTGCAGTCCTGGACTGTGCGGCTGGTCCCGGCGGAGGTTCGAGTCCTCCCTCGGGTATGGGTGTGTGTGTTTGTCCTTAGTATAATTTAGGTTAAGTAGTGTGTAAGCTTAGGGACTGATGACCGTAGCAGTTAAGTACCATAAGATTTCACACACATTTGAACATTTTTTGAAGTCCCCTATTATCTCACGAAAACCTAGTTAGAAAATTTCGAGAGACGAGATTCATTCGAGAGTACTGATAGCAACAAAAACACCAGATTAAGCGTCCGCCTACTTACCTCAGTGGTAACGTTTTTTTGTTTTGTTGGGTTGGGGTTGGGTTGTTTGGGGGAGAAGACCAGACTGCGAGGTCATCGGTCTCATCGGATTAGGGAAGGATGGGGAAAGACGTCGGCCGTGCCCTTTCAAAGGAACCATCCGGGCATTTGCCAGGAGGGACTTAGGGAAATCATAGAAGACCTAAATCAGGATGGCTGGACGCGGGATTGAACCGTCCTCCTCCCGAATGCGAGTTTACCTAAGTGGTAACGAGTTTGCCTACTATGCAGCTGGCCCTTGTTCGATTCCCGCTCGGGCTGCAGATTTTCTCCGCTCATGGACTGAGCGTTGTGTTGTCCTCATAATCATCTGATCCTCACCGACACGCAAGTCGCCCAGTGTGGCGTCACGTGAAATAGGACTTGCAACCCGGCCACTAATGCTACACGATCGTTTCTTTTTCTTCAGATTAAGGCATATTTTTCATGGAAAAATGTACTGTATTGCACCGAATATATATGTGGTGAGCATGTAACCTTTCTCTGACAACAAACACTTATTTCTAAGGAACTATGTTAAATAGAAACCTACCTTCGTTGGCGAGGTCGCTAACACATTCTTGTCCGGTGGTGCTTGACTTCGAGGTAAGCCAGTTCGAATCCTGTTGGTGGATGAAATTTTCACTGCCAGTATTTGCCCGGCAAGGGGAGGTGAGGTGGTGGCGTGAAGTTCCTGACACCAGTTTTTGCGCCAGTGTCCTGGATTAAATTCCAAAACTCTTGGCAGTGCCTCATGTAGTGTGGGTATGTGATGCTGTAATGGTGATGCGTCCGTCGAATGGGGATGTTAAGCTAAGTGGCCCCATTGGTGCTATTCGAGAGGCATAGGCTATGTGCCGGCATCGGGTTTCAACTTCTCCCATCCTTTCATCCATAATAACACAAACCAAACACTACACTGTGTAAACACTCATCACAACACACACTTACACTTCAAAGCAGGTCGAAAGAAGGCAAGGGCAAACCATCTCCACTAGGCCCTTGCAAAGAAGGCGGTGCTGGGGTTCTGCATCTGCTCCCCTACGCTCATGTCCTAAGTATGGAACTATTTATTTGTATGATTACGCTAGATACAGCTATTCGGTCTATTGACCCGCCAGGGTAGCCGAGAGCGCTAAGCCGCTGCTTTCTGGACTCGGGTAGGCGCGCCGGCCCCGGATCGAATCCGCTCGGCGGATTAACGACGAGGGCCAGTATGCCGGCCAGCCTGCATGTGGTTTTTAGGCGGTTTTCCACATCCCGCCAGGTGAATGCCGGGCTGGTCCCCAAGTTCGGCCTCAGTTACACGACTCACAGACATTTGAAAACGTTCGCACTATTTCATGTCTTACACTAGACGCAGACAGCTGGGGTACACCACTTCCGTCCCAGAGGGTTCGAGGTGGCGGCAGGAAGGGCATCCAGCCACCCTCTGCAATTAACACTGCCAAATCCGTCATAACAAAACCGGGACAACGGACCGAGAATGAAAGAAACAGCTATTCGGTCTATTGCAAATGGTAGCTTAACTAATTTTTTGTGTATACAATTGCCATGTGCTCCCTTTGTTGTAGAGCTTCTAAGCGATATTCAATTTCTCCCCACGTCTTTGCCAACATCTCTTCCCTCACCAAGTCTGCAGCATCACGTGTTTCTGCCGTAAGAGTCTGCACATAAGGAACTTGTGAATTGAACACTTTATTCTTGACAGAACCACACAAAAAATGTCAAGAGTATTTCATCTGGCCATGACTTTGGACCGTCCCTGCCGATCCATCTGTGCGACAAGATTTCATCTACGAACTGGCGAACAAATAACCCTAGGACGCCGTTGCACCATCTTCTTGAAACACTACCCATGGTTGAAATTTCTGTAACTGAGCTGCAACATGAAGTTTCAACATATACAAATACAAACATAATGAGTGACACAAACCACATAGCTGTATCCAGCGTAGTTGCTTAGAAATAATTCTTTGTACTGAGGGAAAGAATTCATGCTCGCCCCTAAAAAAACTGAAGTCGCTCTGAATATGCCACCCGTAACTTGTAAGACTGACTCGATATTGCTGGTGGTTATAGCATAAAGTTTCAAGAATTCCATGCAAATGGCAAATGAGTAATGAGTTTCCAGCCACGAGGCGACACATTTTTGTTTCCAACTGAAGTTCTAACTCATCAATTTCAGTTTGGCTTTTTTATGAAGACAACGGATGAGCGGTGGCCGAAATTTGGCAAATTTCATCTTGAACATGACGCGCAATTTCACTGCACATATAAGAAGACTCGAAAGTAGCCACGACAAGTGAGCAGTGTTTGTTTTTGTTACGTACTGTAGGTTCCGGTTGCACGAGACACCTGTTACTCCCCACTGCCACCTTGCGTATGTCTCCGGCGCGTGTTTTAGGCCCTCTCAGTTCTAGTTGTACACTCCACAGGCTGTAGTGCCCAGGAGCTGAGGGGCCGTGCTTTATGAAATATTCAAGGCAAAAGGTCTGGCACCGCGATCACTCCGCGTTCACAGCCAGATACTGCAGCTTGTCCCGTCTTACAGCGACGCGCATACAAAGCAAGCCGCTTCACCCAGCCCACACGCCATGTATACACAAGTCGTCTCCCACCGAGACTATTCCTTTCCTCAGCAATTAAAAAAAAAAAAATTAAAAAAAACGGGACCTCAAGACTTTTCGTAGCGATTGTCGAACGTCGTTAGCAAGCCATACAGGGTGAGACACAGGTGAAGAAAAATGGTGGGTGTGTAATGTCAGGCATTCAGGTATAAGCACAAAATTGTTTTCATCACGTTCCTATCTCAAGAAAGGCTAAAGAAACTTATTTCCATAAAGTAGAGTTTTGGAGTGTTTCTTTGAACCTGCAGAATCCAAGAGGAAAGAGAAGCAAGACTGGTGACCATTGCTGTCGTCTACACCTCAGACTGTCATATAAGCGACACGATTTCGTGGGACCGTCTCTGCTAGTGAATGCGAACGAAGAGAACTCACTCCCCTCTTTCTCTTTCTCTCCCTCCCCCAGGCCGGCCGCGGTGGTCTCGCGGTTCTAGGCGCGCAGTCCGGAACCGTGCGACTGCTACGGTCGCAGGTTCGAATCCTGCCTCGGGCATGGCTGTGTGTGATGTCCTTAGGTTAGTTAGGTTTAAGTAGTTCTAAGTTCTAGGGGACTGATGACCACAGCAGTTGAGTCCCATAGTGCTCAGAGCCATTTGAACCATTTCTCCCTCCCCCCCCCCCCCCACCTTTTCTCCTTCATCTCTTCCTCTTTTTTCGTTCAGTTGGTATTGTGTACCAGCATTACTTGGTATTGGGATTAAATTCAGAAGGAACTGCGCGAATTTTATTATATTTGTTTTAAAGAACAGGTGCAAATAATCACAATACCAAACATAGATATCGGGTAAATGACACAGAACAACTATTTATGCGATTTCGGCGTTACATTGTATTGTTCGAATGATGAAAATCATATGAACTGTGAAATTGAAGACTTCAAGGGAATAATTGTTGAATTCGATACCGCACGTCTGCTTCCCTTTGTATAAATTATCGGATTTAGTATGCTATGTCATGTCTCTTACATTAAATATTTCAGGCAGCTCCATAAAATGAAGTAAAGCGAAGTGAAGTCTGACCGTTTTAGCTGACCATGCCAGATGGCTTCAAAGAACAACCCAATTGGCAGGGAAGGTACTGACTGACCAGGTGGCACGAAAGTGAGAGGAAGCTCCATCATAAGATCATCAGTGTTCATAAGATACGCCAGACTAACTACTTCCAACAATTTAGGTAAATAAACGTAAATATTGTTCTTCTGTCAGTACATGTTACCCTTTGAGGTGACCCTCGAAAATGGCACTCTGAATACTGACAATGTATTTATGAAGGTTTCCTCTGCGAGGACTTACGTTTGCCCACACCTGCATATTATGGAAATTCCCTATAAGCGCCGTCATCGATGAAAATTAACGGAAATGCTTCCCGTTCAATATTCGCTGCCAGTGGAGCCAGTGCTCAGTCTTCGGTTCTCCATATAGTTCGTAGTAAATTTTGAGCGTTATCGGCGGTGTATGGCGACGGCCGCCGTCATCCACTAAATTACAGAGCTGCCATAAATACACCATAGTCCCATTAACAACTTCCACTCTTCAGTCAGCAAGTTCTTAGATGAAGTGCCTTTCGAACGCCATGGAAGTAAAACTGCGAAGTGTTCATTGGCATTTATCAGATAGAGAATCAGCGTAATGCTATTGTAAATAGGTCATGTACGTCATATTCTTCATTTAGTCATCGACCGCCCTTTCCATTTAGCTCAAAAGGCAGTTTACGTGTTGTCGCTTTCGCCAACGTATTGTTAAGATGTACTCTACGATTAGGAGTTTTCTGCGCATTTCTCTCAAGCGAATAATGCATAGTTACGAATAAGTATTACTAAAAACAAATTATTTTCCGTATAAAGTGGTCAGGACACTATTTTTTCAACATAGTCCTCTGAGCAGCAAAACTTAAAATGAAACGACAAAACATTATAGACTGTGCAGGCGCCAACAAAATTATACTTAAGGAGAGACTCCACCATAGTTTTTTTTTAATTTTAATGGTTCTCTCATATCTTTAGAGAGTTTACTCTTAGATACAGGCACGACTTGCCTGTATTCGAATTAGTATACCTAAGAAATACACTCTAAGACAAAAAACTAAAAGAAAACTACACACGACGAAGTAATTATCCGAATGAGACGGAAATCGTTAAATGTGATGTACATGTACAGACAAACACATGTTTACAATTTCAAAAAAAATTGGATGATTTATTCACGAGAAAGAGCTTCACAAATTCAGCAAGTCAATAATGCGTTGGTCCACCTCTGGCTCTTATGCAAGCAGTTATTCGGCTTGGCATTGATTGACAGAATTGTTGGACGTCGTCCTGAGGGATGCCGTGCCAAATTCTGTCCAAATGGTGCGTTAGATCAAAAAATGGTTCAAATGGCTCTGAGCACTATGAGACTTAACTTCTGAGGTCATCAGTCCCCTAGAACTTAGAACTACTTAAACCTAACTAACCTAAGGGCATCACACACATCCATGCCCGAGGCAGGATTCGAACCTGCTACCGTAGTGGTCGCGCGGTTCCAGGCTGAAGCGCCTAGAACCGCTCGGCCACACCGGCCGGCTGCGTTAGATCAGCAAAATCCCGAGATGGTTGGAGGGCTCTGCCCATAATGCTCCAAACGTTCTCAGTTGAGGAGAGATCTGGCGACCTTTCTGACCAACGTAGGATTGGCAAGCCCGAAGACAAGCAGTAAAAGGTTTTGCTGTGCGCGGGCGGAGATTATCTTGCTGATTGTAAGTCCAGGGAGGCTTGCCACGAAGGGCAACAAAGCGGGGAATGGAGTATCGTCGACGTACCACTATCCTGTAAAGGTGCCACGCATGACAGTCAGAGGGATCCTGCTGTGAAATGAAATGGCGCCCCAGACCATCACTCCTGGTGGTCGGGCTGTATGTGCGGGCGAGAATCGGGCTGGCATCCCACTGCTGTCTGGGGCGTCCCTAGACACGTCTTCGCTGGTCATAGCGACGCAGTTCGAAGCGGGACTCATTTCTTAAGATAATTCCACTCCAGTTTATGAGATTTCAGGCCGAGGACGTGTTGGGAGACGCCCCAGACAGTGGTGAGATACCAACTCGACTATCACTGGCCATATTTTCCGACGATCAGGATTGATGGTCTGGGGTTCGTTTCATCGCGGGACGCCCAAGGTTGTCATCTGTGGCATCCTTATAGCACAACTGTATGTCGATGATATTCTACGGCTCAATTTTTTATTTTTTATTTAATTTATTTATTTATTTACCATTTATGATGAGCCATCCTGGACTTACAGCTCAGCAAGATAATGCCCGCTCACACACGGCGCGAGTTTCTTCTGATTGTCTTCATGCTTGCCAAACCCAACCTCGACCACCAATTGAGAATATTTGGAGCATTATGAACAGTATGCAAGTAGGACGGAATTTGGCACAATATTCCCCAGAGGACGTTCAATAACTCTATCAATTAACGCCAGTCCGAATAACTGCGCCGACCGCTGTGGCCGAGTGGTTCTAGGCGCTTCAGTCCGGAACCGCGCTGCTGCTACGGTAGCAGGTTCGAATCCTGCCTCGGGCATGGATGTGTGTGACGTCCTTAGGTTAGTTAGGTTTAAGTAGTTCTAAGTCTAGGGGACTGATGACCTCTGATGTTAAGTCCCGTAGTACTTGGTGCCGAATAACTGATTGCATAAAGGCCAGAGGTGTCCCAACGCGTTGTTGACTTGCTTTATTCGTGAAGCTCTTCCTCTCGGATAAATCATCAAATTTTTCTGAAATTGCAATATTTTGTCTGTCTGTGAATGTACCGGGTGATCAAAAAGTCAGTATAAATTTGAAAACGTAATAAACCACAGAATAATGTAGATAGAGAGGTAAAAATTGACACATATGCTTGGAATGACATGGGGTTTTATTAGAACAAAAAAAAAAGGTCACAAAATGTCCGACAGATGGCGCTGGACAGCAAAACTGCCACCGTGACGGGTGAGAGGTACGCCGATTTGTTACAGAATCGCATCATCCCCAGCCTGGCTGATAAACACCTGCTGGAACGTACGATGTTTATGCAGGATAGCGCTCCACCCCATATTGCTAGACGCTTGAAATATCTCTTGCGCGCGTCGTTTGGTGAAGATCGTGTGCTCAGCCACCACTTTCGTCATGCTTGGCCTCCCAGGTCCTCAGACCTCAGTCCGTGCGATTATTGGCTTTCGGGTTACCTTAGGGATGCTGAAAGACAACATCCGACGCCAATGCTTCACCATAACTCCGGACATGCTTTAGAGTGCTGTTCACAACATTATTCCTCGACTACAGCTATTGTTGAGGAATGATGGTGGATATATTGAGCATTTCCTGTAAAGAACATCATCTTTGCTTTGTCTTACTTTGTTATGCTAATTATTGCTATTCTGATCAGATCGTCGAACGTTTTTTGAACTTTTGTGTATTTTTTTGTTCTAATAAAACCCCATGTCATTCCAAGCATGTGTGTCAATTTGTACCTCTCTATCTACAATATTCCGTGATGTATTCAGTTTTCAAATCTATACTGACTTTTTGATCACCCGGTACATTACATCTATAGATTTTCTTCCCATTCGGATAATTCTTTCTTGGTGCACCGTTCTTTTGGTCTTATAGTGTACTTGAGCGAGAAGCCATGGCACACCGACAGCTGCCAATGTGGTCAAGACAGTACCTGTGTATCAGAGACTTGCAGCTGATGGAATACTGGCAAGATGCACTGATGGCAGGACATAAAACGAAAATGAAAGTTTTGATAGTGTTATTTGGTACAAGTGTCCCAAAGAATACGGTAAAATAAAAAACTATTATTGGGTCGTGTGGAAGTTGTTTCTCAGTTCAATACGGACTGTGTGAAGACGAAGAAGGCAGGAGTCCCACCACTTACGTATCACCCTCCCAGAAGATCTGCTTATCTACAGATCAGCGATGGACCAAGCAGTCCACAAGATGATGCCCGGAGAAAGCAAAATTCAAGTAAAGGGCTATCATGGTCTTGTAATTACAACAACAACAACAACAAGTCTTGCAGGAACAGGAAGGGAAAACTCATGGTGCTGATGAATTTTAATGGTTATGTGTCTTGTACTAGCGTTCATTTTCTTTTGGTAAAATTTTAGAATCAGTTTTCCTATTAGATTGTTTTTCTAAGTTCAATGCCAACTTTTTTGTCCTAAATATTAACCAGTCTCAATGAAATTTTTTCAGGAAGTAGTGTAGGGTAGTCAGTGCATTAATACGACCGAAAACGTAGTTTGTCTATTTTATTATCATATTTCTGCACCGATAATTAAAGAAAATTGGAGTTTGAAATTTGAAACAAATACTGAAAGTATATTAATAACACTTCTCATAAAATGAGTTCAGAGAACTGTTAAACAGTACCTTGTGAATGTACCCACAAAATCTGAACTGTAAAAATTGAGATCTGAGTACCAAAGGCTGGTTTTCGAAAATACCATTAAAATCACATTAAAAATTCTAAACTGAAAAACCAGTGAAGGTCTGGACTTCAGAGCTTGTAAATTGCTACACCTTTACGTGACAGACATGATTTTAAAATTCGGTAGAAGAATGTTAAATTTTTAGATAGAGTCTCCCATTAAGGAAGGTAGGGACTTTGTTTTATTTCTCACTGACAACCGGATTATCAGCAAAGGGCACTAGTTCGGATTGGGAAAGAAAATCTACTATGTCCTTTTCAAAGGAACCATCCCGAGATTTACCTTACGTGATTTCTGGAAGCTATGGTAAACAAAACTTGGGATACCAAGATGAGGATTCAAACTGCCGCTCTCCCGAATATATTGGTACAACGAAACCAGATATAGATGAGATCAAGTTTGTGAAAAAAAAAAAAAGGCTAGCCGTCTTTGTACGCCGTAACTTAATAAGTTAATACTACATCTGAAGTTTTTATCTAATGTTTTAATTTCTGCAGATTTTTAAACCTAATTCAGTGGTATCTTCGTGAAACTGAACCGTAAGTTTGTACTCCAAATTTCATTTGGTTTCCGTAACTCTCTCTCCAAATATCTCCCTGGTCTCATTATGCTATTGATTTGTTCATCTAGATATGCACGAATATTACATTTCATAGATGCATATGCGCTATTTATACACCTATACATTTATATCCTGAAAGCCACTTGAAGTGAATGGCAGAGGGTATTTCGCATTATACTACGTAGTGGAGTTCCTTCCTATTACAAGCACGTATGGAGCACCGAAGAATGACTGTTTAATTGCCTGTATGTGCGCTATAATTTATGTCGTTTGGCAGGATTCATAGTAGGTTTCAACACAGTCGTAGATTCCTCACTAATAGTGGTTCTTGAAACTTTAAAAGGAGCCTTTGGCGCCTGCCTTCAACCGTGTGACGAGTGAAGTTGTTCAGCAATATCGTGACGAATAACTTAAATTGGAACGATCACATAGATAATGTTGTGGGGAAAACAAACCAAAGACTTCGGTTTATTTGCAGAACACTTAAAGAATTTAACAGGTCTACTAAAGAGACTGCTTACACTAAGCTTGTCCGCCCTCTCCTGGAGTATTGCTGTGCGATGTGGGATCCGCACCGGGTAGGACTGATGGAGGACATCGAAAAGGTTCAAAGAAGGGCAGCTAGTTTTGTATTATCGCGAAATAGGGGCGAGAGTACCTTGAATACGATACACGAATTGGGGTGACAGTCATTAAAGAAAGGCGCTCTTCGCTGCTGCAGGACCTTCTCATCAAATTTCAATCATCAACTTTCTCCTCAGAATCTAAAAATATTTTGTTGGCGTCCACCTACATGGGAGAAATGATCGTCAGAATAAAATCAGGGAAATCAGACGTTTCAAGGAAAGATTTCATTTTTAGTTTCTACCACGCGCTGTTCGGGAAAGAAATGGTGGAGAAGTAGCTTAAAGGTGGTTCGATGAACACTCTGTCAGGCAGTTAACGGCGACTCGCAGAGTAATCTTGTAGATGTAGACGTTTCCCGTGGGACAAGCAAACCTGTGACCATTCCTGCTGCCCTTCTTAGTATATGTTTATAACATCATGTTAATCCTATTTGGTAGGGACCCACATAGTTGAATGATAGTTTGAAAATAGTGTGAAAATTCTGTAGTTAATTTTACACTGAAACTGAAAAAAGTGTCGAAAATTATATCTTTGTGGGGTAAAACTGATAATAAGCGTATAGATTTGTTCTAAATTTACGCGCCCGTATGCCATGGGGAAGAAAACAAAAAAGAAGTAAACTGCGCCGTCACAGTACATATACACACATCAAAAAAAGTTTTGCATCACCCCAGTTCCCAAAACTCCTGAAGACAGACGTTGACTGTGGATATTGCTTCACAGACACAGTCCGTTTGAGTGTTCAGAGATGTCACTAAACCCGCCCAAAGATGTAAACTACCATGCATGAGAAGCACCTATTAGACGGAGGGGGTCCGACAGCCGATCAGTTCCAGTCATTCCACCAGGAAGGAGGTACACGGCTCGTGTTGTCTGTAGTTCAACCATGCCTAGACGGTCAATACCGCGGTTCGATACGTCCGAATTGTTATTTTGTGCCAGGAAGGGCTCTCAACAAGGGAAGCGTCCAGGCGTCTCGGAGTGAACCAAAGCGATGTTGTTCGGGCACGGAGGAGATACAGAGAGACATGAACTGTCGATGGCATGCCTCGTTCAGGCCGCCCAAGGGCTACTACTACAGTGGATGACCTCTACCTACCGGAGGAACCCTGACAGCAAGGCCACCATGTTGAATAATGCTTTTCGTGCAGCCACAGGACGTCGTGTTACGACTCAAACTGTGTGCAATAGGCTGCATGATAACGCAACTTCACTCCCGACGTCCATGGCGAGGTCCATCTTTGCAACCACGACACAATGCACCGCGATACAGATGGGCCAAACAAGATGCACAATGGACCGCTCAGGATTGGCATCACGTTCCCTTTACGGATGAGTGTCACATATGCCTTCCACCAGATAATCGTCGGAGACGTGTTTGGAGGCAACCCGGTCAGGTTGAACGTCTTCGACACACTGTCCAGCGAGTGTAGCAAGGTGTTGATGGAAGGCGCCGTATCGGCTGTACGATACATGAATGCCATCCTCCGACCGATAGTGCAACCATATTGGCAGGATATTGGCGAGGCATTCGTCTTCATGGACGGCAATTCGCGTCCCCATCGTGCACATCTTGTGAATGTCTTCCTTCAGGATAACGATATCGCTCGACTAGAGTGGCCAGCATGTTCTCCAGACATGAACCCTATCGAACATGCCTAGGATAGATTCAAAAGGGCTGTTTATGGACGTGACCCACCAACCACTCTGAGGGATCTACGCCGAATCGCCGTTGAGGAGTAGGACGATTTGGACCAACAGTGCCTTGATGAACTTGTGGGTGGTATGCCACGACGAATACAGGCACGCATCAGTGGAAGAGAACGTGCTACTGGGTATTAGAGTTACTGGTGTGTACAGCAATCTGGACCACCACCTCTGAAGGTCTCGCTGTATGGTGGTACAACATGCAACGTGTGGTTTTCATGAGCAATAAAAAGGTCGAAAATGATGTTTATGTTGATCTCTACTCCAATTTTCTGTACAGGTTCCGGAACTCTAGGAACCGAGGTGATTCAAAACTTTTTTGAGTGTGTGTGTTTGCTAATGAAAGTCGTCGTAAATAATTCACCTCAGTTTGAGATCAGTGGTATCCGTACCTACGACTCGAGAGGGAAAGATGACCTTCATTACCCATTATTAAAGCTTTCAGTGGCTCAGAAAGTAGTTCAGTATGCAGGAACAAAAATTTTGGATCATTTGCCCAATAATGTCTAACAGGTAGGATAGCGAGTTTTAAATCTAACTTACATTTCTCCTGGACTGCTCCTTGTTCTCCACAAACGAATTTATGTTTAAAAACTTGTAGCCAGTAAATAAAAGTTTTTAAGTGTAGTTGCATGAACAGGACTAAAAAAACAATTTATTCATTAATGTTAACACTAATCATATATACAGATCCTGTAATCTGACTAGTCCCACATCACTACGGTAAAAGTCTCGTTCAAATGAGCTATAGAACATCTAACTAACTACTAAATCTTCTTATGTTCCCTTGTGACAAAACTACAGTAATATTCAATTACTTGAGGTTAATGAATTTCTTCTGCAATGTACTCCAGTAATTAGAAGTTGGTGAAGACTGTTGTGGCATTGCTTAAATTTTTGTATCTTACGCTGCACGCATACATATACATACAGCCGTTATTATCATGAATGTTATCGTGTCGGTTTGTAGCTTCTGACTGACATATGTTCAGACGTCAATGAGGAAAAGAATAGAGAGTTCACGAAGAATTTTAACACATAATAGTCAAATGTACTGGTTCATGTCACTTTCGTTCGCACGGATATCATAAACGAAGAACCATGGCGGTATATCGGGTTGCTGTAATACAACTCACTGGTTTTATGTTCTCACTTACGAAAGACATTACAGTACTAGAATTTGTCTGTTTGTTTTTAATCTTCACAATGTCATTTTAGCATAATTAGTTTATAGTTTATACTAAGTATTTAAGTTATAATATATAATTAACAAATTTGGAGGAGCAAACAAACATAATCTACCAATCGGTAAGTTCTTAATTGTCAAGTTTGTTGAAAGTGTACTGGCATCTAATTTCTTACGGGGCAACAATTTCACAATCAGTTACGAACTTTCAGGTTATGTTTTCGGTAACTGCGTCTAAGAGCACCCTTTAACGCTTTCCTTACGAATGTACCACAGACTAACTATAATCTTTGGACATGTCCTTGTCATCGATATTTCAGAATGCATATTCGATGCCGGAGTTATTTAACACCAATGTGACGTTAAATAACTGTAATGTATACTGGCTTCCGAGAATAGAAGAAAGAACTTTTGTTCGTCTCAGTTCTTTGTATATTTTGTCACCACGATCAGGACGCGGCACCCAAGACACCTGAATTACAGTTCCAACATTCTATGTTGCTGACTTAACTTAACCTAAATGTTCTCTGTACGTCTCTTCATTCCAACTCTTTATTGACATGTTCCTTACCCATAGCCGGTGACGTTAAGAAATCATATATGCCTCACGCGGTCATTACAGTCAGTTGGACTCTATTATAGCATCTCAACAAAGAAGCTTCATTCACCTATACTTAATGTTAGACACAGGGAGCTAATTTTGTAAATACAAACAATTCGGTTTTACGTTTTGTCTCTGTTTCTACCAATCTATTTACAAAATTCTTCCAACACCTAGGGGATTATTCAAGATTTCCAAGGCAGACAGTGGTGTCCGCTTGGAGTATAATCACCATGCTATTCGTAACTGCAGTTTGACTGTTCGCAATCCACAGAGGTTCCATTCTACCGTATGTTAGTGCTGTTGTCAGTTCTTTCCTTTTTATGACCGACAATACTCGTATCCTAGAGCCCAGTCGGTTTACGACGTGTCACAAGGTGAAGTTATCACTCGAAAGCCGCGGCTTGCCAACTCCCGCGGCTTGAATTCTACTTAAAGCGTCTCAAGTTCGCTTTAAAGAGTTATTTCAACTTGACCAACACTTTCCAGTACTATTCCAGAGCAACGAACGTTTCATGTAATACAGGTAGCGAAATGTTCCCCTGAAACTCCTCAATAATCTCAATGAACCCACAGAAAGCGCTGGCGAAACAATGTCGGTGGTCATACACTGTATTGCAGAACAATAATTGTGTTTGCTTCAATTGTTTCGGAGCTATTCTCGTGCCTTAAGTCATTTATTCGAGAATTACAGCTCAGGTTCGTCAGTGTATCCCAGTTTACCGCCGTTTGTCTTCTAAAGGATACCCCACGTAGTATATCGGAATAGATTAAAACTTCAGCTTTACGTATTAAGAGACATCTCATCTGGTTCCATAACGGTTTTGATCAATATATTTCTGTTAATACTTCATTGCTTTACAATTCGGAAATACTGTAGTTTGCGAGAGGACTTTACTGTGAACATTTCTTTAAACTGAATAAAATGTGTTTTCGGTGGTCCTTTCTCATTTCAGCTCAGCGGAAAAGACGAAAGAGGTTGCGCAATTGTTAACATACTGGAATACAGGCGGATCAGGGTTGAAATCCTCTTCTTTTTACACAGTTTCCCTAATACACTTCAGGCTAATTTTGAGATGCTTCATGAAGTGGTCCATAGAAGGTGTTACCGCCATTTTTCTTCAACTACGGCAGTGCTCAATCTCCTGCCAAGGAGTGTCGAGGAGAATCAGTTCAGCTTTCCTTCGTAACAACGAAAGTCATCTGAACTCTTGAAATACAGCAAAGAACGTCATTGTTCTTCATACTAGCCTTTCATCTTACTACCAGCTCTTCTTACCTCTATATTACTTTCATTGGGTATATAATTACACCTTCCATTCAAAGTTCTACTCCGATCCATTTGTTTGTTTCTCTGTCTCCTAACAATTCCCAACTTATACCTTTACATTTCTCGCTGTCAAGACCGTTAGTTTTTGTATGGTTTCCGCACAAAAAGTTCGTGTCTCGCTGCCAATGGTCGAAATTGGTAATACACAAGAATTGTAAATTTTCCTTTCTATCATCGAAATTTTGGTATAGAAAATTCTAATTAGTTTACCAAAACCACATTGGGCCATTTTTACTCTTCTGTTTATTTATTTTGCTCTCCATACAGTCATTATCTTCAGTTGCTTGAAACTCAATAAATCCACTCGTCCGGTCCGATTACTTCATAGCTAATTAGGTCTACTTGATTCTGAAATTTTCGCTATATATTATTTTAATCTTTCTTTTATTTTCATTTAAACTTTCTCTTTACCGTCATTTCCTTGTGCATTTCAGGTAACTGCTTTTTTCTATTCCCAAAACATCTTCATATTCTGACTCTCAGTAAGTTAGGTACCTCTTTTGTTTTTCGGGTTTCCTGAACTCTTGTGTGTGTGTGTGTGTGTGTGTGTGTGTGTGTGTGTGTGTGTGTGTGTGTGCTTTTCTGTACATGTCCCTGTTAATCATGTCTTCTGTTGTTAGGCATAGATAGTGTAAATCTTCTGTAACTTCTTTCATCCATGTCGTGATGATCTTGTCTTACTTAGTGTATTTCCATATCTTCCAGGACAATTTTCTGCCGCTCATTCTACAAATATGCCTCGAGAAGGTCAGCCTTCTTTTCCTCTGTTAGTCTGTCATTTCATTGGCCTGTATGTACAGCTTCTGATTTCTATTTGTCTGCAAATGTCGCCTTCCATTCTAGGGTCTAATATCTACCTTAGTGTTGTCCTCCCTATTTTTCGTTTACTCATGTTTTCCTGTTGGTGGTTGGTCGTACGGATGGGTACAATGCTACTGGACATATGACCGTGTTGTTTTAGTGCAGTTTAGTTTGGTGGGTATTGATTTCTTGTTGTAAATGTGTTGCGTGAGCTTATGCGCCAGTTACATTTTCTTGATTCCATTTCATTAGCTTCGTCTTCTCCAGTTGGGTACATCCTCTCTCCCAGATACCTGAATTTGGCCAACTTATTGATTATTCCGTGTGCTGTTTCCTAGTTTGTTGCTTCATTAGTTACCTATGTCTATTCATATGATATATTTCACTTCTTTGTATGCTTTCTTTCACTTAGGATCTATATATCACCAACGAAGGCTCCTTATTGTGATCCAACCTTATGCCTTATTTCTTTCTTTCTGGAATTATTCTCTCCAGTCCTGGTTTATTTTTTCCAAAACTAAGTTAAATAGCACTAGTGAGAGTTGTTGTATTCTCTTAGTTCTCTTTTGATCTTAAAAGATTCCGGTCCTTCCCCCTGGAATCTTACTCCACACTTGGTGTTTGTAACAATCTCCTCAATTAGTTCTTTTAAAATCTACTGACATCAATATCATTTCCTTGTCTCTTTATCTTCCTGCTTTGTATGATCGACTTTAGGTTGTATGTAATTCGTACTTGGTGTCAGCCGATAGGGATTTCCCTCTGATTTTCTATCGTATTTGTTAGGAGTTTTGAGAAGATTTTACAGGTTTTTGGCAGCAGGGCTAATCCTATGTAATTATTCCCCTCTTTAGGTCATCTTTCTTATGTAATGGACACATGATCACCGTCATCCAATTTTCTGCTATTTGCTCCCTACCGCAGATATCTTTCAGGAATTCAGTGCTGTTTGACATCATTTTATTACGTGGCCATTTGATAATTTCAGCCGATATTTGTGTTCCGTCGCCGTGTTGTTCCTGAGCTCCCTGATCGCTCTTTCTGCATCATCTTATGAGATTCCCTCTCGCTGTAGACATTCGTTAGAAGCGTTTGCTTTTAGTTTTTCTTGTGGTACTTCGCAATTCAATAGCTCTTGAAGTACTCCGTTAAGATTTCGCTATTATCTTTATTATTTATTGTCACTCTGCCATTTTGAGCTTTGAAAGTAAGTCCTATTACAGCACATCCTCTCATTGTGCTATGGAACTCCCTGTGAATTCCCTTATGCTATTTATTCTTAAGTCTTCCTGTAACTACCCCCGTTCGTTTTCATCTGCTTGCCGTTTGACCTGTCTCAGAACTTTTTCTGTTCTCTTTCTAATTTCTTTCAGCAGGTCCCAGATCTTTCGCTTCATGTTGCTATTCCTCTTCACCCAAGCTTCTTGTTTGTTTTGCAGCCCTCTATTACTCTCTTGGTTCCACCATTTGTGCTTTCTGATCGACTTTATATAGCCTCTTCCTACACCATTTGCATCATATTTCTAATGGTCTCGCGGCAGCGTTCTCGCTTCCCGAGCACGGGGTCCCGGGTTCGATTGCCGGCGGGGTCAGGGATATTCACCTGCCTCGAGATGACTGGGTGCTTGTGTTGTTCTTATCATTTCATCATCATTCATGAAAGTGGCGAGTTTGGACTGAGCAAAGGTTGGGAATATGTATGGGCGCTGATAACCGCGCAGTTGAGCGTCCCACAAACCAAACACCATCATCTGCATCATATTTCATTCATTTTAGTTTAGTTGTAATTGATTTCCAGGGATATCTTGAAACTGAGTCGTATTTCACTATACAGGGTGATTCATGTAGATATGCAAATATTTTAATATGTTATTCTACAAGTAAAACTAAAGAGAAAAGTTCACGTAAACATGTCCGCAAATGTTTAGTTACGGAGCTACGGCTAATAAAAGATTTTGTCTGAAATTTAGCAACTTCTCTAATATCAAGCCATTGCAAAACTGTACGAGGTGAAAGTAAAGCACGATTTCCATTTATTTTGTTGTTATTGGTCTGGTGAATCTAATAAAACATGTCCCAGACGTGTATCTGCAGTAGTTTTCCAGAACATCCAGAGAAGCAAAAATAATTGTACAAATAAGTTTGTTCACTTTCGATTGTTGGCAACCGTTAGTGAATTGTTCCAGTCGTTTCCTAACCTTGAAACCAGTTGGTTTTGTGTATTGTTCAGTGAAATAACATAATAACAACAATGTATTTAAGTGAAACCACGTAGTAACTGTTTTAGTTTGTAGATTATTTATGAAATAGGGATGCGTTTCAAATTTACAACAGGGGAATACGCGGATATGAAGTTTATTTATGGCAAACATGATGGTAATGCTGCAGTTAACGAATATAGCGTACGCTATTGTCTGGAATTTAAAAAACAAATTGGGCCAAGTAGTTAATAAATTAAAAATCTTACGAAATTACTTCTTTGCTTCTCTGGATGTTCTGGAAAACTACTGCGGATACACGTCTGTGACATGACGGAGGAACAGGTGATCAGCATGTCGACATCTCCTCCCGCCGTTCTTGCCAGTTGAACCATCCTGCTGATGCTGCTGCTTTGTTATTCGAGCAGCTCCTCATTTGGCCTGATGAGGCTGAGTGAATCCCTTTCGAGACCTCCCTAGCTCAGAAAAAATCTGAGATGGTACCGGGAATCGAAGGACGGAAGAGAGGAAGATTAGTGTTTAACGTTCGTCGACAACGAGGTCATTACAGACGGAGCACAACTTCGGATTAGGGAAGGGTGGGAAAGTAAATCGGTCGTGTTCTTTCAAACGAACCTTCCCGTTATTTGCCTTAAGGGGACCAGAAAAGTTAGTCAGTTTTCTAAATAGTGTAGCTCAGAGAATAAGAGTTATAGGCCCATGTAACGCTTACAGTCTTTCAACAGACCTTTTGAGAACATCCTGATGTACGAACCACAGTTTTTGGTCCTACACTCTTCTCTGAATTGTATTTTGGGCTGTAAGTGAAATAAAGCATGTTAATCATTCATATATAGTGTTGGTACACATTCTCAAAATAGAAACAAAGTAGAAGCCAAATTTTTTTCTGAACGTTCTTTACACTACTGTTTTTAAAGGAGACTTTTAGAAAGATGTTGCTATCGTAAATTATGGTGCCAAATGTTTTAAATAATGATTATAAAAAATTTCAATAATTAGCTAATAGTTTTCTTTAAAAAGATCTTTAAATTTCAAATTTAGGTCATAAAAAGTCAATTTTTTATTTGAGAACATCTTAATACGGTACACAAAATTTCAGCCCTATATCTGTGACAGTTTTTAACTAATGTATACCAAAATATCACAAAAGTGAGCTTTTCGAAAAGTGAAGTTAAAACTTGTTTGTCTATCTAACTTGCATAACACTAATGCATCCCAGGTCCATATTCATTTTATTTCTGGTGCTGTTTTTCCTCCCTTTTGTTTTTCAGACCCCTTCTTCTTATTCTTGCCTCTTTGGTGGCTTCCAACAATTATTTCTCTGCTTCAAAGAGTCTGCTGCGATCAATGGCAATTAAAGCTCTTTGTGCATTTAGTCCATTGGGCACTCCCATCAAATCCATAAACTTAAAACTTGACACTGCACCATCTTTCAAACATGGCAGAGCATCCTCCAAACCTATTTTCAAAGTATTCAGTCCTACAGGTTTTGGTATCCCTTTCCTATACAGTTCTTAAAACCCTCATTTGCATTTTGTGTTCTACCATGTAAACATTAATGATCTTGTGTCACTAAGGTACCTATGTATAGGTTTTACGACTTCCATTATATTAAATGGCAAAGAATGCTTATGGTGAGAACAAAATATTGTTCTGTGGCGTTGTCATGTGTGCAGCCACTTTTATATTTCTCTAATTTAGTGGCTTTCTTCAGTTCAATTTTCTCGAAGTAAACTTTTTCTTGTTCAAAGACTACAGAGGATTTTTAAGACAAAAATTAAACAATCGATCTTTTGACACATCATGTACTAGTCCCCTTAAGCGCTTTAGGGGAACCTCAGAGAGCCTAAATCTGGATGCGAGACGAAGATTTGAACTGCCCTCACTCCGAATGCGAGTCCTGTGGCTTACCAATGCACCAGCTCGTTCGGTACCGGAAGTCGAACCCGGGTCCTTCAGCACTGAAGCACTGGCGCTAACTATTCGGCTACGGAGCCGGTCCTTGTCAATGTATTGTGTAACTTCTGTGGTTCTTTACCCGACTTAGCATCTTTAAATCAGTTTTTTCGTGTTTTACGCTTGACTACGGTAATCACGTTATACAATAAACGTATTCGTAACTGCGAATATGAACCATCATCGGCTGTATGTTGGAATGATGACAGTGCAGATTTGTACTGGACTGGCGTTCGAACACGGATTTCCCACTCTACGCGAGCCGCCGCCTTAAGCGCTTCGGCTATCTGTGCACGAATCACAGCCAGACCCAAACTTCCATGTGTCACAACCTGCACTCGCACGTTATGTATATTGTCATCTAGGGAGGACATATAGGTTGAGAATCGAGGGCCTGCTATTGAGGAATAAATACGAAATAGCAGTGCCTGTGTTATTAGGAAGTGCAGTGCAATGTTCCTTTGGACATGCGTGCATGTCTGAAGGAATATTGCATCGTACTTCTTCATAACAAAGGCACTGCTATTTCGCGTAATTAGATTGCTGTAGGATGAAGCTTGCACACGAGAGACTAACGGGGAAGAGTCTTCGGACCGAATACTCAACAAGGAGTCTAGCTTACCCCTGCCCCGGATATTACTGAACTCTTGACACTAGTCAAGTTTCAGCCCTAAAAACGCCACTAGGACGTGGAGACATTTTGTTCGTTCTTTCTCAGCTTCGGCTACGAGACTTCGCGTCGGTAACTTCGTTTTCGCGCCGAAAGCTTTCACGACGTGAAGCCGCGGAAGTGTCCGCCAACGACGGGCGAGCCGCCTCTTCTAAGAGCGACGTCTCTCCGGAGAAGCATGTCGAGAAACTGCAATTTCCGTTCGTCCGAAACCGTTAAATGGCGAGGGAAGTAACATCTCAGAGAATATGCCAGCGAGGCGCATGCTGTAAAGATAACTGCGGCTGTGCACCGCCGGAGCATTTGCAGCAACTGCCGAGTGCCGGCCATCATTCGTCGAGGCCACGCGAGACGCGATGCCTCGCCGAAGCGCCACTGACACGACGCGTTGCGTTTTTGCGCTTTGGGGACACCGGGTAATACTGGTAGCCAGTTACTTGTCAGCGGCGATAGTGAACGGTTACTATCGTGTACACTCTTTGCACTCGAGTTTGCTTCTAAAACTCCTGCCGCGATTAAAGTATTTTATCGAGCATTATAAATATCAGCGGAAAAAAGCTCCTATCGGAGCCCAACAAAGGCTAATGTGCTTTTGTTTTAGAACACTCTGATTGAGAAGTAGGTACCAGCTGTGTCATTCTGCCTTCCCCATCACCTTTAAAATGTTTCCTAAAAATTTAGGCATGCGGACATATTCGCGCTCTTTTTAACATGCGACTCACATTTCACTCCCACAAGGTCCACTAACTGTTAACTCGCTAACGCACTAGTCCATCGCTGCAAGTCACTCATACTCATCCACTCCCAATTGCCCTTTCTCACTCACTCATTCAACCCATCTCTCTGTCATTATCCCTTTATGTCTCTCTCATTGTTTCCTGTGTCACACCCACAGTCCCTATCGTGCTATCCTACTACTGTCTTTTCCCACGGACACTGTCACCCTGTTGCTATCGCTCACTGCTGCTATCTCATTCATTCCTTCCCACTGCTGCTGTCTCCTCACTGCCGCTATCACTCTCTTCCTCGTTGTCATTGTTGTAGACTCTGTCACTCATTATCACTTGCTCTCACCCACATTGTCTCCCTCACTCTTTTCCTAACACTGTTCTATTACTGTCAACAATGTTCCACTACCACTGCGTCCCTCAATTTCTCTCACACTGCCATTGTCTCCTTCGCTTTTTCTATACCACAACAACAGTCTTCTATGTCCAAATATTTATTAGTTTTCTGTCTCTTTCCCAATGCCACTGTCTTCTTTTCTCTCAGCATAAAAAAGCGCGAATACATTCGCATGCCCAAAAAGTTTGGGAAAAGTTTTAAAGGTGATAAGGAAGGTACAATGACACAGCTGGTATCCCACTTTTCAGTCAGACTCTCTTAAACAGTAGCATATTCGCCTTTTCTGTGCTCCGATAGGGGCATTTTCCCGCTTGTTCCCTTCTTTTCCCTGTTACAGTAGAACATGTCTCTCATCTGAAAAGAACTTTACGGATCACTAAATTTGTGATAGTTTACTTGTGTGAAATGGAGGGGCGAAGTCGACTTCTAACTCATCCCAGAGATGTTCCGTTGAGGTCGGGACTCTGGGCAGGCCAGTCTTATTGTAGGAATGTTATTTCCCACAAACCATTTCCTCACGGATGCTGTTTTATGGCAAGGTGGATTGTCACGTTGATAGAATCAATTATCATCTCTTGACTGTTCCTCTACTGTACGCAGTACGCAATGCTGTAAAATGTACAGAGTCCGCCAGAAAAATGTATACACTCTTTGTCAGGATCCATCGAGATATCGATATTGTCGCTCGATTTGAGTTACGAGTGTATTTTAGTATGGTCTTTGACTCAACAGATGTTAGTAGTTGCATCTCGATATTGAGAAAACAAAATGGCTGGAGCACGTTTGACATTCGAGCGACGAAAATGAATTGTGAAGTGGTTTTTCAAGTTTGATAATGGCGTTGAAGTGCAAAATCAGTGGAGGCGGGAGTTTGAAACAGAACCGCCAACCCGACTAACAATTAAACGCATCATTGACAAGTTTGAATTGCATGGACAGATTTGTGATATTCACAAAGGGAGATCAGGAAGACAGCGTACAACTACAAGTCCTGCTTCGTCGGCTCTCGTGTTGGTAACGTTTGTTAATTCTCCGCAGAAGTCTGCTACGTAATGTGCACGTAAAGAGGGGGTTGGCAGTACAAGTGTACGAAGAATTCTGAAAGCTGCAAAGTGGAAAGTTTACATTCCACGATTACTGCAAGCGATTAATGGTGACGATCCTGATCGCCGAATGCAATTTTGCGAATGGTATCACCAGATGGTAACTGATGACGAACAGTTTGTGACGAAGGTAGTGTGGAGTGACGAGGCACAATTTAAAATTAATGGAACCGTGAATCGGCATAATAGTGTGTACTGGAAACCGGAAAATCCGCATGTTTATGTGGATAACGCCAGGGGTTCATGTGTGGTGTGGACTATCATCTTGGGGCTTAATAGTACCCTTTTTCTTTGATGCTACTATCGCTGGAGAAGTGTACCTTGAAATGTTACGCACATCAGTTTTGCCAGGTATACGTGCGCTTTATGGAGCTGATGAAGAGGTGTTCTACCAATAGGACGGGGCGCCCCCACACTACCACCTAGCCGTACGATCTTTCCTGGATGACAATCTTCCGGTGCACTGGATTGGACGAAGAGGGCCTATTGAGTTCCCTCCACGGTCGCCAGATCTAACACCTATGGACTTTTCTTGTGGGGAACTGTGAAAGATAGCGTCCATCGACGTCAGCTACGCACGCTGGAGGAACATTGCCAGGAGATTACAGCGACATGTGTAGCGATCCCCACTGTAACATTGACTGACGTAGTTATGGCGACCGCTCGTCGTTCCGTTATGTGTATAGCCCCGTTCCGTTATGTGTATAACCGCCAACGGTGAACATTTTGAACATTTAAAGTAACCATGTCTAAACTGAAGATTGTAAAACTTGTGTGATCAATTATTAAATGTAAAACAAACGCATAAGTACGCTACTGGCCATTAAAATTGCTACACCACGAAGATGACGTGCTACAGACGCGAAATTTAACCGACAAGAAGAAGATGCTGTGATATGCAAATGATTAGCTTTTCAGAGCATTCACACAAGGTTGGCGCCGGTGGCGACACCTACAACGTGCTGACATGAGGAAAGTTTCCAACCGATTTCTCATACACAAACAGCAGTTGACCGGCGTTCCCTGGTGAAACGTTGTTGTGATGCCTCGTGTAAGGAGGAGAAATGCGTACCATCACGTTTCCGACTTTGATAAAGGTTGGATTGTAGCCTATCGCGATTGCGGTTTATCGTATCGCGAAATTGCTGCTCGCGTTGGTTGAGATCCAATGACTGTTAGCAAAATATGGAATCGGTGGGTTCAGGAGGGTAACACGGAACGCCGTGCTGGATCCCAACTGCCTCGTATCACTAGCAGTCGAGATGACAGGCATCTTATCCGCATGGCTGTAACGGATCGTGCAGCCACGTCTCGATCCCTGAGTCAACAGATGGGGACGTTTGCAAGACAACAACCATCTGCACAAACAGTTCGATGACATTTGCAGAAGCATGGACTATCAGCTCGGAGACCGTGGCTGCGATTACCCTTGTCGCTGCATCACAGACAGGAGAGCCTGCGATGGTGTACTCAACGTCGAGCCTGTGTGCATGAATGGCAAAACGTCATTTTTTTGGGATGAATCCAGATATTGTTTACAGCATCATGATGGTCGCATCCGTATTTGGCGACATCGCGGTGAACGCACATTGGAAGCGTGTATTCGTCATCGCCATACTGGCGTATCACCCGGTGTGATGGTATGGGGTGCCATTGGTTACACGTCTCGGTCACCTCTTGTTCGCATTGATGGCACTTTGAACAGTGGACGTTACATTTCAGATGTGTTACGACCCGTGGCTCTACCCTTCATTCGATCCCGGTGAAACCCTACATTTCAGCAGGATAATGCACGACCGCATGTTGCAGGTCCTGTACGGGCCTTTCTTGATACAGAAAATGTTCGACTACTGCCCTGCGCAGCACATTCTCTCACCAATTGAAAACGTCTGGTCTATGGTGGCCGAGCAACTGGCTCGTCACAATACGCCAGTCACTACTCTTGATGAACTATGGTTTCGTGTTGAAGCTGCATGGGCAGCTGTACCTGTACACGCCATCCAAGCTCTGTATGACTCAACGCCCAGGCGTATCAAGGCCGTTATGACGGTCCGAGGTGGTTGTACTGGGTTCTGATTTCTCAGGATCTATGCATCCAAATTGCGTGAAAATGTAATCACATGTCAGTTCTAGTATAATATATTTGTTCAATAAATACCCGTTTATCATCTGCATTTCTTCTTGGTGTAGCAATCTTAATGGCCAGTAGTGTAATACTTTTCGTTCCTAAAAGTGTGTATACATTTTTCTGGCGGACTCTGTATCTATATTCTCCTGCGTTTTCCTCACCACAATAACGGCATGACACACCAACCACGTAAAACGCGTTCATACCATAACACCCCCTTCTCTGTACTTCACGGCTGGCACTACACACTATGGCAGGTAACGTTCTCTAGACATTCGCCAAACCCAAATCCTTCCATCGGATTACCACAGCTTATAACGTGATTCATCACTACGAATCACTCTGTTCCAAGCCATCAACTGTCCAGTGGCGTCGCTGTTTACGCCACCTCGAGCGTCGCTTAGCACTGATTACAGAAGCGTGTAATGTGTGAGGAGCTGCTTGACCATTGTATTCCACTCATTTTAACTTCCTACGTACAATAATTATGCTGGTTAGACTGCTGGTAGCACTCTGGAACACACAAGTGGTTGTTTCCGTTCACTTTATGCGGTTCTTTACAACCACACTCCGCAATTTTCGATGGTCCCTGTCCGTCAGTACAGGGAGCTTGTCTAATTTTGCTTTAACTATGGCTATTCTTTCGCGTTTCCACTTCACAGTCGTACTGTCAGCAGTAGGCTTGGGCAGCTTTAGAAAGGTTGAAATGTCCCAGGTAGAGTTGTTACACAGGTGACACCCAATGAGTAGTCTATGATCGAAATCACTGAGCTCTCCTGAACGACCCATTATCCTTTTACTACTTCTCTGCTGAGAACCCAATACTCCCCGACTTATTTTATACTTGCGCGTCTGCCTGTTGTGACATCTAATGCTCGGTTCCGTATTAAACAGGAGTATGTGTATGTTTTTAAGGGGGGTAGGACGTCAAACGGGCCGACTTGGAGCAGGAGAGGCATCACAGGACATTTTAATTTACACTGTATATACTTTTACAAATAAAGGCGTAAAACTTTGTCAGCATCAACAGGAAGGATTCAGGTTTCACACTCATTTCAGTGGAAGTTCGAAAACATAACAAAATAATTTTTTTTTACATGTGAAATTTCATCATTTTTTCACTTACGTATGGCTGCCTTTGTTGCTAAAGGCACAATTTTCTTCATAAGTTAGAGAGATCCTTCGATGAATTTTCCACAGCATACATACCATACTTACAGGTGTATGAAACTCTAGAATTTATTTAATTTATGGAAAAACGAATGAGCTGTTGTATTTTTAACTTCATGTTTAGAAAAAACACAAATTTTATAGTTAATTACCTCAATTTTTACCACAGTTTTTGATAGATTTGAAAAATTCCAGAGTTTCGTACACATTTAAGTATCGTTTGTATGCTGTGCAAAATTCATCGAAGAACCTCTCTTACTTATGAAGAAAAGTGTACCTATAGCAACAAATGCAGCCATTAGTAAGTGAAAAAATGATGAAATTTCACATGTAAAAAAAGCCATTTCGTTATGTTTTCGAACTTCCCCTGCTATGAGTGTGAATTCTGAATCCTTCCTCGTCATGCTGAGAAAATTTTATGAATTTATTTGTAAAAGTATAGACAGTGGAAATTAAAATGTCCTGTGGTGCCTCTTCTGCTCCAAGTCGGCCCGTTTGACGTCCTACCCCTCTTAATCAGTTAGTGTATACATCATTTCCATCTTTTTCTGGCTCACGTGACGAGCTTGTCATTTCCAGTCAAGTCTTCCTACTCCACAATCGTGTAACTGCAGTTAAAGATGCTCTCGGTTCTAGGCGCGCAGTCCGGAGCCGTGCGACTGCTGCGGTCGCAGGTTCGAATCCTGCCTCGGGCATGAATGTGTGTGATGTCCTTAGGTTAGTTAGGTTTAAGTAGTTCTAAGTTATAGGGGACTGATGACCATAGCTGTTAAGTCCCATAGTGCTCAGAGCCATTTGAACCATTTGAACCAAAGATGCTCTCCTATCAGGATTCACAACACCCTTTACAACAGTAGCTGCTGAATATGCACTAAAGAAGTTTCACTTTTAGTATCGTCACTCGATGCATAAAAGAATATAGGCCTACTCAATGTAATTCTCTTACTCCGCTCTAGGATACAGCCAATAGTTACTAAAGGGCGCAGACGTAGGTTTAAGGGCTCTTGCGCATAATTTCAAACACACAGTATTTTACGAAATACGTAGAGATGGCATCGACATGTTTTAAAGCATTTGCAAATATAGATCTTTGTACATTTAATAGTAGCTTTTCAGGCAAGAAAGCAATGTATATGCGCCAGTATGATGGTAAATCAAATTACTAAACAGCGAAAAAATTGATTACATATAGATACTCCCTTAAGGAAGAAAATACCATGTTTTAACAGAAAAACTCGTGCTTATTCTAGACAAGAAACGCGAGTGAATAATATGACTGAAATTCATTATTCATTACGGAAGAAAACGAAAGCCAAAAATACGACCCTTAAAGGATCCTGGAAAAGTAATTCTTTTCTCTACTTAGAAAATGAAAAAAAAATGCATTTAAAATTTCTTGTGTTTATATGTTTATCGCATAAAAAACTACAGCGGACTATCATATCAAATAACAGCATTTCGCACAGACAGTTTTAGATGTTTATTTGAAGAATACAGCATTACTTCGGACTGATTTTTTTTTCGAATTTATGGACGTTTTCAATGATCTATTCTTTGCCCCGACCAATTAAATGTCGGAGGCGTTCCGCCTTTAATGATCTCGCCGCTGCTGTGGGTCGTTAAGCGCTAATTAATAAACGCCTCACCGCTCGTTTATTTGGTTGGCTGACTCAAACGGCCAGCGGTTCCGATTTCAGTTCTGTGAGACCCTGAGATTTTATAAGGTTTTTAATGACACATTCACCCGCGGGGAAACCTTACATTAACTGAAGAACACAAAAATCGACATGCTCCAATCGGCGACTTCGAAATAACGGATCAAAAGAATAGGAAGGAAAACCACTTCATAATTTCAGATTAGACCTCGCTGAGCAAGCCGAGTGAGGATGTGTAGTTAAAACACACTGAGCTCTCGAGAAGACGGCGGTTCAAAGTGCCCCCTCCCCCTGTACCTGTCTAGATTTAGGCAACTGCTGATTTCCCTAAATTGTCTACAGGGCACGGACGATTTCCTTCCCACAGTTCCCTATTCAGGCTGCGCCGCTAATTACGGGATGTTAAACTCTGATCTTCCCACATCCCTTTCGCTCAGTGAGTTTATGCAGTGGTTACGACACTGGACTATTCTTGGTAAGCAGCCAGACTCAAATCGCCGTCCAGCTATTCTGGTTGATACGAAATAGCAGTACCTGTGTTATTAAGAAGTACGGTGCAATGTACCTTCTGACATGCATGCATATCAGAAGGAACACTGCATCGTACTTCTTAATAACACAGACACTATTATTTCGTGCTTATTGGCCAATACTAGGCCGTCAATCTCAATTAATATGTCCTTCTCGGGCGGGATATTCGTAACGTAAGAGTGCAGTTGTGACGCATGAACGACAACGTTTGCAAGTTTGGGTCTGGCCTAGATTCGTGCTCAGGTGTCCTAAGCGCTGAAGGCGACAGCTCGCGTAAAGCGGAAAATCCCGTTTCGACCCTTGGTCCGGCACAAATTTTCAGCGTCATCAATCCAATATACGGCCGAAGGTGGTTCATATTCGCACCCTCGAATACATTCCTTGTATTCTGGCTAATGCTTTCTGTAGTCCCACAAAATCTTTTGCGACAAATTCTGGGATGGTGGCCAGATAGTTCTTCGACGACGATACGTTAAAATTCTAGCCTTTCTGCCTTCTAATGAAGGAACATTTCTTGCAGTTATGGTTTCTTATTTGTCAGTCACTACAGATATAAAAAAAACTAAAACTAAACTAAACTCCGTCCGAACAGGCCTTGGAAGGCCCAACGGTACCGACCGGCTGCCGTGTCATCCTCAGCCCACCGGCGTCACTGGATGCGGATGTAGAGGGGCATGTGGTCAGCACACCGCTCTCCCAGCCGTATGTCAGTTTACGATACCGGAGCCGCTACTTCTCAATCAAGTAGCTCCTCACTTTGCCTCACAAGGGCTGAGTGCATACCCGCTTGCCAACAGCGCTCGGCAGACCGGATGGTCACCCATTCAAGTGCTAGCCCAGTCCGACAGCGCTTATCTTCGGTGATCTGACGGGAATCGGTATTACCATTGCAGCTAGGCCGTTGGCACAAATACACTACCTGAAAATGTTCAAATACGTGTGAATTCGTAAGGGACCAAACTGGTGAGGTCATCGGTCCCTAGACTTACGCACTACTTAACGTAACTTATGTTCAGAACAATACATACACCCATGCCCGATAGAGGATTCGAACCTCCAGAGGGAGGGGCCGCGCAACGCACTACCTGATAGAAAAAGTGAAGCGCCCATAAGAGAATGTCTGATATCAATCTAACTTCATACATGTATACACCATCTGGGGGTAAGTAAATGTTCGAGGTTTCCTTTCTCTGTGACAGATAGAACGGCCACCAGGGTGCATTTCTTTTTTTTTTTATGTCTGGTGTTGTTACCCGACCTTGTAGGGTATATACAGCGTCAGATGTTGAGTGATCACTGTGAAGATTGCGCGAAAGGGGCCTCTGCTGTGGGTCAGCATTTGGCAGGCTAATCGAATGAGCAATATCCAGATTTGTGGGGCATTTGGATGTTACAGATAGAACGGCCACCAGGGTGCATTTGTGTTTTTTGTGTCTAATGTTGTTACCAGGCCTTGTAGGGTATATACAGTGTCAGATGTTGAGTGATCACTGTGAAGATTGCGCGAAAGGGGCTCTGCTGTGGGTCAGCATTTGGCAGGCTAATCGAATGAGCAATATCCAGATTTGTGGGGCATTTGGATGTTACAGTGGTCCGATGTTGGACTGCATGTGAACGTGAGCACAGACATACTCGTCATCAAGTATCCAATCGACAACGCATGACCATCACAAGGGGCGATCGGGGCACTGCGCACCAAGAACATCGTAATCGCTTCACATCTGCTCCTACCATCCGAGAACAAGCAACGGACTTCCTGCAACGTTCTATGTCACTTTGCATGAACGGTCAGGGACTACCAGCGGCCAGGCTAGAGAATTACCGTCCCGCACGTAGGCTACTATTAACACAACACAAATGGCCACATATGGAATGGAGCCGTGTCCAGGAAGCAGGAACTGCCGACGAATGGCGCCGGATTGTGTTAAGCGATGAATCGTGGTTCTGCACTACCCCATTTGACCATCATCGGCGAGAATAGCGGTGACCTTGGGAGAGGCCCATTCTTCCAATGTTTTAGAGAAATACAGCAATGTTACCCCTAGCGTCATGCGTTATGGTTTTGAGAGCTGTTAGGTATGACTTCAGGTCATGGTTGGAAGCGTTCGAGGGAACTCTGACAGCACAACGGTACGTCACGGAAGCGTCCTCGTGCGTTATCGCTCATGCAACAGCATCGTGGTGCCATTTTTCAACAGGACAGTGCTCGTCCACACAGGGCCCGTGTCTCTAAAAAACAAGTGCGTGATTATGAGGTAATCCCGTGGCAAGCAGGATCCCCACTCTGTCTCGGATAGGACATGTATGGAACCAGTTCGGACGTCAGCTCCGTTCCTGTGCCAGAATCCAGGATATCAAGGAGGAGTTACAAAAGTTGTGGACCAACTTGCCTCGAGACTATACAACAGATTAATGACACCCTCTCCAAACGATTCAGTGTATGCATCCAGGCCAGAGAATATGAAACTTCGTATATTGATAAATATGCTCTTATTTCCATGTTCTTTGTAAATATGACTCGTTACTGTCATCGCTGGAATAATATCACATACCCTCTCAACCTGTGAAGCTACATTTCGTTTCCTCCTCCGCTTGTGGGCGCTTTACTTTTTTTGTCAAGCAGTGTAAATGTTTTGAAATATTAAACACAGACAAGATAAAGCTCTTTTATTTCATGTTTGCGGGAAGTTCCGTTTGTGGTATCGCAGCTCATGAAAAGAGCCAGATTTCAAGCCTGTAATTAACAAGGTTAACATGAAACACTGGGATCTCCAGATGATTTGACAGGCAGTGTAGGCCGTCGTGTGTTTGCATGATGTCGAGTCTAGAATATAAATGACAGCTCACTGGCACACACACAAGGCGGTGATGAGTAAGAGTAGGTACTGAGTCACATCGTGCATTGCGCAGACAACAGGCGCATTACAGATTAACGCTCTCTGAACACTACTCGACTGTGGGATTGTCGTCGGTTTCAGGAAGCCGAAGATTACGCTATGATCTGTCTTATCACGGCGGTCGAATTCGCTTTCGACAAATTACTGATGTTCCGTACAATCATATTTGCCAAGCAGTCCTGGACACTATTTGGTACGTCACTAGTTGCCATTCAGAATCTTGCCTGTCGAACTTCTCGCTGACTACCGACCCGTCGATTGTGTATTCCACTGTCCTGCGAGATACCGGACTGTCCTTCTGCGGTCACATGAGATGTAGCCACGTCCGCTTCAAATAGTTCGGAAGAAGAAAGAAACAAGTATATAGAAGATGCAATACGTAGAAAATGCCATAGAACAGAAGTTGCGTACGCTTACCCTTAAAATACAGGTAATGCAATAACCATGATATCCCCTGCAGCCAGCCGTGGTGGCCGAGCGGTTCTAGGTGCTTCAGTCCGGAACCGCGCGACTGCTACGGTCGCAGGTTCGAATCCTGCTTCGGGCATGGATGTGTGTGATGCCCTTCGGTTGGATAGGTTTAAGTAGTTCTAAGTTCTAGGTGACTGATGGCCTCAGATGTTAAGTCCCATAGTGCTCAGAGCCATTTGAACCATTTTTATCCCCTGCAGAGTAATAAAAGGATGTCTCCCTGAAACAGAAAATATTCTCCCACGCAGTGTAACACTCGAGTAACTCACGCAGTTGGTCACGCACAATGAAGTAGACCATAGCCAGGTATATCTACAGAAGAGCAGTTTGAGATGCTTTAATACCTACTGGCAATAATTCTCTGCTTAAAATTTTAAAATATTCAAAATATCCACGGGTGTACTGCCGGTCTACAGTGTCCAACGGGCACAACATTTCGGCGATCATACATGTCGCCATCATCAGGTGAACTGGCGGACTGAGCTGTGAACGTACCGGCGCGAAGATCCGTACGCTATGGCAGCTCAGAGGGAACTGTTCCCTCCCTGTATGATCGCCGAAATATTGTGCCCGTTGGACACTGTAGACCGGCAGTACACCCGTGGATATTTTGATTATCAAATACGCCAGGAGAAACTCAAGAATCACATTTTAAAATATTGTTGTTCGGTGACTTAACAGCCATCAGGTAATTCATCAAATGCATATTTGACCGTCAGTTTTTTTATTGAAAAGCCTTCAGCATGAACCGGTGTCAGTATTAGACCATAATCAACTGATATAAGGTTAAAAACAGTTCAAGTAAATTCGTCTATCATGTCATCGTTTGACAGTGGATACATCTCACGTGTTATAATATGTAATAAATTCCAGCACAGTAAGTTCTACACAGGACATTTAGGATATACTTAGTGATGAGAGGAGTTAGCAGGACAGTAGATACTCTTGAACCTCGCTGCAACGATGAACTACATTTTCCGCCTACCGCGCAGCATACCAACGCCTAAGCGTTGTCCCGGCTTCCGATGGGGCCGGATCCTAATCTTGAACAGGATGGTTGGTTGGTTTGTTGGGGGAAGGAGACCAGACAGCGAGGTCATCGGTCTCATCGGATTAGGGAAGGACGGGGAAGGAAGTCGGCCGTGCCCTTTGAAAGGGACCATCCCGGCATTTGCCTGGAGCGATTTAGGGAAATCACGGAAAACCTAAATCAGGATGGCCGGACGCGGGATTGAACCGTCGTCCTCCCGAATGCGAGTCCAGTGTCTAACCACTGCGCCACCTCGCTCGGTGAACAGGATGAACTCCTTTGTTTTCACTTACATGTTGAGGCGCAACATGCAGTGGAAGTGTTTCCTATTACGAAAGGGCACGGCTTCTGATCCTTTCCGTAATTATTTTTCCCTCTGTCATGGGCTTTCGGTATTTGACGGTGTTGTTCTCTTAGCTCTGGGTGAGCTGTCTCCTAGGATTGCGGTTCCTACAGGGCGATGTGCTTCAGTTTCAACATCAGTGACACTGGACGGTCTCGAGTACCAATTTATTTGGCCGTCGGCACGTGTCTTGGTCCGACAGTGATAGTGTCGCTGTAGATTTGATCGCAGCCTGCTCTCTGTGTGCTACTCAACAGGCGACGCCGCCAGCACCACAGCGTCCACAAATTCTTACTGGTTGTTGGTTGTCGATGCTGTCTCTGAATTTCCATACGTTATCCGCTGACCTTCACCATCAGCCGCGGCTAATTCAAACCCTCTGCAAAAAATTTTGTACTGAAGAATTGCCTCACACGCTTTTTACGGGTAACAGACCATAGTTTGTGTCTCAGATCTTCCACGATTTCTGCGCCCGTCTAGGCATTCGCCACGTGACTGCTCTTCCTTTTCAACCACACTCTAACGGCGAGGCACAACGTCTCGCCCGCACTTTCAAGGTTCTTTGAAGAAATACCGGGTGATATAAATTTGAAAACTGAATAAATCACGGAATAATGTAGATAGAGAGGTACAAATTGACACACATGCTTGGAATGACATGGGGTTTTATTGAAATAAAAAAAAATAAAAAATTTCAAAAATGTCCGGCAGACGGTGCTTCATCTGATCAGAATAGCAACAATTAGCATAACAAAGTAAGACAAAGCAAAGATGATGTTCTTTACAGGAAATACTCAATATGTCCACCACCATTCCTCGACAATAGCTGTAGTTGAGGAATAATGTTGCGAACAGCACTGTAAAGCATGTCCGGTGTTATGGTGAGGCATTGGCGTCGGATGTTGTCTTTCAGCATCCCTAGAGATGTCGGTCGATCACGATACACTTGCGACTTCAGGTAACCCCAAAGCCAATAATCGCACGGACTGAGGTCTGGGGACCTGGGAGGCCAAGCATGACGAAAGTGGCGGCTGAGCACACGATCATCACCAAACTACGCCCGCAAGAGATCTTTCACGCGTCTAGCAATATGGGGTGGAGCGCCATCCTGCATAAACATCGTACGTTGCAGTAGGTGTTTATCAGCCAGGCTGGGGATGATGCGATTCAGTAACATATCGGCGTTCCTCTCGCCCGTCACGGTAGCAGTTACTGACGTTTTGCTGTCCAGCGCCATCTGTCGGACATTTTGTGAACTTCGTTTTTTTTTCCTTCTTTACTTTTCTTTTCCGTGTCCAGATCAAAATTTATTTTTCCAATAGTTAGCCACCGCTACGGCTTTGTCGTTGGCTTGTAGCAGGTCACTAAAACTGCAGGGCTCCGGCAGTAGTCGACACATGAGCAGATGTGCCTCGTCTTGTACCTCTCCGCATCCGCAAAGAACGTCATCATCGTTAGTCAGTAGTCCCCACTTGCACAGATTAGTTTTGCATCTGGGTACACCAGCCCTCAGCCTATTTAGTGTTCTCCAAACTGTATAAGGAAGTTTGTTTCCAGGTGTCATGTGCTCTTTTGGTATTATCTGCATTGCGGTTTGTTCATTCTCCCATTTACGGACTATTATCTTCCTGTGAACTGTAAAGGATCTTGGTTCTTGCAATAAAGCTATTTCTAGACTTAAGCCTCCGAGCCTGAGTGACGGGCCCATTCAGTGGGTGTCGAGAATCTGTTTCTTTCTTTGTTCTCTCAGCGTCTGCTGCCACCTGCCTTCTGATCTTGGATGGGGCAATTCCAGCAAGTAGGTACAAATTACCCGTTGGTGTGGGTCTGAGACAGCCTGTAACAATTCGCATTGTCTCATTTACACTTACATCAATCTGTTTAGCATGTGCAGATGCTTCCCATACTGGCGCTGCATAGTCTGCTGTTCTAATAAAACCCCATGTCATTCCAAGCATGTGTGTCAATTGTTACCTCTCTATCGACATTATTCCGTGGTTTATTAAAAAAACTAACTCCGTCTACAGGCCGCAAGCGACCCATCGGGACCATCCGACCGCCGTATCATCCTCAGGTGAGGATGCGGATAGGAGGGGCATGGGGTCAGCACACCGCTCTCCCGGTCGTTATGACGGTTTTCTTTGACCGGAGCCGCTACTATTCGGTCGAGTAGCTCCTCAATTGGCATCACGAGGCTGAGTGCACCCCGAAAAATGGCAACAGCACGTGGCGGCGGGATGGTGACCCATCCAAGCGCCGGCCACGCCCGACAGCGCTTAACTTCGGTGATCTCACGGGAACCGGTGTATCCACTGTGGCAAGGCCGTTGCCCATTCCGTGGTTTATTAAGTTTTCAAATTTCTACTGACTTTTTGATCAACCTGTATGCCGCGGACTCCTCCACGGACGACGCCTCGGCACGCTTCTTGAGTTCCTACAGGCTTACGTCGGTGGTGAATGGGAGTCGGGCAGAGACGTTCCACGGTCGCCAGCCACGCACCCTCTTGCATCTGCTCGTGCCGCCCCACCAGTGCCCGCCGGTGTGGGGGAACCTGGCCCACAGCTGCCGAAGCCGGCGCCTCTGTATAGAGCGCACAGTGATGGGCGCCACCACGACCATCTGTGTCCTCGCGCCACGGTAGGACCGCGAGTCCGCCACCGCCGCCTCCCTGCTGCGGGGGCGGTCCCTCCCTCCTTGTGTATGTGGCCGCTTCCTGCCTCTCCTGCAGCGTCCAACCCCCCCCCCCCCCTCCTCCCCTCCCCCGGTGCCTGCTGCCGAGCCTTCCCGCGACGCCTCGCTTCCACCGGCGATTCCGCCCCCGACTGGACGGGCGCCCTCGGGTCCTGAAACACCGGCGTCCCCGATATATCGGCCGACACCTTTACCGCCGGCGCAGTTCCATCACGTCGAGAGACCGGACATCGAGATGCTACCAGCGCCCTTGTCAGCGGCCCTCTCTTCGCGGGGGAGCGACTGCCGCGCTTGTCCTCGGTGGTGCCGCTTCCGCTCCTGCTCGCCGGATCCGGCCCGGAATCTCCTTCCGCCGCTGCCGTCATCGCCTGCGGCATCTCCTGCAGAGGCCATCGGTGTTTCAACAGTCGCTACGGTGCCCGTGTCGGCCGAACGTCCTTTCTCCATTGGGGAAGTGGTAAAATGAAAATGCCGTGTGGCTAGGGCCTCCCGTCGGGTAGACCGGTCGCCTGGTGCAAGTCTTTCGAGTTGACGCCACTTCGGCGACTTGCGTGTCGATGGGGATGAAATGATGATGACAAGGACACTTTTTTTTCACTTTATTGATACATCCATAAACCCACTTTCTAACACTTTTGAGTGGGTGTATTACCTCTAAATTGCCGGCCGGTGTGGCCGAACGGTTCTAGGCGCTACAGCCTGGAACCGCGTGACCGCTAAGGTCGCAGGTTCGAATCCTACGTCGGACATGGATGTGTGTGATGTCCTTAGGTTAGTTAGGTTTAAGTAGTTCTAAGTTCTAGGGAACTGATGACCTCAGATGTTAAGTCCCATAGTGCTAAAAATGGTTCAAATGGCTCTGAGCACTATGTGACTTAACTTCTGAGGTCATCAGTCGGCTATAACTTAGAACTAATTAAACCTAACTAACCTAAGGACATCACACACATCCATGCCCCAGGCAGGATTCGAACCTGCGACCGTAGCGGTCGCTCGGCTTCCGACTGCAGCGCCTAGAACCGCACGGCCACTCCGGCCGTCCCCATAGTGCCCAGAGCTATTTGACCCATTTTTGAACCACCACTAAACTCTGCTATTAGTTTTACAAAAGTGGTTTATTAATGCGAGTACTTTTTCTAACAAATAAACAAAATAATACTATATATGAATTATCGGCCTCTTAGCCTCTCTGGAATCCTCCCAGAGAGTTTCCTGTCCCTAGCCACGCGGAGGCGGGCCGCTACTGCTCGAAGAAACCACTCCATTTATACTACTCTTTTATTCCCTCCACCACCATACTGAGCTAACTACAACTACTAGCTACTACAAGTCAGAGACTTAAACAAACATTGTATTTACATATTTACAGTTGCGCATTAGATCTGAAGCGCTTTTACCCTCTACCTAGGTAGGTTCGATGGGCCTCCCTTCAGATTTTGTTAACCAATTTTGCGAAGTTGCTGAACAATTCGCCATTCGTCAATAATTCATTGACATTCCTTGTCTGTAGAAGCTGTCTTTCAGCTGAGACAGCCTGTTCGTATATTGGACACTCGAACACTGTGGGTTCCGGTGATCCCTCGTGGGCACCACAGTCACACTCCGGTGTTGGCCTTTTCCCTATTTTATGCAGGTACGTGGGATAGGGACCGTGACCTGTAAGGAAGTGAACTAGACCCTGTGAGGGCTTCATTATCTTGTTCTTTAGTCTTTCCCTTGCCGTGGGTAGAAACCTGTGGACTCTACGGCCCGTACTGGACCCATCCCATTCGTTCTGCCAAATGTCAAGCATTTTTTCTCTAATAGCTTTAACAGTTATCGGAGGAGTGCCGCCGGCCGAAGTGGCCGTGCGGTTAAAGGCGCTGCAGTCTGGAGCCGCAAGACCGCTACGGTCGCAGGTTCGAATCCTGCCTCGGGCATGGATGTTTGTGATGTCCTTAGGTTAGTTAGGTTTAACTAGTTCTAAGTTCTAGGGGACTAATGACCTCAGCAGTTGAGTCCCATAGTGCTCAGAGCCATTTTTGGAGGAGTGCCCATTATATTTTGCAATTTGTCGATGTTCTGTTTATGCAGCCAATAGAAGGCTGCATGATGCCTTATTATCATGTCTAGTGGACATAGACCCATGATTATAAACAGTGCATCTGTGGGACTTGTGTTGAATGCCCCAATACATCTCAACAAAATATTCCTCTGTATTCGCCTGACAGCAGTGGCAGGCCGCACGAGAGCTAACCTGTGGGCCCACGCACTATCGGAGCCAGTATACTGTTATGGTAGGCATTGATTGCCTTTGAAGCCAAATGGAATCTTCTTTGTCCAGCTGACATTATTTTGTTGAACAGAGATAAGGACTTAGTCGTTATTTGCTCGATAAGCGGAATGAAACTCCAATTCTCATCTAGATATACCCCTAAGTAACGGGCATAGCTCTGTCGCGACACTATCTGGCCATTAATCCTGATTATTGGGTCCCTGTTTAATGATGATAAGGACAACACAACACTCAGTCCCTGAGCGGAGATAATCTCCGACCCAGCCGGGAATCGAACCCGGGCCGTTAGGTATGGCATTCCGTCGCGCTGACCACTCAGCTACCAGGGGCGGATGGGAAAGTGGTGCTAGAATCCTGTACGTAACGCGGCACTTCGAATATTACGCCAACGGCATCTGCGCGGGACGGCCACTGGGGGCCGGCTGCAGTGGGCCACGTGACTTGCACATACGGCATGGCATCCGCCACGCATCTATCGGAACTCTCCTGTTTATATGCGCAGTGCAGCCGGCACGCGCTCTCATATTGTGTTCATAATTATTGTCAGCAACTGCTTGTATCAATACCAAGATTGTTTCTACGCTTGTGTCTACATTTTCTACTGTTGTTGGCTTGTATATGGAAGAAAAATAAACTTCGGTTGATTATAGCCTTGCCGTTGCTTTGTGCCTTTCAGCACGACAGTGAGCATAAATGCATCTGGTTTCACAAGCTCGCCATTTAAACTGTTCATCTTTATGTTACAATGTCTTTCCCATTTATATTTGAGCACTTTAACGTCACCCGATTAGGTCCTTTCAAGACTCCGTACATACAACAAAATACATGGTGTCGTGAAGTTCGGTGGGTCGGTTGATTGGTTGGTTTGTGGGAGGGGACCAAACAGTGAGGTCATCGGTCCCATCGGATTAGGGAAGGATGGGGAAGGAAGTCAGCCGTGCCCTTTCAAAGGAATCACGTCGGCATTTGCTTGGAGTGATTTAGGGAAATCACGGAAAACCTAAAACATGATGGCCGGACGCGGGTTTGAACCGTCGTCCTCCAGAATGCAGTTCGGCGGGCAACGAGTATTCGCCGAGTAATGTAGCCTTTTTGAATTACGTGGCTTGTACATATGCAGGTATTCCCACAAAAATTGTTCCGCGTTTAAGCAGTTTTACCGACTTGAATTCGGCAGCGACCTTTCGAAAGAATACATTGTATTTTCAAATGGTTCAAATGGCTCTAAGCACTATGGGACTTAACATCTGAGGTCAACAGTCCCCTAGACTTAGAATTACTTAAACCTAACTAACCTAAGGCAGGATTCGAACCTGCGACCGTAGCAGTCGCGCGGTTCCGGACTGAAGCGCCTATAACCGCTCGGCCACAAGCCCGGAATATTGTAGTTTAAACGCCAGCAAAACATCCTGGGTTTCTTCAGTGATATCATTCTCGGAGGTCTTTCCTCCAAAAGATCTGTTTGTTATGTGGATGTTATGGCACTCTGGTCATAAACCAGTCTCGTTGTGAACGTTGAAAGTTTTATTGTGCTTAAGAAAATGCTGAAGCATACGAACACATTTTACAACACTATGTACTGCGTAGAATAGAGGAACAGTTCTGCGCGATGACAGTTTATATTAATATGACAATGCATCTTGTTGTAAAGCAGTATCTGAGAGGCAATGGTTTGTGGACAATAACAGTCCTGGAATGGACTGGCATGCACAGAGTCCCGACCTCAACCCAATGCAACACCTTTGGGTTCAGTTAGAACGTTGACCTCGCTACAGACCCCAGCGTCTAACATCACAATATTCTTTGGTTTCGCCGGCCGGTGTGGCCGAGCGGTTCTAGGCGCTACAGTGTGGAACCACGCGACCGCTACGCTCGCAGGTTCGAATCCTGCCTTGGGCATGGATGTTTGTGATGTCCTTAGGTTAGTTAGGTTTAAGTAGTTCTAAGTTCTAGGGGACTGATGACCTCCGAAGTTAAGTCCCATAGTGCTCAGAGCCATTTGAACCATTCATTCTGTGGTTTCGGTTCGGGAGGAAGCATGATCCGCCATTCCTCCGGAGACATGCAGCCACATAACTGAAAGCATCATCAGCTGAGTTAAACCGGTTTTAAGAGGGAAGAAGGACTTTCTATTAATGTCCACTAGTATGTGTCCGAATACGTTTGACTGGGTAGTGTACGTATAGCTTTTTGAACGTGGTGTGCATTATCTTCCTTCTCTTAATAGCTACAGGTTTATTTATTTATTACATGGTGGCGTCTTACAACAGGCACAGGTGAACGTCTGAAGTAGCGGTCTACTGTCATGTGGTGTCCTCGTTCTCCTAGCTAGCGCACGTCTTATGAGCTCGCTGCCAACGGGATATCAAATATTACTAAAAATACGCACATGCTTAGTTAATGCTACTCATCACAGACTGAGCGCCCTGTATTTGTATTTCAAGAAAATTGCTGAAATTTCTTTTGGTTATTGCACTAAGGGGGTGACAGTAGCTTTTGTATTAAAGGCCTTTATGTTCAGGGAGTATGACAAAAACTAAACTGCTTTTAACCTTTTCCACCAAAGATGTTAAACAGGCATTGATGTCAACCGTTTGGAAAAAAAATATTGTGCAGAAAGAGACAGAGAGAGAGAGAGAGAGAGAGAGAAAGAGAGAGGGAGAGAGAGAGAGAGAGAGACAGAGAGAGGGAGAGAGAGAGAGACAGAGAGCGTGCACTTGATGTCATTTATAAGCTTGTCAGACCTTTCATTGTCACGAAGGACCCTTAAATGAAACATCGAAAGAAAGAACTTCTGAGTCCGTAATCATAGCAAACATTTTAATAACTTACATGAATTCCGTTAATTGGCATGTTGGCTAGTCCCCGTCGCATGATTTAAAACTGATTCCCCTCATTGTGCAATAATTAGAGAGTATTGTCAGTGGTTACTCCCGAGATAGCTGCTTCATCCTGCAGCCCTGACAAATTAAAGTATAGAAAAGAATACAAACGCAAGACAAGTCACAAAAATTTCAAGACTTGATTAGTAAAAAAATAGAGAAAAGTTAAGACGGTGGTTTTAACTCGGCAGGTGTTCTATACTTGAGTGAAACGCGCAGAACGTTCATAAACCATGTTATACTGTCAGAAAAGTCTTCCTTGGGGATATTGTTGAACTCGTGCGTCGCATTGGCTTTAATTTCGATTATGTCGTCAAAACATTGACCCTTCGTGTAAATTTCTGCACTTTGTCGTTTTACGGTAGGTTCGTATTCGTAACACCAAGTCTCATCATCTGTGGTAATTTTTTCCAGAAAGGATTTGTCCGCCTTTTGCGTTTCAAGTCGCGGCAGGCGTCCTCGTCGTTGTTTCTGTTCGGGAGTCAAGGTGTGCGGGTCAAACTTTACACACACTTTTCTCTTCTTCAGAACATTTTGGGAAAAGGATTTTGAGATGTTGCGCCACTGCGATTTGTGACACAACAACGTTGACACATTATGACCGCACTTCCACTACTCAACACTGCCTGTCGTAACTGGTTGGGTGAATGCATTTGTGTTGTTTACAGTTGTTAGTTCGAGCTGCCAACTTAATTACTGCACTGACATAGCTTTTACACTAGAAATAAAATGAGTTCCGGAATTTTACTGACGGACGGTGTAAGTTGGCAATCGCATTCTGCCACCTGCGAGTTTAGACTTGTGCGGCGCCCTCCATTATTATTATTAATTCGTTTGGCCCTTTAAAGAGCACATAGAATCACTAGTTACCTTTAGTTTTTCTTGTTCTTCTTATCTTCCAAAAGTTCATCCTGTTGCCATGACTCTTTCGCCTTTTTAATATCCATGAGTTTTTAGGCTTCAAATTTCTCTCTGGTAGTTATTTGGGTGTGAACCTATGATAGTCGATCTTCTCTGTCTCTCTCTCTCTCTCTCTCTCTCTCTCTCTGTGTGTGTGTGTGTGTGTGTGTGTGTGTGTGTGTCGTTCATGTTTTTGCATGTGAGTCAACATCGACTTTCTTGACATACTTTTGGCTGGCGGCTAGCCATCGTCCTTTGTCTTCAACTCCATAATCTGACTTGAAAAACCATTCTTCCTTAATCGTAAGTTACATATTGTCCATAGTGTTTCACACGTCTTTACCAGACAATGATACGGCCGGTGTGACCGAGCGGTTCTAGGCGCTTCAGTCTGGAACCGCGTGACCGCTACGGTCGCAGGTTTGAATCCTGCCTCGGGCATGGATGTGTGTGATGTCCTTAGGTTAGTTAGGTTTAAGTAGTTCTAAGTTCTAGGGGACTGATGACCACAGATGTTAAGTCCCATAGGCTCAGAGCCACTTGATTTGAACCAGACAATGAAACTAAGTAGTAGTCTCTGGGAATACGAATTTTCTGAATTTTTGCACATCGTGATACCATCATGAATATTGGGTGCGAATATTTTACCAGATATCTGTAGTTCTATTTCTTCGATGGCATTGACATTCATGGTTAATGATCATGTCTCGACTGAAATATATGACCATCTCGGCTGGATGAAACCACAGTGACTTGCGGATGACATTTTCCAGTACCTCGATGAATCCGAGGAAACTAACAGTGTACGTCTACCTAGCTGCATACAGGAATCGTCCTGGGTTCAGCAGCAAAGTGTTTGAGCAAACTGACAGACGAGCACTCCGCAAATCGATGTTCATATTGCGTTTATAATGAAAACTTGCTGAGCCATTACTGGTTTAGTAATCTTTTCCCTTGATAGTGGTGTAATTTCTTTCACGTTTGTCGCACGCTAGCTGGCTATTTTAACCGCGCGGACCTAGGAATCGGCGCTGGCAGCTTCTTGTGGGTGGCGCAGCTTGCTCGCACGAATTCTTCGGACCGACCAGCGAGGCCGTGCATAAATTTAGACATACGCCCAGTCGCTAGTGAAGCAGTTTTTGCGTTTGAAACTTAAAAAGCAATACTATCGAAAAATGTGTTTTTGCGGACTTATTCTTGACAGCAGAAACGCGCAGCGTTAGAATCGTGCTTCTTTATTGACACAGAAGTGTTTATTTCTGGGCGACATAGCTCGCCACGAAACTAGTCAGGGGCGAGCGCGCGATGAGTACTTCTGCAACTGACAGCCTAGTGGTGCATGTTTGTGCTAAGAGGAGCATGAGAACTGTCAGAGTGAAAGAGTGCTGCGTAGACGGACTCATGTTTTAATGGCTATTCTCGCTCACCGTGGGAAAATCGGGTCAGTTTCCCCAAAGTACACACAGTTTACACGATTCTCAGTCTGTGTAATGTGCGCTGAATTTAAAAGTCCTTGCTGTGTTCACTAACACACACGGGAATGCATTGCGTTCCCCACAGTCGTTTAATGAACAAAGTAAGAGCATATGGACTATCAGAGCAATTGTGTGATTGGATTGAAGAGTTCCTAGATAACAGAACGCAGCATGTCATTCTCAATGGAGAGAAGTCCTCCGAAGTAAGGGTGATTTCAGGTGTGCCGCAGGGGAGTGTCATAGGACCGTTGCTATTCACAATATACATAAATGACCTTGTGGATAGCATCGGAAGTTCACTGAGGCTTTTTTCGGATGATGCTGTAGTATATCGAGAGTTTGTAAGAATGGAAAATTGTACTGAAATGCAGGAGGATCCGCAATGAATTGACGCATGGTGCAGGGAATGGCAATTGAATCTCAATGTAGACAAGTGTAATGTGCTGCGAATACATAGCAAGAAAGATCCTTTATCATTTAGCTACGATATAGCAGATCAGCAACTGGAAGCAGTTAATTTCATAAATTATCTGGGAGTAGGCATTAGAAGTGATTTAAAATGGTATGATCATATAAAGTTGATCGTCGGTAAAGCAGATTCCAGACTAAGATTCATTGGAAGAATCCGAAGGAAATGCAGTCCGAAAACAAAGGAAGTAGGTTACAGTGGCCGGCCGCGGTGGTCTAGCGGTTCTAGGCGCTCAGTCCGGAGCCGCGCGACTGCTACGGTCGCAGGTTCGAATCCTGCCTCGGGCATGGATGTGTGTGATGTCCTTAGGTTAGTTAGGTTTAAGTAGTTCTAAGTTCTAGGGGACTTATGACCTCAGCAGTTGAGTCCCATAGTGCTCAGAGCCATTTTAGGTTACAGTACACTTGCTCGCCCACTGCTTGAATATTGCTCACCAGTGTGGGATCCGTACCAGGTAGCGTAGACAGAAGAGACAGAGAAGATCCGACGGAGAGCAGCGCGCTTCGTTGCAGGATCATTTAGTAATAGCGAAAGCGTTACAGAGATGATAGATAAACTCCAGTGGAAGACTCTGCAGGAAAGACGCTCAGTAGCTCGGTACGGGCTTTTGTTGAAGTTTCGAGAACATACCGTCACCGAGGATTCAAGCTGTATATTGCTCCCCCCTACGTATATCTCGCGAAGAGACCATGAGGATAAAACCAGAGAGATTAGAGCCCACACAGAGGCATACGGACAATCTTTCTTTCCACGAACAATACGAGACTGGAATAGAAGGGAGAACCGATAGAGGTACTCAAAGTACCCTCCGCCACACACCGTCGGGTGGCTTGCGGATTATGGATGTAGATGAGGATGTAGAATTAGTCCTGGAAGAAATTAATTTTGAGAATGCGTTAAATTTAGAGTAACAAGGAAAGGACATGCATACGCAGGAATGGTATTAGAGTTTAACGTCTCGTTAACGACGATTTGATAAGAGACGAAGCAGAAGCGTCCGTAAGGCATTGGTGTGGAAGGAAATGACCTGTGTCATTTTCAAAGGAATCCTCGCGTCTTTTGCCTTAATGTGGAAATGCAAACTTTCGACGCCTCTTTCGGCGACCGAAGAGAATGCGCTGAAGGGACGAGCTTCAAAACTCTGTTCTGCCATCCTGAATTAATTTCTGCATGGTATTCCTAAGTCATTCAAGGAAGGTAAGGTTCCACCGAGGGCCATGAGCCATTCCTTCCGTGTGCTTTCTCCATTTGAGTCCGTCCTCTATATATGGACCCCTTCAGCGATACGTTGAAATTGAATGACAATGGTGCGCTTTATTCCAAACAAACGTGTGTCAGGTGTGAAGATAACAGGCGTCATAACCTAATTTTGAAAGGATAGATCTTAACTGCAAGGAGCAGAGCTCTAGTTACAATCCAGGCACTGTGATTTCTGTTTACCGTCCTTTCCTTAAATAAGTCCCGGCAGTAACCGAGTACATTGTTTCAGTAAGTTATTCCCTATTAATCCCCATATTAATGGAAAATTTCGGGCAGTGCTCCTTCTTCTTTGATTTCGATATCTATGAGACATTAGACGTCAACAGAAATATGAAGAAAGAGATGTGGTTGGAGGAAAGTTGCGGGCTCTTAAGTGATGCGATTTCTGGATAACGATTGAACTGCTCACTGTCCACTTCCATTTTCCCATGTTTTGGACCTGACTGAGATCACTAAATAACTAAATGAATTACGCCCAAATGTCAAATGAGAAAACGGCCAATTTGTTAGTAAAAACTGACTGTGTCTTAACGTGCACATACATCCACAAGCCCAGGAATTACGAATTGTATAATTCCGTTATGGTAGGCAGTGCAATCTCTCATTGCTTTTAATAAAAATCCACCTGCACATCGTTCACTCTGGCGTAAAAAGGACTCTGCCTACCCATCAGAAAATGACGATAAGTACTTACTCCAAGAGCCACTCGATTGATGTATCTCGCATTCCAATTAACCCCGAGTTTCTCAGTTTTGCTTGCATGAAATGCTCAAAAACTTCTTATCCTACTGTAGGGACGCAGAATTTTCGACAGAACCGCTTTTGTTGGCCGTTCGACGCTGTGAAGTAGGCGCCTCATGACTTATTTTCACATATCGAACGCCGAATGTTTCGTCACGCACTGGAGTGTCTCCCGTAGAATCATTGTTTCTGGTAGTGTAACCATCACTGAAGGTATTCGTTCAGTTTCATTCCGATTAGTGTCTCATAAGTTTCAATAAAAATTGCTACTCATATGTAGTTAACGCAAATAACGACAGTTTTTATAACGTATATTTCACTATTATTTATGACTGTGCAGCGGCTGATACTTCAGTGAGTATCAGTAATATAGAGACAAACAGTAGCTGTGCATTCTATCATCCAAAAATTTTAATTCATGTCTGTGTCCATGACAACGATCTTACTGGTTCACCTCCTAAGCTTAATACGTATGCGGCAGCTAACATTAAAATTGGACAACTATTTCCTGTAAATATTGATTGAATATAAGAGTTAGCTGTGTCATGCAGCCGGCCGGAGTGGCCGTGCGGTTCTAGGTGCTACAGTCTGGAACCGCGTGGCCGCTACGGTCGCAGGTTCGAATCCTGCCTCGGGCATGGATGTGTGTAATGTCCTTAGGTTGGTTAGGTTTAAGTAGTTCTAAGTTCTAGGGGACTGATGACCACAGATGTTAAGTCCCATGGTTCTCAGAGCCATTTGAACCATTTTTTGCAATAGCGTAAGGACGTCCAGTGTAAGACGGCGCTACAATACTCTTCATGTTCAAATGGTTCAAATGGCTCTGAGCACTATGGGACTCAACTGCTGTGGTTATCAGTCCCCTAGAACTTAGAACTACTTAAACCTAACTAACCTAAGGACATCACACACATCCATGCCCGAGGCAGGATTCGAACCTGCGGCCGTAGCAGTCGCACGGTTCCGGACTGCGCGCCTAGAACCGCGAGACCACCGCGGCCGGCTACTCTTCATGTGACCAACATACTCTTAATAGCGTATTCGTCCACATTTGGAACACAACATGGCAGCGATTCAGCGTGGTGTGGATTCCACAAGTCGTCGGTAGATTTCCGGAGGCATTTGATACCATTTGTCTATGCATACGTCAAGCAGTTCCCGAAAATAACGCACCGGTGATTTATGGCTGCCCAGCTGGTGCCCGATAACGTTCCAGAAGTGTCCAGATCATGTGAATCGATGGCCAAGGCATCATCGTGAGATCACTATCATGCTCCTCAACCACTGTAGCATTATTCTGGTCTAGTGATACGGACAGTTATCCTGCTGGAAGATGCCATAGCAGTCGGGGCAGATATACTGGGCCGAAATAAAGCTTGTCCACAGCTGTCACGATGGCTTCGATTATCATCACAGGTCCCCTGGAAGATGACGTGGCTTTCCCCACAGTATAATAATTCCTCCACGGGACTACGTCCGTGGACTGAACTGACCAGTCCACGGTTTTCAAGTCGTCTACCGTCCAACCGATATGGTCACGAACGTAGAAGAACCGCTGCAGACGATGTCGTGCTGTTAGCAAAGGCGCTCACGTCGGTCGTCTGCTGCCATTACCCATTAATCCCAAATTTCGCCGCACTGTCCTAACAAACACCTTCATCGTACCTCTCACATTGCTTTCTGCAGTTCTTTCACGCAGTTTCTGGTCTGTTAGCACTGACAACTGTACGTAAACGCCTCTGCTCACGGTTACTAAGTGAAGGCCGGCGGCCACGTTACTGTCCATGGTGAGAGGTAATGCCTGAAATTTTGTATTCTCGTCACACTCTTGACACCGTGGATCTCGAGATACAGAATTCTCTAACGATTTCCGAAATGGAATGTACCAGCCTTCTAGCTCCAACTACAATTCCGCATTCAAAGTCTGTTAATTCCGTCGGAAACCTTTTCAAATGAATCACCTGAGTACAAATGACAGCTTTCACCAATACGCTGCCCTTTTATACCTTGTGTACGTGAAACTACCGCCATCTGTCTATGTACATATCGATATCTATTTGCCGTACTGTGTCATGCACTCGCAACGCTACCAGACAACATTCAATCTCGCGGTGTTGAGTGGTCGTAATGTTTTGGCTGACCACTGTAAATGACCACGCAGTCAGATACTGAAATTTGACAAGCACCGCAGTGGCCAAACCCGATTAAATTCGAACATTAGCAGTTTGAGAGAACAGTACGCTTTGGAATAATAGGCATCTAATGGTACCCTTTGGCACAGAGAAATCATTAGCAGTGGTCATCGAACAGCCTAGAGCAGAATACGCTATTTTCCCGATAATTGTGAAACGATGTGAAAGCGCGCGCGCGTGAAAGCTACATGAAAGCAATATGGTACCCGTAAAATCTCGACACGATTTACGAAAATAATTGAGCTGCATTCCGTATGTCTTTGATTGCCATTTATTCGCTATTCTCTCTACTGAGGTGCTGCTCTTGCAGAAAAGAAGATCGGAAGAAGAGAGGGGGGAATAAGAATTTAGAATCTGTGTCATAGACAGAGCTTTAACTCAGATGGACGAATATGGCAGAAGGAGAGCGTAAGTAAAGATGGCTGGAAAACGATTTGGACACCGCTTTTTACGATTGCAATTTAAAATCCTGCGGAACAGGCCGTGTTGTTAGGCAAAGCAAAATACATGTTGTGACAACTTGCAACATTTACATGTTCCATCAGGCGGCAGTCCACCTCCAATTGCTGAGTAGTCAGCGCGGAAAAATGCCATACGAGCGGCCCGGGTCCGATTCCCGGCCGGGTCGTTCTCCGCTTGGGGACTGGGTGTTGTGTTGTCTTCGCCGGCCCGTGTGGCCGTGCGCTTCTAGGCGCTTCAGTCTGAAACCGCGTGACCGCTACGGTCGCAGATTCGAATCCTGCCTCGGGCATGGATGTGTGTGATGTCCTTAGGCTAGTTCGGTTTAAGTAGTTCTAAGTTCTAGGGGACTGATAACCATAGATGTTAAGTTCCATAGTGCTCAGAGCCATTTGAACCATTTTTTTGTTGTCTTCATCGTAATTTCATCCTCATCAATACACCAGTCGCAGAAGTGACACCAACTAAAAAGACACGCACTTGGCGACCGGTCTACCCGACGGGAGGTCATAGTTACACGCACATTTCATTTCATCGGGTGATAGAGCATCGCTGATCTTGTAGAAATCCGTTCATTTTGCTTCAGCTGTATAATGGATTGACGACAGTGAGATTTGTGCCAGACTGGGACTCGAACCCAGATTTCCCGGTTATCAGGAGTGATCGCCTTACCGTTAGGCTACCCGAGCACGATTCACGGCTAGACCCAAACTTCCACACGTCGACAACCATGTGTCTACAAACTGCACTCGTAGATTCATTATGTTGGTTGGTTGGTTGGTTTGGGGAAGGAGACCAGACAGCGAGGTCATCGGTCTCATCGGATTAGGGAAGGATGGGGAAGGAAGTCGGCCGTGCCCTTTGAAAGGAACCATCCCGACATGTGCCTGGAGCGATTTAGGGAAATCACGGAAAACCTAAATCAGGATGGCCGGACGCGGGATTGAACCGTCGTCCTCCCGAATGCGAGTCCAGTGTCTAACCACTGCGCCACCTCACTCGGTGGATTCATTATGTCTATTCCTGTACATAGGAGATATTTTAATTGAAAGTCGCTTACCCAGTGTCTGAAAGAACATTACATCGTACTTCAGAACAACACAATCACTGCAATATCGTGTATACTTTTATGGTCGCTATGTCAACTGCCTTGCCGCAATGGTAACACAGCTTCCCGTCAGATTAGCTAAGTTAAGTGGTGTCGGGCTTGGCTAGCACGTGAATGTGTAACTGTCCAGTCTCGTGAGCGCTGTTGGCACGTAGGGTGCTTCAGTCCTTGTGAGGAAAACTGAGGACCTACTTGATTGGGAAGTAGCGACTCCGGTCTCGTGAATGGACAACAGCCGGGAGAGTGGTGTGCTGACCACATGTCCCTGCATATCTGCATCCAATGACGCCTAGAGGCTGACGATGACTCGGCGGTCGGTCAGTACCGTTGTCCGAGGCTTGTTCAGACGTCAAGATTTTATGGTCAGTTATATCTGAAGTTAAGAGATTCTGATGTACACTAGTAGTGTATACATGACAGTCGATTATCATTGTGTTTTTGCAATTAGCGACGATCGGCTATTTACCAGTTTGCGTTTTTCTTTATTTATTAAAATCGCCATCACTGACAAACGGCGTTGAAATGAGAAAGGCAGCATCAGCTTCTCACGTAACAGAAGACGCACTCGACTCGATAATATAAAGTGTAATTGAGTACTGATCTAACATTTGAAGAGAGTTTCGTTTCCAGACTGTTTCTAACAGTTCACAAAACGCGCTTTGTACTATTTCCTAAATTTCGTTGCGCATTATTCACCAATGGGACTATTAAACAGACATAACGTGTCTTTGGTGTCGGTGATTATCATTATTTACCTTCGCCAGTCCTTTGTTTTGGACTTGGTATGAAATAATCTGGATGTTGGTTGATAGCGAAAAATTTTGCGAAGCTCTCAGGTGGCAAATTTTAACGAGCGATCAACAGAATTAATAAGAACTTCCGCGAAGCACAGGGTACCATTCTGATTTTCTTCATAAGTAAATTACACGCTAAAATGTAAAGTGTGTTTGAAAAAACAAAAAAAAAAAAAAAAGAAAAGAAAAAGTGCACGCTGTGAATGAAACTGAAGCGTACATAAAATATTTGTTTCGCATACCTTGATAAAAATAAATAACATTAATATACCCTTATACTACTCTAGAGCCTGTGATTTAGTTGTGGACATGCACATGGAAAAAAATGTTCATCGTGTGTGTCTCCACATAATGGACAAGACATCTATGTTGCACACCATGGTTTTCAAGCAACGGAATTTCTCTCGTGTACTAGGCGATGCAATTCAGTTATCGTGTTAGAAAATCCACTGCTCCACATCACTATGTTCCATTCTAACCTATTGTTCTGAACGCAGTTAGGACGTTGCACCGAACGCTGAGCCATTATTTGACGTGTTAATGCACGCCACCGTTTCCGCCGCTCCCACCGTTTCCGCCGCTCGACAGCTTAAAAAGGTGGACATAAAGTGAGTGGCGGCACGCGGTTATTCAATTCCCCGTGCTTTCCCTAAATCAATGGCAGCGGCGGCGGCGGAGGCGGCGGCGTGGGGGAGGCCAGCCAATGCCTTGCCCGGGGCATGTGGTCGGGCCACGTCATGCCAAAGCTCCAACTTAACTGGCCACCTCTCCTTTCCATTGATTGCTTTCGTCTCACCGTGTCCGAATGCCCCTTCCTCGTCCAATCAAATCATACAATAACGTGTTTCCGAATATTCTTAAATGACTCCTTGCCCCCTGAAACTGTTTAATTTTAGTTTATTTACGCACTGTTGCACAATTTCGGCCAATGAATGGTGCTTATATATGGTCTAAAACTAAAATCACGCAGTAGTACATAAGTAAACTAAGAGTCTCAACAGTAGTGGGAAGCAGGGAGTTATTTCAAATTTAGTTAATATTTAACTTTGATAACGGTGATATAACCGTTCTCGGTGAATTTGGGTACCTGGATACTTAAACAGAAATTTCGTTGTAGCTCTAGCAACTTAAATCTGCCGTTGCCTGAACTGTTTCACAGACTTTTTTTTTGCCTTAAAGTATTCATTGTTTCTGATACTGTAAAGTTATTTGCCTAAATCCTAAAATGGCCAATATTTCGCCTTCCAGGCTCTCACTCCAACTCTTTACATCAGAATATGTTACGCTTATCTAAATGTGGATCTTCTGTTAGTTTCGGTTGCTCTCATTCAGACTTTATTAAATTAATTTTAGATATTACTTCATAATTTAGTCCCTATTGAGATCGATGTACTGGTGTGCAAAACCCAATTTCATCCTTAAGTAGCCGGCCGCGGTGGTCTAGCGGTTCTAGGCGCGCAGTCCGGAACCGCGCGACTGCTACGGTCGCAGGTTCGAATCCTGCCTCGGGCATGGATGTGTGTGATGTCCTTAGGTTAGTTAGGTTTAAGTAGTTCTAAGTTCTAGGGGACTGATGACCTAAGCAGTTAAGTCCCATAGTGCTCAGAGCCATTTGAACCATCCTTAAGTTTTGCATTCCAGTATATACACAGGGTGATTCCGTGATGATGATAAGAACTTTCAGGGATGATGAAGAAGGGTAAACAAGGGTAAATGTAACAAAAGAGTCTAGTAAACATTGGCTCTAAATTGCACACCTTAAGAGCTATGAGCATCTTTTCGTCTTCGCTAATGTGAAACACATCTCTTCTACTGAAGAAGTGCTCTTAGGTCCTGGTTATCCACTTTAGAGCCCATGTTTAATCCAGTTTTTCACATCACCCAGACGCTGCTTCCTCCCTTAAGTCTTGCACACCACTGTATATTATGGTTACCTATATGAGCATCTTCTTTTATCATTGTTTCCTCCCATTGACAATGTACAGGGTGTTTCAAAAATGACCGGTATATTTGAAACGGCAATAAAAACTAAACGAGCAGCGATAGAAATACACCGTTTGTTGCAATATGCTTGGGACAACAGTACATTTTCAGGCGGACAAACTTTCGAAATTACAGTAGTTACAATTTTCAACAACAGATGGCGCTGCAAGTGATGTGAAAGATATAGAAGACAACGCAGTCTGTGGGTGCGCCATTCTGTACGTCGTCTTTCTGCTGTAAGCGTGTGCTGTTCACAACGTGCAAGTGTGCTGTAGACAACATGGTTTATTCCTTAGAACAGAGGATTTTTCTGGTGTTGGAATTCCACCGCCTAGAACACAGTGTTGTTGCAACAGGACGAAGTTTTCAACGGAGGTTTAATGTAACCAAAGGACCGAAAAGCGATACAATAAAGGATCTGTTTGAAAAAGTTCAACGGACTGGGAACGTGACGGATGAACGTGCTGGAAAGGTAGGGCGACCGCGTACGGCAAACACAGAGGGCAACGCGCAGCTAGTGCAGCAGGTGATCCAACAGCGGCCTCGGGTTTCCGTTCGCCGTGTTGCAGCTGCGGTCCAAATGACGCCAACGTCCACGTATCGTCTCATGCGCCAGCGTTTACACCTCTATCCATACAAAATTCAAACGCGGCAACCCCTCAGCGCCGCTACCATTGCTGCACGAGAGACATTCGCTAACGATATAGTGCACAGGATTGATGACGGCGATATGCATGTGGGCAGCATTTGGTTTATTGACGAAGCTTATTTTTATCTGGACGGCTTCGTCAATAAACAGAACTGGCGCATATGGGGAACCGAAAAGCCCCATGTTGCAGTCCCATCGTCCCTGCATCCTCAAAAAGTACTGGTCTGGGCCGCCATTTCTTCCAAAGGAATCATTGGCCCATTTTTCAGATCCGAAACGATTACTGCATCACGCTATCTGGGCATTCTTCGTGAATTTGTGGCGGTACAAACTGCCTTAGACGACACTGCGAACACCTCGTGGTTTATGCAAGACGGTGCCCGGCCACATCGCACGGCCGACGTCTTTAATTTCCTGAATGAATATTTCGATGATCGTGTGATTGCTTTGGTCTATCCGAAACATACAGGAGGCGGCGTGGATTGGCCTCCCTATTCGCCAGACATGAACCCCTGTGACTTCTTTCTGTGGGGACACTTGAAAGACCAGGTGTACCGCCAGAATCCTGAAACAATTGAACAGCTGAAGCAGGACATCTCATCTGCATGTGAAGCCATTCCGCCAGACACGTTGTCAAAGGTTTCGGGTAATTTCATTCAGAGACTACGCCATATTATTGCTACGCATGGTGGATATGTGGAAAATATCGTACTATAGAGTTTCCCAGCACGCAGCGCCATCTGTTGTTGAAAATTGTAACTACTGTAATTTCGAAAGTTTGTCTGCCTGAAAATGTACTGTTGTCCCAAGCATATTGCAACAAACGGTGTATTTCTATCCCTGCTCGTTTAGTTTTTATTGCCGTTTCAAATATACCGGTCATTTTTGAAACACCCTGTATTACATTAATGTTACTTATTACTTCATGATTTAATGGTTCAAATGGCTCTGAGCACTATGGGTCATCAGTCCCCTTGAACTTAGGACTACTTAAACCTAACTAACCTAAGGACATCACACACACAGCCATGCCCGAGGCAGGATTCGAACCTGCGACCGGAGCAGTCGCGCGGTTCCAGACTGAAGGGCCTAGAACCGCTCGGCCACACCGGCCGGCTTCATGATTTAGTCCCTGTTTCTCTCTCTCTCTCGAATGGGTGTTTTTGTTGTCTTCATTATTTCATCATCATCATTCGTGACAGTGATTAAATTGGATTGTGAAAAAATTTCACTGCGTAAAAATTGGGACTTTGTAAGGGCGCTGATGACCGCGCAATTGAGCGCCCCACATATCAAACATCACCGCCTCCGTAGCGCAGCTGTAGCGTTACCGCCTATCACGCAAGGGGGCCCGGGTTCGATTCCCGGCAGGTGACTGGGTGTTGTGTGTCCATCATTATTTTCATCATCATTGACACGCAAATCACCGAAGTGGTGTCAACTAAATTCTTGCAATACGGCGGCCGAACCACGATGGGGATATCCCGGCCAATAAATCCCATATGATCATTTCATTTCATCTCTCTCTCTCTCTAGCCCGATCTTTCGGGAAATTTACTGAAAAGAATTGACAAGCTGAGAACAAACAACAAATTATTGCAAAAGATGGGAAAGATAGAGGGAGAAGTTAGGCACAGGACGCGGATAACAAGAACTGCCGATGGAAGTAGGTTTTGTAAAGATGAGAATGGTACTAGCCCGACTTTCTGCACAGGACTGTCGCACAGGCTTCGAGTGACAGTTAATGGTTCTCGCTGAACAACAGCAATCACACCGAGTGAACAAGTACTATCAAATAAAAATATATGTGTTACATATAATAACAAGAGGTTCTTGCATGTCATTAATGAACTGCGTAAGCAACAGAGTCTTGTTACCTAAAACATGTGACGTAACTACTTATATATATTGATGCTGATTCACACAGTATGATGTTTCACTGGACATCGTTAACAATCACTAGAGGCCTGTGTGACAGTACTGTGCGGGTAAGGCGAACAAGTTCCATTTCCATCCTTAGACACCTATTTACATCGGGAAAGAGTTCTTATAATACGTGTCCGATATCTAACGTGTTCTCTGTCTTTGGCAACAATGTGTAGTTTGTTTTCAGAATACTCTGTTGGGTAAATTCCCCTAAAAATTACAATGGTATCTTTGGAAGCTTTGGCTACATCTTCTTTTTTCCTCTGTTTAATCAGACGACAGTCACTGGTTTTACCCATAAAGTTATTGTTTTCGCCTTGTATGTCTGTATCTAAGCTCTTTTACACAACATTCAAGCTGAAACCGTTACATGAACCTTATGTAAATTTCGGCAGTCTACGGAAAACAAATGACATTTCATTTCACCAAAGCTGCCCTAAAAGTTTCAGTGTATCTGTTTATGATGTTCCTTTGTATAGATTTCAGGAAACCATGGCGAATGCAGTTTATAATGGCGGAGATAGTGGTGTGAGCTCCGCTCCTGCATCACGCAAATCGGCTTTCTTAACCACTGCAGGACATCACTCGTGTTTCTTGCGCTAAATGTAAATTCGCTAAATAGTGATACAGAATAAAAAGAAAAGAAATTCCACTCCTCTCTACTCTTAGTCATTCCTTCTCAATTCACAGACGTTCTGTTTATAAAAGCTAACTTGCTGACAACAGTCGCAGCTGTTAGTCACCACATTACACATCGAAAAATTTTCACTAAGGCAGGTTGACCCTTGCCGCCCGTCCAGTCACGTATATGTCGCGACTAATGATGAGCTGTAGGTCAACGCAGAGTGCGGCCCGAGCGTTCGACCGGTTTCTGTCATCCTGCTATCGACGTAGTTGCGAATGCCTAGTGGTACTGCTGTTGTTACCTTACACTCCTGGAAACGTTACTTAAATGGACAGTCCGCACCTACTTCCCACTCTTATTTACACTAGTGACAGCGGAGCAATAGCTTACCCATTGACGTAGATTCTGAACATATTCTACAGTTGTAACCATACCGACGAAATATATCAAGCAATATTATGTGTAGGTGCAAAAAGAGCGCTTTCGAGGCTCATTCTTTGCATACACTTTACTTCCTCTTTGCGGCTCTCCTACCAAATTAGCGCGCGGTCGACGTCATTGACAAGATTATTACAACTCGTGCGAGATTACAGGAAAGCCAGGACGCTCCGACCACTTTGATCCTTCCCTATAATCAGAGACGGTTCCTGGAACGCATGTGGCTGAAGATGCCAATTTATGGACGACAGCTATTTGAATTACTGTCACATTTTGTCTCTGGCTTTTGAACAGTGCTACGCTGCGGGAATGCTGTGTAATCGTCGTACGTACGCGCGTTGATAGTCCAATCTATACTTATTTGAGTTTCTTCGAAATACTTCAGGCGAGGGCCACGATGCTTCTTCAAGCGAAATCCGCACCTTTGCTTCAGTAATGAGAATTTCATTTCAGCCTTTGTATCTGTGAGTGTGGCTTCACCTCAATGGCAGCGAGGCATTAACACACAAAAAACAAATGTGCTTTTACGCTAGTGGCCGCGCGGTTCTGGCGCTGTAGTCTGGAACCGCGAGACCGCTACGGTCGCAGGTTCGAATCCTGCCTCGGGCATGGATGTGTGTGATGTCCTTAGGTTAGTTAGGTTTAACTAGTTCTAAGTTCTAGGGGACTAATGACCTCAGCAGTTAAGTCCCATAGTGCTCAGAGCCATTTGAACCATTTTGATTTTACGCTATTTAGATAATTCCTACTTCAAGTGATCGATTTAATAGTTTATTGTTAATCTGGCGTATCGACGAGCACCTTCAGGCGGTATCAATGAACGTACACTTTTCGTCGAATATTTTACTGTTTTATGTCGTGCACGAAAGTTACCGTTTCAGAGGAGAGTGTTGATATCGTTCAGTACTCTTAGTATCGATCGAATCTGAAGAATAAAATTAGCAATTCCAAACTAAATGTCTCACGCATATGAGTCTCTAACCAACTATCATCGTAATGCAAAATGCACATTTGTGCTTCACAGTATAAAAAGCCATTTGTTGAAAAATGCCAATATCAATAATCGTCAGTAAGGCGAATACAGTCCGTTAGAGAGCATCAGCTTGTGGTTTAGCCATGCGTTCAAAAATGGTTCAACTGGCTCTAAGCACTATGGAACTCCTGAGGTCATCAATGCCCTAGACTTAGAACTACTTAAATCTAACTAACCTAAGGCCATCAGGATTCGAACCTGCGACCGTAGCAGCAGCGCGGTTCCAGACTGAAGTGCCTAGAACCGCTCGGCCACAGCGGCCGAATAGCCATCCGTTATTCGAAAATTATTCTGATACAAATGTAACAAAAATTTAACTAAAATTGTTTTGCATAGCAAGACTATATCATATGTGCAACTGCACCTGTGCTAACTGTTTCTCGGAGGATCATTCAGCTCTGAATGAGAAATATTGATCTTTTTCATAACCTTTTAAGGTGTAACGACAATATTTGGAAATTTTTGGTAAGCTCTTACTGCTAAGGTCATCGGTCCCTAAACTTACACACTATTTAACCTAAATTAAACTAACTTGCGATAAGGACGACACACACACACACACACACACACACACACCCATGCCCGAGGGAGGACTCGAACCTCCGCGCGAACCGAGACAAGACGCCTCAGACCGCGCGGCTACCCCGCGTGGCTAGCGACAATGTAATTCAGTTTCCGTGCAGCTGACATGTCATTCTACTCTGATCACAAGCCTGAATGTCATCGTTGTTGGCAGGCAGGTAAAAGGTACCACACATAGAAAGTCATTACACTTTAAACTTTGAAGGAGCAGCATTTATTGCGCTACATGGCTATAAGACGGTCGTACTACTATGGCGTCAGACGTCCATAATACTGAACACAAGCGTCCAGACGTTGTGGAACGGAGTTGTAAAGGTCTCTGATATAGACCTGTGAAACCCCGTGCACCTGAGCGCGCATTTCCCGGAGATTGGTGGGTGGAAGTGGAGTCCTGATGACGCGCTCCACGGCACTCCAGAGATTCTCGATCGGGAAGAGATCGACCGATGCGGCTGGCCATGGCAGAGTAGTACTCACAGCTACAAGGCGCGTTCGGGAGGCGGCAGCGGTATGAGGGCGAGCGTTGTTCTGTTGAAGTAGGGCATGACTGTGAGCGTTCACGAGCGGTAGATGGTTCAAATGGCTCTGAGCACTATGAGACTTAACATCTGAGGTCATCAGTCCCCTAGAACTTAGAACTACTTAAACCTAACAAACCTAAAGACATCACACACACCCATGCCCGAGGCAGGATTCTAACTTGCGACCGTAGCAGTCGCGCGGTTCCGAACTGAAGCGCCTAGAACCGCTTGGCCACCGCGGCCGGCCACGAGCGGTAGAGCCACCGATTGCAGGTCCCCCTGTACCTTCCATGCGGCTGCCACAGAGCCCGTTAGGAACACCAACGGTGAATGGGCACCATAGGATATCACTACCCAGACTATCACTCCAGGCTGGCGGGAGATGTACGGGAGACCATAAACGGCTTTTCGTGCCGCTGTCCACTGCGCCCGCAGTCGCGGACCCGGTGGTCATCGCCTCCCAGGTAGAAGCGGGACTCGCCACCAATGACGACCTACTGCCGGTCTGCAGTGGGTGTGAGTGGCAGGCGTCATAACCATTGGTTTGGGACGAGCCCTACGTCACAAATCCGCCTGCCAATTACACGAGCACTTACAGGACGTTGCTAAAAAGGCAGGACAGCTCGTTGAATGGCCCCTATCGTTGCCGTTGCATCTGTCCTCTCGACGCGGACAATCCTCTGTCCTTTTGGTGCGTGTCGGAAGTCCAGATCATGCATGTCGTGCATGCATGCCTTCCTGTATCCGCACCCGCCAACAACGGGCAATGGTGGTGTCCGTACGACAGCTGTGGCGCGCTGTACAACTATAGGACCACCCATTTTTCTACAGCCGCACCATGCGGCCCATCTCGAACTCGTCTAGCTGGGCAACCTACGTGCCGCCTGGGCATAGTGCACGTACAGGTGATGCTCTACTGACGCTACACGCTGTTCTACTGGCCGGCACGGCCCTTTGGGCCCTCTTATATCAACCGATCGACGCGACGTCACGGCTCCACCCACGCTCCCCGAGGGCGCGGCCGGCGGTGCAAAAGTAATCATTGGCACAGCTGTTGCAGTTTGCTGTGGATCTGTCGGATACTTCTAAGTACAGCTCTTTTTATGACGATCAGTATATTCATAAGTACAGAAGGGACTGAATGAGACATGACACACTATAAACGGTTGCATCTCAGCTTTGTAGAAATAACTTTTTCGCCTGCAACTTTACAGCTTTCGTAAGCTACGTGTGTCGCAACACTCATAAAAATGAAACTTGGGCTATATGTTGCATTTTATGAATTGACGGAAGCTGCTTTATGTGTTGTGAAATAATGTACTTTATTTTACTCTGGTTTTAAGATTAATATAAATTTTTGACACTGTTTAATAAAGCTTTTGTATCTATAACGTGCAGTTCATAAGCACCTGAAACTTGACCCTATTTATTAGTGAAGATCGTGAAGAGATCTAAAATGCAGTTTCCAAGATAGTTTATTGGGGAAGTGTTGGTTCCCTAAAAATTGCGCCTTGCATCAGCATCTACGGCTTACGCCTCCCAATAGATGTCTTCTGAGTGCGAGTCTCGGTCCGGCACGCAGTTTTAATCTTACAGGAAGTTTCAGTAGCTGAGAAGCTAAATTTGTGCACTATTTAGATGACGTAATTGTTGTATAATTGTAACTTATTTGTAGAGCACGTCTGTGCTGTCCAAGGAGCCGCCTTCTTCTATTCCACATCCAGACTGAGGTCTTACTGACGTCGAGCTATTTAACGTACCATGTTGCCTGTGGGGAGTCATAGAAACATAGGCAACGTAACACGTTCCTCGGTGTATCCGTCAGACTATTTCAGCAATTCACTTAAATTCTTAGTCAAAGATAATTTATATCGAAGACATGAAGAAAAAAAAATGGCGTTTAGAATACCTAAGATGGAAGCTAATGAGAACATTCCTCATGAGCGTAAGTAATAGTTGAAGTATAACAACAGGGAGGTAACTGGGCATTATGATGTACGGTTTTGTAACATGGAACAACCATACGGATCAATGTACAGGGTGTTCCAAAAAGAATGCCGGAATTTTGAACAAGCTCCACTGAAAAACTATTCAAGTGTCCTAATGCATGCTCTGGCCGCTATATCCATTAATAAAACATTCTCGGGTTTCAAGCCGCGTCAAGTGGTTAACCATGAGCTTTCGAGAGAGATCTCCACTTCCATTGTCAAGCGGTTGACTGTCGTCTGAATGCTGCCGCAACGCTTACGTAGCCGCGCCGCCGCTAGTGAAATCACTGATACCTAGTCTCGCGCCATATATGGCATCGGGGATATCTGTCGAAAGCTTGTGGGCAGTTAACCACTTGACGCAGCATGAAACCCGAGAATAAATTATTATTCAAGTTTCGTACGGGGCCAAACGTTGACCTTGACATCTACAATAGAAATACTTCGACGCACATGCCACTACGAAGTTGACGGTGAAACAGATTGTACAGCGCGTTCCTTGGTACGCTGAGTTTAAATCAATTGTTAATGTGCAGCGTCGCTTTCGGGAAACTTATTCAGGACAGAATGCGCCGCATGATAAAGACATTCGTCGATGGTTGAACTAATTTCAAGATACAGGAAGCGTCTTGAAAGGACATTCACCAAGCCGGCCGAGAGCAAGTGAAGACAAAGTTGAAGAAATCCAGCACTCTAGTATTAGAAGCCCGAAAACATCTCTTGCTCCATGAAATCTTCAGTTAAAGATACCTAAGATAATACTCTTCAGTCTCATGCATGAAAGGTTAAGACTGTATGCCTACAAAATTCAGCTTAGACAAGAGATAAGAACGATCACCCTAAGAGTACATAATTCTCCAATTTAAAGCAAAATGAAAATGAGGATAACCGAAATGTTCTTAAACAAGTGCTGTTTCCAGACGAAGCAACATTCCACACAAATGGTTGCGTTGATCGTCACAATTGCCGGACATAAGGTTCAGAACTATCTAACGTAGTGCACGAACATGTCCCTGATTCGCAAAAAGTGAACGTGTGGTGTGGGTCACTTTATGATCGAGTTATATACCCTTTCTTTTTCGCCAAAAGGACAATTACAGGTTTAAATTATGTGTATATGCCTTAAGTGAACTGGCAAGGAAGCGCGTATTCCCTGGCGTCCCAGAAGTCATGATATTATCCTTTTGGACTTCTTTTGCTGGAGCTACAGAACATTGTCTGTGCAGAGGAAATTCGAAATTTGAGGTAACTGAGGGAGCGAATTTCGACAGCCGCCGCGACTGTAACACCAGAGATGCTACAAAACACATGGCGTGGAATCGAGTATCGTTTTGATTCATGCAGAACAACAATTGGAGCTCACATCGAAACTTAACAAGGTATGAAAAACACTTCTTTTTATCTCTTCAGTTGACGTTTAAATCATTTCATTATCTTGAACGATTTTTCTGTAGTACTTGTCCGAAATCCCGGCATTCTTTCTGGAACACTGTGTATAAAAGACTGATGACACTAAAACAGCTCTGCAGAAATAAATTGCTGAGGCAAGCAGTAAAAATACCTATCTGTAGGAGAGAATGTTGCTGTAATCCTCCTAGTGTCTCTTGGGATTTGACTTGTAATATTAAATCCATAGGTGATACTAATGCATCCGTTTTAGATACCTGAAAATGACCTTAGGCCGAAATTGTACAAACGTACATCAGATAACAGCTGACAGATGACAGCTGAAGGCATCACAAACTCATTTAAAAGTAGTTGTACTATTTGGAGTTGTTACGGTAAAATGATAACACCATTACAGCATTCGAGGCTGCGAGAAGCTCTCAGTTTGGAGACGTCTGAAGATTATGTATGAAATGTTGTGCAGAAACGAATAATAATCAGTAGAAACTACACGAGGTTTGAAAAGCAGAAGGGGGCTGATGTGTATCCATGTGTGAAGAAACAAAAAGGCCGCGTACATATACACAATATTCTTTGTGTGCCAGACTGCTTCCCTTCTTGGGTGCACCCAGTCGTAAATTGCATGTGAAGTGCAGTCGTCCATGGCAGTTCAGAATAAGACAGTGATTGTGAATAAAGTAATGTGAAGTTTTTAGTGCAAGGCAAATTTAAGAAGAAATGAGACTAGTTTTCTATATGTAATCAACATTATCATCCTGAGATACCGCACATCATTGTAGACGCTATTACCTCTCTTGTAGATACCTTTTAAATCTTTTAAGTGCAACTAAATTCCACCGGGACGTAACTTTTTTATTTTTTATTTGCTTGCCCCCAGTTTTAAATCTCGTCTACCGGAGACCATTAGAGGAGAACTGTTTTAGTAACTTGTTTCCAGTGAGGAAATTTGATTTGTAGTCACGTGTTGACAGTGAAGAGTCAGCTTTGCTGAAATGTAAGCGATGCTGCGCGTATGTGTGATTAGCGCAGATGAGCATTGCCGCGTGGATCAGTTTGTGAAAACCGCATGAAAACCACAATCAGGTTAGACGGCACGTCGATAGCGGCTGACCAAATGAGAGGCAGGCGCCCATCCCAAGTGGCCGATACGCGCTTAACCAAATATCGCAGCGGGGCTTGACGGGTAATTCATTGCTGTATGAGAGTGACATACAATGCTTCCTCCTGTAAGACGGGCATGCACGGGGGTACTGTAACTAGTTTTTAGAAACTGACGTACGTGAGTGCTGAATATGAATAATTACAGGCGGGCCAATTTGGTTGCATTCGTAGTACCATCTATTTACAGACTGTTCAACTAGCTATAATCAGTTAAAAACTTCCAGGATGGCACGAAAAAGAGACTACCAAGATAAAACAGTTAAGAGGTCGACGTGTTATTATCGTGCTGTCTCCAAACGCCCAAGTTCGTGCCCCTGCAAGGGATAGGCGGATCTGCATAAAGGTTTTTTTCAACCAACTATAGTGATGAAAGGGAATAACCAGGGGAATCTTAGACTATACAGGGTGTTACAAAAAGGTACGGCCAAACATTCAGGAAACATTCCTCACACACAAAGAAAGAAAAGATGTTATGTGGACATGTGTCCGGAAACGCTTACTTTCCATGTTAGAGCTCATTTTATTACTTCTCTTCAAATCACATTAATCATGGTATGAAAACACACAGCAAGAGAACGTACCAGCGTGACTTCAAACACTTTGTTACAGGAAATGTTCAAAATGTCCTCCGTTAGCGAGGATACATGCATCCACCTTCCATCGCATCGAATCCCTGATGCGCTGATGCAGGCCTGGGGAATGGCGTATTGTATCGCAGCCGTCCACAATACGAGCACGAAGAGTCTCTACTTTTGGTACCGGGGTTGGGTAGACAAGAGCTTTCAAATGCCCCCATAAATGAAAGTCAAGAGGGTTGAGGTCAGGAGAGCGTGGAGGCCATGGAATTGGTCCGCCTCTACCAATCCATCAGTCACCGAAACTGTTGTTGAGAAGCGTACGAACACTTCGACTGAAATGTGCAGGAGCTCCATCGTGCATGAACCACATGTTGTGTCGTACTTGTAAAGGCACATGTTCTAGCAGCGCAGGTAGAGTATCCCGTATGAAATCATGATAACGTGCTCCATTGAGCGTAGGTGGAAGAATATGGGGCCCAATCAAGACATCACCAACAATGCCCGACTAAACGTTCACAGAAAATCTGTGTTGACGTGATTGAACAATTGCGTGCGGATTCTCGTCAGCCCACACATGTTGATTGTGAAAATTTACAATTTGATCACGTTGGAATGAAGCCTCGTCCGTAAAGAGAACATTTGCACTGAAATGAGGATTGACACATTGTTGGATGAACCATTCGCAGAAGTGTACCCGTGGAGGCCAATCAGCAGCTGATAGTGCCTGCACACGCTGTACATGGTACGGAAACAACTGGTTCTCCCATAGCACTCTCAATACAGTGACGTGGTCAACGTTACCTTGTACAGCAGCAACTTCTCTGACGCTGACATTAGGGTTATCGTCAACTGCACGAAGAATTGCCTCGTCCATTGCAGGTGTCCTCGTCGTTCTAGGTCTTCCCCAGTCGCGAGTAATACGCTGGAATGTTCCGTGCTCCCTAAGACGCCGATCAATTGCTTCGAACGTCTTCCTGTCGGGACGGACACCTTCGTTCTGGAAATCTGTCTCGATACAAACGTACCACGCCACGGCTATTGCCCCGTGCTAATCCATACATCAAATGGGCATCTGCCAACTCCGCATTTGTAAACATTGCACTGACTGCAAAACCACGTTCGTGATGAACACTAACCTGTTGATGCTACGTACTGATGTGCTTGATGCTAGTACTGTAGAGCAATGAGTCGCATGTCAACACTAGCACCGAAGTCAACATTACCTTCCTTCAATTGGGCCAACTGGCGGTGAATCGAGGAAGTACAGTACATACTGACGAAACTAAAATGAGCTCTAACATGGAAATTAAGCGTTTCCGGGACACATGTCCACATAACATCTTTTCTTTAATGGTGTGTGAGGAAATGTAGTACAACATTTTCACGTGTATTCTAAGAATCAGGGACGTAAACATTTCACTCTTCAGGAACGCATGTGAAGTAGCGTGTAGCGACCTGGTCTGGCGTACGGAGAGCAGAAAGCGGAGCAGCGGCGCGAGGAGGCAAAGGGGTGGCCGTGTGTGGCTGCGAGTTGAGCCGATTTACGTGAAGACCTGGCGACGACAGCAAGAGACATGAGCACAAACGGTAAACTGTTTACTGTAAACGGTTCAGCTGTGCTAGCAAGTGAGGCTTATGCAACAGAGTGAGTGGTTTAGAGCACTGGAGGAAGCGTTAAAGAGGTGAGTAAAGATCCAGAAACTCGAAAAGAAAATACATAATTTTCAAGTCATTTATGATCATTTCTAAAAAACGACTGAATAAAATGAGTTATTAGCTGCTATTATAACTCATAAAAGTTGCAGACGTAGCGTTCATGCAAAGATTTATGTTTCAAAAACGCACGTAAGAACAGAACAGTGCAACTATACTGTCAGTGACGCAGCTTCCGCTTCATTATTTCTAACGTACTTCCTACTCGTCAACACCGATTTCGTCCGTATTTACGGTATGCAGGACTTGACAAGAAGTGAAAGTGGCAGAAAAGGGAGCTCTTAACGGCGAATAGTTTAGAAGAAACAGTATTTTTGGCCCGGGTCAGGCGAGATATAAGCTGTGTGTGTTAGGGAGGTTGTCAGGCAGCGTTGAGAGTACAGAACGATAATCTGAGGGTCGTGGGTTCCAGTTCCTACGCGGGACTTTTTTTTAAACTTTGCATTTTTATGTTACTTACAATGCAGATAATCTGAAATAATGCCCAGTATATTGTGTTTATTAATGTATTCATAAAAGACATGAAAAGGAAAATTTTGGATTGCAAGTAAATTTTCGAAGAAACGATTGTATTTGCAGGTTCCTGAGAAAGCTGCGTACTAATTTACAAGAAGGGATTGTAATAAAAGGGTACAGGACTTCGTATGCCATAAGTTTCATTTTGACCTTCGAGCAGCCCTCGGCAGTTGCGCGCGAACAGTAGGTTCTCGGTGTAGGTAAGATCGGCCCAACGGCCGTTGAGCTACGGACCTCATTAGGATGCTAGCTTTCGACTAAGTAAGGTGAATTTTTCGAGAATACCGTGAAAAATATCGAGTCGGTCGGAGGTGTCTGATAGTACAAGTGAAAATCTTGATGTGCCTGGAACATAAGCAGAAGCATTATTTCGGTTTATTTATAGTATAAGTAACATACAAACTGGAAATAAAACAAATGTTTTTGTATAGGCACTCGACCCCACGACCCGTGGATTACCGTTCTGTTTACATAAAACCTGGCAATGCTATTTTTTAGAACCACCTGTTAACACTTCCTTCAGCTGCACCAACCCTGCCCGGAAACTACAGTAACATGAATGGCTCAGGTATCGCCCAGCCCTCGCCAAAGATGCTAGTTTATCTAAATGCTTCGTCACCTGGAGCTCAAACTTCTGTCACTTTCATTTCTGGCCGGGCTCAGCTTGTATCATCAATTCGGACGAAATCGCTGATGACGAGTAGGCGTGGTCCCCTTGTAAGTAGTTATCCCCCTGTTATCTCTGTTCTATCCTCAATATTTCTCAAACATTTTTTCCCATCTCTTCTATATTTCCTAGCAAAAGAGAGGTGTTTTTAGATGTAAGCTAGGGCTTTATGCTCCTAATCTTCGCATTTGAAATTAACACTTAGATGAAAAAAGGTAGGTAGCTAGTTAAATACGGCGCAACTGGCGAATTTGAAAGAAACTAATTTGTAGTGATTATTTTACCGTACAGGTACATTTGTTGGCCATTTGACTGCTGTTCAACTTGATTTGTTTACGTCATGCGTGTGTAAATACGGCGTAGAAGGTGTTTTATCTACATTATCTAGACTGCTTTTCATTTCATGAAAAAGATCGCGGAGGAAGATTGCTTTTGACAGCCACTGAATGTCAATTCACCTCCAGCTGTTGTAATACCTATGGAATTGCGCAGTAGATGGTAATGTAAGTTTCCAACTGGTTTTTAACGACGCCCCATGGCAATCGATAGAAATATGTCTTCGAAGCATTCCTTTCCAAGAAGGCCATACAGCTTCGTCATTACATTTCTTGTTAGGTTTTATTGCTGACCATTATAATACGACAACCACTTGTTTCGGTTACTATCAACCGCGTGCCGTTGTGATGTGATTTGTCGTAAGGAAGTCAAACTGACATGCGAGCATGACGTGGTCTCTCATCTGTAGTTATTGGAGTTACACATTCTACATGCATCCCATTCTACGATTAGCGGCTTCAAGAGAGCGAAAAAGATTATGATCCTTTTGCATAATGCCGTTAATGTAGTCTAAGAGACATCCGCCTTGGCCGCCCAGATTTCTCGCCCTCATATATAACTTTGCATCTAAATTCTTGTTTCTCGTAGCATGGTATTTGGTGTTGGTGTTATGGGGAACGTAGTATCACTTTCAGTATCTTAATCCTACACCCCACCCCCTCAACCAATTCTCCCGGCACTTTACCTATTCCGTCACTCTGATCTCTGATTTTGTCCTTTGCGCTTCCATTGATGCCTAACGTGGACAAGTCCTGACAATTATGTGCTGAGCCTACCTGTTCATAGATTCATCTGGGAAAGATGCTTAAATATTTTGAGAGTAGTCTTTCTCGCTATGTGTGGCGCCTGCCTTGTAATGTGTCTCACTTTAACGAAACTGCATTGCTACTGAAGACCGGGTATCTGAATGCAGTTTGCAGTTCGAACCTGAGAACCCGGAACATTGCCTCTGACGAGCGAAGGTCTTGCCAAATATGCTATCATATTAATTTAGTCTGAATCTGGCTGTGAGGCGTGTTCGGACGACTCAGGAATCGTGCATTCCGCTGAAGAATGGGAGTTACATTCCGCTCTGTCGTTATATTGTGTTGAAAATTTAACTAACAGTCTTGTGCTTGTGCAACAAACACGACTTGGAACGCAAGGTCAACAATGATGCGGATGATTGTTCTCCCACTCTTTCTCTCCGCAGTGGTCTTGCTGTCCACGGAACGTTATTAATATGTCTTACAACAGAAAATGCAGTTTTCTGTTTAGCGCACCAGTACCGGCGTTCTCCCTTCGGGATTACCTATGTCTTGGTTAAGCTATCCAACCGTCGCACCAGATTAATGTGCAAGTCACAGTCCATTACCTAAAATCGCAAAAATTCGATGAGGAGAAAAATCTAAGTACTACCCTACGGTAGGTCTTGGCATCGCTCTATGTGATGGCACTGTATGCAGAGTGAAGTTCTGCATCCATTCATATGGAAATTATACGTGCATTACCCTGTCATTGTCATATCGGAAGCGCACTCTGGAGTCACAATGCGCTGTGACGCGCCGCAGAAGTTTCATTGTAAGGGCTGTGATCAGCGTAACGCGAGACGTCCCCTCTCCCTTCGACTTCCCACCAGCAGATTGCATCTTCACGTCACCCATGACGGATCTATTGATCCGTGTGGCCTGTAGCGTGTTCTCGCTATGCCGTACACGCGCGCCTTTACGAATCATAACCTGTCACCCCATAATTCTTACGAAATCCTTCAGTACTAGTAAAATGGGTGGCGTTACATCTCTTGACACTACTTACACAGATATCTGGCGTTCACAAATAAAGAAAAAATAGCAGAAGCTGTTCACTGAATATGACAAAGTAAAGAGGAAGTCACATGACACCTTAAAACTAGAACATTAAAAAAAATGGTTTAACTTAAAAATTCTTTAAAATGTAGAGACCACACTTTGTTTATCACCGACAACACTCATTGCGTTGCGATGACGTGTATTACCTCTTGAGGAAGCGACTACCGTTCACTTGGCAAACCTAAACTGCTCAAAAACGTTTTTCACCACTTGCACACACCGACTATCCAAAAAGTTCCGAGACAAGTTTTATTCCTGGCGTATAAGCTACGTCGGCCCAATAACTACTGTGGCTGCTTGAACCCACAACACCGGCCGGGGTGGCCGAGCGGTTCTAGGCGCTACAATCTGGAACCGCGTGACCGCTACGTTCGCAGGTTCGAATCCTGCCTCGGGCATGGATGTGTGTGATGTCCTTAGGTTAGTTAGGTTTAACTAGTTCTAAGTTCTACGGGGATGATGGCCTCAGAAGTTAAGTCCCATAGTGCTCAGAGCCATTTGAACCAACAACTGTAAACAATAGAGGTGCTTTTGGCCAGTCAGTCGTGAGCAGGCTGTGTTAAGTAGTGGACGTGCGGCCGTAGTGTGTCAACGTTATTGTTTCACATGTCACAATGGAGCAACATCTCTAAACGAATTGTTCAAGCCATTCTCCAGAATGTTTTGAATAAGAGAAAAGTGTGTGCAGGATTCGTCTCGCAAACATTGCTTCCCGAACATGAATAACGATGCGTGGACACCTGCTGCAGTTTGATTGAAATGCATGGGCAGACAGTTCTTTTCTGAAGAAAAAATATCACTGGTAAAGAGACTTTGTCGTATTGTGGTAAGTTCGTATTCGTAACACAAAGTGCAGAAATACACACGAAGGGTCAACGCTTTGACGATATAACCGATATTGAACAACTTCCCAAATAAGGACTTTCCAGCAGTTTCGCATGGTTATTTGGGCGTTCAGTGTTTTGTACTCAAGCAGGAGGAGACTGTCTGGAACACCTGGACCATTAAAACCACCATCGTAACTTTTCTCTATTTTTTATCAAACTAATCTAGAAACTTTTTGGACTGAGGATATGCTGTAGCATTTTCACCCTTGCCATTATTAAAAGCAATAACAGCATCACTTATTCCCCACTTTAGTGTCTTCATTCCAACAAAAACATTCTTCTGTAAGCGAGTCCATATAAGGTTACTGAACGACTAATTGGGATTTTGAGTCTGACCATGTAGTCTATTCTTCAAGAATTAAAGATCTGACAGGCTTCTGTAAATAGGTTTTATGATATCCATGACTGCTGCTAGGATGGAATGTTTATGGCTATATGAACTGTTTGAGTACTGGGCATTGCGGTAATTGCTCCACGAATCAGGTCCAGGAGGGCAAAGGTGGTGTACTGGTTTTTCATCAGTTGACAGTCTGTGGAGGAAGGTAGCCCATACTGCCTACTTCATTTTCAACAAATCCTCAGTATTATTTCTAATGGCCATCTCGTAATACTGCTGTAGTTATCAGTCATTTTGTCTGTCAGCCTGCCTCTTATGGTTTTACCATCAGAAAGTCTCTTGTCTCTCAGACTTTGTTTCAACTTCCTCAACCTGGTGCTCACCCTCTTCTGGACAAGGCCAACTCATTCCAGTTTTGTGATAATCTTCTCACCATAAGGCTGAGCGGCTACTACACTGTTATACGGTTTTGAGTTCAAATGGTTCAAATGGCTCTGAGCACTATGGGACTTAACATCTGAGGTCATTAGGCCCCTAGAACTTAGAACTACTTAAACCTAACTAACCTAAGGACATCACACACATCCATGCCCGAGGCAGGATTCTAACCTGCGACCGTAGCGTTCGCGCGGTTCCAGACTGAAGCGTCCAGAACCACTCGGCCACACCGGCCGGCCGGTTTTGAGTCTCCATCACCTAAGAACTTAGTGTAACACACTCTCCTTTCGTTCAGAGATCGACTAAAAATTTCGATAGCAGCAGAGGCCTCCATACCACCACTTGTTGCTTCATAATTTCTGTCACATATATGCCCTTCTTCATTCCCTGATTTACACTTCTAGCAATGTTTGGTTAAAATCTGGAAATCTATTACCTGTCCAGTATCCACACTGGTCAGCATAGCAACAGAATAAACGCGGCGACGCCTCGTGGCATGGAAGCAGTGAGGCCTTACTGCTCGCTGGAGGGAGTTGTCACCACATCTGCACACACACAGGTCACTTAATTTCCTTAAATTCCGGGGACGGGAGCGATGAGCTGTGACGCCAAGTTCAATCATAATCCCAGATGTGTTCCGTAGGAGTACCCTGTCTCGCTGTTTACATGTACAGCCACACTCTGCAAAACACTGTGAAGTGCATGGCAGAGGGTGCGTCCCACTGTACTAGTTATTCGTGTTTCTTCCAGTTTCGTTCAGGTATGGGCCGCGGGAAGAATGATTATTTAAATCATCTGTGCCTGTCGTAACTAATCGAACCTTGTCCTCAGGATTACCATGTCGGTACACAATGCACTCGACAGAAAAAAATGGAAGAATCTCGTACAGCAGGCATCTGTTCGACAAGGCTCTTGCCACGTGTAAACTAAAGAAAAAAGTTACGTAAAAAGTAAAAGTTACAGTTTTGTACTATCAAGATTGTGTGTGGAGGAATGGCAGTCCAAACCAGAGAAGGTAGTGATGTTGCTCACTGGAATCTGGGCCGAGGCCGACGTTCTGTTCATCCCAAAGATGCTGTACTGAGTTCAGGTGGGGACTCTAGGCAGACCACTCCATTTCAAGAATGTTATTGTTTGCAAACCATTGCTTCACAGATGCTGCTTTATGACAACGTGTATTTTCATGCTGATACAATTAATCAACATCTCCGAACCATCCCTCTATTGTACGCAGTATATAATGTAAAATGTGTTCGTGTCCCTCCACATTTGGCGTTTTCTTAATCACAATAAGGGAACCACACCATAACCACGAGAAACACCTCCTTACCGTAACACTACCTCCCCGTACTTCCTGTTGGCACTACACATAATGGCAGTTAACATGACCCAGTACACAGTGTATAGCGTGATTCATCACTCCAAATCACTTGTTTCCAGCCATCCACAGTCCAGTGGTGTCGTTCTTTACACCTTCTCAATCATCGCTTAAGGG